>NC_058524.1:137819791-138508791 GCF_904849725.1 Hordeum vulgare subsp. vulgare
GGCCTCTTTTTTCTCTTTTTTTTATTTGGGCTCTTTGGGCTCTTTATTTTTCCTCACATGGGACAATGCTCTAATAAAGATGATCATCACACTTTTATTTACTCACAGCTCAAAGCTTAGAAATGACTCTATAGGAAATGCCTCCGGGAGTGTACCCTGATGTGTAACGACCTAGCTTGGCGTATGACGTTGAAACATCTCGCTAGCTATCTTACGATCATGAAATGGCAATATGAGAGTGACGGCACAAGTCATGAGACGGAACGGTGGGAGTTGCATGGCAACATATCTCGGAATGGCTATGAAAATGCCATAGTAGGTAGGTATGGTGGCTGTTTTGAGGAAGGCATATGGTGGGTTTGTGTACCGGCAAGAATTGCGCGGCACTAGAGAGGCTAGCAATGGTGGAAGGTGAAAGTGCATCTATACCATGGACTCACATTAGTCATGAAGAACTCACATACTTATTGCGAAAGTTTTTATTAGTAATCGAAACGAAGTGCTAAACGCATACTCCTAGGGGAAGGGTTGGTAGGTGTTAACCATCGCGCGATCCCGACCTCAACACAAAGGATGACAATCAATAGATCAATTATGCTCCGACTTCCTAACATGGCGGTTCACCATACGTGAATGCTACGAGAATCACTAACTTCAACACAAGTATTTATAGATTCACAACACCCTACTAACATAGCTCTTAATATTACCAAATCCACGTCTCAAAACTAATTGAGAGGAATCAAGACTTCTCTTTCTACTCAATGCACATGAAGATGGAGGTTTTTGTATCCTCTTTGGGTACCTATCACCTTTGGGACTACTTTCATAGCATAAGCCAACTACCTAATTACGCACCGCCGTGCTCTAAAAGATCTAAGTGAAGCACATAGAGCAAAATTATCTAGCTCAAAAGATATAAGTGAAGCACAATGAGCATTCTAGCAAAATCACGATGAGTGCATGTCTCTCTCTAATGGTGTGCAGAAAGGATGATTGTGACACAACAAAAAGAAAAGACTCCTAAGATACAAGACGCTCCAAGCAAAACACATATCATGTGGTGAATAAAAATATAGCTCCAAGTAATGTTACCGATGGATTGAAGACGAAAGAGGGGATGCCTTCCCGGGGCATCCCCAAGCTTAGGCTTTTTGGTGTCCTTGAATTTGGCTTGGGATGCCTTGGGCATACCCAAGCTTGAGCTCTTTCCACTCCTTACCTCTTTTTCCATGAGAACATCACCCAAAACTTGAAAACTTCACAACACAAAACTTAAACAGAAACTCGTGATAACATTAGCACAAGAAAACAAACTACCACCACTTTAGGTACTGTATCAATCTTGATTTCTATTTATATTGGTGTTGGGCTACTGTATTCTCACTTTTCCATGGCTAGTACCCCCCGATACTAACCATAGTTTCATCAAAACAAGTAACCAACTCAACAAAAACAGAATCTGTCAAAAACAGACCAGTCTGTAGAAATTTGTATACTTCGTATACTTATGGTACCTCAAAAATTCTGAAAAATTACGACTGCCTGGGAAAAAAGCATATCAACTAGAAGCAAAAAGAATCAACTCAAAATATCTTTCTGAATAAAAATGAAAAATCATCTCGTGAGCAAAAAGTTTGTCTTTTCCAGCAGGATCAAACAACAATCACCAAGACTAGTCATAAAGGTTTTGCTTGGCTCAAACACAAAAAGAAACACAAAAGACACAATCATAACAGAATTATGATGGTGTGGACGCAACACAACAAAAAATAAATAAATTCATTGGGTTGCCTCCCAACAAGCGCTATTGTTTAACGCCCTTAGCTAGGCATTGATAATTCAATGATGCTCACACAAAAGACAAGAATTGAAGCACAATGAGAGCATCATAAAGCACGTGACAAACATATCTAAGTCTAACATACTTCCTATGAATAGGCATTTTATAGGAAAACAAATTGGCAAGACAACCAATAGTTACCAAATGCAAGGAAGAAGAAAGAGACAATAGTAATCTCAACACAATGAGAGGTGGTTTAGTAACATGAAAGTTTCTACCACAATCTTTTCCTCTCTCATAATAATTACATGTGGGGTCATATTCAAATTCAACAATATAGCTATCCCATAGGATATTCTTTTCATGATCCACGTGCATGCAAAGTTGACGCTCTTCAAAAATAGTGGGATTATCATCAAATAAAGTCATGGCTTCTCCAATCCCACTTTCAATATTGTTGCAAATATCATACTCATCATGAGGCTTAAACAAATTTTCAAGATCATAAGAAAGATCATCACCCCAGTCATGATCATTGCAACAAGTAGGGGACATAGCAAAACTAGCGTCCCCAAGCCTAGGGTTTTGCATATTTTTAGCACGATTGACACTAATAGGATTTATAGTGAAACCATTGCAATCATGCTTTTGATTCAAGGAGGCCTCGTGAATCACTTCATAAATTTCTTCATCACGATTTTCAGATTCACGCATCTCAAGCAAAACTCCATAGAGAAAGTCAAGTGCACTCAACTCACTAGCAATTGGTTCAACATAGTTGGACCTCTTGAAAAGATTGGCAAGTGGATGAGGATCCATATCAATAGATTTTCAGCAAGCGAAGATGCAAGCATATTGAAGGCACATAGCACACAAGCAAAGGAAAGCAAGCGAGAGAAAAGGGCGAACGAAAAGGCAAACGAAAAAGGCAAATTGGTGAAGTGGGGGAGAGGAAAACGAGAGGCAACTGGCAAACAAAGTAAATGCAAGAGATGGGTTTGCGACACTTACTTGGATGAGTTCTTGACTTGATCCTGTTGGAATTATGCCCTAGAGGCAAAAATAATATAGTTATTATTATAATTCCTGTATCAAGATAATCGTTTATTATCCATGCTATAATTGTATTGAATGAAGACTTATATACATGTGTGGATACATAGACAGAACACTGTCCCTAGCAAGCCTCTAGTTGGCTAGCCAGTTGATCAAAGATAGTCAGTGTCTTCTGATTATAAACAAGGTGTTGTTGCTTGATAACTGGATCACGTCATTAGGAGAATCACGTGATGGACTAGACCCAAACTAATAGACGTAGCATGTTGATCGTGTCATTTTGTTGCTACTGTTTTCTGCGTGTCAAGTATTTGTTCCTATGACCTTGAGATCATATAACTCACTAACACCGGAGGAATACTTTGTGTGTATCAAACGTCGCAACGTAACTGGGTGACTATAAATATGCTCTACAGGTATCTCCGAAGGTGTTCGTTGAGTTAGTATGGATCGAGACTGGGATTTGTCACTCCGTGTGACAGAGAGGTATCTCGGGGCCCACTCGGTAATACAACATCACACACAAGCCTTGCAAGCAATGTGACTTAGTGTAAGTTGCGGGATCTTGTATTACGGAACGAGTAAAGACACTTGCCGGTAAACGAGATTGAAATAGGTATGCGGATACTGACGATCGAATCTCGGGCAAGTAACATACCGAAGGACGAAGGGAATGACATACGGGATTATATGAATCCTTGGCACTGAGGTTCAAACGATAAGATCTTCATAGAATATGTAGGATCCAATATGGGCATCCAGGTCCCGCTATTGGACATTGACCGAGGAGTCTCTCGGGTCATGTCTACATAGTTCTCGAACCCGCAGGGTCTGCACACTTAAGGTTCGACGTTGTTTTATGCGTATTTGAGTTATATGGTTGGTTACCGAATGTTGTTCGGAGTCCCGGATGAGATCACGGACGTCACGAGGGTTTCCGGAATGGTCCGGAAATGAAGATTGATATATAGGATGACCTCATTTGATTACCGGAAGGTTTTCGGAGTTACCGGGAATGTACCGGGAATGACGAATGGGTTCCGGGAGTTCACCGGGGGGGCAACCCACCCCGGGGAAGCCCATAGGCATTGGGGGTGGCGCACCAGCCCTTAGTGGGCTGGTGGGACAGCCCAAAAGAGCCCTATGCACCATAGGAAGAAAAATCAAAGAGAAAAGAAAAAAAAGAGGAGGTGGGAAAAAGGGGAAGGACTCCTCCTTCCAAACCTAGTTGGACTCGGTTTGGAAGGGGAGGGCTGCCCCCCTTGGCTCGGCCGAAACCCTTAGGGGTCCTTGGACCCCAAGGCAAGGCTCCCCTCTTCCCCCTATATATACGGAGGTATTAGGGCTGATTTGAGACGACTTTTCCACGGCAGCCCGACCACATACCTCCACGGTTTTTCCTCCAGATCGCGTTTCTGCGGAGCTCAGGCGGAGCCCTGCTGAGATAAGATCACCACCAACCTCCGGAGCGCCGTCACGCTGCCGGAGAACTCTTCTACCTCTCCGACTCTCTTGCTGGATCAAGAAGGCCGAGATCATCGTCGAGTTGTACGTGTGCTGAATGCGGAGGTGCCTTCCGTTCGGCACTAGATCGTGGGACTGATCGCGGGACGGTTCGTGGGGCGGATCGAGGGACATGAGGACGTTCCACTACATCAACCGCGTTCACTAACGCTTCTGTTGTACGGTCTACAAGGGTACGTAGATCACACATCCCCTCTCGTAGATGGACATCACCATGATAGGTCTTCGTGCACGTAGGAAATTTTTTGTTTCCCATGCGACGTTCCCCAACAGTGGCATCATGAGCTAGGTTCATGCGTAGATGTCTTCTCGAGTAGAACACAAAAGTTTTTGTGGGCGGTGATGTGCATTTTGCTGCCCTCCTTAGTCTTTTCTTGATTCCGCGGTATTGTTGGATCGAAGCGGCTCGGACCAACATTACTCGTACGCTTACGAGAGACTGGTTTCATCGCTACGAGTAACTCCGTTGCTGAAAGATGACTGGCGGGTGTCAGTTTATCCAACTTTAGTTGAATCGGATTTGACCGAGGAGGTCCTTGGATGAGGTTAAATAGCAACTCATATATCTCCGTTGTGGTGTTTGCGTAAGTAAGATGCGATCCTACTAGATACCCATGGTCACCACGTAAAACATGCAACAACAAAATTAGAGGACGTCTAACTTGTTTTTGCAGGGTATGCTTGTGATGTGATATGGCCAATGATGTGATGTGATATATTGGATGTATGAGATGATCATGTTGTAATAGATAATATCGACTTGCACGTCGATGGTACGGCAACCGGCAGGAGCCATAGGGTTGTCTTTATACTAACGTTTGTGCTTGCAGATGTGTTTACTATTTTGCTAGGATGTAACTTTAGTAGTAATAGCATGAATAGCACGACAACCCCGATGGCGACACGTTGATAGAGATCATGGTGTGGCGCCGGTGACAAGAAGATCGTGTCGGTGCTTGGTGATGGAGATCAAGGAGCACGTGATGATGGCCATATCATGTCACTTATGAATTGCATGTGATGTTAATCCTTTTATGCACCTTATTTTGCCTAGAACGACGGTAGCATTATGAGGTGATCTCTCACTAAAATTTCAAGACGAAATTGTGTTCTCCCCGACTGTGCACCGTTGCTACAGTTCGTCGTTTCGAGACACCACGTGATGATCGGGTGTGATAGACTCAACGTTCACATACAACGGGTGCAAAACAGTTGCGCACGCGGAACACTCGGGTTAAGCTTGACGAGCCTAGCATGTGCAGACATGGCCTCAGAACACATGAGACCGAAAGGTCGATCATGAATCATATAGATGATATGATTAGCATGGGGATGCTTACCACTGAAACTATGCTCAACTCACGTGATGATCGGACTTGAGCTAGTGTAAGTGGATCATGAACCACTCAAATGACTAGAGAGATGTACTTTTTGAGTGGGAGTTTAGCGAGTAATTTGATTAAGTTAAACTCTAATTATCTTGAACATAGTCTAAGTCCACTTTGAATATATTTGTGTTGTAGATCATGGCTCACGCGACAGTCACCCTGAATTTTAATACGTTCCTAGAGAAAGCTAAGTTGAAAGATGATGGAAGCAACTTTGTAGACTGGGCTCGTGATCTTAAGCTAATCTTACAAGCTGGGAAGAAGGATTATGTCCTTAATGCTGCGCTAGGAGATGAACCACCCGCTACGGCTGATCAGGATGTTAAAAACGCTTGGTTAGCACGTAAGGAGGACTACTCAGTAGTTCAATGTGCAGTCTTGTATGGCTTAGAACTGGGACTTCAACGTCGCTTTGAGCGTCATGGAGCATTTGAGATGTTCCAAGAGTTGAAGTTTATCTTTCAGAAGAACGCCCGGATTGAGAGGTATGAGACCTCCGATAAATTCTATGCTTGCAAGATGGAGGAGAACTCGTTTGTCAGTGAACATGTGCTCAAAATGTCTGGGTACTCAAACCGTCTAGCTGAGCTGGGGATTGAACTCCCGCAAGAGGCTATCACTGACAGAATCTTTCAATCATTGCCGCCAAGCTATAAAGGCTTTGTGTTGAACTATAACATGCAAGGGATGAACAAGTCACCCGGCGAGTTGTTTGCGATGCTGAAAGTCGCAGAGTCTGAACTCCGTAAATAACATCAAGTGTTGATGGTGAATAAGACCACCAGTTTCAAGAGAAACGGCAAAGGCAAGAAGGGTAAATTAAATAAGATCGGCAAGCCTGTTGCCAATCTGACAAAGAAACCCAAAGCTGGACCTAAGCCTGAAACAGAGTGTTACTATTGCAAGGGTATGGGTCACTGGAAGCGCAATTGCCCCAAGTATTTGGCTGGTTAGAAGGCGGCCAAAGAAAAATCAGGTATATTTGATATACATGTTATTGATGTGTACTTAACCGGCTCTCGTAGTAGTGCCTGGGTATTCGATACCGGTTTTGTTGCTCATATTTGCAACTCGAAACAGGAACTGCGGAATAGACGAAGGCTGGCGAAAGATGAAGTGACGATGCGCGTAGGAAATGGTTCCAAGGTTGATGCAATCGCCGTCGGCACAGTTTCACTTCAGTTACCATCAGGATTAGTTATGAACTTGAATCATTGTTATTTAGTGCCTGCGTTGAGCATGAACATTATATCTGGATCTTGTTTATTGCGAGACGGTTACTCTTTTAAGTCAGAGAATAATGGTTGTTCTATTTCTATGAGTAACATCTTTTATGGTCATGCACCCAATGTGAGAGGATTGTTCATATTGAATCTTGATAGCGATACACACATACATAACATTGAGACCAAAAGAGTTAGAGTTAACAATGATAGCGCCATATTTTTGTGGCACTCCCGCTTAGGTCATATTGGTGTAAAGCGCATGAAGAAACTCCATGCTGATGGACTTTTGGAGTCACTTGACTTTGATTCACTTGACACGGACGAACCATGCCTCATGGGCAAGATGACTAAAACTCCGTTCTCCGGAACAATGGAGCGTGCAAGTGACTTGTTGGAAATCATACATACCGATGTGTGTGGTCCGATGAGTGTAGAGGCACGCGGCGGATATCGTTATTTTCTCACCTTCAATGACGATTTGAGTAGATATGGTTATGTCTACTTAATGAAGCACAAGTCTGAAACATTTGAAAAGTTCAAGCAATTTCAGAGTGAAGTTGAAAATCATCGTAACAAGAAGATCAAGTTCCTACGGTCTGATCGTGGGGGTGAATATCTGAGTTTCGAGTTTGGTGCTCACTTAAGACAATGTGGAATTGTTTCACAGTTGACACCGCCTGGATCACCATAGCGTAATGGTGTGTCCGAACGTCGTAATCGTACTTTATTAGAGATGGTGCGATCTATGATGTCTCTTACCGATTTGCCGTTATCGTTTTGGGGTTATGCATTAGAAACAGTTGCATTCACTTTAAATAGGGCACCATCAAAATCCGTTGAGACGACACCATACGAACTGTGGTATGGCAAAAGGCCAAAGTTGTCGTTTCTTAAAGTTTGGGGATGTGATGCTTATGTCAGAAAGCTTCAGCCTGAAAAGCTGGAACCCAAAGCGGAAAAGTGCATCTTCATAGGTTACCCAAAAGAGACAGTTGGGTACACCTTCTATCTCAAATCCGAGGGCAAAGTGTTTGTTGCTAAAAATGGAGCTTTTCTCGAGAAGGAGTTTCTCTCGAGAGAATTGAGTGGGAGGAAGATAGAACTTGATGAGGTTGTTGAACCTCTCATCCCTCTGGATGGTGGCGCAGGGCAAGGGGAAACCTCTGTCGTTGCGACGCCGGTTGAGGAGGAAGTTAATGATGATGATCATGAAACTCCGGTTCAAGTTTCTGTCGAACCACGCAGGTCGACGAGACCACGTGCTGCTCCAGAGTGGTACGGTAATCCTGTCTTATCAATCATGTTGTTAGACAACAATGAACCTGCAAATTATGAAGAAGCAATGGTGGGCCCAGATTCCAACAAATGGCTAGAAGCCATGAAGTCCGAGATAGGATCCATGTATGCGAACAAAGTGTGGACTTTGGAAGTACTGTCTAAGGGTCGTAAGGCTATTCAGAACAAATGGATCTTTAAGAGGAAGACGGACGCTGACGGCAATGTGACCGTTTATAAAGCTCGACTTGTGGCAAAGGGTTTTTCACAAGTTCAAGGAGTTGACTACGATGAGACATTCTCACCCGTAGCAATGCTTAAGTCCGTCAGAATCATGTTAGCAATAGCTGCATTTTTCGATTATGAAATCTGGCAGATGGATGTCAAAACGGCGTTCCTTAACGGTTTCCTTAAGGAAGAGTTGTATATGATGCAACCCGAAGGTTTTGTCGATCCTAAGAATGCTAACAAGGTGTGCAAGCTCCAGCGATCCATTTATGGACTGGTGCAAGCATCTCGGAGTTGGAACAAACGCTTTGATGAGGTGATCAAAGCATTTGGGTTTATACAAGTGGTTGGAGAATCTTGTATTTACAAGAAAGTGAGTGGGAGCTCTGTGGCATTTCTAATATTATATGTGGATGACATATTGCTGATTGGAAACAACGTAGAGTTTTTGGAGAGCATAAAGGATTACTTGAATAAAAGTTTCTCTATGAAGGACCTAGGAGAAGTTGCTTACATTCTAGGCATTAAGATCTACAAGGATAGATCAAAACGCCTGATAGGACTTTCACAAAGCACATACCTTGATAAAGTTTTGAAGAGGTTCAAAATGGAACAGTCCAAGAAAGGGTTCTTGCCAGTTTTACAAGGTACGAGATTGAGTAAGACTCAGTGCCCAGCAACTGATGAGGATAGAGAGCATATGCGCACCGTCCCCTATGCTTCAGCCATAGGTTCTATCATGTATGCAATGTTGTGCACTAGACCGGACGTTAGCCTGGCCATAAGTATGGCAGGTAGGTTCCAGAGTAATCCAGGAGTGGATCACTGGACGGCGGTCAAGAATATCCTGAAGTACCTGAAAAGGACTAAGGAGATGTTTCTCGTGTATGGAGGTGACGAAGAGCTCGCCGTAAAAGGTTACGTCGATGCAAGCTTCGACACAGATCCGGACGACTCTAAGTCGCAGACCGGATACGTATTTATTCTTAATGGGGGTGCGGTAAGCTGGTGCAGTTCCAAGCAAAGCATCGTAGCAGATTCTACATGTGAAGCGGAGTACATGGCTGCCTCGGAGGCAGCTAAGGAGGGTGTCTGGATGAAGCAGTTCATGACGGATCTTGGAGTGGTGCCAAGTGCACTGAATCCAATAACCTTGTTCTATGACAACACGGGTGCCATTGCCTTAGCAAAGGAACCACGGTTTCACAAGAAGTCCAGACACATCAAACGACGCTTCAACCTCATCCACGACTACGTCGAAGGGGAGGACGTGAATATATGCAAAGTGCACACGGATCTGAATGTAGCAGACCCGCTGACTAAACCTCTTCCACGGGCAAAGCATGATCAACACCAGAACTGTATGGGTGTTAGATTTATTACAATGTAATTCACATGATGATGTGAGGGCTAGATTATTGACTCTAGTGCAAGTGGGAGACTGTTGGAATTATGCCCTAGAGGCAATAATAATATAGTTATTATTATAATTCCTGTATCAAGATAATCATTTATTATCCATGCTATAATTGTATTGAATGAAGACTTATATACATGTGTGGATACATAGACAAAACACTGTCACTAGCAAGCCTCTAGTTGGCTAGCCAGTTGATCAAAGATAGTTAGTGTCTTCTGATTATAAACAAGGTGTTGTTGCTTGATAACTGGATCACGTCATTAGGAGAATCACGTGATGGACTAGACCCAAACTAATAGACGTAGCATGTTGATCGTGTCATTTTGTTGCTACTGTTTTCTGCGTGTCAAGTATTTATTCCTATGACCATGAGATCATATAACTCACTAACGCTGGAGGAATACTTTGTGTGTATCAAACGTCGCAACGTAACTGGGTGACTATAAATATGCTCTACAGGTATCTCCGAAGGTGTTCGTTGAGTTAGTATGGATCGAGACTGGGATTTGTCACTCCGTGTGACGGAGAGGTATCTCGGGGCCCACTCGGTAATACAACATCACACACAAGCCTTGCAAGCAATGTGACTTAGTGTAAGTTGCGGGATCTTGTATTACGGAACAAGTAAAGAGACTTGCCGGTAAACGAGATTGAAATAGGTATGCGGATACTGACGATCGAATCTCGGGCAAGTAACATACCGAAGGACGAAGGGAATGACATACGGGATTATATGAATCCTTGGCACTGAGGTTCAAACGATAAGATCTTCGTAGAATATGTAGGATCCAATATGGGCATCCGGGTCCCACTATTGGATATTGACCGAGGAGTCTCTCGGGTCATGTCTACATAGTTCTCGAACCCGCAGGGTCTGCACACTTAAGGTTTGACGTTGTTTTATGCGTATTTGAGTTATATGGTTGGTTACCGAATGTTGTTCGGAGTCCCGGATGAGATCACGGACGTCACGAGGGTTTCCGGAATGGTCCGGAAATGAAGATTGATATATAGGATGACCTCATTTGATTACCAGAAGGTTTTCGGAGTTACCGGGAATGTACCGGGAATGACGAATGGGTTCCGGGAGTTCACCGGGGGGGGGGGCAACCCACCCTGGGGAAGCCCATAGGCATTGGGGGTGGCGCACCAGCCCTTAGTGGGCTGGTGGGACAGCCCAAAAGAGCCCTATGCGCCATTGGAAGAAAAATCAAAGAGAAAAAAAAGAGGAGGTGGGAAAAAGGGGAAGGACTCCTCCTTCCAAACCTAGTTGGACTCGGTTTGGAAGGGGAGGACTGCCCCCCTTGGCTCGGCCGAAACCCTTAGGGGTCCTTGGACCCCAAGGCAAGGCTCCCCCTCTTCCCCCTATATATACGGAGGTTTTAGGTCTGATTTGAGACGACTTTTCCACGGCAGCCCGACCACATACCTCCACGTTTTCCCTCTAGATCGCGTTTCTGCGGAGCTCGGGCGGAGCCCTGCTGAGATAAGATCACCACCAACCTCCGGAGCGCCGTCACGTTGCCGGAGAACTCTTCTACCTCTCCGTCTCTCTTGCTGGATCAAGAAGGCCGAGATCATCGTCGAGCTGTACGTGTGCTGAACGCGGAGGTGCCGTCCGTTCGGCACTAGATCGTGGGACTGATCGCGGGACGGTTCGAAGGGCGGATCGAGGGACGTGAGGACGTTCCACTACATCAACCACATTCACTAACGCTTCTCCTGTACGGTCTACAAGGGACGTAGATCACACATCCCCTCTCGTAGATGGATATCACCATGAGCTTGCGTTGGTTTTCCCTTGAAGAGGAAAGGGTGATGCAGCACAGGAGCAGTAAGTATTTCCCTCAGTTTGAGAATCAAGGTATCAATCCAGTAGGAGAATCTCGTCAAGTCCAGAGTACCTGCACAAACACAAAAGAGCTTGCACCCAACGCTATAAAGGGGTTGTCAATCCCTTCAAGATTGATTGCATAGTGAGATCTGAAGGCGGAAAGTGAAACGAAGAAAAGAGTAAGGCTGAAAATATGGTGTGAAGTAGACCCGTGGGCCATAATGTTCACTGGAGGCTTCTCTCAAAATAGCAAATATCATGGTGGGTGAACAAATTACTGTCGAGCAATTGATAGAACCGCGCAAAGTCATGACGATATCTAAGGCAATGATCATACATATAGGCAGCACGTCCGAGACAAGTAGACCGATACTTTCTGCATCTACTACTATTACTCCACACATCGACCGCTATCCAGCATGCATCTAGTGTATTGAGTTCATGACGAATAGAGTAACGCCTTAAGAAAGATGACATGATGTAGATGGATAATCTCAAACCAATGATGAAAACTCCATCTTTTTACCCTTGATGGCAACAACACGATGCGTGCCTCACTACCCCTTCTGTCACTGGGTGAGGTCACCGCATGGTATGAACCCAAAACCAAGCATTTCTCCCATTGCAAGAATCATAGATCTAGTTGGCCAAACAAAACCCACAACTCGAAGAAAATTACAAGGATATGTAATCATGCATAAGAGAGATCAGAAGAAACTCAAATAAGATTCATAGATAATCTTATCATAAATCCACAATTCATCGGATCTCGACAAACACACCGCAAAAGAAGATTACATCGGATAGATCTCCATGAATATCATGGAGAACTTTGTATTGAAGATCCAAGAGAGAGAAGAAGCCATCTAGCTACTAGCTATGGACCCGTAGGTCTATGGTGAACTACTCACACATCATCGGAGAGGTCATGGTGTTGATGAAGAAGCCCTCCGTATTCGAATCCCCCCTCCGGCAGGGCACCAGAACGTGCCCCAGATGGGATCTTGCGGAGACAGAAGCTTGCGGCGGCGGAAAAGTACTTTCGATGATCTCTTGATTTTTTCTGGGATTTTAGGGAATTTATAGGCGAAAGACCTAGGGCATAGGTGGCCAGGGAGCCCACAAGCCTGGGAGGCGCGGGCCCCCTGGCCGCGGCTAGGGGGCTTGTGCGGTCCCTGCACGCCCCCTGCCCTGATTCTCAAGCTTCCCGATCTTTTTCTATTTCGGAAAAATTCTTTTTGACAGTTTCGTTCCGTTTGGACTCCGTTTAAAATCCTCCTATGAAAGGGGTCAAAAACATGGAAAAAACAGGAACTGACACTTGGCACTGAGTTAATAAGTTAGTCCCAAAAAATATATAAAAGGCATACAAAACATCCAAAGCTTGACAAGATAATAACATGAAACCATAAAAAATTATAGATACATTGGAGACGTATCAGTGCTCTGCATTTATGTTTTGCGGTCTCAAAAAGGGCTAGCGAGATACCATCTGTTCATATTGTATCATAATTGTTTTGATTGAAGTGTTGACGTTTGAAACTTATTATTATTGCTCGCTAGTTGATTATGCCATTGATATGAGTACATCATGAGACCTAAATGTTATTGCTTATGTGGTTAGCTTATGATCTTGCTGAAAATCCGAATATGAGTTAAACATAATTACAACAACAAGATCAAACAGAGTTCGTAAAAGTTTTTCTTTTGTCTCTTTCAGTTTGTCAACTGAATTGCTTGAGGACAAGCAAAGCTTTAAGCTTGGGGGAGTTGATACGCCTCCATCGTATCTACTTTTCCAAACTCTTTTGCCCTTGTCTTGGACTCTAATTTGCATGATTTGAATGGAACTAACCCGGACTAACGTTGTTTTCAGCAGAATTGCCATGGTGAGGTTTTTGTGCAAAAATACAAGTTCTCGGAATGACATGGAAACTTACGAGGATTTTTTGTGGAATATATAAAAAATAATGGCGCAAGAATTACCCGAAGACACGGAGCTAGGGGCCCACGAGCCCAAGAGGCGCGGCCCCCTAGGGCGCGCCTGGCAGGCTCGTGGGGCCCACGTGGCTCCGCAGCCTGCAACTCCAACTATATATAGTCTCTTTCGTCCGAGAAAAAAAATCAGAAGAGAGCTTTCGGGAAGAAACGCCGGTGTCACGAGGCGAAACTTGAGCAGAACCAATCTAGAGCTCCGGCAGGGCCGTCCTGCCGGGGAAACTTCCCTCCCGGAGGGGGAAATCGTCGCCATCATCATCACCAACACTCCTCTCATCGTAGGTCTATGGTGAACTACTCACACATCATCGGAGAGGTCATGGTGTTGATGAAGAAGCCCCCGTTACGAATTATCTTATCACACAACTATCTGTTACCGATAATTTCAGTGCTTGCAGAGAATACCTTGCTGAAAGCCACTTGTCATTTCCTTCTTCTCCTCGTTGGGTTCGACACTCTTACTTATCGAAAGAACTACGATAGATCCCCTACACTTGTGGGTCATCAAAAGCCGACAAGAAGAAATCGACCACGACAAGGCCGACTGAAGCTAGCTTCAGTCAGATCACGTCCGTGTTATTTTTGAAAAAAAATGCACAGGACATAATATTTTTTAAGTAAAAAAAAGCAACATTAAACAAAATTAGCGGCAATCTTTGACAAAGTTGGCCTCAAACCAAACAACCCATTGTGTCGAGAATGCCGCCGCAAGTTGCGTATGGGTTTGCTGTGAACTTCCCGTCCCGGTTGAATTGCTAGCCCAGGACGCCATTGTTCTCAACCCCTGGCCGCGCTAGCCGCCGCCGCCCCGCTGACAGCCCTCCGCAGCCCACTCCTCCTCCGCCCGTCCCGACGTCGCCTTCCTCTACTCTTCCCGTTGACATCTTCCCGGCCGTTGGCCTCTTCCCCAGCCGCCGTCGCTGCCGTCGACCTATTGCCGGACTGCAGCCCCATCGGGCGCTCGGGCCGTAGTCTTTGCGGAGGAAACCGGCCGAGCAGTCCACTCCACCAGATCTGGCCAAACGGGCCGTGCGTGACGGACCGGCCCGACTGCCCGCAGGCCAGGCACGACACGGGCCGGGCCCGACACGACTTAAACGGATCGTGCCTGGGCCTGGAGGCTGGGCACGCGGGCCGGCACGGCACGACCCGTTTAACGTTTATATATATATATATATGTATATATATATGTATATATATATATATATATATATATATAGATTAATATTAACCCAAAAAACAGTCCAAAATGTCAAAACCGGCTCAAATAATAGCCGAATAGACCGAAATCGGCCCAAATAACGGCCTAAAAAATTAAAATCCTAGTAGGCCAGCGGGCCTGGCGGGCCGACCCGATTAGAGGGGGTGCCGTGTTTGGTCCTGGTTGCCTGGCACGCGGGCCGGCACGACACGGTCCGTTTAATAATCAGGCCTAGGCATGCCGTGTCGTGCCTGGCACGATTGTGGCGGGCCAGGCCGTGCTGTGCGGGCCGACCCGTTTGGCCAGGTATGCACTCCACCACACCCTCCCCACTCCCAGGCCCGCTTCTGGCCCATATACTGAGCACGAAGTCGGCGACAACCAACCGGACCAGAGCTCCTCGACACACAGCGCCCCCCAAGCCCTAACACCAACACCAACACCAACACCGGCCACGCGGCGGCCGGCTCGCCGTAGCCGTCCCCTTGCGCTCGCCTTCGCCAGCGCGGCAGCGCCGTCCGTTGCTGTCGCACCCGCCACTACCTCTCCCCCCTCTCCCTTCCGCCGCCGCAGCCGCAGACACTCGCGGCCGACACCAAACCGCGCCGCCGGCTGTTCCGCGCTCGTCCCTTGCCGTGCATATGGACGTAGAGCGCGTGGAACTGGAAGGCCGCCGCCTCAAGAAGAAGGGGAAGCATCGTGACAAAGAGGGGAAGGCGAAGGATAAATCGAAGCGTCGCACAGATGAAGAGGCCGTGGTAGGCGTTGAGGAGGAGAAAGAAGGCCACAAGCGCAAGAAAGGGAAGGGCCGCAGTGAGGAGAATGTTCCAGTCGTTTCAGGTAGCATAGAGAACAGTGTTGGTGAGGAGCAGGCCAATAAGTCGGGCTCGATGGCGCTGAAGCCTTGTTCGGAGGGTGCCACCAACAAAGACAGTGTGAAGAAAGACAAGAAGAGAAAGAAGGAGGAGAAGAGGAAAGAGAAAGAAGCTGAGATGACAGAGCAGAAGCAGAGTTTTGATACTACTGATGGTAAGGAGCAAGCTGAAACTTCTGGCTTGATGGCGGTAACGCCCTGTTTGGAGCATGCCCAGGGCGATATGAGCAAGGACAAGGTGAAGAAAGATAAGAAGAAAAAGAAGGAAGAGAAAGAAGCTGAGATGACTGGGCAGCAGAAGCAGACATTTGATACTACTGTTGAAAATTCAGGGGCAGAGTATGCAGAGGGAGACAAGGTTAAGGGAAAACAGTCTAGCAAGTCAAAGAAGAGCAAACACAAGCATGATGATGGTGCGCCTGCTGCAGAGGTTTCTGCTGCTGATCAACTCGTTACAAGAGAATATAAGAAGAGAAAGAAGGAGCATTCAGATGTGCTGGAAGAGAGCAGCCAAACAGAAAATCCTAATGAAGGTGAGAATAGAAAGATTAAGAAGGGAGGAAAGGAAAGGAGTAAAGCCAGTCCAGACTTTAGTGAGAATGCATCTGCTGGGGGAGAGGAAACTGGTGTAGACGGTAATGACGATAAGAAGAAAAAGAAGAGCAAGGGGATTGGAGGAGGGAAAAAAGAGAAAGAAAAGGCAGTTCGGTCAACAAAGGGTAAGCGGGTGAGTTTTGCTGATTCTGCGGAGATGTTTAGAACCAAAGGTGGTGATGGTGAGGGGATTGGAGGAGGAAAAAAGAAAGAAAAGGCAGCTGTGTCAAAGAAGAAAGGTAAGCGGGTGAGCTTTGCTGATTCTGCGGAGGTGTTTAGCATTGAAGGTGGTGATAATGAAGAGGATGGCATCAGTGATGAATCTAGATGTGTGCATGGTCGCTTTACCCCAGAGGAAGACGCCACCCTCATGGAAGCTATGAAGGGTTACACAGAGGTTGCATCTCTTGCTTTAATTTTTTGCATTCATGTGACAATGAGCAGACTTAAACTGAATGGAAGCTATGCCCCTGGCATGTTTTTTTTGTTGACAAAAGGCTGATTCTATTTTATAATTTAGTTGTATGTTTTTTCTTTAACTTAAAATGATTGATTGCAACCATATGTTATTTGAATTTGATCAATCCTACACATGGAACTATTGTCATTTCTTTTAAATCACAGCATATCGATAGAAAATGAAGTTGTTACAGTTACTTATTACTTATAAGTGCATGTTATGTATGGGTTTGTATAAATCACTCCAGCTGAGCATTTAATACGGAAGTTCTTTGTATCGAATCGAAGTATTCTATGATGAACGGAAGTATGCTTGTCCTGTAAATAAAATGTTCGTTCCCTTAGGTGGGAACTGGCTGGGAGAGTTATCAGAAAGTTCCTTATGGTGGTTGGACTTTACAAATAGTCGAATCTAATATGTAAATTTTCATGTACTTATTTTCTCCATTGTCTTTACTGTTAAGAAGTAATCCTTTATTTTTCTGATGTGATTTAGTTGAACTTCATCTTGCTGTGAATTTGTAATTTGAGTTTTATTAATATCAATAGAATAATTAAATTCATGAATATAAATCCTCAAGTATATCTTGAATACTCATTTTTCGCTAATGTATGCTAAATTAGCATCTACAATGGTCTCATTTTGAAGTTAAATTATTTTGGATTTTGCGCATATTGACCAATATTCTATTTGCTTTCTGCCTACCCTTCCTTTATCCATTAATGTTACATTCTTTTTTTTTGTGTGCTCGAGTTTTTTTTTGTTTACCAGTAAATTTGTTCGTGATTGGAAATGCTATGCCCAACATAATTGAGAGAGTTCTCGTGTTTCTTATTTTAGATGAAGGAACTGGGGGAGAAAGGTTTAGAGATGATTGGATCGTGTCGTAAATACCCAGAGCTCAAGGGTTGTTGGGATGATATAGGTAAGCCAAAAAATCTGGAGCTATCTTCTTCAACATTTCCTCCTCATGCTCTTCGTGTGTTAATGTCAGTTAAGCATGTAACCTTTATGAAAAAATTCTAATATCTTTATTAAGACCCACCATCTCATGTTGAATTTCCAAGCAATTAACATCCCATCCCTTTTTCTTACCTGGATTGCAGACAACTTATAATGTTTAATTGCTGATGCACATTCTTTGCAGGGAAATCGTTACCCCATAGACCTCACTGGGCCATATACAGGCGAGCACATACATTACTCTATAGGAGCATCGGATGTAAATGGACACATGAAGAAAAAGAGCAGATTCGGCGGTACGCAAATTCCTTTTGCTGAGACAAAATTATATTTGTTTTCTGCATGACCATATTTGCTCAATTGTCTTTACTATTAAGAAGTAATCATATTGTTATTTAATGTGATTAAGTTGAATTTCATGTTTGCTGCTACTTTGTAGTATGTGTTTACAATTTTTTACTCCTATTGAAGATGTCAATTGGTGACAGTGTCCTGTTCGCCTCCTTCTCCCTTCCTGATGTTTATACCTTTTGCTTGGTGGTTATGCGTCACCAAAGTTTGATAAAACAACATCAACCTGCATGTGCCACTAATTTATATTAGCAAATACCTTTAGGTATTAATTTGTTTATCCCAATGTAACTTGTTACTCTGTGTGATACTTTTTGCAAGTTCTCCTTGTGATCTACATGGTTTGTTGGGTCCATGGTATGAGAAAATAAGCTTCTCCCATCAGATATTGTTTCCAGTGCATGGACTTTGATTTCCATGCATTAATTTTGCGTTGGTGAGGATGGTGGTGTAAACCTTTCAAAGCGTCATCACCATCAGAATGCATCACTGTTATCAAGTAAGCATATGGGATTGCCACTCCCCGTGAATCATACTGTGCACCAGCCAATGTCAGATCATTAGCTAATCCTAAATGAGATTGTGTGGTGGATTACTGTTTGCCCTGCCGTGATTGTGATACTATGATTTAGATTGAAGCACTTTCTTGATATTCGTATTGAAAAATGTTTTGATATGTCCTGTTGCTGTTTCACATGATTAAGATTGGATCACTGCATTATCACGCAGGTTTGTTGAGAAAAATGGCACGGATTGGAAAACACTGGCACAGGAACTTGGAAAGAGTGAGTTCCATGTAAAACATGCTTGGAGAAGAATAAAACCTAAGAAGAAAAAAGGTGCCCGATGCTCCTAAAGTTCTATCATATTTTAGCTAATACATCTGCCTGAACTATAATATTTCAGCACTACTTTAACATGTCTGCTTATTTTAGGATGTTTTTATTCTTCGGGCATGATTTTTCTGACATCATTTTGTCACAACTCAGGCAAATTTGTCATGTTAATGGTAGTAGTTTAACCCAGCTCTGCATTCTAGTTAATATTTGGTGCAGGTATGTCATGTGCAACAACAACAAACCTCACAAATTGGTTTGCTCTAATATTGGAATTACTGACAAAAAAAGAGTTGAAACAACATTTTGAGTTGGGAGTTAATACATCTATACTATCACAAAGTGTGTTTGTAGATGATTATTTATCCAGTTTTAAGTTGTTGACTATCAGTTAAATGCAAAGTTTGGTCATGAGATAAGTAAAGGGATGATTGTATTCTTGGTAATGGAGCTTCCCTATGGAAACCATATGTCCTACCAAGTGAATGTATTATCTTTTTTTCGGGGTGAAAGTGAATACATAATCATCATGTGATAAAAATTATGCATCCTACCCAGTTAATGCAGTATCATCATGCGATAAAATTTAGACCTTCTTGCTAACCTTTTCTATTCTGTGTGCATCATTTGACTGGTTATTTTTCAGGTGCCGATGATGAAGAGGATGTCAGCGGTGGTGAATCTGAACTTGTACATGGACATCGATTTACCGCAGAGGAAGATGCCATCCTCATGGAAGCTATGAGGGATTACGCAGAGGTTGCATCTCTTGCTTTATATTTTTTGCATTCATGTGACAGTGAGCAAACCTAAAATGAATGGAAGCTATGCCCCTGGCCTGGGGGTTTGAGGAAAGCATGATTGAACTTTATTATTTAGATGGATAGTTTTTCTTAAACATAAAATGATTGATGACAACCATATGCTATTTCAATTTAATCCCATCTACATGTGGAACCACTATTGATGGATAGTTTTTCTTAAACATAAACTTGTGGGCCGGTGGATCGTGTTTTAAATCACAGCATATCGATGGAACATAAACTTGTTATTACAGTTATTACTTATAGGTGCATGTGTTATGGGTTTGTATAATGCACTCCGCTGTGCATTTAATATGAAGTTTTTTTTATTCAGTTGAAGTATCGTATGACAGAATTGAAATATGCTTGTCATGTACAAATGAGTTCTTCTTTCCCTTAGCTTGAAAACTTACCAGGAAGTTCCCTACGGTGGATGGACTTTACAAATATAGGCGAATACATATTAATTTTCTGCATTACCATGTTTTCCCCATCGTTCTAAAAATATATTTACTTATATTCTCCACTGTTTTTAGTCTTTACTATTAAGAAGTAATCATGTTAATTTTCCAGTGAGATTTAGTTTAATTTCATCCTGCTGTGAATTATTAGTTTGAGTTCTAATGTCAAGAAAATATTAAATGAATGAATATGGATCCTCAAGTATATCATGAATACTCATTTTGTGCGAATGGATGCTGACTTACATCTACAACGTTCTCATTTTGAAGTTAAATCATTCGGAAAATTTATGCTACATATGCATGCAAGAGTGCTCTCGCATGCGGTGGCATTGCAATGGGGTTTTCCTCTTCGAGAGAGAGTGAATGCATGCAGGAATCTCCCGCCTCATGCTGACATCATCACATTAATTGCTAAATTTGAAATTTCACATCATCACATTTATTTCACCGATTAATGATCCATCTTGACGAGGGCAACTAGATCCCATGCATGTTTCGGCATTTTTTTTTCTGTCCCCGTCAGTTGCTATGCTATGTTAATCGTGGTCTTCGTGTTAGCAGTGAACAATTGCTACAATAATTGTGTATAGTTACAAGGCAATAGTTTTGTATGTTTTTAGACATCACAAGATGTTGCAGAGCTAGAGAGTTACTAACTTACTATTCAAGTGTTAACAATAAGTAAGTAGTGGTATGAACCCGCACAAGTACCATGAAGCAAGTCTTCTACTGGCGTACATTGACGTTCAACAACATCGCAACCAAGTTGATTAATCTGGCAACTAAGTAGCCAGTAACCTGGTAAGTAAGTAACAGCAACCTGGCAAGTACGGATGAAAAAAAGTAGTCAAAATGAAAAGTGGATTGTCAATTGGGTTAACGGTTTGAGGGATAGAACTTCTTCAAAATTGGAACTTGAAGAAATCTTTGCTGATGTCAGCTTAAGTATTATTTTTACATGCATGAAAGAGATAGATGAGGCTGATACCCCGCATGGAAAGGACTTATGCAAAAATTGAATTTGAAGAAATCTTTAATGATGTCAGGCTTATGTTTTGTTGTTACATGCATGCCAGAGATAAGCGAGGGTGATGCCCTGCATGGGAAGACAACCATGCGGCACTGTTCTTAGTTCAGTCCTAATTTATTTTTGGATTTTGCGCATATTGTCATACTAATATTCTATTTTGCCTTCTGCCTTCCCTTCCTTTATCCATTAATGTTTTTTTTTGTGTGTGTGCTTGAGTTTTATGTGTTGATTTTACCTTTTTATTTACCACTAAATTTGCTCCTGATTGCGAATGCCATGCCCAACATATTTGAGACAGTTCTCATTGTGTTTCTTATTTTAGCTGAAACAACTGGGAGAGAAAGGCTTGGAGATGATTGGGTCTTCTAGTAAATACCCAGAGCTCAAGGGTTGTTGGGATG
The DNA here is from genome assembly GCF_904849725.1 of Hordeum vulgare subsp. vulgare. NCBI lineage: Eukaryota > Viridiplantae > Streptophyta > Magnoliopsida > Poales > Poaceae > Hordeum > Hordeum vulgare. Next base: position 137,841,501 of record NC_058524.1, read on the forward strand.
ATATAGGTAAGCCAAAAACCCGAAGCAAAGTTCTTGAACATCTTCTCCTCATGTTAAGTCTGTCTTTGTGTGATAGTGTGAGTTAAGCATGTAACCTGCATGAAAAAGTATTTCTTGCGACTTACCATATCACGTTAAATTTCCAAGTAATCATCATTCCATTTATTTTTCTAGCCCGTATTGAAGACAACTTACAATATTTAATTGATGATGCATATTCTTTGCAGCGGAATCGTTACCCCATAGACCTCGCGAGGCCATATACCATCGAGCGCGTATATTACTCTTTAGGGGTGCTGAACGTAAATGGACAGATGACGAAAAAGAGCAGATTCGGCGGTACATAAATTCCTTTGCCTAGACAAAATTATATTTGTTTGCATGACCACATTTACTCGATAGTTTTTACTATTAAGAAGTACTCCCTCGGATCCAAATAAGTGTCGTGGTTTCAGTTCAAATTTGAACTAAAACCATGACATTTATTTTGGATTAGAGGGAGTATCATGTTATTGTTATCTAATGCGGTCAAGTTGAACTTCACGTTTGTTGCCTGTGGCATGTTTACAAATCTCTTCTCTTATTGAAGATGTCCATGGTGATGGTGGTCCAATCACCTCCTTCTTCCTTTGTGATGTTTATGTGAGAAGAATGCATCATCCATTTCCATGAGGCCTTGATATATATAAAAATGATATGTGTGCAGAAAACCCCCTATACAATGGGGGGTGTATTACTTTTTTTTTCGAGAAAGCGCAAATGACATTTGCGTTTTTATCATTGAAAAGGCAGAGTTTGGGTTACATGTCCTCCTAGGAGGCACCAGTTACAAAGCAAAAACGATAGAACTTAGTGGACATCCCAGGTCTGTGGGAGAACTACTCTAAGTCCACGGGCGCCCGCGTTGGCCCAGGCAGTGGCCTCCTCCTTGATGTTGTTGAGCAGCTGCAGCGAGGAAGGCTGGGCCCCTTCAAAGGCGCAAGCTTGCGGTGTTTCCAGATCATCCATGGCACGAGGAGGGTGGCGGCCTTCAAAGGCGCAAGCTTGCGGTGTTTCCAGATCATCCATGGCACGAGGAGGGTGGCGGTGTTTCCAGATCATTCAATGGGGGGGGGGGTATTACATGATATATATAACTCTAACTACCCCCTCCCTCTTTTAGACTCATGTTGAATCAACAACACTGAGTTTGGAGAGATGGTGCTGTGCTTTAGTCTGGGTCTTCGTGAAGATATCCGCTAAGTAGAACTCGGAAGGCACATACTCTAGAGCAAATCATCTGATCCTGCACACGGGAGCGTATGATGGAAGCATCAACACCAATATGCTTCACAGGGTCACGACCAATACTGATAGCACTAGTACCTTTGGACAAAGAAGAGTCAGTGTAGTGAAAAACACCGAAATCTTCAAGCAACCACCGTAGCCAAGTCACTTCTGCTACCAAAAGAGCCATACCCTGTGACTTAGCCTCTGCACTCGAAAGGGAAACTGCAATATGTTTCTTCGTTTTCCAGACAATGCGGGAACCACCAAGAAAAACATAGTAAGCAGAAAGCAGTTGATGACCCAAAGGATCGCTAGCCCAAGTAGTATTCAAATAGTCCTAAAGCTATAATAAACCGGATCGTGGAAAGAAAAGGCGATGCGAGATAGTCACACAAATATATCGTAGAACTCGAAGTAGGTCACGGTAGTGAACTGACTCAAGATGTGCATTAGATGGGAGCTAAGTAAAACTCGGAAGGCACATACTCTAGAGCAATCATTTGATCCTGCACACGGGAGCGTACGAAGGAAGCATCAACACCAATATGCTTCATAGGGCACGACCAATACTGATAGCACTTGTACCTTTGGACAAAAGAAGAGTCAGTGTAGTGACAAACACCAAAATCTTCAAGCAACCACCATAGCCAAGTAACTTCTGCTACCAAAAGAGCCATACCATGTGGCTTAGCCTCTGCACTCGAACGGGAACTACAATATGTTTCTTCGTCTTCCAGACAATGAGGGAACCACCAAGAAAGACATAGTAAGCAGAAATCGGTTGATGATCTGAAGGATCGCTAGCCCAAGTAGTATTCAAATAGTCCTAAAGCTATAACAAACCGGATCGTGGAAAGAAAAGACTATGTGAGATAGTCACACGAAGATCGTAGAACTTGAAGTAGGTGACTGTAGTGAACCGACTCAGGATGTGCATTAGATGGGAGATATCTGGACGAGTGACGGCTAGGTAGAGAGGACTTCCAACAAGGTGACATTAGCGCATCGGATCCAAAAGACGCCCACCTCACCATCAGAAGCTCGGAGGTGGACGTTGAGCTCCATTGGAGCCTGGACAATGTGCTCATCAGCAAGAGCATCACAAGCAAGAAGATCTTGAATGTACTTCCATTGGGATATCAAGAAGCCATTGGAGGTAAAAGAAACCTCAATCGTAAGGAAGTAGCGTAGAGGACCAAGATCAGACATAAGAAACTGCTCACTATGACGAGCCTTCACCAAGGCAATTCACTCAGAGTCATCGTCGATGTCGTCAATATATAGAAGAAGAGCCCGACCACAAGACGAAAGGTGAGCAAAGAGAGCGGGATCACGAGCACTTGGCGAAAAACCACTAACAGTGACCACTAAGGCTAAACCCTTGAATCAGGCAGGAGGGGCTTGCTTAAGGTCATGAAGAGAGCGACGAAGACAACATAGCATGTTGTCACGCATAATACCCATGTGGTGACTGTGTGTAGACCTCCTCACGCAGGGGCGGAGCTGCATCTGCATCTACCCTGTTGCACTGTTGCTAGTTTAGCCTGATGCATTTATGCACATGCTTGATCCAAATGCTAAATTATCAATAAATAACAATTTGACCCTGTTGCCCGTGCAACAGGGTACCTGCATGCAACTCCGCCCCTGTCCTCACGCAACTCGCCATTAAGGAAGGCATTATTGACAACACGCTAAGAGATTTCTGTAAAACCTGCTGTATCAAGAATGTGCCCCTGTCATCAAGTAAGCATATGTGATTGCCACTCTTTATGAATCATAGTGCACACCAACCATTGTGAGATCACTGGCGAATCATGAATGAGATTGTGTGTTGGAGCTCTTTGCCCTGCCGCGATTGTGATACTATGATTTTGTCACGGCCCGGCTGATTGCCACGCAGGTTGTAGGCGTGGGAGGTAGGAGGGCAAGGGAGAACCCCTCGCCGGCCTATTGTTGGAGAAGAGGGTGAGGAGCGGCGCCGTAGCGCAGGAGCAGGGGAGGCGAGGGTTTAGATTATTCTCTGCTTGATTTTTATTGATCCAAGGGCTGGCTATACCTACTATAATTGGGTGTTGGTAACCTTCTTCGGGACTAAACCTTTTCAACTATTATCCAGACTCCTAATCTAAAACGACTATAATTAAACGAGGACATATTTTTAGGCAGGTGCAGGGCTGGCCCTTGCGCCTATAGGGCTGGCCCCACATGACAGATTTAGATTGTGTTGTATCTTGTGAAGCGATCGATATCTCTCTTATAAGTAGTATACTTTCTTGATATTTGTTATTGAAAGATGTTTTGATATGTCCTGTTGTTGCTTCACATAATTAAGACCAGATCACTGCATTGTTGCGTAGGTTTGTGGAAAACAATGGAACGGATTGGAAGACATTGGCACGGGAACTTGGAAAGAGTGAGATCCACGTAAAAGATACTTGGAGAAGAATAAAACCTAAGAACTTGAAAAAAGGTGCCTGTTGCTCCTGAAGTTTTATCGCTAAGTTATCTGTTGGAACTTCAACATGCAAATGCTAATTTATGCCATTTTTATTCTCCGAGCATGAGTTTTCTCACATCATTTTGTTACAACTCATGCATGTTTTTCATATTAGCAGTAGTAGTTTAACCCATCTTTGCATACTAGTGTTAATATTTGGTGCAGGTATGGCTCGTGCACATATTGGTTTATACTAATAAAAAGTTGAAACAACACCATTGTTGAGTTGGGGGCTAATACAGCTATGGCATCACAATGTGTTTGTAGCATCGTTTTTAAGGCGTCGCTTAGGAGTCGCCTAAGCACTGAGGCATCCCAGGATGGTAAGGCATACGCCCTGCCTTAGGCATGAAACGTACGACTGTCAGTGAAGGGTCCACTGCTGTCAGTGGTATCTGCTACCGCCTGTTTCTTGCTGCATCATCCTTGTGGATGCTTCTGGGGCTTGGAGATGACGGCCCCACCACCCCCCAGCACTCCAGCGAGCATCCCTTCATTTGCCTGCTTCCACCGTCGCCTTCCCTTGCCCGATGTACTCTGCTGTTGAGGAAGAAGGGATGCTGCAGTGAGGGAGAATCAGAGAAGTTGATCAGAAGGGAGGAGTTTTAGGGTTGTATGCTGCTGCTGCTACAACGAGGAAAGAGAGCAGGTGTGTGGCAGCTGTTGTGAGGGAGGAGGGAGTGAGGATAGTGGAATTAGGTCACAGGAAGAGTATATAGCTACTAGATGGGCTTTTGGGCCACAGGGAAGTGCATAGGTCGTGGCCCATCTCTCAGTCTTCCTTATTTTTCCTTGCAATATCTATATCTATACCTAATAATAATAAACGTCGGAAAACCCACCACGATATTTTTATAAAAAAGCCTTTGTGATTTTTGTTATTCAACCCGCGCTCCATCATTTATCTGCAACACAAAAGGAAAAAAACGATTCGCTGCAAAAATTATACCCGTACGCATCGCCTCCTCCCGTCGACCCTGGGCCACCCTGGCCTGTGCCCAGGCCGCCGCGCCGACCTCAACCGCCACCGCTGCCGATCTCAACCCACCCGCCTCCGCGGACGTACCTCTCCCCGCTCACTGCCCCCGTTGCGGCGCTCGAGCGCATCGCGTCGACCCTGGTCCACCCTGGCCTGTGCCCTTCAGTTTGTCATCTGATTCCACATTCTCTACCTCATGAGTGAAATAAGATAACAGTCCATTGATCAATTCACGTAGCCTCTTTGTTTTGCTTTGCTTGTCCCGCTCAATTTCTCATCATGGTGGAATTAACAATGGACGGGTTGATTTCTCAATAAAATAGGATAGGACTGACTATATTAGTTAGTTAGCTTATTATTTTAATAAATCAAAATGATTGTGAAAAGAATAAAAGTGTGTGGTATTTTTTTCTCCCGTTGTAACGCACGGGTCCTTTTGCTATATAACAAATAAAGCGGCTATTGCTTCCGTCGGAAAACCCATCACGACATTTTTATTAAAAAAGCCATGTAATTTTTGTTAGTCAACCCGTGCTCCATCATTTATCTGCAATGCAAAAGAAAAAAACGATTCGCTGCAAAAATTATACCCGTACGCATCGCCTCCTCCCGTCGACCCTGGGTCACCCTGGCCTGTGCCCAGGCCGCCGCCACACCACTCGCCGCTGCGGACGACCTCAACCGCCACCGCTGCCGATCTCAACCCACCCGCCTCCGTGGCTGTACCTCTCCCCGCTCACTGCCCCCGTTGCGGCGCTCGAGTGCATCGCGTCGACCCTGGTCCACCCTGGCATGTGCCCAGGCCGCTGCCACACCACTCGCTGCCGCTGCCGACCTCAACCATCACTGTTGTCGATCTCAACCCACCCGCCTCCGCGGTCCTTGCTGCCCCCGTTTCGACGCTCGAGGACAACTTCTGGATCAAATCAACGTGACAGCTACATCGACATGGGATGATGCGTTTGCTCGATGCAGAACGGCGGCGGCGCGCGGATAAGGCTCGTCGGAGCGAAGTACTTGCAGGTGGAGGCGGGCCTCCATGGCTCACACGGGGAACTCCTGGGTTATGGCGCGGCAACGGCGACTCCTTATGACCAGATAGAGGCGCCTAACCCTTGCTCCCCTCATCGTATCTCCTCCTCCGGCAGGAACTCATCATCTGGTGAGATGCCCTCCCCATGCCTCCAACCGTGTGTCAAGCACCGGCAAGAAAATTTGTTTTGTGGGAATTTGTTTGCCGATGAATGAATGTATTGAATGTAAGATTTCATTGTTGTAGAGAGAGAGAATGAAACACCACCTTCCAATGTCATTTGATCCCACATTCTCTACCCCATGAGTGAAATAAGATAACAGTCCATTGATCAATTCATGTAGCCTCTTTGTTTTGCTTTGCTTGTCCCGCTCAATTTCTCATCATGGTGGAATTAACAATGGACGGGTTGATTTCTCAACAAAATAGGATAGGACTGACTACATTAGTTAGTTAGCTTATTATTTTAATAAATCAAAATGATTATTAAAAGATTAAAAGTGTGTGGTATTTTTTTCTCCCGTTGCAACGCACGGGCCCTTTTGCTAGTACATGCTAAACTACATTCAATTTTGCCTTACCGCCTTAGGAACAATGGTTTATAGATGATCATTTATCCAGTTTTAAGTTGTTTACCATCGGTCAAATGCAAAGTTCATTCATGGGATAAGTAGGGAGGACTGTACTGAACATAATTCTGGGTATAGAACTATAGATTGAATGATAAAATTGGTAAAATTGAATGTCCTATACAGTGAATGCATTATCTCACCATTTTGTAAAATTGAATGTAGTATCATCATGTGATAAAATTTATGCATCCTAACCAGTTAATGCAGTATCATCACATGATAAAAAATATGTATCTTACCCAGTTAATGCCGTATGTGATAAAATTTAGACCTTGCTAACCTTGTCAATTATGTGTGCATTCTTTGACTCGTATTTTTTCAGGGCATTGGACTCAGGATGAACACCAGAACTTGTTTGATTTAGTGAACCTTGACTTGCGTCTGAAAGCCCATCAAACTAAAAATCCTGATCATCGGATGGTTCGTAATTTACCATTGTTGTTGATATTGTGTATTTTGGTCCAGCTTTCCTGATTTGAACTGTGCTCACAGCTGTTCATATTGTTGAATCACATGATTGAATCTAATGAGGTGGCTTACTTATCATCTGTGGCAGCTAAGAGATAACATTTCCTGGGAGGCCATCAGTGATAAATTGACCACCCGTAATCACAAGAATTGTTGCCTCAAGTGGTTAGTATTTCTGTTAGCTACCCATACATATGTAACTTTGTTTTCTCATTGAATCTGTTACTAAACGTGATGTACATTGCAATCTTTAATACATGTTCTTTTTCCCATCTCCTATTTATTGTTTCAACACCTGAATTGTTCATTTTGACATTTTCAGTGTTTACTGTCTTGGAAAAGTGTATCATTAGCTTTTAGATTTTTGGGGTAACACGATAGTGTGGGCTTGATCAAATTAAACTACTTCTAATCCTTCGTTCAGCTAAAAAGTGTGCTTTGTATTACATCAGATCCGTTTATCTGAATTTATCTAGCTTAGTAGACCTTGCAACTGGTTTGTTAGCCATTCTACGAATACAATTTTCTTGGAACTATAATAATTAGAGATCATCTAGTGACTTACAGTAGTGGGCAACATTCTAGCCAGGTTGATTTCATCCTCTCGAGAAGACAGGCGTGCATGCCTAGACTGTAAGGTGATACCTGGAGAGAGTGTTGTCCCTTAGCATAAGCTTGTGGTTGTTGACTTCCGCTTTCGGATTTGTGTCCAGCGGGACAAGCGTGCCAAAGTCGCTAGAACGGAGTGGTGGAAGCTCAAGGGGGAGGTAGCTCAGGTGTTTAAGGAGATGGTCATTAAGGAGGGCCCTTGGGAGGAAGGAGGTGATGCAGACAACATGTGAATGAAGATGTCGACTTGCATTCGTAAGGTGGCCTCAGAGGAGTTTGGAGTGTCCAGTAGAAGAGAAGCTAAAGATACCTGGTGGTGGAACGATGATGTCCAGAAGGCAATTAAGGAGAAGCAAGATTGTTTCAGACGCCTATATCTGGATATGAGTGTAGACAACATAGAGAAGTAAAAGATGGCAAAGAAGGCCGCAAAGCGAGCTGTGAGTGAAGCAAGGGGTCGGGCGTATGAGGACCTCTACCAACGGTTAGACACGAAGGAAGGTGAAAGGGACATCTATAAGATAGCCAAGATCCGAGAGAGGAAGACGAGGGATGTTGACCAAATCAAGTGCATCAAGGACGGAGCAGAGCAGAGCAATTCCTGGTGAAGAACGAGGAGATTAAGAATTGATGGCGGGAGTACTTTGACAAGCTGTTCAATGGGGAGAGCTCGAGCTCGACCATTGATCTGGACGACTCCTTTGATGATACTAGCAGGCGCTTTGTGCGGCGAATCCAGGAGTCGTAGGTTAAGGAAGCTTTAAAGAGGATGAAAGGAGGCAAGGCGATGGGCCCTGATTGTATCCCCATTGAGGTGTGGAGAGGCCTAGGGGACATAGCGTTAGTATGGCTAACCAAACATTTCAACCTCATTTTTCGTGCAAACAAGATGCCAGAAGAATAAAGACGGAGTATATTAGTACCAATCTTCAAGAACAGGGGGGATGTTCAGAGTTGTACTAATTACCGTGGAATTAAATTGATGAGCCATACAATGAAGCTATGTGAGAGAGTCATTGAGCACCGCTTAAGAAGAATGACAAGCGTGGCAAAAAATCAGTTTGGTTTCATGCCTGGGAGGTCGGCCATGGAAGCCATTTTCTTGGTACGACAACTTATGGAGAGATATAGGGAGCAAAAGAAGGACTGGCATATGGTGTTCATTGACTTGGAGAAGATACCGCGGAATGTTATGTGGCGGGCCTTGGAGAAACACAGAGTCTTAGCAAAGTACATTACCCTCATCAAGGACATGTGCGATAATGTTGTGACAAGTGTTCGAACAAGTGCTGGCGACACTGATGACTTCTCGATTAAGATAGGACTGCATCAGGGGTCAGCTTTGAGCCCTTATTTTTGTTTTGCCTTGGTGATGGATGAGGTCACAAGGGATATACAAGGAGATATCCCATGGTGTATGCTCTTTGCGGACGATGTGGTGCTAGTTGATGATAGTCAGACGGGGTCAACCGGAAGTTGGAGTTATGGAGACAAACCTTGGAATCGAAAGGTTTTAGACTTAGGAGGACTAAGACCGAGTACATGAGGTGCGCTTTCAGTACTATTAAGCACGAGGAGGAGGGGGATGTTAGCCTTGATGGGCAGGTGGTACCTCAGAAGGACACCTTTCGTTATTTGGGGTCAATGTTGCAGAAGGATGGGGATATCGATGAAGATGTGAACCATTGAATTAAAGCCGGATGGATGAAGTGGCGCCAAGCTTCTGGCATTCTCTGTGACAAGAGGGTGCCAGAAAAGCTAAAAGGCAAGTTCTATAGGACGGCGGTTCGACCCATAATGTTGTATAGCGCTGAGTGTTGGCCGACTAAAAGGCGACATGTGCAACAGCTAGGTGTGGCGAAGATGCACATGTTGAGATGGATGTTTGGCCACACAAGGAAGGACCGAATCCGGAATGATGATATATGAGATAGAGTTGGGGTAGCGCCAATTGAAGAGAAGCTTGTCCAACATCGTCTAAGATAGTTTGAGCATATGCAGCGGAAGCCTCCAGAAGCCCCAGTGCATAGCGGCCGGCTAAAGCATGCTGATAATGTCAAGAGAGGTCGGGGTAGACCGAACTTGACATGGGAAGAGTCCGTAAAGAATCTGAAGGATTGAAGCATCACCAAAGAACTAGCCATGGACAGTGGTGCGTGGAAGCTTGCTATCCATGTGCCAGAACCATGAGTTGGTCGCGAGATCTTATGGGTTTCACCTCTAGTCTACCCCAACTTGTTTGGGACTAGAGGCTTTGTTGCTGCTGTTGTTGTTGTATAATAATTAGAGATGAAGAATCTTAGTTAGCATGCTTGTATTTAGACAATTTAAATCTGTGCATTATTAGCTTATCTATGTTTGGGGATTGGGGTAATGCGATAATGTGTGCTTCATTGCATTTAACTAGTTTTAACACATCCTTCATACACCTAAATCTTGTGCTTCTATATGTGTATATGTATCTTCAGACTGAGTTACGCGCAAGTTATGTTACGGCAGCATGACCATTAATTCATGATGCTCTTTCAGGTACGACACATTAGCATCTCCAATGGTCAAGGAGGGTATCTGGGCTGATGTTGATGATTATCTACTGGTGGAAGCGTAAGATTCTACAGACTGTTATAATGATTGCTTTTTTGCCATTAAAGCACTGCACATTATTTTGCAACAGAGTAAAAAAGAACTGTTTCTAGTGGTAGGGCTTAGCCTGCCTATGGAGATATTGTTTCAACAATTCCTGAAAGTATTGACGTGTGGTTGATGCCAACAATGCTGTGGGTGTACATAGTACCACAAAGGCATGTACTTTAGAAGTAGGAATTTCAGTAATGAGGAAGGATGGAAATCAGGAATTTTTACATTTTTGGTCATGTTGTCTATTGCTTTTTGCCTGGTCTTGTTGTCTATGGTGCTGTTGTTCAGGGCCACAACTCACGATGTAATGAGGAGGGATGAAAATCAGGCATTCTTACATTTTTCCCTCTCTATTCTTGGTTGCTTGCACCAGTTTTAACTTGCATTGTAGGCATTTTTGGTTTTGAATTAACTGACCACTGTTATGGGATATATGAAACGGAAGACGTATGTTTATGATTGGGAGTTTGGGACTAGGGGGTAAAGTAAGAGGTTGCATGCTCGCCCTCAGGTGCATTGCATGCCTCGTTCCTGGCTGTAATGCATGAGGCTCTGAGTGATCAACTCATGGTGAAATTTTCTGGTTTATTTCTTCTTTAGCTGAAAGAGATTGATTTCTCTGGCTCATTTGTGGCAATATAGGATTGACTCAGTGTTGACTCAGTGTTGCTGCAAGGCTGTATGTCGAATATGCCGTGACTCCACCAAAAGTTTGATATTCTTATGCTTGATGATTGTAGGGATGCACGCCTTTGTTATATGAGCACCCAGTTGTGGTCATCTAAGATTTACTCCCTCCGTTCCTTAATATAAGACCTTTTAGAGATTTCACTATAGACTAGATACGGAGCAAAATGAGTGAATCTACATCCTAAAATATGACTACATACATCCGTATGTAGTTCATAGTGAAATCTCTAAAAGGTCTTATATTTAGGAACGGAGGGAGTAGTATGACAATATGGGTCCTGCAAAACAGAAAGTTTTGGAGTTGATTTGTTCTGGCTTGTTTTGCATTAAGAATCATGGTATTGTCCTCAGTTGGGGGTGGGTTTATGTCACCCTGGGGTGTGGGCAGGTAACAAGCATACATGCGAGCTAATATATCGTATCCATCTGCCTTTTCACCAAATTTGCACATAAGCTCTGTATCAACAGAATGGAACACAAGTCCTTTTTCTCTCTCAATCGTCTATTTATTGGCATCGCAGTTGGACTGAAGTTGGTGTATTAAATGCTATGTTTGTTTTTTCAGGCTTAGGCCTCCTATACGTGTTATTTATTTTCGTTACCATGAAACAAAAATATACTCCTGTGCTAATGTTGACAAAAAACAGGCTTCAAAAGGTCGATGCTGTCTGTATTGAAGATGTTGACTGGGACAGCCTACTTGATCACAGGTGAGTGCTGACTGCTGATCTATCTCACAACCTTTGACTATGCCATGTTCTTGATCACAAAGTAGTTTGGTTCAGTTACCCCATTTTATCAACTTTAATGGTCTGAAATACTCTAATGCAGTCTAAATTAAAGGTGGCGTGTTATTGGAGTATAAATAGTACTAGCAAAATAGCCCGTGCGTTGCAACGGAAGAGAAAATAACACACGCTCTGAACACAATATATTTTCACATGGCATCACATTTGTGTTGCCGACGATGGCTTTAGTGCTCACACAATAAAAACGCGTTTGAATATACAGTCACTCGGAATAAGATGAGAAATATGTTGTTTCTCCCCACGAGGTTTTTCAAAGGTGTGCATGCGTTGTTAACAATGTTTTCTTTCCTCTCAATTTGGTTTTAATTTAATGGATGTTTATTGCAATTCGTATTGTCGTCGGAAAGAGAGAAAAAAAAGGACCGTGCACTACAGATTAAGTTTGCTTCAAAAATAATATTTAAGAAGTGTTCAACAGCTAAAAATAACATCCTATTTAGATTCTACACATTTTTTTAATCAAATTTCATATATAACATGTTAAAATCGGAGTTACGGTTTAAAAGATATGGATAATTTTGTTTTAGATAAAATGTGGCTTGATTAACTGAAAAGTTAGGTTTTTCTTTGTTAAAATACGGAGGGCGGGTTGATTACCTGAAACATCAGGGGGTTTTCGAAAAAATGCAAAAAAATGACTCGTTTTCTGACTTAAATCCGGACTGCGGGTTAATTACCTGAAACATCAGGGGGTTTTCTGAAAAATGCAAAAAATGATTCGTTTTTTGATTCAAAAATGGACTGCGTGTTGAATAGTGGAAAAGCGAGGGGTGTTTTGCAAAATGACCGCGAAGGACGACGGAAGCGCTCCGCGCTTTATTATTAGGAGGAAGAGATTTCTTGTGAAGGTATGAATCAAATACCAACTTTTTTCCTTAACAGTCAGAGCGTTTGTTGACAGAGCTGTTAGCTTTATTTATTTAAATGTACTATTAGATTTGAGATTTCTCAAGATGGATAATAGCGAGTGCTAGTGTGCATTTAGGTTATGTACCAAATTTGCTTAAATCCTCCCAATAACCCTGGCATACACTAGTACCTTAGTGCTGGATTACTGGTATAATACTTGATATTTTGTCAGAAACCTTGGGCGTCATGTCAAATTTCAGAAGGGCATGCAGAAACAAATTCTGTTACCCTTGTGGCTGTAATAATGCGGTGTTTCACTCTCTACTCAGGTCTGCGGAGGTTTGTCGTCAAAGGTGGAACCAGATGGTCCGCGGCCTTGGTGGCCACAGGGAGAAGCCTTTCATCGAACAGGTGGAAGTGCTGTCGCGGCGCTACTGCCCGGAAATGATTGAATACCGGAAGTGAGGGAAGTGTATGAATTATCGCCGTCCAACTTGTACTCACTAACAAATCAGTAAGCATGACATGTGTTAAATCTTGGTCGTCAGCGTGTGTTGTGCTTACGCACTAACAAATCAGTAAGCATGACATGTGTTAAATCTTGGTCGTCAACGTGTGTTGTGCTTACGCACTAACAAATCAGTAAGCATGACATGTGTTAAGTCTTGGTCGTCAGCGTGTGTTGTGCTTCCATGGTATGTGGAGTAGCCCGTAGGATGCCAGGCTTGTGGGATTTATGGGATATAGAAATGTCTCAAGGTTACATTGTTCACCACCGAGCAAGCTAGGTTATGATTTTGTTTTCCTCAACATCTTTACTCAGACATGCTTCAGGTTGCCGTTTTCATTTACTTGGAATGCGGAGTTATGACTGTAAATCTGAAAAGCGTTTGACCCAAATCCATGAAAGTTTGTTCGTACCATTTTTACCTTTTAGGCCCCTTTTGGAAACTTGTTTTGTTTTTACAAGTGTAATAGCATACGGAGGTATTATACCGTCCACAAGTATAAAACCGGCAGAAAACAAAACCGATGGATGGAGGTGTGTATTTGTTTTATACGTGTATTCTATAAAAAACGGTATCCCAAGCAGGTCCTTGGTTGTTCTATTTATGATATGGTATTTATCGAACTTAATCTGAGGAGTAATGCTGCACCCCATTCATCCGAATTCAGGTAGCGTAACAGATTTGTTTTGTCGGACAAGTAGGGTTCCCATCCCATTTCAGTATGAGTATGTGTGTAGTCATAGTTGGAGGGCATATCTAGCAGATACCGTACAAACCTGTATCGCAATACGGCTCCCCTAAAATGTACTTACGTTACCGCGCAGCATCAGACAGACCCGATGCTGCAAATCTGTAATTTTTTCTGCTCGGATGAAAATAGCATAAAACTCCCTGAAATTAAAGCGTAGATTACAGTTGGGGTATAAAGGTATAAAGGTTTTTCTTTAGGCCCCCTTTTGCACAAGGGGATCGACACGGTTTTGTGGTACAAGGGGATGGGACCTCCTATGCGCCGCTCGTTGCGGCAACTGCCGAGCGGACGCACAGGGGCTCGCCCCGACTGGGCCAGCCCAAGTTAGCGACAAGTAGGGAATCTGAAGACCATAAAAAAAGTTGGCGACCAACAGTTGAAAAATCTGAAACATTTCAGTAAAAATATCAGAATATATTTTTTAAATTCCGGAATATTTTTTCAGTTTTCAGGACATTTTAAAATTCCGAATCATTTTTTCAAACCCAAAACATTTTTTTGAATTCTGGAACATTTTTTAAAATTCTGGAACATTTTTCAAATTTTGAAACATTTTTCAAATTCGGAGTCAATTTTTCAATTTTCTGGATCATTTTTTCAAATTCCGGATCATTTTTCAAATTTTTGAACCTTTTTTCAAAGTTTGGAACATTTCTTTTGAAAAAATCAAAACATTTTAATAGACATGTCAAAACATTGTTTTAAATTCCGAAACATTTTTTAAAATCAACATTTTTTTGAATTCTAGAACATTTTCTTAATTCCTGAACATTTTTAAATTCTCGAACATTTTCCAAATTTTGGAACATTTTTCAAATTTTGGAACATTTTTCAAATTCTCAAACATTTTTTCAAATTCTGAAACATTTTTTAAATTTTTGGAACATTTTTTTGAAAATCGAGAACATTTTTAAATCAAAAACAGGAAAAAAAAGAAATAAAAAAGAATAAAGGAAAAAAAGGCGGTTCAGGTAATCTTCTAGAAAGTTCCCAAAACTGGAAAAAACCGGCTGGAAACCTCTAGAAGGTTCCCAAAACCGGAGGTGTTGGCATGTAAATGGGTGGGCCTATTACCAAACGCTAGGTGGGTGCCCGTGTGCGAAGCCTTGACACGGCGACGGAGAGAGCGTCAAATAGGGATTTCCCAAGGGGATCGACAGGGTTTTGAGGGGATTATCCATGCGTGGGCCGAAAACCTCTGGATTCCCTCTTAGCCCATTTGGTGGACAAGGTTACACACTTGAAAGGATCGATATGGTTGACTAGAGGGGGGGGGTGAATAGGCAACGACCACTTTTTAATTAATCTTAGCAAGTTAGGGTTAGCAACATAAGGGTTCTCTAAAATGTCAACAAAGAGGTGAACCTATATGATGCTACCAACAAGGATAACTAAGACAAGTAAGAGATAAACAACAACATAAGCATACACAATGTAAAGGTTAGAGATAACCGCAAGTGGAACCAATGAAGACGAGGATGTGTTACCGAAGTTCCTTCCCTTTGACAGGAAGTACGTCTCCGTTGGAGCGGTGTGGAGGCACAATGCTCCCCAATAAGCCACTAGGCCACCGTATTCTCCTCACGCCCTCACACAATGCAAGGTACCGTGATTCCACTATAGGTGCCCTTGAAGGCGGCGACCGAACCTTTACAAACAAGGTTGGGGCAAACTCCACACAAAGCTTGGAGGCTCCCAACAAGACCACGAAGCTTCACCACAATGGAATGTGGTTCCGAGGTGACCTCAATCGTCTAGGGTGCTCAAACACCCAAGAGTAACAAGATCCGCAAGGGATTGGTGGGGTGAATCAATTTTCTCTTGGTGGAAGTGTAGATCTAGGCCTTCTCAACCAATCCCTAGAAAATCAACAAGTTTGATTGGCTAGGGAGAGAGATCGGACACTTTTGAGCTTAGGGAGCAACAATGGAGCTTGGGAGGGTAAAAGGTAGGGTTCTAGAGCAAGAAGAACCCTTTATATAGTGGGGGGGGGAATCCAACCGTTTTCCCACTCACAGCCCGAGCCTAGCGGTACTACCTCTCGCTGCAGCGGTACTACCACTGGGCCCATGGTAGTGCAGATGCACTACCGGGCCAACCACCGCCAAGAAAGTCTTCGCAAAAAGTCCGACGAAGTACAACCGCTTGGAAGGCGGTACTAAGTTCTTGGAGCGGTACTACCGCTGACCAGGGGCGGTACTATCGCCAACACAACGGTACTACCGCGAGCACTAGTGGTACTACCGCTAGGGCTAGCGGTACTACCGCTAGGGACAGCGGTACTACCGCTGGGAGACCTTTTTGCAAGAGGAGATAAACCAGAGGCGGGAACCACTCCAAAGTTGCAGGGAAAGGGAAAGGAGATAAAGAGTGTGCGTGCAAAATTGATTCCACCCAAACCTTTCCACTACGGGTCCCCTCTTAATAGTACGGCGTTCCTATGACTCAAAGAAAGAGAATCGTAGAGGACATCGTGCTTCTGTTCCATGGAGGGGGGCCAAGTCGTCTTGTACCGTTGACATGTGTTATCTAAAATCTTAATGCACACGATTAGTCCTTTACGGTATTGTCATCAATCACCAAAATTACTTAGGCATAAATATGCCCTAACAATCTCCCCCTTTTTGGTGGATTGATGACAATACCGGATTTGCACAGTAGATAGCATGTGAAAATAAAGATAATGGTAGAGATAATTGAAGAGCATATGACTCACAACATATGATAGAAATAAGTCTCACACTACACCAAGTCTCACATCACACAAAGCAAAGATAGCAAATAAGATCAAACCAAGTTCAGAGCAAACACGATAAAGAAAAAAAATGCAAAGCTAAAGCAAAGTGCAAATCCAGCTCCTAGACTCTCCCCCCCTTTGGCACAAGACACCAAAAAGGGGCACACCTAACGACACAGGTGGTCACTCCGCATTCTCATCAGCCCCAGACTCGTCCGTGGCATCCGGATAGTCCTGCTCCTCCTCATTGTCCTTCTCAGACGCCTCCTCCTCTGCATCAGACCCAGTCCACTGATAACCTTGAGCCCGCATCCAATCAGACTCTGGAGTGATGTCGTCCTCTGAGCCGCTTGAGATATCAACATCAAGGGTCCTCAAGACACGCTTGTGCCTCTGACGGTTATCTTTCTAGGCCACATGAGACTGATATTGTCCCTTGGCCTGCATACAGAAGAGAGTCTTCATTTTATCCTTCAGTTTCACTGCCCAATATGGCATAGCAGAAGAGCGAGACTGAGAAGCGAGACCTCCTCGAGCAGCAGTCTTTGTGTCTGTGTCCATGTGCTGAGACGAAGTTGATGGGTTGGCCCATTTGTCCTTGATACGGAGCTTGATAGGATCATGCACAAAAGGATCAGCCTGAATAGGGAATTCATCTATCAGATAGACTTCGTGCCACCTCTTGCGAATATAGGCAAACAAGTAGGGCCCATAGATGGGAACCTTGCGGTTCATGATGCAGTTCGAGAGCTCATTGAACATCACGTGCGCAATATCGAGAGGGGCAGTTTCCTTAGTCCTATCCTCCTCACAGAGCAGAAGCGTCTCAGCTAGATGACCATGCACCTCGTCAAAGTTGCCAATGCGAGGAAATAGAGTGTTGAGGAAGATCCGATGCATGATATCCAGATGCTTGGGGAGCACGCCTTTCTTCACATAAAGTTGTTGCAGCCTGTCCTCGGGGGTGGCAGTAGATGAAGACGGAGCATGAGGACGCATCCCAAGAGGAGTTTCGTCCCCTTGAAAGTCGACTTTGAGAAGCTGCATGAATTCTGACCAGGAACCTGTCATCTTCTGAGTACCGGTCATCCAAGTCATGGTGCGCACGCCATCAGGTGCAAAGTGAACAGTGACATAGAATTGGGCCACAACATCTGGGTCAAAGTCTTGCCTGAAGGTGATGATATCTTTAAGGCCAAGCTTATCAATCAAGGAGAGAGCCTCACCAAAGTAATCCGGGTTCCGCTGAAGGTGAGCAAGGTCAATCCACTGCACTGGGACAAAAATCTTCTTGAATCGCTTGATGATGTCGCGATAGATCATGCAGTGATCCCGTGACCAAACATGCTCGATGTTCTTGATCTGTGCCTTGTCTTCTAGATAGTGATTGCGGTTGCGGAACAGTAGAAAATCCTTAGGGGGCATAGTGCGAACGTTGATCCCCTTGTTCTTGGAAGCCGTCTTCTTGAAAGACCTCTTTTTGGGATTCAGACCGGAAGTGGCGGAGCCCTCTGGAGCCTGTGAAGTGCGATACTGCTTCGGTTGGGTGTCCCGTGGGGTATTCGAGCGACGAGCACCACCCGTGACACACAAGACACACACCGGAAAAGAGCGACAGGAGGAGTCAAGGCAATGGTCAAAACAAGCATAAGAATAAACTCACATTGCCAAACACAACGAAAAATATCCTCCTGGCGGTAGTACCGCTACCCCTGGCGGTAGTACCGCTGGGGTCCTAGCGGTAGTACCGCTACCCCTGGCGGTAGTACCGTTGGGGTCCTAGCGGTAGTACCGCCAGGCTGGCGGTAGTACCGCTAGGGGTTGACTTTCAGATCTGAATATAAAAATACCCATAAGAACGGCTAGATTTGATTCACGAGGTCCATGGCTACTGCATAAAATCACTACAAGAAACACCATAGCCCTAATCACATGTGAACCTCAAGAACATCTAGATAGAGACATGCCTAGTCAAGGGGATTCAAGTTTTAGATCTAATCCAATGAGAAATATGAGAAGAAGTCCTTGCTCTAAAACATGAAGAACTTAGGGCATGTCAAGATAAAAGCAATGAATCATAGAACCTAAACTCCCCTAGGATATCTCCTTCGTTCCATCCAAAAACAAAGCACAAACCATAGCCATGGATCCAAATCACCAAGCTCCTAACCCTGGAACAAGAAAACACCAATCAAGAGAATAAAGTGAGGAGCTTTACCGGTGTCCATGACACTTGATGGAGGAAGGAGGAGTGGAGCAAACCCTCCAACTCAAGGGAGAGAAGGGGCTCTGCAGATAGAGATCCAAACGGGGGGAGTTCGGGGTAGAGGAAGGAAGAGCCACGAGGAAGAAGAAAGAGGGCAGAAAAAAACGGGCTCCCCCTCCTTTATATAGCCCAAGGGGTACGGGCCAGCGGTAGTACCACCGGGGTCCTAGCGGTAGTACCGCTGCCCCTCGCGGTAGTACTGCTGGGGTCCTGGCGGTAGTACCGCTCCCCCTGGCGGTAGTACCGCTCCCCCTTGCGACAACCCTAAAAAGCCCTAGTCAAGTCGTAATAGACTGGGGTCCTGGCGGTAGTACCGCTACCCCTGGCGGTAGTACCGCTGGGGTCCTGGCGGTAGTACCGCTACCCCTCGCGGTAGTACCGCTGGGGTCCTGGAGGTAGTACCGCTACCCCTGGCGGTAGTACCGCTCAAATGTCACAACGAGACATGGGATTTCGTGGAAAAGACGTGGGCAACGACTAGTCAGTGTAATAAAAAGATAGCACCAGCAAGGTATACTGACTAGTCATTTTGTATCTTTTCTTCCATATGAGAGAAAGGTGGGGGCGGTGGCCGAGGCCACCTATGTTTGAGGCAAAGGTATGACACCGCGAAGAATTATCCTTGGGTTCATGACCAACGCTCGTCTTTGAAGCACAAGTGCCATTTAGTAATGGCCAAAGTGAAAGACTTGATCGATTTATGCATAATGGGGGAGGGAAAGTTCATTGAGAGAACAACACTCCCCCTATGTCCATGCCTACACCTAGAACAAGATCTAATGCATAGTGAGGTGCAAAGTGCCCAGTTTCAATCCACATTACTTGAATCAATGATATTTAGCTCATGCCTTAACTCCCAGAACTTTGCTTCATCTAGGGGCTTAGTGAAAATATCTGCAAGTTGCTCTTCAGTGTTGATGAAGTGAACCTCAATATCACCTTGCTTGATATGTTCACGAATGAAATGATGGCGAATATCAATATGCTTGGTCTTGCTATGTTGCACCGGGTTGAGGGAAATCTTGATAGCACTTTGATTGTCACATAGAAGAGGCACTTTGTCACAAGTGACACCGTAATCCTTTAAAGTTTGCCTCATCCATAGCAACTGTGCACAACAACTTGCAGCTGCCACATACTCAGCTTCGGTGGATGATAGTGAGACACAATTCTGCTTCTTTGAAGACCAACTTACCAGTGAGCGACCAAGGAATTGGCATCCTCCATAAGTTGACTTCCTCTCCACACAATCTCCTGCCCAATCTGAGTCAGAATAGCCCACTAGGTTGAAGTTAGCTCCTTTGGGATACCATAGACCAAAGTTTGGGGTATGAGCCAAATATCAAAAGATTCGCTTAACAGCCATATAATGACTTTCTTTTGGTGCGGATTGAAACCATGCACATATCCCTACACTCAACATAATATCTGGTCTAGATGCACAAAGGTAAAGGAGGCATCCAATCATGGAGCGATATACCTTTTGATCCACTGCTTTACCATTGGGATCACTGTCAAGCTTGCATCTTGTTGGCATGGGGAACTTGACCGGCTTGACATCTTCGAGCTCGAACCTTTTGAGCATGTCTTGAGTGTACTTGGCTTGTTTGATGAAGGTCCCTTCTAAGCTTTGTTTAATCTCGAATCCGAGGAAGAACTTCAACTCACCCATCATAGACATCTCAAATTTCTCGGTCATTAGTGCAGCAAATTCTTCATTGAAAGAAATGTTTGGAGAACCAAAAGTGATATCATCAACATATAGTTGGCATATGAACAAATCCCCTTTAACCCTCTTGGTAAAAATAGTGGGATCTATCTTCCCAATTTCAAACCCACGAACAACTCAGTAAGATACTCATACCACACACGTGGGGCTTGTTTAAGGCCATAGAGTGCCTTATTAAGTTTGTACACATGATTGGGGAGCTTGGGATGTTCGAATCCCGGGGGTTGTTTGAAATAGACCAACTCATTTAAAGGACCATTAAGAAAAGCACTTTTTTACATCCATTTGCTGTAATTTGAAATTATGATGAGAAGCAAATGCAAGCAGCATGCGAATAGATTCTAGACGAGCAACAGGGGAAAAGGTTTCACCGTAGTCGATACCCTTGACTTGGGAGTAGCCTTGAGCCACCAATCTTGCCTTGTTTCGAATCACAATCCCATTGGCATCTTGCTTGTTTTTGAAAATCCATTTGGTCCCGATGACATTATGTTCCTCCTTTGGTCTTGGCACTAAATCCCAGACTTGATTATGCTCGAAGTTGTTGAGTTCTTCATGCATGGCCATAAGCCAATCCTCATCATCGAGTGCTTCGTGTACCTGTTGAGGTTCACAATACGAAACAAACGCGTGATGCTCACAATAATTCGAAATCTGTTGACGGGTGGATACTCCCCTTTTTAAACTGCCAAGTACATTCTTCATAAGATGTGACTTGACTCTCAGCTTGTTCGCAATCTTGGTTGCTCGACGCTCCAAGAGTTCTTCATTGAATAACCGGGGAGCATCAACTTGATTACTTTGCTTGCCCTTGCGTCTTGAACCTCCCTTGGCACCAGTAGTCCTTTTTGGCGCTGCAGAAGGGAATTGCGAGACAGTATCGTGATCAACTTGATTTTTGACTTGAGCAGGTTCACTTGTTTGTCCTTGTTCTTGTGGTTGCTCTTGATCTTGATCTTGTGCTTCTATTTGGTCTGGATCTTGTAGTTGCACTTGATCTTGATCTTGAGCAGGTTCGGAACCTTGGGTAAGTGCTTGTACATCATGGGACACATCACCATCTTTGGGAAATTGATCTTGATCTTGAGCTTGTTCAACTTGTTGATGATCTTCTCTTTGTTCATCGGAAGCGTGTGGGGCTTGTGAGGGTGATGGCTCCACTTGAGTAGAGCATTGTCCTTCTTCTTCGGCCACAAGGGGTTCCTCAATGGGGAGTATTTGACCAATCCCCATTCTTCTTATGGCTTGTGGAGGAATTTCATCACCTACATCACAAAGACCACTTTGCTCCACTTGGGAGCCATTATTTTCATCAAACTCCACGTTACACGTCTCCTCAATGAGTCCAGTGGACTTGTTGAGGACACGGTAAGCATGAGAGTTTGTAGCATAACCAACAAAGATGCCCTCTTGTGCTCTAGAATCAAATTTAGCTAAACGTGCACCTTTCTTGAGAATGAAACACTTACAACCGAATACCCGGAAGTACTTGAGATTGGGTTTGTTTCCGGTGAGAATCTCATATGGAGTCTTGTTCAAGCCTTTGCGGATATAGAGCCGATTGGACGCGTGACATGCTGTGTTGATGGCCTCAGCCCAAAAGTTATATGGAGATTTGAATTCCGCCATCATTGTTCTTGCAACATCCATCAAAGTCCGGTTCTTCCTTTCTACCACACCATTTTGTTGAGGGGTATATGGTGCTGAATATTGATGTTTTATTCCCTCATCACCTAGAAACTCATCCAAGGTGTAGTTCTTGAACTCGGTGCCGTTGCACTTCTAATCATCAAAATCTTTGCTTCATGTCGACGTTGAGCTTCATTAGCAAAGTTGATGACAGTTTGTTGAGTCTCACTCTTCCTCTTGAAGAAATATACCCAGGTGTATCTTGAGTAGTCATCAACAATCACCAAGCAGTACTTTCTGCCTCCAAGACTATCAAATGATGGAGGACCGAAAAGATCCATATGGAGGAGCTCCAATGGCCTCTTAGTGTAAATGAGAGTCGTTGGACGATGAGCAGTTTCATGAATCTTTCCTTCAATGCAGACACTGCAAGAACGATCTCTAGCAAAACTCACATTTGTTAGTCCACGAATATGGTCCCGTTTGAGAAGACTTTGCAAAGATCTCATAATGACATGAGCTAGTCGGCGATGCCAAAGCCAGCCCACATCAACTTTAGCCATTAGACAAGTCGCAGTCTTAGTGGGTCGCTTTAAAAAGTTCACCACATAGAGAACATTTTCGACATATCCAACATAGGCTACTTTAAGAGTCTTGCTCCACAAGAGGACCACAGTATCAAGATTAAAGAATGTGGAAAAATCCATAATTGCAAGTTGACGAACCGAAAGTAAATTGTAGGCAAGAGACTCAACAAGCATGACCTTCTCAATAGATAACTCTTGAGAGATGACCACCTTACCAAATCCCAATACCTTTGACGAGGATGCATCGGCGAATTGGACATGGGTGGGCATAGATGGAGAAGGATGCACATCCACCACTAAGTCCTTGCTTCCGGTCATATGATTTGTTGCTCCACTATCGAGCAACCATGACACCCCACCGGAAGCAAACTCCTGCAATAGATCAAGGCTTGGTTTTAGGTACCCATTTTTGAATGGGTCCTTTAATGTTAGAGACAAGGGTCTTAGGAACCCAAATAGCCCATTCAATGGACTCATAGTAAGAACCAACAAATCTGGCATAAACGTGCCCATCACCAGCACGACATAAAACATAGGAAGGATTGAGTTTGTCGGCTGTGTTGGTAGGAATGGTTTTGCCCTTCTTGACGTTACCATCGTCCACCTTGTTCCTGTTCACCTCCTGAGTCCCTTCGCCCTCTTTGACAAAGATGTCCATGAGGGTAGGGGATCGTTTGTTCCTGTTCCTCCTTTTTCTTTTTGACTTGGATGTAAGTCCAAGTCCCTCCTTTCCTACCACACCCTTCCGATTGCTCAAGAGGTCGTTAAGGCTCTTCTCGCCTTGTATGCATGACACAAGGCCCTTCTCAAGTCTCTCCTTTAACTTGGCATTTTCCTCCACAAGATGTACATGCTCACAACAAGGGTTAGTTGTACAAGCATTATTAATTAACACAAAGGGAGGACAAGTAGTGATTTCCTTGGTAAGCTTTGCTTGGAGTTGATCATGAGACTCTTTAAGAGAGAAATGAACACCTTTCAAGAACTAGTGAGCCTTGTCAAGTGTGTCAAACTCCACTTTGATTCTGTCATGGCCAACCCGAAGAGCATCCTTTTCAGACTTAAGCATACGAGTAAGAACAGTAGCATGATCTAGTTTCTTTTGCATTTTAGCACAGTCATCGTTGTATGACTCCTCAAGAGCCAAACGAAGAGTGCGCTCCTTTTTTAGTGCAATAGATAGTTCAGCAAGCTCATCGGCATAGTCACGACTATCCCTGAAGCTCGGAGATGGTCTCCTCATGAGACCCGATGAGGTCATTAGCCTCACTCAGTTGTTCCAAGAGAGCAACAAAGTGCTTCTTGGGTTCTCCCTTGATAGTGCACAGAAATTTGTCAAGATCATGCTCATTAAGTTCCCCAACATCACTATCATCAAGACAATTCAACAATGAGGGAGCAGTAGCTGAAAGTGCAGTCATGCCCTTAATTGAGTTTTGGTGTTAATGACAACACATACATAGGAAACTAATCTTATTTGTTGAGTGTATCTCAGGATGGAAAGTACCTTTAGTAGATTGAGAATTATGTGCCAAGGTGGTCTGAGAAGATCGGGACTTATATGTCAAGAAGGCTCGGGATTGAGAAAAGATGATGTAGCCTATCCTTTAAATTTACTATTCTTGAGTATAGGGATCCCGCACTATTAAGAGGGGATCACAGGTTTTGCGATGAACTTGCTCATACTACATCTCTATTTTTCTGCTCATACCACACCTCCACTACTCTACTCTTATCTCAAAACAGAACCAATGCCTCGGACATCCGGCCTCCTCCAGACGTCCGAGGGCCGGACGTGCGACCTCCTTCGGAAATCCGGAACCTTGCACCGGAGAAACTTGAGCCATATAACTCGGACTTCCGGCTCCCTCCGGACGTCCGAGGGCCGGACGTCCGACCAACTTCGGAAATCCGGAACTTTGCACCACAGAAACTTGAGCTATATAACTCGGACTTCCGGCTCCCTCCGTACGTCCGAGGGCCGGACGTCCGACCTCCTTCGGAAATCCGGAATCTTGCACCACAGAAGTTTGAGTCGAATAACTCGGACTTCCGGCTTCCTCCGGACGTCTGGTCCCTGTTCAACTACACAGTGGTTCCAAATATATATACATCCCTCGGACGACCGACCAGTGTCGAACGTCCGACTCCTTGTGGACCTCCGGACATCCGAGAACTGCCGGATGTCCGACCACTATCATACTTAAGTGACTCCAACAACTCTTTTACTCTCCCCACTATATATACCCCCTCCCACTTCGTGAGAGGGTGTTCAACATAGCTAGAACACTTACAAGAACACCTTTCTCCTCACTCACTCTTGCCTACACCCAATCTTAGATCCCAAGAGCATTTGTGAGCCCCTTTGAGTGTTGTTCCAATCAAAAGATAGATCGTCTCCTTCTCCTCCTGTCACCATAGTGATTTGTGATTTGAGCAAGTTTTGAGCAATCCCCGTGATCTTGTTACTCTTGGAGGTTGGAGACTCCTAGGCGGTAGGAGTCTTCGGAGAGGAATCAAACCATTGTGATTACCCCCTGAAAGTTTGTGAAGGTTTGGAAGCCACCTCAAGGCTTACTACTAGTGGTTGAGAAACGCCTTCGTGGAGTTATCTCAAAGGGAGAATAGGGTGAGCCTTCATGGCGTTGGTGTGCCTTCGTGGTAACATCCGCCCCTCTAACGGTGACGTAGCTTCCCTCCAAGGAAGCGAACATCGGGATACATCCTCGTCTCTCTTGGAGTTTCGGTTATCCCTAACCCTAACTCTCTACTTGTGTTAATCCTTATTACGTACTTGCATTTGATTATTGTTTACCGGTTGCCTTACTTCACCCTAAATAGCTTATTCCTTGTCATTGCAATTATTAGGCTCACGCTCATATTCCGCACCTTTGCCTAAAATTGCTAAGTAATTATTAAAAGTTGGAACTGTACCTATTCACCTCCCCTCTAGGTCCATCTTGATCCTTTTCGATTGGTATCAGAGCCTCGTGCTCTATTCTTGTGGCTTAACCGCCCTAGAGCGAGATTTACGGGATTCCCATTACTGTAGCTCCAGTGGAGAGGGACAGGACTTCCACGGAAGTCAGGTCCTTCACCTCTAAGGACCTGGAACGGGCCCTTGCCAAGCAAAAATAGGAGCATGATGCTTCTCTTGAGGCCTTGGTCCAACTAAGACTGACATCATTAACCATGGGGACAACCACCTCCCCGAGGGCCTCAGGGCAAAATGTGCACGGTTCTTCATTTGGCCAACAACCTCCAGGCAATAACCAAACCAGTGTTCCATGGCTTTATGCTAGATCTCAAGTTGATAAACCTAAGTACAATCCTGGAGGAAAACCTCCTTTGCTTGATGACAATTCTGATTTTGCTTTATGGAGAGTTGGTATGCAGGATCATCTTAGGTACGCCAATGATGAGATGTTGGACATCCTCGAGCATGGCTACAATCCTGTAGATCCAAGGTGCCTCACTCCGAGAGAAACTTATGACAAGCATCTCAACGACACTGCGATCATGTGCATAAGAAAAGGAATGAATGACAATCAACGGAGACCTTACATTCACATCACAAGCGCCAAGGAACTGTGGGATAGCATTATAAGGACCAAGACCGGTACCTCCACTCTTCGGCTTGCTCAATATGAAATTGCCAAGGGGCAATTGCAGAATTTCTGTATGGAAAAAGGTGAATCTCCCAAGCAACTGCTAGAATGGCTCATGACTCTCGCCGCAGACATTGAGTCATGTGACTGTGACAAGACGCAAGATGGTTTCAACCTGACCAAGAGATTTCTCGTGGACAAGTTACTTCACGCTCTTGCTCCGTACCACCATCAAATGGTATGGGACATGAGGCAGCACCATGGGTTCAAAGAAATGACTCCAGATGACATCATATCCACTTTACAATTATTTGAAGAGTCAAAGGCAAATGCAACAAAGCACCTTGCCATGCATGGCACTTCGACATCAAAGATCAATCTTGCTTTGAAAGCCAAGCATGAATGTGACGAAGAAGAAAGTGAAGAAGAAGAGGGTGATGATGACTGCGAAGATGGTGATGATGTTGACTCTGATGAAAGCCCATCTTATGAGGACATTGCTCTCTTTGTAAAGAAGTTCAGTGCAGGAAAATTTAAGGGAAGATTCCCAAAGAAGAAAGTAAGGAAATGCTATCACCGTGAGGAAACCAACCACTTCTCAAATGACTGACCCTATGAGAAGAGAGAAGATAAACCGAGGTTTCCGAAGACCTTTGTAAAGAAGAAATTGCCAAACCCTATGAACTCCAAGCTCAATATAAGAGATGGAAGAGCAATGGTTGCACAAGAAGAATCAGATCCAGAAGACGTTGGTGGGGTTGCCGGAGTAGCTCAGGATACACAAAACACCTTGAGGCTAGTCAACAAAAGTGGCGATGTTGTTCACTACAACTATATGAAAGACTACAAGGGCAACACTCACAAGTGTTTGATGGCAAAGACTGCCATAGAAGATGAGGAAGACCAAAGCTCCCATGATAAGGTTAAGGGAACTCCACGGTTAAACTCCTTCATTCTAGCTTCTACCTCACCTGATGAGTACCTTGATGCGGAAGATCACTATGAGGATAATGACTTAGATCATCCTATGTTTGCCAAAATAAACAAATTTATGTGCTCTCTTAAAGGAAACAAGCTCACTATGTTTCGCATACTTATGGAAATGGTGAGTAAGCACACCAATACCATCAAGGAACTCGAAACCCTCGTCACTGAGGAGAAGGAAAGAAATGAAATCCTTGAGCAGAAAGTCATGTATGAGGAAGCACAAAATGATGCATTATGCTCAAAAGTTGGTGAAAACCTTGATAAACATGCTAACGATCTTGCCTCCTTGAAAAAGGCTGAATCTGTGTGCAAAGAGTTATTAAATGATAAAAACCGACTTGTGAACTCTCATGCTTCTCTTTCTAAGGACTGTGAGCGCCTATCCTTGTCTCTCAAGGACAAGGAAGAGAAACTCACTGTTCTTACAAAGAGCTTTGAGGCACTCAAGGTTACTTATCTTGACACTCTAGCTAAGGCATACTCCTCACCCATTATTAATGTTGATACCTGCACTACTAACTCTAGTAGTGAACTGTCATCTATCCTTGAGGAAAACTGTTCTCTAAAGGCACAGCTAGATAGAGGTCTCATGACATGTGCACAAGGACAAAAGACTCTCAATGAGATCTTAAGTCAACACAATGAAGTCTTTGCCAAGGAAGGGCTTGGGTTCAATCCAAGCACCACCAAGAAAAGTGCATCTCCTCTCAAGTGTACCACTCCGCTTAAAGAAATATTTGTACGAGAGGGACACAAGGAGAAAGGTAAGGTTGTGAGTGGGTCGGCCACTAGGGGTTTTCCCACTCTCAACAAGACAACTGAATTCATGCCTCCATCCTATGTCTTCGCAAATCAAAGGAAAGAGAGGTTTATGCTAAATTCGTTGGTCCCCGTAATTCATTCCGGTTTTATGCTATTTGGGTCCATAAGAATCTTGTAACTAATGTGAGAGGCCCCATGACGAAATGGGCACCTCAAACCAAGTCTTAATTCGTGTACAGGCTGTTTTCTCCGGAGGAGTCAAATGGGTGATCGACAGTGGATGCACCAATCATATGACCGGAGATAGTAACTTGCTCTATGACTTCATGCAAGCCATTCGACCATACATGAGCATTGTATTTGGTGGAGGGTCGAAAGGGCAGGTAATTGGGTTGGGCAAGGTGGCAATCACTAATGACATGTCTCTTGCAAATGTCATGCTTGTCCAATCTCTTCAATATCATTTGCTTTCAGTTCGCCAATTCGCTTCCGTTGGTTATGACACACTATTTGGACTAACTGATGTGAAAGTCTTTAAGAGAGACACTCTCGAAGTGGCCTTTGTTGGAGAGTTGGATGGCAACCTTTACACGGTTGATTTCTCAAAAGAGAGCACTATCCATACAACTTGTCTGATGGCCAAGGCTGACATGGGATGGTTGTGGCATCGCCGGCTCGCCCATGTCGGCATGAGAAATCTTCAAAATCTCTTAAACGGCAATCACATCCTTGGACTAACAAATGTATATTTTAAGAAAGATCATGTGTGCAGTGCATGCATAGCTGGGAAGCAACATCAATCAAAACATCCACCCAAGAATATTGTATCCACTTCAAGGCCGTTAGAGCTCCTTCATGTGGATCTGTTTGGGCCTCCTTCATGGGCAAGTCTTGGTGGGAAAAAGTATGGCCTAGTCATT
Source organism: Hordeum vulgare subsp. vulgare (assembly GCF_904849725.1). NCBI lineage: Eukaryota > Viridiplantae > Streptophyta > Magnoliopsida > Poales > Poaceae > Hordeum > Hordeum vulgare. The sequence continues at coordinate 137,870,461 of NC_058524.1, forward strand.
GTTGATGATTACTCAAGATACACATGGGTATTCTTTCTCAAGTCCAAGGACGAGACGAAGATCACCTTCATTGATTTTGCCAAACAAGTCCAGCGGAAGTTTGACAAGGACATCAAGGCAATAAGAAGTGATAATGGCTCCGAGTTCAAGAATTACACCCTAGAAGAATTTCTTAGTGATGAGGGAATTGAACATCAGTAATCCGCACCTTACACCCCTCAGCAAAATGGTGTAGCAGAGAGGAAGAACCCGACACTTGTGGAAATGGCAAGGTCCATGTTAGACGAATACAAGTCACCACATAGTTTTTGGGCTGAGGCTGTCAACACAGCATGTCATGCATCAAACCGGCTCTTCCTTCGATCGATATTGGAGAAGATTCCATATGAGCTCCTAACGAGGAACAAGCCCAATGTTAAGTACTTTCGTGTATTTGGATGCAAGTGTTTCATCCTCAACAAACGAGAACGGTTAGGAAAATTTCAATCCAAAACAACTGAAGGGATTTTTGTTGGCTATGGATCAAACTCTCACGCCTACAGAGTCTACAACAAATCCACTGGATGTGTTATAGAAACCTGTGACGTCACGTTTGATGAATTTAACCGCTCCCATGGGGAGCAAGTTGATCTAAGTGATGCAGGTGAAGAAGATTCCTCGCAAGATATCTTGAACATGGGTGTAGGTGCACTTCTTCCCATGGAACAAAGACCCCATGATGATGATGAAGATGATGAGAGTATTTCTCATCCTCAAGACAGTTCACTGCCCGTACCTCCACAAGATACTAGCACACATATCATGCGAGTTGTTGAGGATCAAGTGGGAGAACATGTCTCTCACCCTGATCACACTCAAGAACAAGTTGATCTTCAAGAGCTAGACCAAAGTATGGATATGGTTGATGATGAACCTCAACAGGTGCAACGCAAAGAGGAATATCTTCCACCGCACATTAATGATCCATATGTTGAGGACGTTGATGATGGAAACGAAGTCGAACCTCGTGAAACCCTGACCTCCATCATGCCACGTGTGGCCGGTCGTGTTTATATTGATCAAATCCTCACCGGTGTGTCGGAAGGTAGAGTGACTCGTAAACAATTAACAAACTTCTGTGCTCACTTTTCGTTTGTCTCTAGTACTGTGCCACACAGGGTTCAGGATGCATTGTGTGACAATGACTGGCTCCTTGCTATGCAAGAAGAGTTAAACAGTTTTCAACGCAACGAAGTATGGTCATGTGACAGCCCGATGCCGACATTCCAGAAGATTCCCCTTCTATTCCGTTTTCGTCGTGTGTCTATTTTCTTTTGTCGCATCATCATCGCATCATGCGCATCATTTGCATTGCACCGGCATCTCGTTGCCGCCAGTGTTCAAAACTTGCATCCGTTGTTAGTTGCCGGTTCCCGTCGTTGTCCGTTCTGAGCCCGATCACACACGCATGCGCCCGCGGCATCGTCGAAACCCTGTTTTTTAAAGTGTGCGTAAAACTTTCTCTGATCGGGGTGAAAATTGGCGTGCGTTCGTAATTAGTTATCGCTAGACCGCCTGTCGAATTTCGTTGTGATCGGAGACCGTCTGGTACCCAAACGGTCGCCCGTAGCGGCACCGTATTCGGTCTACCGTCGGACGTTTGTCGGTGTTTTAAAATTCGTTGTCGCGCCGCCCGTTCTCCCTCTCATCTCCGGTAAACCACCCTACACGGCCACGTACCCATTCCCGCATGCGGAAACGTCCGAATCCGACCGCACGGTTGGATCCGGAACGCGATTTCGGTTAACCGAGCCCCCCATTTGTCTATATATAGCCCCCATGCCATTAATTAGACAGCCACTCCCCCTCTGCCTCAAAAACCGTGCCCTCACCGAACCCTAGCCGCAACCTCTCTCCCCACCAGCGCCGCCGGCCCGCTCCAGCCCGCGCGAGCCCCTCCGGTCCCATCTGGCCGCCGCCGCCGTTCCGCCGAGCTCCCTGCAGCCCTCCTCCACCCGCGCCTTCCCCGTCGCCGCGCCGCCACCGAGCCGCAGCCCCGCCTCTCCCCTTGCCGCCGGGAGCCGTGCCCGCCACCGGCCAGCAGCCGCCGCCGCCGTGGCCTATTTCGCCGGACAGCCTGAGCGCCAGCCCGGATCCGCCATCTCCAGCGAGCCGAGATCCTGTCGGGGTCCTCGTCGCCGCGCCCGGATCCGACCGGGGATCGCCAGATCGGGGCATCTCCGGCCTCCTTCCATTGTTCCCGCGCCGATCCGAGCCGCCGTCTCCTCGTCAGCCGTCGGCGCCGCCTTCTGCGCGAGGAGGACGACCACGAGCCGCCAGAGCCCCAAGCGCTCCCGCATCGCCCCTGTGCCGCGACGCCTGCGTCGCCTTCGGCCTGCTCCCGAGTTGGGCCAGATCCGAGCCGGCCCACTGCCACCTCGCCGTCCTGGGCCACGGCCCAGCTAGGTGAGCGCCCCACCACCCTATTTCTCGCCCATGTGCGTCTTATAGCGTCACGTGCCCGGTAGTTTCGGTCCACTTAGTTTTTTTTAGGCTTTACGATTTTTTAATTCCAGAGATATATACGTATATTAAAATGCCCGTAGTTTATAAACCGTAAGTCGGATCGAGGCGTATCTTATATGGTTTTGGGGTAGTTTCGCGAGTAGAACACGATTTCACAACTAGCATATTTGTTTGACGTCGTTTGGCGTGCCGTATGCATAGATTAGTGTGCTGTCCAAATAGAATATAGCCCGTATTATTTTTCCGCGCGTGTTCGGATTGCCCGTAGACCGTAGATTAAATGTCCATGTTTCAGGGACCATTTTTTCCATGTATTTTAGAGCGGTCATTGATATTTTTTGGTGTAGGATTTGCCGGTAGTTTATTTTCCCGTATATAGGTAATTATCTCGCATTAATGTGTGGCATTATTTTGTGTTGCAACCCCACGTATTTTATATGTTTTCGGGGTAGAAAAATCCATTGGATTTTTCTGTGCAATTAGTTTTAGCTTTTGAGGAAGTTAGTTCGCGAGATATTTTGCCATGTTGCCCTCTTGTTTTTTTCGTAGGATTTATTCCTTGCGTCGTTTGACGGAGTTGTCAACTAAAGAGTTGATCTTGGGTGTTTAGACTAGCCCCTGGTATTTTTAGTTGCAATAGAAATGCATGTTTAGGTATTGTTTGCTAGCTCTCAAGTTGCTAGAAATAGTGCTGATTTGGAGGAGCTGAAATATTTCTAAGTCTGGAATCTGTTATATTTTGTTGCTATCTTGTCTTGCTTGCATCTTGTGATCTGTAGCTCTTTTGAGGTTGGTCCAATGGAGTTAGTTGTACCCCTTGTGTTTCTCTAGCTTGCTGTAAATTTTCATGCCATTTGGAGTCTTATAGCTATATGTTTTGCTGCTGTCAATATTGCTTCAGATCGAAAACTGCACTTTCATGAGGTGTAATTTTCACTAAGTCTGAAATAGTGAGTGGGATGCCTTTTTGTGACTTCTTTCCCTAGTGATCCATGATGCCATGCTAGTTTTTGTTAGTTGTTTGTAGTAGTGCTTCTTGCCCTCCTTCGTGCCATGTCTTGCTTGAGTTTATCGGAGTTGTGTAGCTCGTAGTTGTGGGGCGTAGAAAGTGCTATGTGGCTGATTTTGGCAGATTGTAGTCTTTTCTTGTTTTGCTCGTAGGTTTTGAATCGTAGCTCCGATTTGATCGTGTCCTATATGAAACTTGCTTAGAATCTCGTGTAGTTTCATTTTCTCTTGCTGGTTATAAGTTTTGAAGTGCTCGTGACCATCGTTGCACACATTTTGTATTCATGCCATCATATCTTGCGGTGCTTGTATCTTTTGAACCGTAGCTCCGTTGGAGATGTTCTTTATGTGTAGGTTGCTTGAAATGACGCGTAGAATCACGTGAACCTATTTGCTTTGCTGTTTAACAACCAATTAAATGCATTAGTTCAGATCTGGACAGAATTGTAAATTAACTTGTGAGGTCGTTTCGGAGGTGCTATATGACATTTCCGACCTCATTTAAAATGTCTAGATAGGTAGTTTAATTTCCGCTTCACCTCTTACATGTTTGAAAACATTAATATTGCCGTGTAAATAACTGGGAGTGAACTAAATAATTCATATGTGGAGTTTCGTCAATATGCAACTCGTTGCATATTGGACTTCACTTAATATGTAGTATTTGATTGTGTGAATTGTCTTGCCGTGTCTTGCATGTATTCAGCTGCTCATGCATCACATGTGTTGTGCATCGTGTGGGGAATTCCGTGTGTTGATTTGTGTTTCCGGTTTGCTTCGTTTCGTTAGAGTTCCGCAGCGTGCCGGATTGTGAGGACCCGTTCGACTACGTCGGTTCGTCTGCTTCATGGAGTCATTCTTCTTCCAAGCGGGATCTCAGGCAAGATGATCATTTTCCCAGATACCATTACTATCATTGCCATGCTAGTTTTACCGTTGCTATCGTTTATGTCTCGTTGCCTACCACATGTTAAATATCAGCCTCTCAACAATGCCATGAATACCTTCAACCTGTTCGACCTAGCAAACCACTAACTGGCTATGTTACTGCTTGCTTAATCCTGTTGTTAGCGTTGCTAGTTGCAGGTGCAGTTGCTTCCATGTGATAACATGGGTTCCTTGTTATATCACCATATTTAAATGCTATTTAATTTAATGCACCTATATACTTGGTAAAAGGTGGAAGGCTCGGCCTTTTCTAGCCTCGTCTTTTGTTCCACCTGTGCCCCCTTAGTTTCGGCTACCGGTGTTATGTTCCATAACTGAGCGCTCCTAACACGACCGGGTTGTTATGGGGACCCCCTTGATAATTCGTTTTAGATTAAAGCTGGTCTGGCAAGGCCCAACTTTGGTACTACATTTGCCTAATCACCTAATAAAATTGCATAGGGACTTCCCGGGCCCCGAGAATAATTTAATCAACCCCCGGGCCAGTGCTCCTCATGAGTGTTGGTCCAAAACAGAGCAGCTTATTAACGCTACCCGGGGCAACCCGACGTTTGGTGTGGTAACCATCGCTCATCCGTCGTGTCCTGAGAACGAGGTACGCGACTCCTATCGGGATCGTCGACATGTTGGGCGGCCTTGCTGGATTAGTTTTACCTTTGACGAGATATCTTCTGCATCGGGATTCCGGTGATGCTTTGGATAATCTCAGAGTTGAGGTTTTGCACTAGGGAATCCGACGAGATCGCAAGCTTCGTGATTGAGGATTTCTATGCGGCTTGTGGTAATTTGTGATGGAGTAGTTGGAGCACCCCTGCAGGGTTAAATCTTTTCGGAAAGCCGTGCCCGCGGTTATGTGGCAACGTGGAAACTTTGTTTAACACTGGTTCTAGATAACTTGAGATTAACTTAATTAAAATATGCCAACTGTGTGCGTAACCGTGACTGTCTCTTTCGTGAGTTCCTTCTCCGATCGAGGACACGGTGGGGTTATGTCTGACGTAGGTAGGTGTACAGGATCATTCATTTGATCATCAGTAGTTACGTCCGCTATGCGTAGATCTTCCCCCTCTCATTTCTTGTACTCGTAAGTTTAGCCACCAAATATATGCTTAGTCGCTGCTGCAACCTCACCACTTAACCACGCCTCACCCATTAAGCTTTGCTAGTATTGATACCTTTGGAAATGAGATTGCTGAGTCCCCTGTGGCTCACAGATTACTACAAATCCAGTTGCAGGTTCAGGTAAAGGTTACTTGACGCGAGCGCGTTGATTGTTCATTTGGAGTTGCTTCTTCTTCTTCTTCTTCATCGGTAGGATGGGTTCCAGGCCGGCAGCCTGGGATAGCAAGGATGGACGTCGTTCTTCTTTTGTCGTTTGTTTTCGTCCGTAGTCGGACCCTGCTCTTACTCTTGATGTTTATGTAATGTACTGATGTGACTCTGATGTAGCTTGTGGCGAGTGTAAGCCAAGTCTGTATATATATCTCTTCTTTTCAGTACATGTACTTGTGACGATATCCATTCTTGCGACACGACGAGATGCGCTTCTATCCCTGACGAGGCCTTCATGCCAAATTGAGGATAGGGTCGCATCTTGGCGTGACAGGTCATTGGTACAACGACCAACTGAGGGACACAATGTCATTGGAACTAAATGGATCTTCAAGAACAAGGAAGATGAGAATGGGACTGTCCTCCACAACAAGGCAAGGTTAGTAGCACAGGGGTACTCCCAAGTTGAAGGTTTGGACTTTGGTGAGACTTCCGCCCCTGTTGCTCGTCTTGAATCCATTCACATTCTATTGGCCTATGCTGCTTTCAATGGTTTTACTTTGCATCAAATGGATGCGAAAAGTGCTTTTCTTAACGGTCCTCTACAAGAAGAGGTAAATGTATCACAACCACCTGGGTTTGTTGACCCCCACCACAAAGACCATGTGTACAAACTTCACAAGGCTCTGTATGGCCTCAAACAAGCACCCTGTGCTTGGTACGATCATCTTAAGAAGTTCTTACTCGATGATGGCTTTGTGGTATGGGTGATCAATCCCACTCTTTTTACTAAGAGGGAAAATGGTGATTTGATCCTATGCCAAATCTATGTAGATGACATCATTTTTGGTTCTCCTAACATCCATTTATGCAAGAAGTTTGCGGCCTCCATGACCAAGACCCTTGAGATGTCACTCAACACGGACTTGAAGTTCTTTCTTGGGTTTCAAATACAACAATTTCAAGAAGGAATTTTCTTGTCTCAAACTAAGTACCTCAAGGACATTCTTGAAAAAATTGATATGACAAATGCTAAACCAATGAAGACACCCATGGCCACAGATGTCGTTCTAAATGAAGACACCAACGGTATTCCTTTTGACCCATCTACTTACCGCTCTATGATTGGTTCGTTACTTTATCTTTGCGCATCTAGACCGGACATCATGTTAAGTGTAGGCATATGTGCTAGATTTCAAGCTTCCCCTAGGGAAAGCCATCATACGGCGGTTAAGCATATTCTTAGATACCTTGTTCACACCCCAAAGTTAGGCCTATGGTACCCTAAGGATGCAAAGTTCGATCTTATTGGGTACTCCGATGCGGATTAGGCCGGTGACAAAGTGGGACGGAAATCCACTTCCGGTGCATGTCAGTTTCTTGGATGCTCCTTGGTAAGTTGATCCTCGAAAAAGCAGAATTGTGTTTCTCTCTCCACGGCCGAGGCCGAATATATTGCAGCCGCAAGCTGTGCAACCCAACTGCTATGGATGAGGCAAACCCTAAAGGATTATGGTATCACGTATCGACATGTGCCTCTTCTCTGTGATAATGAAAGTGCCATAAAGATCTCCGAGAACCCCATTGATCACCCTCGCACAAAACATATTGATATTAGGTATCATTTCTTGAGAGACCATGTGCAAAAGGGTGACATTGATATTGGCCATGTGGGTACCAACATGCAGCTCGCTGACATTTTCACCAAGCCACTTAGCGTAGCAAGATTCTGTCAACTTAGGCGTGAACTTGGTATCTTGGAGCTTGATAACATAACTTGAAATCCTGTACACATGCACACACTCACATTATGTTCTTGTCTTGATGTCGGCATGCATTTAGGGGGAGTCACTAGGACTTACGTCATAATTTTGTGTTTTATGCATAAATCAACTACTTTCCACAAGTAGTATATATAATTCTTGTAGGCAACTGTGTTCGGTGTCCCTTTTGATAAACTATGTCCGATCACCTCATCATCCAAATCCCAGAATTTGCCTCGGCCTACTCCTCTCTCGGTCGTCCGACGAGTCTTGGACGTCCGACGGCTAAACACACTCCGGACGTCTGGCCCGTGTCGGTCGTCCGACGGCTAAATACTCTCCGGACGTCTGACACATCGGGAGCTCTATAAATAGAAGGGTGCGGGCTGGGCCTTGCCCTAGCCCCCACACGCCTCCTTTTCTCCCAGCCGCCACCACAGCCGCCGCCGCCAGCGCCAGAGGAGCTCACCCGCGCCGCCACCGGGGGCCCTGCTCCGGGGGCTGATCTCCTCCGCGGGATCTGATCTCCTCCGCGGGATCCGTCTTCCCTTCCTCTCCTCTCTCGATTTGCATGCCTTGTTCATCATGCCCAAGATTAAGCACACCGCCCGGAAGAACTCTGCTGGCTCATCCGCTCGTGCCCCTACTGGCACGGGGTCGGATGATTCCGATGGGCAACGCCGTCCCTTCAAACGGATCGCCCGACGTCCTCCTCAACAGCTCCACTCCTCGTCTGATGGATCTGACTTCGAGGATGAGCTTGCAGCTGAGGACCGTGCTGCACAGCCCGCCGTTCGGAAGACTATGCCGAAGCCTGGGACTCGCAGGCCCTCCTATATGCCACCGCCTCCTCCTGAACAGCCCGAAGGTGAAGCTCGTCGCATCTCTCTTGAACCTCCTCCTACTTTAGGTCGTGAAGTCAAGGACTTCACCAGGTTCCTAAGTCTTCCTACTTCACTTTCCGCCGCGACGTTGACCAATTTTCTGTTGTACGTGACTCTATGGACTCACGTTTCCGCACAAACGTCCAAGCGAACAGCTTTACTACTGTCATTGTTCCTAAGGGTCTCTCTGTCCATCACTATATTGATCTTGAGCATATTCGCACGCACCCGGCGAAATACCCGGGTGCCATTGAGCTCATTGAGTCATCGGGGCTCGCTGCCCCCTTTGCTTTTAGGTACGATTTCAACGGTGCTGCTATTCATCAATTCTATGCCACATGTTTCTTTGGCTCAAACAACACTGTTAGTTGGATGACTTCTGATGTTCAGTTCACAGCCTCTTATGATGAGTTTGTTGCCGCACTCGGTTTCCCCGACTCCGGCTTCAAAATCCATAAGAATGATCCTAACCATGCACATAAGCCAATTGAGGCGTGTGGGTTTCTCCTCAAACCACTTCGTGAACTTGATGCACACGAACGGATGAAGGATCTTAACCAAGTATCCATCTGGCGCTCTCCCTACTTTATCATTTTTCAGTGTCTTATCCGCACCATCTATCCCAAGATGGGTGATAGGGGATCCTGCAACGGCTATTGTATTGACATCATGTCACATTTACACGAGTCCCCCAAGCGCAAAATTAATGCGCCTCACTTTCTATGGCATGAGATTCGGTTTGCTAGTTTTCAATACAAGCGAGCCTTCCCTCATGCCCCCTTCATCCAGGCTTTTATTCACCGTGTTGCTGAATTCACTGTTGCTCCCACTCACATGCATCACAAGTGGGTCATTCCCGCTCACATGGCGGATAACTATGCTCCCAAGAAAACCCCACCATCCACCTCCACTCGCCGCACTACTGCCCGGACAGCAACCCCTTCATCCAGCTCAGCTCCTCTCGGTCGCTTTGCCAAATTCATTGGCAAGGCACATTCTGCTATGATGAAGGCCTTCTCTTTCCAGTGCGGTCAAACTCATGATGTGGTTTCTCGCCTCGTCTCCTCCAAGAATGCCCTCAAGGCTCGTCTGAGAGACTCGGGCGCTCTTGATGTGAGTGACGATGAGGCCCTTCCTGCTGCTCCTCCTTCTGACTTTGGCTTCCCATCTGGTCCTGAGTGGGCTGATTTTCTTGATGAGGCTGGTGGCAGTGGCTTGCCTGACGATGAGGATGATGATGATGATGATGATGCTACTGATGATCTCTGAGCATGGTTGATGCTGTTGGTGCCTCCCTTTTTGGTACTTGGTGCCAAAGGGGGAGTAATGTATCCCTAGTTTTACTCTTTGGAGATTTAGACTCAACTTGCATGTTTGTGTAATGTAATGGATAAACGACTGTGATGCACTATTTATGGCTATGATATGTCGTGATTGCTATGGATTGCTATGATATCATCCTATGCTATTATGTTTGCTCCATTACTTCATATGATGATCTATTATCTTTACTAAGTCACATGATATTTTCGATACACACATTAAAGGGGAGCTCCGATATTTTACCATACACATACTAAGGGGGAGCTCCGTACTAAACCTCTCCAAAGCTAAAATGTATGTTAAATATTTTGAGAGATATGTATATGTTGTCATCAACTACCAAAAAGGGGGAGATTGAAAGTGTACTCATGCCCTTAATCGAGTTTTGGTGTTAATGACAACACATACATAGGAAACTAATCTTATTTGTTGAGTGTATCTCAGGATGGCAAGTACCTTTAGTAGATTGAGAATTATGTGCCAAGGTGGTCTGGGAAGATCGGGACTTATATGTCAAGAAGGCTCGGGATTGAGAAAAGATGAACTAGCCTATCCTTTAAATTTACTATTCTTGAGTATAGGGATCCCACACTATTAAGAGGGGATCACAGGTTTTGCGATGAACTTGCTCATACTACATCTCTATTTTTCTGCTCATACCACATCTCCACTACTCTACTCTTATCTCAAAACAGAACCAATGCCTCGGACATCCGGCCTCCTCTGGACGTCCGAGGGCCGGACGTCCGACCTCCTTCGTAAATCCTGAACCTTGCACCAGAGAAACTTGAGCCATATAACTCGGAATTCCGGCTCCCTCCGGACGTCCGAGGGCCGTACGTCCGACCAACTTCGGAAATCCGGAACTTTGCACCACAGAAACTTGAGCCATATAACTCGGACTTCCGGCTCCCTCCGGACGTCCGAGGGCCGGACGTCCGACCTCCTTCGGAAATCCGGGATCTTGCACCAGAGAAGTTTGAGTCGAATAACTCGGACTTCCGGCTTCCTCCGGACGTCCGGTCCCTGTTCAACTACACAGTGGTTCCAGATATATATACATCCCTCGGACGACCGACCCCTGTCGGACGTCCAGACATCCGAGAACTGCCGGATGTCCGACCACTGTCAGACTTAAGTGACTCCAACAACTGTTTTATTCTCCCCACTATATATACCCCCTCCCACTTCGTGAGAGGGTGTTCAACACAGCTAGAACACTTACAAGAACACCTTTCTCCTCACTCACTCTTGCCGACACCCAATCTTAGATCCCAAGAGCATTTGTGAGCCCCTTTGAGTGTTGTTCCAATCAGAAGATAGATCGTCTCCTTCTCCTCCTATCCACCAAAGTGATTTGTGATTTGAGCAAGTTTTGAGCAATCCCCGTGATCTTGTTACTCTTGGAGGTTGGAGACTCCTAGGCGGTAGGAGTCTTCGGAGAGGAATCAAACCATTGTGATTACCCCCTGAAAGTTTGTGAAGGTTTGGAAGCCACCTCAAGGCTTACCACTAGTGGTTGAGAAACGCCTTCGTGGAGTTATCTCAAAGGGAGAATAGGGTGAGCCTTCGTGGCGTTGGTGTGCCTTCGTGGTAACATCCGCCCCTCTAACGGTGACGTAGCTTCCTTCCAAGGAAGTGAACATCGGGATACATCTCGTCTCTCTTGGAGTTTCGGTTATCCCTAACCCTAACTCTCTACTTGTGTTAATCCTTATTACGTACTTGCATTTGATTATTGTTTACCGGTTGCCTTCTTCACTCTAAATAGCTTACTCCTTGTGATTGCAATTATTAGGCTCACGCTCATATTCCGCACCTTTGCCTAAAATTGCTAAGTAATTATTAAAATTTGGAACTGTACCTATTCACCCCCCTCTAGGTCCATCTCGATCCTTTTCAGTAGCGATGTTGGTCTTAATGATGGGGGTTATGATAACCCACAAGTATAGGGGATCAATTGTAGCCTTTCTCGATAAGTAAGAGTGTCGAACCCAACGAGGAGCTAAAGGAAGGACAAATATTCCCTCAAGTTCTATCGACCACCGATACAACTCTACGCACACTTTACGCTCACTTTACCTAGAACAAGTATGAAACTAGAAGTACTTTGTAGGAGTGATAGGATAGGCTTGCAAGAAAGTAAAGAACACGTAAATAAAACTAGGGGCTGGTTAGATAAAGAAACAACTACGAGTGTCTAACGAGTGTGGAAAAGTGGTGGTAGGAGTTGTGGAATTGTCCCTAAGCAATTGACTACGTTACTACATCGATAGCAAGTGTCATGTGGGAGAGGCCTCTGCTAGCATGTCATCCCTTACTTGGAATTCTATGCACTTATGATTGGAACTATTAGCAAGCATCCGCAACTACTAACGTTCATTAAGGTAAAACCCAACCATAGCAATAACATATATTGGCCCCCCTTCAATCCCATATGCATCAATTTCTATGCTAGGTTTGAAGCTCCTGTCACTCTAGCCTGCCAATACATGGTCCTATCAACATAAAACTAACCCTATGGTGTGATCCACGCGCGCGATCATATGATGGGCACCAAAGGATAGCAACATAACCACAAGCAAATTAAACCAACCATAGCAATTCATCAATCACTGATAGGACAACGATAATCTACTCAGACATCATAGGATATCAACACATCATTGGATAATAATATGTAGCATAAAGCACCATGTTCAAGTAATGGGTACAACGGGTTGCGGGAGAGTGAACCGCTGAATATAGATGGGGAAGATGATGGAGATGTTGGTGAAGATGACAGAGGTGTTGGTGTAGATCGCCGTCACACGATGATGTCCCGGGCGGCGTTCCGGCGCCGCCGGGTGAGAGGGGGAGAGATCCCCCTCCTTCTTCTTCTTACTTGACCTCCTCCCTAGATGGGAGAAGGGTTTCCCCTCTGGTCCATGGTCTCCATGGCGGCGGAGGGGCGAGAGCCCCTCCGAGATTGGATCTCTCTCTCTGTGTCCTTCTGTTTCTGCGCTCCCAGATCCTGTGTTTCACCGTTTCTTAAATTCCCGGAGGTCCGTAACTCCGATTGGGCTGAAATTTTAACAAGATTTTCTTCCGGATATTATATTTCTTGCCGCGAAAGAAGGGCTCCAACGGCCTTGAGGAGTCGCCACAAGCCTGCCAGCCGCCACCGTACCTCCTAGTGGTGGCTACAGGGCTTGTGGGCCCTCCGTGCATCGCCTCGCGTTGATTCTTCTTCCCAAAAATCATAAATATTCCAAAAAAATCCCCGCAAGTTTTTATTATGTTTGGACTTCGTTTGGTATGGATATTCCGCGAAACAAAAAAACATGCAACAAACATGAACTGGCACTGGGCACTGGATCAATATGTTAGTCCCAAAAATAGTACAAAAAGTTGCCAAAAGTATATGAAAGTTGTAGAATATTGGCATGAAACAATCAAAAATTATAGATACGACGGAGACGTATCAGCAGCCCCAAGCTTAATTCTTGCTCGTCCTCGAGTAGGTAAATGATAAAAAGGATAATTTTTGATGTGGAATGCTACCTAGCATAATCTTGATCATATAATCTAATCATGGCATGAATACTAAAACACGAGTGATTCGAAGCAATAGTCTATCATTTGACATAAAGACAATAATATTTCAAGCATACTAACAAAGCAATCATGTCTTCTCAAAATATCATGGCCAAAGAAATTTATCCCTACAAAATCATATAGTCTGGCTATGCTCCATCTTCCCCGCACAACGTATTTAAATCATGCACAACCCCGGTTTTAGCCAAGCAATTGTTTCATACTTTAGTGTTCTCAAACTTTTTCAACTTTCACGCAATACATGAGCGTGAGCCATGGACATAGCACTATAGGTGGAATAGAATATGGTGGTCGTGGAGAAGACAAAAAAAGGAGGAGATAGTCTCACATCAACTAGGCGTATCAACGGGCTATGGAGATGCCCATCAATAGATATCAATGTGAGTGAGTAGGGATTGCCACGCAACGGATGCACTAGAGCTTATAAGTGTATGAAAGCTCACAAAAGAAACTAGTGGGTGTGCACCCAACTTGCTTGCTCACGAAGACCTAGGGCAATTTTGAGGAAGCCCATCATTGGAATATACAAGCCAAGTTATATAATGAAAATTTCCCACTAGTATATGGAAGTGACAACATAGGAGACTCTCTGTCATGAAGATCATAGTGCTATTTGAAGCACAAGTGTGGAAAGAGGATAGTAGCAATTGTCCCTTCTCTCTTTTCTCTCATTTTTTTGTGGGCTCTTTGGCCTCTTTTTTATTTTTATTTTTTTATTTTGGTGGGCATCTTTGGCCTCTTTTTTATAAATGGGCTTCGCTGGCCTCTTTTATTTCCTCACATGGGACAATGCTCTATTAATGATGATCATCACACTTACAACTCAATATTTAGAGCAATGATGACTCTATATGAAATGCCTTCGGTAGTGTACCGTGACAATGATCTACCATAGCAATGGCATCAAAAAATGGACAAGCCATGGAAACATCATGCTAGCTATCTTACGATCATGCAATGGCAATATGGAAGTGGTGGCACATGTCATGAGACGGAACGGTGGTAGTTGCATGGCAATATATCTCGGAATGGCTATGAAAATGCCATAATAGGTAGGTATGGTGGCTGTTTTGAGGAACGCTATATCGTGGGTGTAATGCACCGGCGAAAGTTGCGCGGTACTAGAGAGGTTAGCAATGGTGGAAGGGTGAGAGTGTGTATAATCCATGGACTCAACATTAGTCATAAAGAACTCACATACTTATTGCAAAAGTCTATTAGTCATCGAAACAAGGTACTACACGCATGCTCCTAGGGGAAAGGTTGGTAGGAGTTAACCATCGTGCGATCCCGACCTCCACATAAAGGATGACAATCAATAAATAAATCATGCTCCGACTTCATCACATAACGGTTCACCATACGTGCATGCTACGAGAATCACAGACCTTAACACAAGTATCTCTACGAATACACAATTACTCACTAACATGACTCTAATATCACATATTCATGTCGCAAAACTATTGCAGGGAATCAAACATATCATATTCAGTGATCTACAAGTTTTATGTAGGATTTTATGACTAACCATGTGAATGGCCAACTCCTGTTAACTCTCTAAATAGGTATAAGTGAAGCATGATAGTTTAATTCTTTCTACAAAAGATATGCCCCGCTCTAACAAATATAAGTGAAGCAAAAGAGCATTCTACAAATGGTGGTTTTCTATGTGTAGGGAAACAGGCAATCCAAACTTCAAAAGATATAAGTGAAGCACAAGAAGCATTCTATAGAGCCAACCAAGGACTATATCATACCAGCATGGTGCATAAAAGAAAAAGGAAAAATAAACACAAAAGACGCTCCAAGCATTTGCACATATCATGTGACGAATTAAAATATAGCTCCGAGTAAAATTACCGATAGATTGTAGACGAAAGAGGGGAGGCCTTCCGGGGCATCCCCAAGCTTAGACGCTTGAGTCTTCCTTGAATATTACCTTGGGGTGCCTCGGGCATCCCCAAGCTTAGGCTCTTGCCTCTCCTTATTCCTTCATCCATCATGCTCTTACCCAAAACTTGAAAACTTCAATCACACAAAACTCAACAAAACTTCATGAGATCCGTTAGTATAATAAAATAAATCACCACTTCAAGTACTATTGTGAACTCATTCTAAATTCATATTAGCATTATATCTATTGTAATCCAACTTCACCATAGTTCATACCCCCCGATACTACCCATAGATTCATCAAAATAAGAGAACAATGCATAGAAACAGAATCTGTCAAAACAGAACAGTCTGTAGCAATCTGTATATTCCGTATAACTCTCATATCTCAAAAAATCTGAAAAATTACGAACGTCTGGAAAATTTGCATATCAATCAGCAGCAAAAAGAATCAACTCAAAATCTCTTCCAGAATAAAATTAAAATTAATTTTGTGAGCAGAAAGTTTGTGTCTTTTCTCAGCGTGATCAAACAACTATCACCCAAACTAATCGTAAAGGCTTTACTTGGCACATTATTTTTAAAAACACAAATAAATTGTACAAGGGGATAATTATTTTTGTGAGAAACTTCCATGAAAAATTCTACATTGTTTCCATGAGTATGAACACAGGTGTTCAAGGTCGATCCTCACTTGCACAATGCATCACCTTTCAATCACTTCTCTTTTTGAAAAAGTTTTAAGTCCCCCTGTATATTTTTTTTGTTTTTAAACTAAATAAAAACACTCAATAGGAATAAATGACTCTCTAAAACTTTTGGGTTGTCTCCCAGGCAGCGCTTTCTTTAAAGCCATTAAGCTAGGCATAAAGTGCTCAAGTAATGGATCCACCCGGATCCCAATGTATATCAAAGCCAATTTTAATTAGCAATGATTTGAAATTTAGTAGTGAGCACAAGGTAACATATATCATGCAATGACGAAGTCTAACTCTCTTCCTATGCATTGGCATGTCATAAAAGAACAATTCATGCACACCAAGTAAAGGCCAATACATAGCATAAGCAGTTTCTTGCAATTTTATCGTATTGGAAACATAGAGAGGTGGAGATGTAGTTCCTCTCTCATAATGACTGCATGTAGGAGCAGCAAGCACATGCATATTATATTCATCAAAATCATCATGTTTAACATAAGGGACTATAGCTAGCTTATCTTCATAAGCATCATTCATATTGGCAACATGGCCACAAGCATAGCATGCATCAAGTTCATCAAAAAGGGATATTTCAAACGAATCCAAGGGATCATAGCATTCATCCTTCGGTAAGAACAAAGGGAAATTAAATAATGTATGAGTAGAAGAGTTACTCTCATTAGAAGGTGGACACGGGTAGCTAGTCCGTTCTTCCTCCTTTTGTTCTTCGCTCTCCTCGTCATCTTTTTCATCTAATGATCTCACAATTTCAGCATTTTCTTCTTCCATAGTTTCCTGCAAAATAATAGTCTCTTCTTGGGCAGCATAGGATTTCTCCTTAAATTGTTCAATATGGGCATTATATTCATAGTTAGTATAACAATAACGAAGCATAGCCAAATTTTCAGATCGGTAAGGAGCATCATCATTATCATCATACCTTTTAAACAAAGCCTCAATTTCATAAGCACCCATAAAAGCAACAAACTCTTCTATTTGATCCACATCATAGTAATCATATATACCATTAGCATAAGAAGCCAAGGTTCTATGATCATTAAACTCACAAGAAAAGGGAAGGTGTGGAGCCTTCATCCTAGAGCAACAAGTAACACCATGTCTTTTGCATTGTTCCCAACCATTCCATTTCAACAAATGGATTTGATCCCATAAAAGTTTCCCTTTTTGAGTCAAGCGATAATCCCTAAAGTATTCATGTTGATCCAACGTGTATCCCATTATATAATTGAATGGGGCTTTCTCAGGATTATTAAAGAAGTATATAATATTTTCCACGTAATGAGCATCGAGGGTTTTAGGAGGTTCCCCATCTCCATGAGTAGCAAGTACACCTATTTTTTTGGTATTTCGTGTTCCATATCCATAACTAAAGATAAAGAACAGCTTAGAACAGCAAATAAATCTACTTAGTGATAAAGCAAACAAGCACACACACACGAGAATATTCACCCCACGCTATTGCACCCCGGCAACGGCGCCAGAAAAAGGTCTTGATAACCCACAAGTATAGGGGATCAATTGTAGCATTTCTCGATAAGTAAGAGTGTTGAACCCAACGAGGAGCTAAAGGCAGGACAAATATTCCCTCAAGTTCTATCGACCACCGATACAACTCTACGCACACTTTACATTCGCTTTACCTAGAACAAGTATGAAACTAGAAGTACTTTACGTTCCAGAAGATTCCCTTTCCTCCCCGTTTTCGTCTTGTGGCTTATTTTATTTGTCGCATCATCATCGCATCATGCGCATCATCAGCATTGCATCGGCGTCTCCGTTGCCGCCAGTTTTCAAAACTTGCATCCGTTAGTAGTTGCTGGTTCTCGTCGTTGTCCGTTCTGAGCCCGACCGCACACGCATGCGCCCGCGGCACCGTCGAAACCCTGTTTTAAAAGTGTGTTCAAACTTTCTCTGATCGAGGTGAAACTTGGCACGCGGTCGTGATTAGTTATAGCTAGGCCGCCTGTCGAATTTCGTCGCGATCGGACTCCGTCTGGTACCCGAACGGTCGTCCGTAGCGGCACCGTATTCGGTCTACCGTCGGACGTCTGTCGGTGTTTTAAAATCCGTTGCCGTGCCGCCCGTTTTCCCTCTCGTCTCCGGATATCCACTCTACACGGCCACGTAACCGTTCCCGCGTTCGGAATCGTCCGAATCCGACCCCGCGGTTGGATCCGGAACGCGATTCCGGTTAACCTAGGCCCCCCTTTCCTATTTAAACACACCTCCCCTTCCATTTCAGGCAGCCCCCTCTCTCCTGCCTCGAAATCTGTGCCTCCCCCCGAAACCCTAGCCAGCCTCTCTCCTCCCTCCATCCGCCGGGCCCGCGAAGCCCATCTGGGGCCCGCTCGAGCCCGCATCGCGTCGCCGCCCGCAGTGCTCCGCGCCGCCCGTGACTGAGAGATCCCTCGACGCCGGAGCCTCCCCTCGCCTCTCCCTCGTCGCGAGCCCCCTGCCTTCCTCCCTCGCGGGCAGCCGGATCCCCGCCGCCTGCGCCGGAGCCCCTCTGCCCCGCCTCCTCGCGACCCCCCTCGAGTCCCTGCGTCGTGCCCGCCTCCGGCAGCCGCCGCCGGCATCCCGAGCTCGCCCGTGTGCCGTGTGCCCTGCTCCCGCACCGGATCTCGCCCCCCCCCCCCCCCCCCCCCGCGCCAGATCCGTTCTCCAGCCGCTCCGGGGGCCGTCGTCGGCTGCTCGTTGCCTCCCTGCCGACGTTGCCTCGTCGCCTGGAGCACGGCGGCGGTCGAGCCGGCCCCTGTCCCCGCGATCCGATCGGGGTCGGGAGGAACGACGAGGCGCAACCGCCTCAGCGCCCTGGGCTGGCCTCCCGGGCGGCCCAGCTGCTCTGCCTCGCCCAAGCCGAGCTGGCCCAACACGCCGTGGCCCAGTAGCCACCGCATCGGCCCAGCTCCGCCCCCGCAGCCAGGCCGGCCTCCTCCTCCTTCGGCCCATCTGCGCCAACCTTCCTCATCAGGCCGGTCCGAGCCGGCCCAAAGGTGAGGCTATACCCCGCCCCAGCGCATTTTATTTATGTTGCGCATGCGGTTAGGCCCATTTAGATTAGGGTTGTTCTTCGGAGTAGATAAATTCCAGAAAATAGGCATATCTTAGAACGTCCGTAGTTTTTAAACCGTAAGTCGGAACGATTATATATGGTTTTGTGGTAGTTTCGCGCGTAGAATACGAATTTGAGACATGCATAATTGTTTGACGTCGTTTGGCGTGCCGGATGCCTAGAATAACGTGCTGTTTTAATAGGATACGTCCCGTATTTATTTTTCGCGCAAGTCCGGTTAGTTCGAATGTCGTAGAATAAATGCCTATGTTTTAGGGACTATTTATCCATGTATTTTAGAGCTGTCATTTGTATTTTTGCATGTATGTATTGCCTGTAGTTTATTTTCCCGTGTATAGGTTATTTTCCCGCATTTATGTGTGGCTTTAATTTGTGTTGCAACCCCACATGTTTTATATGTTTCCGGGGTAGAAAAATCCCATGGATTTTTCTGTGCAATTAGTTTTAGCATTAGAGCAAGTTAGTTCGCGAGATATTTTGCTAAGTTGCCCTTTTGTTTAATTCGTAGGATTTATTCCGTGCGTCGTTTGACGGAGTTGTCAACTAGAGAGTTGATCTTGGATGTTTTGTTTAGCCCCTGGTATTTTTGGTTGCAATAGAAATGCATGTTTAGGTGTGTTTTGATTGCCCTCAAGTTGCTAGAAATAGTGCTGTTTTGGACGTGCTGAAATATTTCTAAGTCTGGAATCTGTTATATTTTGTTGTTGTCTTGTCTTGCTTGCATCTTGTGATCTGTAGCTCTTTTGAGGTTGGTCCAATGTAGTTAGTTGTACCCCTTGTGTTTCTCTAGCTTGCTGTAAATTTTCATCCCTTTTGGAGTCCTGTAGCTATAGGTTTTGCTGCTGTCAATATTGCTTCAGATCGAAAACTGCACTTTCATGAGGTGTAATTTTCACTAAGTCTGAAATAGTATGCGGGAAGCCATTTTGTGACTTCTTTCCCTAGTGTTCCTTGCTGCCATGCTAGTTGTTGTTAGCTGTTCGTAGTAGTGCTTCTTGACCTCTTCCGTGCCATGCTTTGCTTGGGCATATCGGAGTTGTGTAGCCGTAGTTGTGGGGCGTAGAAAATGCTATGTGGCTGATTTTGGCAGATTGTAGTTATTTCTTGTTTTGCTCGTAGTTGTTGAACCGTAGCTCCGATTTGATCGTGTCCTACATGAAACTTGCTTAGAATCTCGTGTAGTTTCATTTTCTCTTGCTGGTTGCATGTGTTGAAGTGCTCGTAGCCGCCGTTGCACACATATTGCATTCATGCCATCATATCTTGCGATGCTTGTAACTTTTGATCCGTAGCTCCGTTGGAGATGTTCCTTATGTGTAGATTGCTTGCCTTGACGCGTAGAATCACGTGAACCGATTTGTTTTGATATTTAACAACTAATTAAATGCATTAGTTCAGATCTGGACAGAATTGTAAATTAACATGTGAGGTCGTCTCAGAGATGCTATATGTCATTTGCAACCTCATTTAAAATGTCTAGATAGGTAGTTTAGTTTCCACTTCACCTCTTGCATGTTTGACAACATTAAAATTGCCGTGTAAATAACCAAGAGTGAACTAAATAATTCAAATGCGGAGTTTCGTCAATATGCAACTCGTTGCATATTGGACTTCACTTAATGTGTAGAGTTTGATTGTGTGAATTGTCATGCCATGACTTGCATATATTCAGCTGCTCATGCATCATATGTGTTGTGCATCATGTGGTGAATTTCGTGTGTTGATTTGTGTTTCCGGTTTCCCCCGTCTCGATAGAGTTCTGCAAGCGTGTCGGATGTGAGGACCCGTTCGACTACGTCGGTTCGTCTGCTTCACGGAGGCATTCTTCTTCCAAGCGGGATCTTAGGCAAGATGATCATTTCCCCAGATACCATTACTATCATTGCCATGCTAGTTTTATCGCTTCTATCGATTATGTCTCGTTGCCTACCACCTGTTAAATATCAGCCTCTCAACAATGCCATGAAACCTTCAACCTGTTCAACCTAGCAAACCACTGATTGGCTATGTTACTGCTTGCTTAACCCTATTGTTAGTGTTGCTAGTTGCAGGTGCAGTTGCTTCCATGTGATAACATGGGTTCCTTGTTATATCATCATATTAAATGCTATTTAATTTAATGCACCTATATACTTGGTAAAAGGTGGAAGGCTCGGCCTTTCTAGCCTGGTGTTTTGTTCCACCTTTGCCCCCTTTAGTTACCGGCTACCGGTGTTATGTTCCATAATTGAGCGCTCCTAACACGATCGGGGTTGTTATGGGGACACCCTTGATAATTCGTTTTAGATTAAAGCTGGTCTGGCAAGGCCCAACATTGGTACTACATTTGCCTAATCACCTAATAAAATTGCATAGGGACCCGCTGGCACCCGCGGACTAATTTAATCAACCCCCGGGCCAGTGCTCCTCATGAGTGTTGGTCCAAAATAGAGCACCGTGCGGGGCCACCGCGAGGAAACTCGAGGTTTGGCACTCGTACGCTTCGCTTATCCGTCGTGTCCTGAGAACGAGGTACGCGACTCCTATCGGGATCGTCGACACGTCGGGCGGCCTTGCTGGATTAGTTTTACCTTTGACGAAATATCTTGTGCATCGAGATTCCGGTGATGCTTTGGGTAATCTCAGAGTTGAGGTTTTCCACTAGGGAATCCGACGAGATCACGAGCTTCGTGATTGAGGATTTCTATGCGGCTCATGGTAATTTGTGATGGACTAGTTGGAGCACCCCTGCAGGGTTAAATCTTTCAGAAAGCCGTGCCCGCGGTTGTGTGGCAAAGTGGAAGCTTTGTTTAACACTGGTTCTAGATAACTTGAAGTTAACTTAATTAAAATATGCCAACTGTGTGCGTAACCGTGACTGTCTCTTTCGTGAGTTCCTTCTCCGATCGAGGACACGGTGGGGTAATGTCTGACGTAGGTAGGTGTTCAGGATCATTCATTTGATCATCAGTAGTTCACGTCCGCTACGCGTAGATTTCCTCCCTCTTATTTCTTGTACTCGTAAGTTAGCCACCATATATATGCTTAGCCGCTGCTGCAACCTCACCACTTAACCATATCTCACCCATTAAGCTTTGCTAGTCTTGATACCTTTGGAAATGAGATTGCTGAGTCCCTTGTGGCTCACAGATTACTACAACACCAGTTGCAGGTACAGGTAAAGGTTACTTGACGCGAGCGCGTTGACTGTTCATTTGGAGTTGATTCTTCTTCTTCTTCTTCATCGATCTAGGATGGGTTCCAGGCCGGCAGCCTGGGGTAGCAAGGATGGACGTCGTTCTTCTTTTCTCGTTTGTTTTCGTCCATAGTCGGACCCTGCTCTTACTCTTGATGTTTATGTAATGTACTGATGTGACTCTGATGTAGCTTGTGGCGAGTGTAAGCCAATTCTATTATATCTCTCTTCTTTTCAGTACATGTACTTGTAACGATATCCATTCTTGCGACACGACGAGATGCGCTTCTATCCCTGACGAGTCCCTCGTGCCAAATTGATGATAGGGTCGCATCTTGGGCGTGACACATGTGCTCATGATAAGCATACTTCGTGTCTTCATGGAAGCTCTCCTCTTCCTCATCCTCTTCTTCTTCTTCAAAAGCCGTTTTTGCCTTTAATGCAAGGTTGGGTGAAGCTGCCTTTGAGCAAACTCGAGCAAGTGCATTGTCAGCTGTCTCGTTCTTGATTGACATTGCAATGAATTCATCCAGCACCTCACTGGAAGACAAGGAGTGGAAATCTGGTGGTTGGCGAATGACAGATGACATGGCTTTATTGAAAGGCATGATGGCCTTGATAAACTTGCGCTTGACCCATGTATCATCCACATCCTTGCTCCCATGGTCCTTGAGAGCCACAGCAATAGCAGTCACCCTTCGATAGAGATCACGAGGGTCCTCATCTTCCTTCATCACAAACTCATCGGCCTTATCAAGTACCACTTCATAGTTGGACCGTTGAATGCTTGAGCTTCCCTTGTATAACACCATAATGTGCTCCCAACAGTCCTTAGCCAGAGTGAAGGGACGCAAGTGAGGAAGATCTTCAAGTGGTACTGCAGACTGGAGAATAAACAATGCGGAGTGATTATATTGATTGTCCGCTTCTTCTCTTGGAGTGAGGTTGCTTGGGTCATGGGGATAGTAGCCTTGCTCGATGATTCTCCACAAATTTGTTGAGCTGTGATTCAAATGAGACTTAATAGAAAATACCCAGTTAGCAAAATCACCTTTTACAAGCTTAGGAGGAGGACCAACAAGATTAAGACGCGGTGTGGGAACCGGTCCTCCATAGACCATGGGTGGTGGAACTGATGCATAAGTCCCATTCCCATCATTTTCGAGAGGAGGGGCAGGTTGCATACCTTTAGCCGTTTCCTTAGAGGAATTGGCCTCCGAATCTGTGTTGGTGGGTTTAACCACCAACGCCGGTTCGGGGGAACTTTTAATTCCCTCAATTAACTCTTTAAGCATGGTCTTGACCTCGTTCGTCAAGGACGTCTTGAGTGCGGCCATAGCCGTATTCAAGTCATCCCTTGTGATCGAAGTCAAGTCCATGGCCTCGGTTTGCGCACGGGGAACTCCCTCATCATGTTCCATACTCTTCGGGTGGTGAAACCCTTAATAAAGAGACGTGGCTCTGATACCAATTGAAAGGATCGATATGGTTGACTAGAGGGGGGGGGGAAATAGGCAACGACCACTTTTTAATTAATCTTAGCAAGTTAGGGTTAGCAACATAAGGGTTCTCTAAAATTTCAACAAAGAGGTGAACCTATATGATGCTACCAACAAGGATAACTAAGACAAGTAAGAGATAAACAACAACATAAGCATACACGATGTAAAGGTTAGAGATAACCGCAAGTGGAACCAATGAAGACGAGGATGTGTTACCGAAGTTCCTTCCCTTTGACAGGAAGTACGTCTCCGTTGGAGCGGTGTGGAGGCACAATGCTCCCCAATAAGCCACTAGGGCCACCGTATTCTCCTCACGCCCTCACACAATGCAAGGTACCGTGATTCCACTATAGGTGCCCTTGAAGGCGGCGACCGAACCTTTACAAACAAGGTTGGGGCAAACTCCACACAAAGCTTGGAGGCTCCCAACAAGATCAAGAAGCTTCACCACAATGGAATGTGGCTCCGAGGTGACCTCAACCGTCTAGGGTGCTCAAACACCCAAGAGTAACAAGATCCGCAAGGGATTGGTGGGAGGAATCAATTTTCTCTTGGTGGAAGTGTAGATCCAGGCCTTCTCAACCAATCCCTAGAAAATCAACAAGTTTGATTGGCTGGGGAGAGAGATCGGGCACTTTTGAGCTTAGGGAGCAACAATGGAGCTTGGGAGGGTAAAAGGTAGGGTTCTAGAGCAAGAAGAACTCTTTATATAGTGGGGGAAAAAATCCAACCGTTTTCCCACTCACAGCCCGAGCCTAGCGGTACTACCGCTGGCTGCAGTGGTACTACCGCTAGCACTGCAGCGGTACTACCGCTGGGCCCATGGTAGTGCAGATGCACTACCGGGCCAACCACCGCCAAGAAAGTCTTCGCAAAAAGTCCGACGAAGTACATCCACTAGGAAGGCGGTACTAAGTTCCTGGAGCGGTACTACCGCTGACCAGGGGTGGTACTACCGCCAGCACAACGGTACTACCGCCAGCACTAGCGGTACTACCTCTAGGCCCAAACCTTTCCACTACGGGTCCCCTCTTAATAGTACGGCGTTCCTATGACTCAAAGAAAGAGAATCGTAGAGGACACCGTGCTTCTGTTCCATGGAGGGGGGCCGAGTCGTCTTATGTCGTTGACATGTGTTATCTGAAATCTTAATGCACACGATTAGTCCTTTAGGGTATTGTCATCAATCACCAAAATTACTTAGGCATAAATATGCCCTAACAACACTATTACTACATCTACACACGACCACACCAAACACACCAGCACCACATCATTGCAATGACGATGAACTCGACCAAGATGATGAAGTTCTTCAGCCCAAACGGATGATCCACCTTGACAACCTCAACCTTGCTGCGAGTGGCGACGGCGGGATCACGCAAAGACCGAGGTCGACCCAGGCATCCTTGATGCACCGTAGAACTGTAGCTACAATGGTCGCTACAGTGAGCAAAGGAAAGAGGCCTCACTCCCTAGACAGCAGCTCGGGTTGCCTGGGGCCTGTCTCTGCCGCTACTTGCTGCATCCCTCCTCTAGCACATACTCGGGGTAAGCATCTTCTGCCGTCTGCCTAGTCTTAAACGCTCTGTGGCTTTGGTTGTTGTACCCTGAAATTTATTTCCTGTAATTTTTCCATGAACTATAAACCCCTAGTACACACCCTTCGAACACCGCATACCACTTGACCTAGTAGTGCAAATGAGCAATAAGTTGAAGCAACAAGCAATGAAGAACTCTAGGATCAAGCAATGAAGCACATAATCAATGAAGCATAAGGGCATTGCACTACTAGGAAAAACCCTACCAGTAGCGCGGGGTTTTTAGCTAGGAGTAGCGTTGGTAGGCGCGCTACTGCTACGTCGCTATAGCTAATTTTTAGCAGTAGCGCGCTTCTGGACCAATGCTACTCTTAAAGTCAAATATCATCAACGCTCCTTTTAAATGCGCTACTGCTAACTATCTGCAGCGCATATGGGCTGGCAGCGCTATTGTTAAACATGCGCTGCTGGTAATCCTAGGGTCAGCGCTACTACTAGTGTCTTATGCTATTTTTTGGCGGTTTTCGCTCTATTGATGTGGAAGCGTATCAATGGTATGTCTGATCGACCTTTGTCTAGGAAAGGAGTGGAGATTCTTTTAAAATCCATGATTCAGGCGATTTCAACATACGTTATGAGCTGTTTCCATCTTCCTGTTGGTACTTGAGAGCAAATGAGGAGAGTCATTGCTGATAAGTGGTGAGGTTTTGCTGATGGTAAAAGAAAGATGCATTGGCGATCATGGGACTGGTTGACATGTCCAAAAGCTATGGGAGGTTTTGGTTTCAGAGATATGAGTATGTTTAATCAAGCTATGTTAGGCAAACAATGTTGGCGGTTACTCACAGAACCAAATTCCCTATGTGCTCGTGTTCTTAAGGGACGTTATTACCCAAATACAGATTTCTGGGATGCTAAATGTCCACTGTCTGCTTCCTATACTTGGCGGAGTATACTTCATGGCATGGAACTTGTCAAGAGAGGAGTCCGATGGGGTGTGGGTAACGGTGCTACCATTAAGATTCAGGAGGACCATTGGATCCCTGGTGTGAATCCTCAGTTTTTGCATTTGTTGTCTCCTCTCTCGGCTGACCAGAAAGTGAATTCACTCTTTGCTGATGATGGCTTGGAACATTCAACTAGTCCTATCAGTCTTTGAGGAATCGATTGTGGATCAAGTACTACAACTTCCCATCAGTCGTTTTGGGGACACTGACTTTGTGTCGTGGCCGCATACCCGTTCTGGTACATACTCGGTCTGGTCTGCCTATCATTTGGCCAGGATGACAAAGATGATCGTATCCCGCAGCAATTCGGGTCGTGGTATGTCTTATAATCTCCAAAGTGATGCTATATCGTGGAACAAAATCTGGGCGATCAAGGCGCCGGGGAAGATGTTGATAACTATATGGAGATTTGCTCATGATTGCTTGCCAACCGGAATGCAACTTCACCGGCGACATATTCCTGCATCTAAGGTTTGTGTCCATTGTTCTGCTGATGAGCACGTAGAACATGCATTGCTATTTTGCCCATATGCACAAGCGGTTTGGTCTGATGTTAAAGATTACTTCAACTTGCATCTTTGTCGGAAAGGATTCACAAATTGCAAAACATGGATCTTTGATTTTTTGGCTCGTTGCGATGATCTTGCTGCTACAGTTCTTGCAGTCACGTGTTGGCATATTTGGGATGCTAGAAATAAACTTCGAGAAGAAAATATTACTCAGCATCCTTCTAGTCTTGCTCTGAAAATTAAAGCTTATGTTGACATGATAGTGGAGCATTTGTTCATTACCACAACCAACCATAGACGTGAACCCTCTACAACAACATCCTGGGTTCCGCCGCCGGAAGGTAAGGTGATGATAAACGTTGATGCTGCCCTTTTCACACATGACAGGAGCATGGGGCAGGTGTGGTGATGCGAGAGCATTCAGGTTCTTGCATTCTTTGTTGTGGTATTGGTGTTCCTGATGTGATCCTTCCTGAGCTAGCGGAGGCCATTGCAATTCAGAGAGGCTTGCAATTTGCATTGTGTGAAGGTATTCAGGAGGTCTTACTTGGTTCTGATTGTTTGACGGTTGTCCAACGTATCAATTCACTGGGCCAGGGTCGATCTATTTGTGGTCCTGTGATTCAGGACATCAAGCAACTTAGAGCTTCGGTCACTAGTTGTTCTATATTTCATGTGCGTCGGGAACAAAATGTTGCTGCACATCTGTTGGCTCGATCATGTAATCAGCTAGAGTGTCGTGTTTGACGTGGTGTGTCTCCGGAATGCATCCGGAAAACTATTTGTATGGACATTATGTCATAATCTATAAAATGGGTGTGTTATAAAAAAAATGATAAAAACAAAAGCGTCCTTCAAAAAGGAAAAATAAAAACGTGGAGTTCTGTCTGTATCAGCCAGACCTCTCCTCTCGGGTATCGGCGCCTTCTCGAGCTTTCGCACGCCTAATTCCCAAACCCGGCGCCGCCGTGTCACCCCTTCCCCGGCGCCGCCGGTCGCGCCCCCAGGCCTAAAGCGCGCCACGTCGAATTCTTCTCCCCCTTCCGCCCCCCTCTGCCCGATTGGCCTGGCGTGGAGATCCACCCCCGCGGATTTTCTCTTCTTGGTAACGAAGACCTAACTTGCTCTGTATATTCTATTCTATTTCCCCCCTAACGTTTTCTTTTCATTCCAGCAACCGAATCTTAGCACGGGGTTGTGAAATTGGTGCGTTGAATTATAGTACCATTGCGGAACTGCTCTAGAAAGTTTCCGGTGATGGTACACCGTTTATGCTTCATGTGTTGTTGATTACCGCTGTCGCGCTTGCAGGCCCGAGACATGTCTCACTATCAGGAGGACAATGTTGAGGACATGGAGGATGATTACGACATGGACGACCCGGTGGATGACATGGATGGTGAAGATTTCCTAGGGCCGGAGGCTAGGGACGACTCTGATGACGAGGATGACGAGGATGCCCAAGTATCTTTCTGTCGATTTTTGTTAATTTGATTGTGTAGGCTTTTAAGTATTCTTTAGCTAATTTACTCAGGTTGTTGACTTGTGCCGGCGTATTAAGCAGTGAAGGGATAACTAGACAGTTGAAATTGTTGACTTACTGCTATGTTAAGTTTGAAATTAGTGTGGCACCACAGTTTCAAGTGATAGCTACAAGCTTACACAACCTTGAAGTCTCATTTTGCATTCAGTTGCCCTATACATTTTGGGTGGCCCCCTTCCTGTATAACTTGGGTGTAATTCTCAAACTGCCTTTTCCTATCTTTTCTCTCTTTGATTGCTGAGCTTTCATAAAATTGTTATGATACATAGGAGTGCAGTCCAATGAGGTAGGAAAAACAATCCAGTAGTTTTACCTTTTAAGTTCTTATTTATGTTTTGAGCCACAAGAGCTAAGGTACATACGATTCAGTTTGTATCTGGATCACTGAATAAAGCTTTGTTTGACTATTCCCATTGCTTATATATTCACTGGAATGCTCTAAAAGAAATAATTGTTGCTTTAGTATAAGGCATCCGACACATCATCTGAAGAAGCAAGGCGTGGAAAAGACATTCAAGGAATACCATGGAATCGCTTGGAACTTACCAGAGAAGGATACAGGGAGACAAGATTATTACAGTACAAAAACTACGAGAACGTACCTAATTCTGCAGAAACAGCAATGAAGGTATACCTTTCAAATAAGTTAATTTCTGTGGGAGAAAATATTCTGACATTGTGATTGGCATTTCTGTAAAACAGGCATGCAAATCTACTGAGAAAGACGGAACATATTATGAGTTTAGGCAAAATACTAGATCAGTAAAATCTACTATTCTACACTTTCAGGTGAGTTCCTATACATCCTTGTTTAGTAAGTAACATATAAATCCTGCATTTCAATAAGGATGGTTACCAGACAAATTTTATTTGAACATTTTAACTATCAGACACTAGAAATTTCTTCAAAAGATGAAATGGTGCATTTGTTCAGGTGCAACGTTTCCGTAGTTTATTACACGAAATTATGCTGTAACAATTTAACATTTATACCTAACTACTGCATCATTACACAACAAGCGCCCAGTGATCGGAAATTCAACCTATAGTTGCCTCTGTAATTATCTATTTACCTTTTAAATGGCTGTGGAGAGGCCATCGAGAAACTTTTTAAATCATAACCAACATGCTCTCTACTTCTCTTCGGTTCACTATGATCACTTGTGATGTATGTGCAATGTTTGTGTCTACCAATTTAGCTCGTAACACTACATTTGCTTTTGTACGATACCTATTTCTGTTAGTAGTTAGCTAGAACGGGTCAATTTTATAGGTCTTTAGGGGCTTACTATCTTCTAACAGATGGCAGTGGCCAGGGAAGGGGGAACAGTCCTACCAGCTACCTGTTACTGGCACGGTGGCACCTGATAGCCATCTTTATGACCATGCCTGCCTCTTATTGCAGATAGATGTGTTTATAATTAATTAATTGAAGGGGTGCCTGGAGTATCTTTGATTATTAATATATATTATTTTGCCTATTATTGTATTTTCTATGCCAAGATGGATCGACTGTGTGAAAATAAAGTCCACCAAGAACTCCGATGGAATTTTCGGTTCTTGGCTTGATTACATCAGTCTATTAATCACCCTGCTTATTATATAATCTGAGGAAATTTATTCAAATAATGGGTTAACCTGTTCAAAGACTTGTCTGTTCCATGATTCTGATTGTAATTTTGTTTCAGTTGGTTAAATTAATTATGGAGGCTGCTTGCTGTCAGTCTTAGTTGACGCTCCTTTATATTTCATCTGATACATGGATGTTAAATAAGAAATTAATCTAATTATTAATCTATGCCTGCAGCTGAGAAATTTAGTATGGGCCACATCTAAGCATGATGCCTACCTAATATCGCATTACTCGGTGCTACACTGGTCAGCCTTGAGTGGTGTGAAAACAGAAATTATGAATGTTGAAGGGCATATTGCACCAAGTGAGGTAGGTCTACAGTTACTAATTTTCATCCTAGGTTGCACTTCCATTCTACCTCTATTAATGACATTTTATTATCTCATTGCAGAAACATCCAGGAAGTTTATTAGAAGGGTTTTCTCAGACTCAAGTTAGTACGCTGGCAGTCAAGGATAATTTGCTAGTAGCTGGTGGTTTCCAAGGAGAGCTAATATGCAAAGTAAGATCACTGTATCACTTTGTTTTTGCACTCACCCCAAAGTTTTTTGGGAGTTCTATCTCGCAATTGACTGGGAGAGCCCAAACTTGTGGGTGGCTGCGTCTTGCTGCAATGATCTTACCCTGTCCACTCCTCAGTACCCTACCAGTGGCCATCACCTGTGTTTCTCCTGCCTCACCCACCCATCCACCATACAATTTCCCTACCGCACCGGCCCACCTTTCATGTGGCCAACTGGCCATCGGTAGCACCTTTGTCACCTTAGTGTGTCCACACCCTCTCCTCCTGTTCACTTGCTTCATGACCTCGGCACTGGCTTCTCCTTGTGCATAGTTCTCGCAAAGCTGCAGGAACCTGACAGAACCTCCTCGTGCAATCTGAAGGTCTGCTTGACTGCATGCCCCTGTTGCTGATCCGATGGCTTGCATTCTGTGGATACACATTGTCCGCTGCATTTATCTTTATAGTTTCCCTTAAATTTGTCACTATCTGCTATTTGTTATCTGAACCCACTCTCTTAGTATTAGCTTGTAACATATGATGAGGTTTCATTATTCTTACGGAAACATGACAAGATTCCATTTGCCTCTCTTCTTTGCTGGTGGGGATGTGTACGGATGTGCTGTTAGCTATTCTCTTGCCTGGTTGCTCGTGCATCTCATATTCAGTTAAACTAGCAAAAGGGCCCATGCGTTGCAACGGGAGAAAGAAATACCACACGGCACACGCTCTTAATTTATAAAAAATGTCTATAATTTAAGAATTTATAGTTACGATACAAATAAAGATGGTCTTATCCTACAAAAATGCAGTTCAAAATTTCACAGGTCTTCTATTTTAACACGGCTTGCATGTAGATTTAATACGTACAAAGAATCAGTCAAGTGACCTTCAGTTTCATCTCTAATCCTGATTTTGTTGACGTGTTCATTCCCAACCCGGATGAGTACCGGTATGAAAGAAAGACGAATAATGACTTATTTATTAAGATTGCACCCTAGATAGTATTTTTATTAAACGTTTAACAGATAAAATAATATCATATTTGAATTCTACATATTTTTCTAATCAAATTCCATGTATAATATGTTAAATTTGGAGTTACGGTTTAAAAGATATGAGTATTTAAAAAAATATTTAATATATACTACGAGTTTAATGTCATAAACAGTAAGGGCTTTTTTGTAAAATCACCTCGGTGGGTTTTCCGACGGAAGCGATAGCCTCTTTATTATTAGGTAAAGATTGACGATGTTCAGTTACAAATTCTGTGGATAAGTAACTGCCTATTACATTTATTTCAAGCTTAAGTATGCTGAAATATGATTAGGGGAAGACTTGTGTGAGATCTCACATTAGGTGAGATCTATCAGTTCATTTTTTTTGAAAAAAAGGTACATGTTCAAACATTTTCAATTTTTATATAGACACTCATGAATGTTTGTTGTACAACCTCAAAAAGTTTCAGCTCCTAATCCAACTCATATTAATAGAAAAAAAAGACAAAATCGGATGTGAATAGTGTCAATGTACTATTCACCCAAAGCTGCTACTATTCACATTCGAATTTGTCTTTTTTGAATCTCAAAACATACATCGAGTTTTGAGCTGATTTTTTTTCGAGTGGTAGACATATCACAGAAGAATGTTGATAAATAATTTCAGATTTTTTTGAAATGTCTAAATATGATTTTTTGGTGTTGATCTCACGATCTCACCTGAATATGAGACCTTTCAAGTCTCCCCCGATATGATTGTGAGCTCTTGACACTGAAAGTTTTCTGATGTTAACCTTGGTCAATGTGATGCAGAACCTGGACCAAGAAGGAATAAGCTTTTGCTGCAGGACAACATATGATGATAATGCAATCACCAATGCAGTGGAGATATTTAACACTTCTAGGTAAATGTTATGCTTGACTATTAGATATTCAATCTTGCGGAAGATTCTTAAAAGATTAAGAAACTAGCTGAACTGTAGCCACAAGATTATTCTTCCCTGGAAATTCTTTCATCAAAATGTTGGGAACGAGCTCATATCAATAACTGCTGCCAATATTTTTTTTGGAAGTAAAATTAATATTGATGTTTTTCTCTGGTCCATAATGTCTTCAGTGGCGCTGTTCACTTCATTGCATCTATTAATGACTCCGGTGTAAGAGAATATGATATGGAAAGATACCAGTTATGTAAGCATTTCCGCTTTGATTGGCCAGTGAATGTAAGTTCTGTTATTCACATTGTCATTTGCGTTATTTTGTTATTACGTACTTTATCTAGAGCAATACTCCTATATTATCATTTCTAACAAGCTCCAGTTGTTTCTCTCTTCATAAAATGGTTTCCTAAACCAAACTTGATATGTATAAATTAAATCTTTTGAACTGAAGGATCAAACCTAGAGTCTGCCAACAGTTGAGGCAACCAAAGTATACTCGAAGAAATCTAATCCAATCAGAACACACTCAATTGAAGGAAATAATTAAATATTGATAATGTTTATCTCTAAGTCTTGGTGCTGAATGTGCTCCTTCCATTACTGGCTCTTCGGGCTGACCCCCCATACCATAGCCTTGACCCTAATGCAAGATGGTGCTTGACCCTTGAATTCAACTATACATTTGCCACTGCTAAACCATCACCTTTTCTTTCCACACCTTCTCTTATTATATCTGGATAATATTCTATTATTTTCTTCCGTGTGTTACTCATAGCATTTAGAATAATTGTCGAATTTACAGTATAGTTTCATTGACTGATTCTTCTATTGGCACAGCACACGTCTTTGAGCCCTGATGGGAAGCTTGTTCTCATTGTTGGGGACGACCCAGATGCTTTGCTTATTGATGCTAATTCAGGAAAGGTAAATCAAACATGCACATTTGTTAGGTTTAAAGCATTTTGCGAGCGTCTATCTATGCATTTGAAGGTATAAAATTAAATGTTCTGTATCTGGACACAGACTATTCATTCTATGAAAGGTCACCTGGACTTCTCATTCGCATCGGCTTGGAGCCCTGATGGCCTCACATTTGCCACTGGCAATCAAGATAGGACATGCCGGGTTTGGGATGCCAGAAATCTCTCGCAGTCTCTTCATGTCTTGAGGGGTAACCTTGGGGCTATAAGATCTATTCGCTACACATCAGATGGTCAGTTCCTGTCAATGGCAGAGCCGGCCGACTTTGTTCATATCTTTGATGTCAAGAGTGATTACAACAAGAGGCAAGAGCTGGATTTCTTTGGCGAGATATCTGGCATGTCTTTCAGCCCCGACACGGACACACTCTTCGTCGGTGTCTGGGATAGGACCTACGGCAGCCTGCTTCAGTATGGCCGTCTCTATAACTACTCATACCTTGACTCACTGTTCTAAGGTCGAAGCAAACAAGTGTTGGTTGGGCCTCTTGTGTGTCAGTTCTGCCGATTTTCGTTGGCGCCGACTGTTAGGTACCCCATAATCAGATTTATGTTATAGATTGGTCATTCTTTAATAATTCATGTATCCTGTTTTATGTGTACAAAAAAAATGTAGAGTTGTAAGTTGTGTCTCTAGGGCTAGCTTTCTCCATGAATTTGGATGTAAACTTTTATCTGAGATGTGTATCGTGAACATCTCCTGCTGCATTGACCGAAACCGGTATGCTTCGGTGGTATGTGCTATGCCGTAGTTGTGTGGAGCAGTTTGGATTGTATAATTGAGCCGTTATACACCTGTTTGTGAATCCTATATACCCGAGAAGTTTGGCTTCACTACCTCCATATGTAGTACGTCTGCTCTTTTTGAAATTTAAGTTTGATCATAAATTTAATCAATGTGAACGATTGCGACAGGAGCAAAAATTATAAAATCAAAAACTTCTTTTGAATACAAATTCAATGGTGTAATTTTTTGCTTCTGTTGTTTAAATATATGGTTAAAATCTTGAAAAGCGCAGACACACTACATTATGAAATGGAGGGAGTATCTTATTTATCTTTAACATGCAGCTTATTCACCTCATCATGTTCCAACGTCATTGGCTGAGCTCATCTTTCTTTTTTATAAGAGCACTATTCGAGGTGGGTGGTCTTCTCCCCGTCTTCTTAATAGCAGTGCCTCCAATTTTCTCACCCTCTGACCCTAGCCGACTAGGATCACGTAACCTAGACCCAGGTACCGATGTAAGTTAGGGCTATACGTAAGAGAATTGGAAGGAAACCGTTTAAAACTAGATGATGCCCTGCGCGTTGCTGCGGAAACATTGTTAAAATACGAATAAATAGTTGTTATTTTTTTAAAATTAATAAAAAGCGAATGTAAGCTTAAAAACAATAAAATACAAAGCATATAAAAAGAATGAAAATTATAGTTAAAATATAATTTCTAACAAAATATGAAGGATGAACTCTAATGCAAAAACTACTTATGACTACTCCCTTCGTTCCTAAATATAAGTCTTTAAAGAGGTTTCATTAGTGAACTACATACGAATGTATATAGACATATTTTAGAGTGTAGATTCACTCATTTTGCTCCGTATGTAGACCCCTAGTGAAATATCTTAAAAGACTTATATTTAGGAACGGAGGGAGTAATATGCATGAGTTGATAATGTGGCACCATTACATGCCTAAAGTAACCCAAAAGATGTTATTCATATCTTGCATGCATATTTGTTTATGTGTCATGGTTGCATGGCTAGAAAATTTAGGTAACGGGTTGTAGCTCTTTAGTAATAGAGGATAAGCTGACTGATTTTTTGGGTCGCATAAACTGCCTCATACTCATGCCACGTGTCCTCGTAGCACCCACCCACCGCCCATGACCACGCTCCGCTTGCTTATCCTTTTCTCTTTCTTCTCCACCGCTCTCTGCCATACTTTTCCTCTTTTCTTCTCCACCGTCCTCTGTCATGGTCAGGCCCCTCCATTCTTTTTCGCATGCTTTGTCATCGCCTTTGTGCTGCACCTTGTCGTCGCGGTCGCGCTGCCATGAAGCACCGCCGTGCCACGCCCGCCCACCCACACCATCGTTGGTAGAGGAGGAACATGCATGCTGCATCTCCGTCGTAGCAGTTGTGTTGCAGCATCTGTGGTCGTCGCCGCGTAGACGGTTGCGCCCGATGGTGCTCTAGTGGAGCTTCACCGACGGTTGCTATGGAGCTTCACGGGCGGCGCCAAAATCTGCGATGCAGCACCCCGAGATGCAATGGAGCTTCACCGGCGGTTGCTATGGAGATTCACCGGCGACGCCAAGAGTTGCGATGCAGTGCCCCGAGCTGTAATGAAGCTTCACCGACGGATGCAATGGAGATTCACCGGTGACGCCAAGATCAGCGATGCAGCGCCCCGAGCTGCAATGAAGCTTCACTGGCGCTGCAATGGAGCTTCAACGGCGACGCCCGGAGTTATGATGCAACAGACGGTGCTACAATGGAGGTTCACGGGCCGTAGGCTCTGACGGCGAAGCGCCATTGCGGGGGGGGGGGGGGGGGGGGTCGGGGGATCCTGCTGTGAGCAGTCGTTGCTCGTGTTGACCCGATCCAATGTCTCTGTTGAATGCATCTAATGGCTGGCGACCCGACTGATTTCCTAGGGAATCAGTCGATTGATCCGTAGCCGCCGCCGAATTAGAACTCAATCCCTCGATCATGGCCGGCTCATACATAACAGTTTCTCGTGCCCCTTTTCCTCTTCCCTGCCCCCGCGTCGCCAACCCTAGGCGACACGGGGGGCGACCGCACCGCCGACCTCCGGCTCCCTCACCCCTCGCCCCCTCCCTCCCGCCTCCACCAGAGGTCCCGCCGAGCAAAGCACGGGCGGCGACGGCGGCAGCGGGGCCTTCTCCCTCGCGCGATGGTTTCGAACTCCCGTGGCGGCGCGGACACACGGTTTCGTGGCGATTAGGTGATTCGGCTGCATGGAGCGGTTCCGCGGCGATGACGAGCATGGGACGACGGTGTCAGTGGAGGCGCCGCCTCCCTGCGGCGGAGGCGCCCCTGTTGCTGCGCCTGAGAACTCAGATCTCGTGCGACCCAGATGGGCTTGGACGGGCCGGTGGTTCTGGGCTGCGGCTACAGGCGAGCGCGGTGGAGCTTGTCAACCCCGGCTGCATGGCACCGTGGTGGTGCAGGTGACCGGCCAGGTGGCGACGGGCTGGATCCTCACCGTCCAGCCCCTGTTTTGGTGGTGGGACACGGTGGCCAGCGCCTCCCGTCCCGCTGACAGTGTTCTGGCTCACCTCTCCTCGGCGGCGTGGTCAAGCCGGCTCCTTGCTGTGTTCCATGGGCGTTGGGGTCGACGACATGGCCGGGGAGAAATCCCTACATGAAGCAGACGATGATGACGCGTGCGGGCGCCGTCACCTCCTTGGAGGCGTCGTCATGGTGCTACCCGTGCTTCCCCGCCCCGAGCACCAGGGGAAACCTTAGGTCCGGCCTTTGGATTAGATGATGGCGACACGTCTGTGTTGTTCCCCTCTTGAGGGCGACCCTTTGGTGGCTTGTGGAGCCCTTGGTACTTGGTGGAGTCTGTGTTGTCCGTTGCTGAGGGCGTGGGCTTCGAAGCCGCCATGTACACCGTCTGAGGTGCTTCTTAGTCAATGCCTTCTTCGGTCGGTTCAGCCCCGCCTCCCACTCGCCGACTCCTAGGTGCTTATGGGAGGGCGATGCGTTAGCTTGTTCCTTCTTGGAGTTGGAGTATGTCTGAAGTTCTCATCTTCGATCGTGACGTGACTTTGAAGCTCGGTGTACCCCCTCCTCGACATTCGTGGTGGGAGGATGTGCAAGGCGAGTCTTGTTGCTTGGCGGGTGTGGGTTGTGTTGTGATCCGTGTGACGTCTGATGACCCACAAGTATAGGGGATCAATCGTAGTCCTTTCGATAAGTAAGAGTGTCGAACCCAACGAGGAGGAGAAGGCTCTGATAAACGGTTTTCAGCAAGGTAATAACTGCAAGCACTGAATGTAGCGGTAACAATGATGGTGTAGTGAGGTGAAACGTAGCAAGCGAAAAGTAACAAGTAACAAGTAGTAGCAGCGGTGCAGCAAGTGGCCCAATCCCTTTTGTAGCAAGGGACAAGCCTGAACAAAGTCTTATAAGAGGAAAAACGCTCCCGAGGACACACGGGAATTTCTGTCATGCTAGTTTCATCATGTTCATATGATTCGCGTTCGTTACTTTGATAGTTTGATATGTGGGTGGACCGGCGCTTGGGTACTGCCCTTACTTGGACAAGCATCCCACTTATGATTAACCCCTCTCGCAAGCATCCGCAACTGCGAAAGAAGAATTAAGACAATGTCTAACCATAGCATTAAACTAGTGGATCCAAATCAGCCCCTTACGAAGCAACGCATAGACTGGGGTTTAAGCTTCTGTCACTCTAGCAACCCATCATCTACTTACTACTCCCCAATGCCTTCCTCTAGGCCCAAATGTGGTGAAGTGTTATGTAGTCAACGTTCACATAACACCACTAGAGGAAAAGACACCATACAAGTTCCGCCTCGTGGCGGCGGCGAATCCACGAAAAAGCTCCACCCTGATTTTTTCTCGGACGAAACCCTTCATATAGAAAAAGAGGGGGGCCAGTGGGCCACCAGGGTGCCCACAAGCCCTGTTGCCGCGACCAGGGTGGTAGGCCGCGGCAACCAGGCTTGTGGGCCCCTGGCTGCTCCCCTCTGACACTTCTTTCGCCCAGTATTTTTTATATATTCCCAAAAAAATCCACGTTGATTTTCAGGGCATTTGGAGTTGCGCAGAATGGAGGACTTAGACTTGCTCCTTTTCCAGTCCAGAATTTCAGCTGCCGGTATTCTCCCTCTTCAAATAAACCTTGCAAAATAAGAGAGAAAAGGCATAAGTATTGTTCCACAAAGTATAATAACAGTCCACAAAGCGATAAATATCAACATGAAAGCATGATGCAAAATGGACGTATCAACGTCGTGTTTGTATCGTGTAGCCTCTTGGCGTTGTATCGGCCATCTTTGGCCTCTTCTTCTATGATATTGATACATCTTTTGCGGGTGTATCCTTGAAAAAAATCCCTCGATCTTGTAACACTTATACATGGTCAATACAACAGAGGAGAAAGTAGGATCTTGATGACTGGCGGGTGTCGGTTTCTTCAATTTTAGTTGAATTGGATTTGACCGAGGCGGTCCTTGGAGAGAGGTTAAATAGCAATTTGCACATCTTCGTTGTGGTTTTTGTGTAAGTAAGATGCGATCATACTGGATACCCATAGCAACCACGTAAAACATGCAACAACAAATTAGAGGACGTCTAACTTGTTTTTGCAGGGTATGCTTGTGATATGATATGGCCAAAGACATGATGTGATATATTGGATGTATGAAATGATCATGTTGTAATAGTTAATATCGATTTGCACATCGATGCTACGGCAACCGCTAGGAGCCATAGGGTTGTCATTAAACTAACGTTTGTGTTTGCATATGCGTTTACTATATTGCTAGGTTGTAGCTTTAGTAGTAACAGCATAGATAACACGACAACCTCGATGGCGACACGATGATGGAGATCATGGTGTGGCGCCGGTGACAAGAAGATCATGCCGGTGCTTTGGTGATGGAGATCAAGAAGCACAAGATCATGGCCATATCATGTCACTTATGAATTGCATGTGATGTTAATCCTTTTATGCACCTTATTTTTCTTAGAACGAGGTAGCATTATAAGGTGATCCCTCACTAAAATTTCAAGATGAAATTGTGTTCTCCCCGACTGTGCACCGTTGCGACAGTTCGTGGTTTCGAGACACCACGTGATGATCGGGTGTGATAGAGTCAACGTTCACATACAACGGGTGCAAAACAGTTGCACACGTGGAACACCCGGGTTAAACTTGACGAGCCTAGCATTTGCAGACATGGCCTCGGAACACAAGAGACCGAAAGGTCGAGCATGAATCGTATAGTTGATATGATTAGCATAGAGATGTTTACCACTGAAACTATACTCAACTCACGTGATGATCGGAATTGAGTTAGTGGATTTCGATCATGCACCACTCAAATGACTAGAGGGATATACTTTTTGAGTGGGAGTTTATTAAGTAATTTGATTAATTAAACTCTAATTATCTTGAACATAGTATAAGTCCACTTTGCAATATTTTATGTTGTAGATCAATGGATCACACAGTAGCAACCCTGAATTTCAGTACGTTCCTAGAGAAAGCTAAGTTGAAAGATGATGGAAGCAACATTGTAGACTGGGCATGTAATCTTAGGCTCATCCTACAAGCAAGGAAAAAGAATTATGTCCTTGATGCTGCGCTAGGAGATGAACCACCCGCTACTACTCAGTAGTCCAATGTGCAGTCTTGTATGGCTTGGAACCGGGACTTCAACGTTGCTTTGAGCGTCATGGAGCATATGAGATGTTCCAGGAGTTGAAGTTTATCTTTCAGAAGAACGCCCGGATCGAGAGGTATGAGACCTCCGATAAATTCTATGCTTGCAAGATGGAGGAGAATTCGTCTGTCAGTGAACATGTGCTCAAAATGTCTGGGTACTCAAACCGTCTAGCTGAGCTGGGGATTAAACTCCAGCAAGAGGCTATCAATGACATGATTCTTCAATCACTGCCACCTAGCTATAATAGCTTCGTGTTGAACTATAACATGCTAGGGATGTACAAGTCACCCGGCGAGTTATTCACGATGCTGAAAGTCGCAGAGTCAGAACTCCGGAAAGAGCATCAAGTGTTGATAGTCAATCAGACCATTGGTTTCAAGAAAAACGACAAAGGCAAGAAGGGTAACTCCAAGAAGAGCGGCAAGACTGTTGCCAATCCGACGAAGAAACCCAAGGCTGGACCTAAGCCAGAAACAGAGTGTTATTATTGCAAGGGTATGGGTCACTGGAAGCGCAACTGGCCCAAGTATTTGGTGTTGGGTAACGTAGCATAAATTCAAAAAATTTCCTACGATATTCAGATCTTCCTATGGAGAGACCAGCAACGAGAGAGGGGTAAGAGCATCTTCATACCTTTGAAGATCGCTAAGCGGAAGCGTTACTAGAACGCGGTTGATGGAGTCATACTCACGGCGATTCAGATCGCGATGTGATTCTGATCTAGTGCCGAACTACGGCACCTCCGCGTTCAACACACGTGCAGCCCGGTGACGTCTCCCGCGCCTTGATCCAGCAAGGAGGAGGGAGAGGTTGGGGAAGAACTCCAGCAGCACGACGGCGTGATGTCGATGGAGAGACGAGGTCTCCCGGCAGGGCTTCGCCAAGCACCGACAGAGAGGAGGAAGAAGGGCTGGGCTGCGCCGAGAGAGAGAGAGAAAACCGTGTGTCAAACAGCCCCGAAACCTCAACTATATATAAGGGAAGAGGGAGGGGGCGCAGACCTTAGGGTTCCCACCCCCAAGGGGTGCGGTAGCCCCATCTGCGCCAGGAGGTGGCGGCCAGGAGGGGAGGAGGGGTGTGGCGCATCCCTGGTGGGCCTTAGGCCCACCTGGCTTAGGGTTTGCCCCCCTTCCCTCTCCCCTGCGCCTTGGGATGAGTGTGTGTGTGTGGGGGGGGGGGGGGGGGGGGCGCACCAGCCCACCTAGGGGCTGGTTCCCTCCCCCACTTGGCCCATCTAACCTCCCGGGGTCGTTGCCCCCCTTCGGTGGACCCCCGGGGCCACCTCCGATGGTCCCGGTACGTTATCGGTGATGCCCGAAACACTTCCGGTGTCCGAAACCATCCGTCCTACATATCAATCTTTACCTCCGGACCATTCCGGAGCTCCTCGTGACATCCGGGACTCCGAACAACTTTCGATAACCTCGTATAACAATTCCCTATAACCCTAGCGTCATCGAACCTTAAGTGTGTAGACCGTACGGGTTCGGGAGACAGGCAGAGATGACCGAGACACCTCTCCGGCCAATAACCATCAGCGGGGTCTGGATACCCATGGTGGCTCCCACTTGCTCCACGATGATCTCATCGTATGAACCATGATGTCAAGGATTCAATCAATCCCGTATACGATTCCCTTTGTCTGTCGGTATAGAACTTGCCCGAGATTCGATCGTCGGTATACCTATACCTTGTTCAATCTCGTTACCGTTAAGTTTCTTTACTCATTACGTAGCATGTCATCGTGTGACTAACTCCTTAGTCACATTGAGCTCATGATGATGTTCTACCGAGTGGGCCCAGAGATACCTCTTCGTCACACGGAGTGACAAATCCCGATCTCGATTCGTACCAACCCAACAGACACTTTCGGAGATACCCGTAGTGCACCTTTATAGTCACCCAGTTACGTTGTGACGTTTGATACACCCAAAGCACTCCTACGGTATCCGGGAGTTGCACAATCTCACGGTCGAAGGAAAAGACACTTGACATTAGAAAAGCTTTAGCATACGAACAATACGATCTAGTGCTATGCTTAGGATTGGGTCTTGTCCATCACATCATTCTCCCAATGATGTGATCCCGTTATCAATGACATCTAATGCCCATGACCAGGAAACCATGATCATCTATTGACTAACGAGCTAGCTAACTAGAGGCTTGCTAGGGACACATTGTGATCTATTCATTCACACATGTATTACTGTTCCCTGTTAATACAATTATAGCATGAACAATAGACGATTATCATGAACAAGGAAATATGATAATAACTATTTTATTATTGCCTCTAGGGCATATTTCCAACATTTGGCTGATAAGAAGGCGGACAAAGAAAATCAGGTATATGTGATATACATGTTATTGATGTGTACTTAACCAACTCTCGAAGTAGTGCCTGGGTATTTGATACCGGTTCTGTTCCTCATATTTGCAAGTAATATACCAAAGGACAAATGGAATGTTATACGGGATTATATGAATCCTTGGCACAGAGGTTCAACCGATAAGATCTTCGTAGAATATGTAGGATCCAATGTGGACATCCAAGTCCCGCTATTGGATATTGACTGAGGAGTGCCTCGGGTCATGTCTGCATAGTTATCGAACCCGCAATGTCTGCACACTTAAGGTTTGATGATGTTTTAGTATAGTTGAGTTATATGTGTTGGTGACCGAAGGTTGTTCGGAGTCCGGGATGAGATCACGGACGTCACGAGGGTTTCCGGAATGGTCCGAAAACGAAGATTGATATATAGGATGGTTTCACCCGGGAGTGTACCGGGAGTGACGAATGGGTTCCGGATATTCACCCGGGAGTGAGCCCAGTGACCCTAGGGTGGCGCACTAGCCCTTAGTGGGCTGGTGAGGCCAACCCAAGAGGGCCATGGCTCCACAAGTGGAAAAAACCAAAATAAAAGAAAAAACAAGGAAAGAGGGAGGTGGGAAGGAAGGAGTGGACTCCTTCCCCCAAACAAAATTGGGGTGGGAGTCCACCTCTCCCTTCGACCGGCGCCCCTGGGGCTCCCTTGAGCCCCAAGGCTAGCCCCTCCCCTCCTCCTATATATATTGGTGGTTTTAGGGATTTTCAGACACAACTTCGCCATGTGCAACTCAAACCTATACCACGTAGTTCTTCCTCTAGATCGGATTTCTACGGAGCTCGGACGGAGCACTGTAGGAGTAGATCATCACCACCACCGGCGCGCCATCACGTTGCTGGAGAACTCATCTACTTCTCTGTCTCTCTTGCTGGATCAAGAAGGCCGAGATCGTCATTGAGCTGTACGTGTGCTGAACGCGGAGGTGTCGTCCGTTCGGCGCTCGATCGGAACGGATCGTGGGACGATGGTGATTTGAATCACGGAGCTATACCACGACATCAACCGCGTTTATTAACGCTTCCCGCTTAGCGATCTACAAGGGTATGTGGATCTAATCTCCTCTCGTAGATGGACATCACCATGATAGGTCTTCGTGTGCGCAGGAATTTTTTTGTTTCCCATGCAACGTTCCCCAACAGATGGGCCAAGTCATACCTCCTGGCCGGGTCTAACCTCTTGGACGGGTCAAACCGTTTGCTATATCCCCGAAATTAGCCCAGAGGTTAGCTTGAATTTATTCATGGTAAGATCCTGAAATAAGAATAATAAATATGTTAACGGACCAGGTTTCTCCTTGGCTGGCTTATCTCAAAGAAGTGGCTCCTCGTAAATCCTGGTTTCTTTGAGTCGTCTTCACAATCATCTTGCTGGTTAATGTCCTTTAAAATATTGGGAATAAGGCACCCATGTGTTGTTGAGTCGGCCTCCAATGCTTTGGCTTGGTGAAAATTTTGGAGATAAGAAAACCATATGAAGTTCAGCCGACTTCCCTTGCTTCGGTTTTGATGAAAAATATTGTGAATAAAAAAATCATCCATTGTTAAACCACTTCCAACTTGTGAAGCCGATATGCTTGTATAGAGTATGTCGGGTCATGATCTTTGATAACATCGGGTCATGATTGTTGGTGAGGCCTGGTCAGATAACTGCACTCCGGTTGACTTGATAAATTATTGGG
Source organism: Hordeum vulgare subsp. vulgare (assembly GCF_904849725.1). Lineage (NCBI taxonomy): Eukaryota > Viridiplantae > Streptophyta > Magnoliopsida > Poales > Poaceae > Hordeum > Hordeum vulgare. Next base: position 137,914,293 of record NC_058524.1, read on the forward strand.
AATAAAGAAATCCGTGTGATGCTGAGTCGGTCTTTCAATGCCTTATCTAGATAGAAATATGTTGAGCCGGTATTTCAATGCTTCAACTCCACTTTAAAATTGATCGCTTGAGGATGTTCTTCCTCTCTCTTTTTATCTCCACATTACATGTAGCCCCCAAGCTCCAAGTTTGTGAGTGCATGATGACTTGGTGCTTTGGGTAGCAAAGTATCTTGGCTGTGTAGCCCCCAAGTGTCGGGTTGTCTTGCCTGCAGCAGCCTGGGACTTATAACTGTCTTATACTTAGAAATCTTCAGCTCGTGTAGCCTCCAAGGGACGGGTTGTTTTTTACTTGCAAAAACCTGGGATTTTCGAACTTGGTTTTGAATATTGTAGATAGATAGATTTGGAGAAATACGTGTTATCCTCTGAGTCGCCACATATGAGCTGAATGTCTTGATTTTCACATGTGTAGTCCCCAAGGATCAGCTCATCAGTAAGCGATGGGCCGGGTCTTCCATTTGGACCTCATAATATTTTAAACAGCTGAATACTATAGCCCCCAAGTGCTGGATCGCATCCTGTGGAGACTTGGGACTTGATAGAAAATTTGATCTGAGTAGTGTACCCCCCAAGTGCCTGGTTGTCTGCCTCCAGCGACTTGGGAATTATATGTACTTCTCCTTTGAAAATAAAAATATCATATGATGTAGCCCCCAAGTGCCAGGTCGTATGCCTGCAATGACTTGGGACTTTGTGAGAATAATATAACTCATCATAATGCACTTCAGAAGTTCTCTAGAACTGATATTATGATTTGGATGAATCCTTAACCATGGTTGTAATGTAACCTGGTATTTTATCGTTTGCACGAATATCCTGGAATAATGACATTGTCCTTGAGATGAAATCCCTGCTCGTGGTTTGCAGTGCAACCTGGAAAATATATGCTTGAGAAATCCAAAGTGTTGTAGTTTACTACAGAGCACATGTTGAGGAAATCCAAGAGTCGGTCAATTAGATGACCCGACATTATAAGTGATGGGCCAACTGAACAATATGTAATATATAAGCTCAGCAATATGCGAGAAACTGACTTTCCAATAATATTTATTTCTCTTGAGCCAATTTGAAAAAACCCAATCATTTAACATTGGTTATGATAAACCATGATGAAAATCCAGCCAGTTTTGGCTCTTAAAGACTTTATTTGCTCCTGCAAAAGTTTATATTGTACAGTTTGAAGACTAGCATGATATGTATGTATGATGCATATGATGCAATGCAGGATGATGTATGATTGAACTGGTCATAATATGACTGCAGCTTTCATGACCCGGTCATTCAGGATGAGCCGGTAAAAATAGTACTTGTACCTGAAAAGATCGAGTGATGATAATATAAAGTAATAATAATCCTGCTCTGTGAGACACGGTAAAAAGAGACCGACTTTCGAGGTAAGTCTTGCTTCAATGAAGCGGGTATGATAACCCACGTCGGCTCTCAAGTGACAAGCCAATGTTTTAATCTTGCTAATTCAGGGTCCACAATGGATTGAATAGTCAAGAGTACATGGAGTCACCTCATCGGAGTCGCGTCAAACATACCGGCAGGTTTAACCATTTTGTGGCGTCTTTGCCGATGAAGAGGGTGAGAAAGCTAAACTCGATGAGTTGGAAGCCCCCAAGTGACCAACGATCAATAGAAAAGCCCAGCATAGGATTGCAGAAGACAATGCTATTACTGCTAAACAACCCGGGGACTAGTAGCCCCGAGATAAGCCGGCTGTATTGACCATGATAATATTTGTGGCATCTTTGCCGGATCAAGAGGGTGAGAAAGCTAAACTCGACGAGTTGGAATCCCCCAAGTGACCTATGATCATGGAAAAGACGACATATGATTGCATAAGACAATGCCATTGCTACCAAACAATCTGGCGACCAGATAAGCCGACTTGATTCCATTGATCATAGCATGATAATATGATAATCCAGTAAAAGATGATACCTGTGTTTGAGCAACACATCATGGCAACTTGTCATCTTTGGATATCTTTACTTTTTGTCAATACGGTAGCAGCCCCCGAGTTCCGGATTGTCTTCCCTGTAATGACCCAAAGTTCTTGAATTTGTTGAAAGCAACCAAATCTGCTGAGTCATGACCGTGTAGCGCTCGAGTCTTAACTCAACTCACGGAGGCAACTTGAGAGTCTCCATACTTGCTTATAGCATAATCCGGTGTAAAGTTGACAACTGAATGATGAAATTTGTTGAAACTCGTGACCCATGCTTCGTTATTCTCATGTAGTCCGGCTCTCGTGACTCCTCCTGGGCTATTTCTTTTCTTTACCTTTGGCTTTTTGAATTACCGACTCAATGTTGGATGGCTTAAATTGTAGATTCTCCAGGGACTTTTCCTACATGGCAGGCTCTTTTGTTTCTTTTGATATGTTGAAGTTAAACGCGTCGCACGGATAAGAGGCCAATGGGTCTATCCATTGAGCAACCCGACGCGAGTGGATGTTGGTGCGTATTTTGACGATGTTGCATAAGACATGATTCCGAATGTTACTTTTTCCTTTGCTTCAATATTGTTGAAGGAGACGGGTCAAGGGAGCGGCTTGCGTGTGTCCATAGGAAAGCTTGAGCGAGTAGGCGCGACTCCAGCATGTCGATGTAGATGTGGAAGTCATGTGCGGTGTCTGAACATCAGTGTAAACAGAGTTTGGCCATGGTATTGTAAGCCGGCGCGGACGACGAGTTGGCTACGTCCTTTGTAAGACGGCGCGGACGGTGAGTCAACCACGTCATTTGGAAACCAATGCGGACGGTGAGTTGGTCGTGGCATTGTAAGGAGGCACGGACGTGTGAGTCCATCGAGTAGCTCAGCACAGACAAAGCACCAGTGTAGAATGATGTTGATGTGCGCTTCATATCGACGTTATAATGCCACCTTGAACAATTGTCCTGCGTAAAAATATTGCACACCAAAGTAATTGTTCTTTACATAAAATAATATGTGCTATGTATATAGTTGAAACGGATAGTGCCTGATATGTTTAGACGAGGAATGATCCGTGTGAAAAAAATCCGCCGGGATGATGGCTTGTGCGCCTGGATGGTCTGGTCATTCATTTTTTTAGCACCTCGTAGGTTCCCGTGTACACGTAGTAGCGGGAGAAAAAAGAACTTTTGGCTTCCTTCAAGTGAAAGACCCACTATGTATACGAGACAATGAACCCTTGGGTCACATTAATTAATCACGACCGGCTGATCCTCGTGGTTTGGCTGTTTGGAGGAACTCTGGATGATTTTCCACTCCCCAACTCTCCATATGAAAAATAGCAACCAAGAGACGTCTTCTGTTTTGCCTTTGGTGTTGGGAAATATCGGCCAGTGGAAATATCTTCTCCTCCTGGTGCTGTATGTAGCTAAATGTGGGATTGATAGAAGACGTGTTTAGAGGGGGTGAATAGACTATTTGTATAAATTAAAATCCTAGCCTTTTTCTAAATTTTAGTGATTGAAAGATTTTAGCGATTCTAACGAGTCTAAGTCTAGTACACCCTGCACATGCTAGTGAACAAATATGGCAGCGGAAAGTAAAGACTTCACACATGTAGTAAGGACTAGAGTTTAGGAAGATCAAACGTAAAGAAGTTGACAGTGCGATTTTTGGAATGGTTCCGACAGGTGACGCTATCGTACGTCCATGTTAGTGGAGACTTCAACCGTAGAAGGGTAACGGCTGCCAGATTCCACGGAGGGCCCCACCCACAAGGGGTCCACGAAGAAGCGACATTGTCTATTCCAACACGGCTTCCGTGCACACAGGACGAGCCTCACTCATGGTATATCTTCACGAAATAGGCGATCTCCTTGCCCGTACAAACTTCTTGGTTCAACTCCACAATGCGAAGTAGGAGGCTCCCAAGTGACACCTAACCAATCTAGGAGGCACCACCCTCCAAAAGGTAATAGATGTGGTAGAACGATGAACTACTTGCTCTTGTGCTTCTAAAGATAGTCTCCTCAACACTCAATCACTCTCTCTCAAATTTGGCAGGGGTAGGAGAGATTTATCTTGTGGAAAGCAACTTGGGGAGGCTACAAATCATGGTTCAAATGGTTGGAATGGAATCTCTCGATCTCAACACATGTGTAGGTGGCTCTCTCTTAGAAAATGAATCTGAAAAGCGTAAGTGTGTTCTGAGTGCTTCCTCTATGAATGAGAGGTAGGTGGAGTGGTATATATAGGCGTCCCCAAAATCCAACCGTTACAATATTATTGCCCAACTCGATGACACCGAAAATAATCTCGGTGGTACCGAGTTACACTAAATATGGCAACTTTTGAATTCTCGGTGAGACCAATATATGAATCTCGGTGGTACCGATACGATGACCTAGACTAGTTTCCAAATCTCGGTGAGACCGATTTCAAACTCACAAATTCCTATTCTTGAAATCCTCTCAACAGAAAGTTGGTCACTGAATCTCGGTGGCACCGATAGGAATGTTGGTGGTACCGAGATGGTAGGGTTTGGCATAGGATCTATCAAGTGTAAAATTGGTAGGGCCGAGTTGAAATTGTAGGTGGCACCGATTTTGCTGGTTTGGCTTTGGACAGGGATATTTTTATGGAAGAATGGCTGAGTATTTTTGGTGGCTACCTCTATGCACTTGATCAACCAATTCATCATAATACCTCACCCTATTTTAATAGTATTGTCTTTCCTATGGACTCAAAGTGATTTCTCACAAATATAAAATGTAGAGTCTTCTTGCCTGAAGCTTGAGCCAATCCTATTCCTTTCATCATCAAGGGGCTTCTCCTCACAATCCTTTAGACAAGGCTCTCTATGGACTATACCTGAAATATACTAGGTAAATGTGTTAATCCAAGAGACAATGTATGTTGACATGAATTATCAAAACCACCAAGGGAGCACATGTGCTTTCAATCTCCCCCTTTTTATAATTGTTGACAACATACAATCAAAGCTTCAAATCAAGATAAGCATTAGAATATGACAGCTTTGAAAGATACATGACTAGTACAAGCTCCCCCTAAATGTGTGCAATTCCTTTTAAAGGATAGTTTCTTTGGGTTTCATGGGCACACACAAGGCAGAAGGACAAGACAAGCCATATAAATCTTGGCTATATGCATCAAACATATGTGAATGAAGAACTTCCATGTTCAAGACTCACTCGTGCAAACAATATGTGCAAGAGACAAGAGATCGTCATGAACAAGGATATGATGCATATACTTACCTTGAGGTTCTTCAGCGTCTTAGATGTGGGAGTACAATTGGCAAAACAAATGTTAGATAACACAAGAGTACTCTATTGTAAAGATGCAAAGAGCTTCAAAAGTAACAAGATTTTGGATATGAATATGGATATGTCTCCAAGAGAATTTAGAACTTTCTCCCCTAAGGATGAATATGTAAGAATTTCCTCTCCCCCTAAATCATAGCATGTAGATATTGGGAGTAGGTAGGGTAAGACAAGTTCAATCCAAAGATAGTGGAACAATAATTATATCTAAAATAATTTTATCTCTCCCTTAATGGTATTTCTCGCACTGAATATGTAAGGTTTGTTACATCTCCCCTTTGGCAGATCTCCCCTTAGGCAAATGACATGAGCAAAATACGTCATCATATAATTGTCAAGGATATGATTTTGTTGTCTTCTTCCTTCATCCCCGAAGAAAGGATTGTTGATACTTGGCTATGACAAGATTTCTTTTGACGTGAGTTCATGGCAACCTTGTGAAGTGTATTTCTTCCAAGTACCTACAAAAGGTTAGACGCAATAAAAGGGAGCATAGTTTTCCAAGATATAAGATAGTGCAAATAGATGGCAACATGAACTAGACAATCAAGCTCATCCCTTGCATGCATCCGAGTGAGTCTAGCTCAAGTTTGAAGCATCAATGATGTTCAACTCACTCCTCAAATGACAAAAGTCTTTCTCATAAAGTGGTTTGGTAAAGATATCAGCTAATTATTTGTCGGTACGAACATGCTTAAGATCTATATCTCCTTTACCAACATGATCACGAATGAAATAATGTCACACTTGAATATGTGTTGTTCGAGAATGTTGCACATGTTTATAGGCAATTTTAATAACACTTTCATTGTCACACAATAATGGAACATTTCTAACATGAATGCCATAATCCTTAAGATTTTTGTGTCATCCATAGTAATTGCGCACAACATGATCCGGCGGCTATATATTCAGCTTCGGCAGTAGATAAATATATCGAGTTTTGTTTCTTGGATGACCAAGACACAAGAGATCTCCCAAGAAATTAACATGTACCCGAGGTGGATTTTCTATCAACCTTGTCTCCGGCATAGTCCGAGTCGGAAAAGCCAGCAAGATTAAAAGAAGATCCATTGGGATACCATATGCCAAAGTTTGTTGTATGTATTAGGTATCTCACGTTTCTTTTAACAGCCAATAGATGACACGCTTTAGGTTCCACTTGGTATCGGGCACACATGCAAATGCTTAACATGATATCAGGACGGGAGGCACATAGATATAGCAATGAAGCGATCATTGATTGATAAATCCTTTGATAAACCGGTTTGTCCTCCTTAGTGAGGTCAATATGTCCACTAGTAGGCATGGGGGTTCTCATACCTTTACACTCTTGCATGTTGAACTTCCGAATTAAGTCCTTAGTGTACTTGGTTTGAGAGATAAACGTACCTTCTCTCAATTATTTGATTTTCAATCCAAGGAATAATTTCAGCTCACACATCATTGGCACCTCATATTTCTGTGACATCAACCTTCCAAATTTCTTACTAAAATGTGGGTTAGTAGAACCAAAGATAACTTCATCAACATATATTTGGCACACAAATAGTTTGCCATTTACTCTTTTAGTGAATAAGGTTACATCAATTTTACCTATCTCAAAACCCTTTTCAATGACAAACTTCGTTAGTCATTTGTACCAAGCTCTAGGGGCTTGTTTAAGACCATATAAAGCTCTACGAAGTTTGTAAACATGATTAGGTTTCTTGGGGTTCATAAAGCCGGGAGGTTGTTTGACATAAATCTCCTCCTCAATTTCACCATTTAGAAAAGCACTTTTGATATCCATTTGGTAAATATTAATGTCATGGTGATTGGCATAAGCGAGAAGAATGCGAATGGCTTCAAGTCTAGTAACGGGGCATAAGTCTCACCATAGTCCATACCTTTGACCTGCGTGTATCCTTGGGCTATGAGACGTGCCTTGTTGCGTACAACTTGACCATCTTCATATTGCTTGTTCCGAAACACCCATCTTGTACCGATGATGTTGCGCTCGTCTTCGGGATTTTCAACAAGTGTCCACACTTGATTCCTCTCGAAGTTGTGTAGCTCTTCCTGCATGGCATTCACCCAATCCGGGTCTTGAAGGGCTTATTCTAGCTTCAAAGGCTCAATGCTAGAGGTAAATGAATAATGCTCACAAAAGTTAGATAAACAAGATTTAGAGTGAGTGATTCTCTTGGTTTGTATGTCACCGAAGATTTGATTCAGTGGATGATATTTGTCCACTCTAGCTCGAATTCGTGATACCTTCTTCTTGTTGGTTGGTGGAGCTTCTTCATCATCATCTTCTTGCATGTTGTCGTTGATGGTGTCATCTCCTTGAGATGGTGGTGAGGATGGTTGAGGTGGATCATCATGATGTACTTCTTCCTCTTCTTCGTCATGTCATGTACCGCTTGTGGATGACTCCCTGTTGTTTTGTGGTTCGCCTTGACGCGAAGTAGGAGCTTCCACTTGAATTGATGAAGTACTTTCCTTTACCTCCACGGGACGAATCTTGCTAACACGTAGAACTTGGATGGCTTCCAAAGGTTCATTATCTCCTACATCATTTGGCAATTGTTCGACTTGGGAAGCATTAGATTCATCAAACTTCACATCTACTCTCTCTTCAACTTTTTGAGTGAAGCTGTTGTAAACACGGTAAGTGTGAGAGTTTGATTCGTAACCGAGTAGGAAACCTTCATGAGATTTAGGAGAAAATTTAGCGCGACGATGCTTATCAAGAATGCAGCACTTGGAGCCGAATACTTGAAAGTATCTAACTTGGGGTTTGTTACCGGTGAGTAGCTCGTATGTAGTTTTACCGAGAAGCTTGTGTAAGTAGACTCGGTTTATGGCATGACAAGTTGTTTCCACGACTTCTTCCCAAAAGTGTATTGGCGTCTTGTATTTTTCAAGCATTGTTCTGGCCATCTCTATGAGAGTCCGGTCCTTCTTCTCAACAACTCCATTTTGTTGATGTGTGTACGTTGCCGAAAACTCATGTGAGATACCTTCTTTGTCAAGAATAGTATCCACATTAGTGTTCTTGAACTCCGTTCTGTTGTCGCTCCAAACTTTCTTGATCTTTACTTGAAACTGATCCTGAGATTTCCGAGCAAAGTTCTTGAAGATCTTTTCTACCTGTGACTTATCATCAAGAAAGAATACGCACGTAAATCTGGAAAAATCATCAACAATGACTAAACCATAAGAATTTCCACCGAGGCTCTTATAAGCATTGGGGCCAAAGATATCCATGTGAAGCAGCTCGAGTGGCCTCCTTGTACTCATGATATTCTTCACGGGATGACTTCCACCGACTTGCTTTCCTGCTTGACAAGCACTACAAAGTCTATCTTTGTCAAATATAACTTCTTTAACACCAAGAATATGATCAATTTTTATAAGCCTATCAAGGTTACGCATACCTACATGTCCTAACCTTCTATGCCATAACCAACCTTTAGAAGATTTTGCAATAAGACATGTACGGGGTTTGGATTTTTTAGTGAAATCGAGAGTGTATAGTTCACCTTTAAAAAAAACTAGTAAAGACCATGTTATGATTGTTGCTATGAAACACTTGGCAGTCAACTTTCGTAAATAGCACATTGAAACGAAAGTCGGCTAATCTAGATACAGAAAGAAGATTGTAGCCAAGGGATTCAACAAGCATGATATTTTGAATGGGACTATCATGAGATATGACCACCTTACCAAGAACAAGTACCTTACCGTTGGAGTTGTCTCCAAAGGTCACATACCTTCGAGGTCCACGGTTTTGGTGTGATCTCATGGAACATGTCTTTATCTCCAATCATGTGATCGGTGCATCCACTATCGAGTATCCACTCTTTTCCTCCGGCCATGTAGTGTCTAAGGTTCGCCATAAGACTAGGTTCCTCATGGTATTCTCATACTCAATGTCAAACTCCTCTTCTTCATCGTAGTAGCCATGCTCCACGTTATCATCATCGAACGAAATATCCTCGTCATAAGAAACAAGGATTTCATCAGAATTTTTTCTATGACAATGTCCATATTTATGCATGTGAATCGCTTCAACAATGACATTGATAATGGTAATGACATCTCCTTTAGCATGCATGACGTCACGAAGCTAAAAAATGCATTTATCAAAATTAGGATCGGTTGGCTTCATTTTGCGAAAGGCAATGAATATATCGAAAATGATCTCAAGATTTTTTAGTGAACAGTCGAGATACCTTTTATCTAAGTTTTTCCACAAAGTGTGAGTACACTCAAAATTCTACAATTAATTAAGCACATTTCTTGGCAGCCCTCTAATGATTAGATTTACAGTTTTACGATTACCAAGCGTATCAAGTTATTCACCAAGAGAAGGATGTAAAGGATCAATGGGAGGCTCATAGGGATATTTAACACACTTGCGCAAATGGAATTCATCAAATATGTCAAGCATTTCATTTTCCATTCTCTAAAATACTCCCCATCAAGAATAGGCACAATACAACTAATATTCCCCAAACTAGGCACATCCATCTTCCTCCAATGGTGATGAAACAAAGGTTTTGGAGACCTTGCTCTGATACCAATTGTGAGATCGATTGAAGAGGTGTCTATAGGGGGTGAATAGGTGATACGTCCATTTTGCATCATGCTTTTATGTTGATATTTATCGCTTTTCGGGCTGTTATTACACTTCACGGTACAATACTTATGCCTTTTCTCTCTTATTTTGCAAGGTTTACATGAAGAGGGAGAATGCCGACAGCTGGAATTCTGGCCTGAAAAAGGAGCAAGTTTGAGATACCTATTCTGCGCAACTCCAAAAGCCGTGAAAATCAACGAGGAATTATTTTGGAATTTATAAAAAATACTGGGCCGAAGAAGTACCAGAGGGGAGCCACCAGGAGGCCACAAGCCTGCTAGGCGCGGCCTACCCTCTTGGCCGTACCTAGGGGGCTTGTGGCCTCCCAGTTGGCCCTTTGGCTCCCCTCTTTTTCTATAAGGAGGATTTCGTTCCAAAAAAAAGCAAGAGGAGGCTTTCGGGAGGAATCGCCGCCGCCACGAGGCGGAACTTGAGCAGAACCAATCTAGAGCTCCGGCAGGGCCGTCCTGCCGGGGAAACTTCCCTCTCGGAGGGGGAAATCATCGCCATCGTCATCACCAACACTCCTCTCATTGGAGGGGACTCATCACCATCAACATCTTCATCAACACCATCTCATCTCCAAACCCTAGTTCATATCTTGTAACCAATCTCCGTCTCACGACTCCGATTGATACTTCTAAGGTTGCTAGTAGTGTTAATTACTCTTTGTAGTTGATGCTAGTTGGATTACTCGGTGGAAGATTATATGTTTAGTTCCTTGATGCTATTTAATACGTCTCTGGTCATGAACATAATTATGCGTTGTGAGTAGTTACTTTTGTTCCCGAGGACATGGGATAAGTCTTGCTATAAGTAGTCATGTGAATTTGGTATTCGTTCGATATTTTGATGCGTTGTATGTTGTTTTTCCTCTAGTGGTGTTATGTGAACGTCGACTACATAATACTTCACCATTATTTGGGCCTCGAGGAAGGCATTGGAAAGTAGTAAGTAGATGATGGGTTGCTAGAGTGACAGAAGCTTAAACCCTAGTTTATGCGTTGCTTCGCGAGGGGCTGATTTGGACCCACTAGTTTAATGCTATGGTTAGACTTTGTCTTAATTCTTCTTTCGTAGTTGCGGATGCTTGCGAGAGGGGTTAATCATAAGTGGGATGTTTGTCCAAGTAAGGCCAGCACCCAAGCACCGGTCCACTCACATATCAAACTATCAAAGTAGCGAATGCGAATCATATGAACATGATGAAAACTAGCTTGACAGAAATTCCCATGTGTCCTCGGGAGCGCTTTACCTTCTATAAGAGTTTGTCCAGGCTTGTCCCTTGCTACAAAAGGGATTGGTACACTTTGCTGCACCTTTGTTACTTGCTATTTGCTACGAATCATCTTACAACACAACTATCTGTTACCGATAATTTCAGTGCTTGCAGAGAATACCTTGCTGAAAACCACTTGTCAGATCCTTCTGCTCCTCGTTGGGTTTGAAACTCTTACTTATCGAAAGGACTACGATAGATCCCCTACACTTGTTGGTGATCAATACTCTTTTCTGGCGTCGTTGCCGGGGAGTGAAGCGCCTTTGGTAAGGAAACATTTATGTAGTGTGCTGAAATTTATTGTCACTTGTCACTATGGAAACTAATCCTTTGAGGAGCTTGATTGGGGTATCTTCAACTCGAACGGAAGCACAAGGAGTTGCTCCTCAACCTGCTGCACCTAGGGAAAATATTTGCTATGAATTTCCTTCGGGTATGCTTGAACTGCTGGCTAATCCTTTTACAGGAGATGGAACATCACATCCCGACTTGCATCTAATTTTTGTAGATGAAGTTTGTGGTTTATTTAAGCTTGGAGGTTTCCCCGAGGATGATGTCAAGAAGAAGGTCTTTCCATTATCTTTGAGGGATAAATCATTGACATGGTATAGGCTATGTGATGATACTGGATCATGGAGCTACAATCGATTGAAATTGGAATTTCATCAAAAGTTTTATCCTATGCATCTAGTACATCGTGATCGGAATTATATTTATAATTTTTGGCCACGTGACAGGGAAAGCATCGCTCAAGCTTGGGGGAGGCTTAAATCAATGTTATATTCATGCCCCAACCACGAGCTCTTGAGAGAAATTATCATTCAGAACTTCTATGCTCGACTTTCTCATGACAATCGTACCATGCTTGACACTTCTTGTACCGGTTCTTTTATGAAGAGAGATATTGACTTCAAATGGAATTTATTGGAAATAATTAAACGCAACTCTCAAGATTGGGAGTTTGATGAAGGTAAGGAGTCAGGTATGAATTTAAAGTTTGATTGCGTTAAATCCTTTGTTGAAACAAATACTTTTTGTGATTTTAGCGCTAAATATGGACTTGAATCTGAGATAGTAGCTTCATTGTGTGAATCATTTGCTGCTCATATTGATCTCCCTAAAGAGAAGTGGTTTAAATATCATCCTCCTTAGAAGTCAACGTAGTTAAACCCAATCCAGTTTAAGAGAAAGTCATTGCTTATAATGATCCTATTGTTCCTAGTGCTTACATTGAGAGACCACCTTTCCCTGTTAGAATAAAGGATCATTCTAAAGCTTCAACTCTGATACGTAAAGGCTACATTAGAGCATCTACACCCCCTGAGCAAATTAGAGTTGAACCTAGCATTACTATTATCAAAGATCTCCTGTCCGACAATGTTGATGGCCATGATATTCACTTCTGTGAAGATGCTGCTAGAATTGCTAAACCACATGCTAGAGACAAACATAGGCCTGTTGTTGGCACGCCTGTTGTTTCTGTTAAGATAGGAGATCATTGTTATCATGGTTTATGTGACGTGGGTGCTAGTGTTAGTGCAATACCTCAATCTTTATATGATGAAATTAAAGACGAGATTGCACCTGTTGATATGGAACCTATTGATGTCACTATTCAGCTTGCTAATAGAGATACTATGTGCCCTTTGGGAATTGTTAGAGATGTTGAAGTCTTGTGTGGTAAAACGAACAATCCTGCTGATTTTCTCGTTCTTGCTACCACACAAGATAGCTTTTTTCCTATCATATTTGACAAACCTTTCCTCAATACTGTCAATGCTCATATTGACTGTGAGAAGCAAACTGTCACTTTTGGCTTTGAAGGTGTGTCACATGAGTTCAACTTCTCCAAGTTTGGTAGACAACCTCATGAAAAAAGTTGCCTAGTAAGGGTGAGATTATTTCCCTAGCTTCTATTGCTATGCCTCCTACTGATACTTTAGAGCAATACTTGCTTGAGCATGAAAATGATATGCATATGGATGAAAGGAATGAGATAGATAGAGTTATCTTTGAACAACATCCAATCCTTAAGAATAATCTACCTGTTGAACTGCTTGGAGATCCACCCCCACCAAAGGGTGATCTTGTGTTTGAGCTAACAGTTGCCTGATACTCTTAAGTATGCTTATCTTGATGAAAAAGAGATACATCCTGTTATTATTAGTGCTAGCCTCTCAGAGCATGAAGAAAAGAAGTTACTAAAAACTCCGAGGAAGCACCGTGCTGCTATTGGATATACTCTTAATGATCTTAAGGGCATTAGTCCCACTCTATGCCAACACAAGATTAAAACCGATCTTGATTCCAAACCAGTTGCCGATCATCAACGGAGATTAAATCCTAAGATGAAAGAGGTAGTAAGAAAATAAATACTAAAGCTCCTGGAAGCAGTTATTATCTATCCTGTTTCTCATAGTGATTGGGTGAGTCCGGTGCATTGCGTCCCTAAGAAGGGAGGTATTACCGTTGTCCCTAATGATAAGAATGAATTGATCCCACAGAGAATTATTACTGGCCATAGGATGGTGATTGATTTTAGGAAATTGAATAAAGCCACTAGGAAAGATCATTACCCTTTGCCTTTTATCGACCAAATGCTAGAAAGCCTGTCTAAACACACACACTTCTGCTTTCTAGATGGTTATTCTGGTTTCTCCCAAATACCAGTTGCACAATCTGATCAGGAGAAACCCACTTTCACCTGCCCTTTCGGTACCTTTGCTTACAGACGTATGCCTTTTGGCTTATGTAATGCACCTGCTACCTTCCAAAGATGTATGATGGCTATGTTCTCTGACTTTTGTGAAAAGATTGTTTAGGTTTTCATGGATGACTTCTCCGTTTACGGGTCTTCTTTTGATGATTGCCTCAGCAACCTTGATCGAGTCTTCCAGAGATGTAAAGATACCAACCTTGTCTTGAATTGGGAGAAGTGCCACTTTATGGTTAATGAAGGCATCGTCTTAGGACATAAAATTTCTGAAAGAGGTATTGAAGTCGATAAGGCTAAAGTTGATACGATCAAGAAAATGCCATGCCCCACAGATATCAAAGGTATAAGAAGTTTCCTTGGTCATGCTGGTTTCTATAGAAGGTTCATTAAAGACTTCTCTAAGATTTCTAGGCCTCTTACCAATCTCTTGCAAAAGGATATTCCTTTTGTTTTTGACGATGATTGTGAGGAAGCCTTCGAAATACTTAAAAAGGCCTTGATAACTACGTCTATTGTTCAACCACCTGATTGGAACTTACCTTTTGAAATCATGTGTGATGCTAGCGATTATGCTGTTGGCGTTGTTCTAGGACAAAGAGTTAATAAGAAGTTGAATGTTATTCACTATGCTAGTAAAACTCTAGACAGTGCCCAAAGAAACTATGCTACTACTGAAAAGGAATTTTCAGCAGTCGTGTTTGCATGTGAAAAGTTCAGGTCTTACATAGTTGATTCCAAAGTCACTATTCACACTGATCATGCTGCTATTAAGTACCTCATGGAAAAGAAAGATGCTAAACCTAGACTTATCAGATGTATTCTCTTGCTACAAGAATTTGATTTGCATGTTGTTGATAGGAAGGGTGCTGAAAACCCCGTAGCAGATAACTTGTCTAGGTTGGAGAATGTTCTTGATGACCCACAACCTATTGATGATAGCTTTCCTGATGAGCAATTGAATGTCATCAATACTTCACGTAGTACACCGGGGTATGCTGATTATGCAAACTATATCGTTGCGAAATATATACCACCTAGTTTCACATACCAGCAAAAGAAGAAATTCTTCTTTGATTTGAGACATTACTTTTGGGATGATCCTCACCTTTATAAGGAAGGAGTAGATGGTGTTATTAGACGTTGTGTACCGGAACACGAACAGGGACAGATCCTACAGAAGTGTCACTCCGAGGCTTACGGAGGACACCATGCGGGAGATAGAACTGCTCACAAGGTATTGCAATCAGGTTTGCATTGGCCCACTCTCTTCAAGGATGCTCGTAAGTTTGTCTTGTCTTGTGACGAATGTCAAAGAATAGGTAATATGAGTAAACGTCAGGAAATGCCTATGAATTATTCACTTGTCATTGAACCATTTGATGTTTGGGGCTTTGATTATATGGGACCTTTTCCGAAATCCAACGAGTATACTCATATCCTAGTTGCTGTTGATTACGTTACTAAGTGGGTAGAAGCTATCCCAACTAGTAGTGCTGATCACAACACCTCTATCAGGATGCTTAAAGAAGTTATTTTCCCTAGATTTGGTGTCCCTAGATATCTAATGACTGATGGTGGTTCACACTTCATTCATGGTGCTTTTCGTAAAATGCTTGCTAAGTATGATGTCAACCATAGAGTTGCGTCTCCCTATCATCCTCAGTCCAGTGGTCAAGTAGAGATAAATAATAGAGATATTAAACTAATTCTACAAAAGACTGTCAATAGGTCTAGAAAGAATTGGTCTAAGAAGCTCGATGATGCACTGTGGGCTTATATAACTACTTATAAGAATCCCATGGGCATGTCTCCATACAAAATGGTTTACGGTAAAGCTTGTCATTTACCTCTTGAGCTTGAGCATAAGGCTTATTGGGCAATCAAAGAGATCAACTTTGATTTCAAACTTGTTGGTGAGAAGAGGTTATTTGATATTAGCTCACTTGATGAATGGAGAACTCAGGCATATGAAAATGCCAAGTTGTTTAAAGAAAAGGTTAAGAGGTGGCATGATAAAAGGATACAAAAACGTGAGTTCAATGTAGGTGATTATGTCTTGCTATATAATTCTCGTTTAAGATTTTTTGTAGGCAAGCTTCTCTCTAAATGGGAAGGTCCTTACATTGTTGAGGAAGTATATCGTTCCGGTGCCATCAAGATCAACAACACGGAAGGTAATTTTCCAAGAGTGGTAAATGGGCAAAAAATCAAGCATTATATCTCAGGTACTCCCATAAATGTTGAAAGCAATATTATCAGTACCATAACTCCATAGGAGTACATAAGGGATATCTATCAACCTGTTTCAGACTCCGAAAACAAAGAGGTATGTGATTCGGTAAGTAAACCGACTCCAAAACTTTTCCAGTAGGAATTTTTCTCCGTTTTGGAATTTTTAGAAAAATAGAAAAATTTAAAGTAGTCCGGAAAGCGCACGAGGAGGCGACAAGCCTGCCAGGCGCGGGCCACCCCCCTGGCCCCACCTGGGGGCTTGTGACCACCTCGTGTGCCTCTCGGACTCCGTTTTCTTATGGAGTACTCCTTCTGGTCGGAAAAAATCATTATATATTCTCCCGAAAGGTCTGACCCTCGTATCACACAATTTTCCTCTGTTTTCGTTTCGAGCTGTTGTGCAGACAGATCTAGATCGTTATGGCGTCCCCAAAAGCTCCGAAGGACAAGATCTTCGAGAAGGTCATCAATCCCTACCTCGCAGGAGTGCTGCAACACCCTCAATCTATCGAGATGCGTGAGGGGGTGCTGCACATCCGTGATGTTGAGGGGCCCAAGAAGACCGGAAGCATGGAGGCAAGGCTCGAGGCAATGGAGCAGCAAGTCTTCAAGTGCCAAGGGATGGTGGAACGCGGACTCAACGCCAACCACATGATGATCACATAGTTCACCAACAAGCACAAGATCGATGCCAATGACATCGGGAAGCACCTCTCCAGGCTCTATGAAAGAATTGATCACCTCCAAGCCCAGATCTATGACCTGCAGAACCAAAACTGTGAGTATGAGTATAGATTTAAATCAATACGGTTGGGTGCAGATTTGAGGAATCCAGAGACTCGATCATCCTTCCATGATGGAGCACCTATGACTTGGAATACGGAGGATCAAACCGAGGTTGCAACAACTCCACCACCATCACCTCCAAAGGAAGACAACTAAGCACGGGTATGGGCAATCCCCTTGGCTTGTGCCAAGCTTGGGGGAGTTGCCCCGGTATCTTATCACCATCACATCTTTTGCCTTTACCTTTTCTTAGTTCGATCCTTTCTGGTTTTATCTTTCTCTAGTAGAATAAAGTTCTTAGTGCTTTAGGCTTGAGTTTTGCTTTGTGTCACCCCCGATGTATTCGAGTTCGTGAGTCATATAATAAAGAGAGTTTAGTTAAGGGCCTTGCCTCATGCCATGATCTAAAGAAAGAATGATGAAAGAACAAAAGCATGAAAGATCATATAATGATCTTATGGGAAGTGATGGCTTCAGATAAAAAAAGAATGTTGATTGAAACTTCTTAAGGGTGGACAAATGTAGACCTTGGTCATTGTTGCAATTAATAGGAAGTGATAAAGAAGGAGAGGTTCACATATAAATATATCATCTTGGGCACCATCTATGATTGTGAACACTCACTAAACTATTACATGCTTAGAAGTAGATGTTGGACAAGGAAGACAACATAATGAATTATGTTTGCTTGGTTCCGAACAATGTTATATGACTAGAGATCCCTTAGCATGTGACGCTTGCTTCCACCCCTTATCAGCCAAAACTCCCGCACTAAGTAGAGATACTACTTGTGCATCCATAAACCTTCAACCCAGTTTTTCCATGAGAGTCCACCATACCTACCTATGGATTGAATAAGATCCCTCAAGTAAGTTGTCATCGGTGCAAGCAATAAAATAGGCTCCCTAAATATGTATGATCTATTAGTGTGTGGAAAATAATCTTTGTATGAACCTGTGATGAGGAAGACATAAAAGCGACGAACTGCATAATAAAGTTCTTTATCACAGGAGGCAATATAAAGTGACGTTCCTTCACACTAAGAGGTCACACATCCAAACCTCAAAAGCGCATGACAACCTCTGCTTCCCTCTGCGAAGGGCCTATCTTGTACCTTTACTTTTTGCCCTTGAAAGAGTTATGGTGATCTACACCAATTATTTATTTCGCCTTTATCTTGGCTAACGTCATATGCTAGGGAAAGATCTATATTCATATGTCAACTTCGAAGTAAGTGTTCATGAATTATTATTGTTGACATTACCGTTGAGGTAAGTAGTTGGGAGGCGAAACTATAAGCCCCTATCTTTCTCTGTGTCCAACTAAAACTTTGATCTCATGAGTACTACGTGAGTTTTAGCAATTGTAGGAGACGAAAGGATGATTGAGTATGTGTATTTGCTTTACAAGCTCTTAATTGACTCTTTCCGATGTTATGATAAATTGCAATTGGTTCAATGACTATAGGCTATTGGTTGTTAATTCTCAATAAGGTTCTGGGTCCATACTTTACTTTGTGAAGGAATTATCACTTTAGCATGAGAGATTATATGATGATATTGCTGTTCTGATTATGATCATGATGCCTGCATGACCGTATTTTGTTTTGTCGACACCTCTCTCTCTAAACATGTGGGCATATTTATTGATCTCGGCTTTCGCTTGAGGACAAGCGAGGTCTAAGCTCGGGGGAGTTGATACGTCCATTTTGCATCATGCTTTTATATTGATATTTATCGCTTTTTGGGCTGTTATTACAGTTCACGGTACAATACTTATGCCTTTTCTCTCTTATTTTGCAAGGTTTATGTGAAGAGGGAGAATGCCGGCAGCTAGAATTCTGGCGTGAAAAAGGAGCAAGTTTGAGATACCTATTCTGTGCAACTCCAAAGCCGTGAAAATCAACGAGGAATTATTTTGGAATTTATAAAAAATATTGGGCCGAAGAAGTACTAGAGGGGAGCCACGAGGAGGCCACAAGCCTGCTAGACGCGGCCTACCCCTGGCCGCGCCTAGGGGGCTTGTGGGCTCCCAGTTGGCCTTCTGGCTCCCCTCTTTTGCTATAAGGAGGGTTTCGTTCTAGAAAAAATCAAGAGGAGGCTTTCGGGAGGAATCGTCGCCGCCACGAGGCGGAACTTGAGCAGAACCAATCTAGAGCTCCGGCAGGGCCGTCCTGCTGAGGAAAATTCCCTCCCGGAGGGGGAAATCATCGCCATCGTCATCACCAACACTCCTCTCATCGGAGGGGACTCATCACCATCAACATCTTCATCAGCACCATCTCATCTCCAAACCCTAGTTCATCTGTTGTAACCAATCTCCATCTCGCGACTCCGATTGGTACTTGTAAGGTTGCTAGTAGTGTTAATTACTCTTTGTAGTTGGTGCTAGTTGGATTACTCGGTGGAAGATTATATGTTCAGATCCTTGATGCTATTCAATACCTCTCTGGTCATGAACATAATTATGCTTTGTGAGTACTTACTTTTGTTCGTGAGGACATGGGATAAGTCTTGCTATAAGTAGTCATGTGAATTTGGTATTCGTTCGATATTTTGATGCGTCGTATGTTGTTTTTACTCTATTGGTGTTATATGAATGTCGACTACATAACACTTCACCATTATTTGGGACTAGAGGAATGCATTGGGAAGTAGTAAGTAGATGATGGGTTGCTAGAGTGACAGAAGCTTAAACCCTAGTTTATGCGTTGCTTCGTGAGGGGCTGATTTGGATCCACTAGTTTATTGCTATGGTTAGACTTTGTCTTAATTCTTCTTTCGTAGTTGCGGATGCTTGCGAGAGGGGTTAATCATAAGTGGGATGTTTGTCCAAGTAAGGGCAGCACCCAAGCACCGGTCCACCCACATATCAAACTATCAAAGTAGCGAACGCGAATCATATGAACATGATGAAAACTAGCTTGACAGAAATTCCCATGTGTCCTCGGGAGCGCTTTACCTCCTGACCAATCTAGGAGGCACCATCCTCCAAAAGGCAATGGATGTGGTAGAACGATGAACTCCTTGCTCTTGTGCTTCTAAAGTTAGTCTCCTCCACACTCAATCACTCTCTCTTGGAGTTGGCAGGGGTAGGAGAGATTGATCTTGTGGAAAGCAACTTGGTGAGGCTAGAAATCAAGGTTCAAATGGTTGGAATGGAATCTCTTGATCTCAACACAGAAGTAGGTGGCTCTCTCTCAGGAAAATGAATTTGGCAAGTGTAAGTGTGTTTTGAGTGCTTCCTATAGAATGAGAGGTAGGTGGAGGGATATATATAGGCATCCCCAAAAATTCAACCGTTACAACATTATTGCCCAACTTGGTGACACCGAAAAGAATCTCGGTGGCACCGAGTTGCACTAAATGTGGCAACTTTTGAATTCTTGGTTAGACCGATATATGAATCTCGGTGGTACCGATACGATGACCTAGACCAGTTTCCAAATCTCGATGAAACCGATTTCAAACTCGGAAATTCCCATTATTGAAACCCTCTCAATAGAAAGTTGGTCACTGAATCTCGGTGGCACCGATAGGAATGTTGGTGGTACAGAGATGGTAGGGTTTGGCATAGGATTTGTCAAGTGCAAAATTGGTAGGGTCGAGTGGAATTTGTTGGTGGCACCAATTTTGTTGGTTTGGCTTTGGACAGAGATATTTTTGTGGGGGAATGGCTAAGTATTTTTGGTGGGTACCTCTAGGAACTTGAGAAACCAATTCATCATAATACCTCACTCCATTTTAATAGTATTGACTTTCCTATGGACTCAAAGTGATTTCTCACAAATATAAAATGTAGAGTCTTCTTGCATGAATCTTGAGCTAATCCTATTACTTTCTTCTTCAAGGGGCTTCTCCTCACAATCCTTTTGCCAAGGCTCTCTATGGAATATACCTGGAATATACTAGATAAATGTGTTAGTCCAAGAGACAATATATGTTGTCATGAATTGTAAAAACCACCACGGGAGCAATTGTGCTTTCACTTAACTTGTAGGCCTACATGGCGTTACCACATAGCATGTAGGTTGCCTTTTGTCGTCCTCCGTGTAGATGCTGCGGGCGATTATAGGGACCTAGTCTTGCGGCGGCCTTGTTTCCTTGGTGAGCACCGGGGTCTAGTCGCAGCCTAAGCCGGTCCTTACCCAGCTGACGGGAGGCGAGATCAGACAAAAACAACCGGAGCACCCGTGCCTTGTCCCCTCTCCTACCCTTGTATGACGAATATCTAGCAAGGCCCGAGCTTGAGGCAGATGTAGGGCAGCGAGCCGCCACCAAGGGAGACGGGAAAAATAGCTGCAGCAGCAGGCTAAGGGTAGTGGTGGTGGAGCCGGCGCTCGCAAAGGCACACGCGAGGGCAGCCGGAGCTTCACGGATGCGCGGGGCGAGGCGGAGATGGTCGGGGTGCGGCACAACGAGCAGGGAGGGGAGAGCGAGACCGCGGTGGCTGAGGTGCGGTGGCGAGGCGAGTCATGGCGGTGGCACATGCAAGGAAACTAGGAGAGGAGGTCAACTAGGTGATTCGTTGATGGAAGCGGGGCGCGACCGAGCGATTGCGCGGCAGGTGTAGGTGCGGCGGCGATGCGAGTCACGGCGGTGCTGCCCGCAGAGCCGCCCTGGTGAGGCAGGGCGAGACAGAGGCGACCATGGCCAAGGTCGTGGTGGTGAGACAGAGCGCGGCGGGAGAGGCAAGGCCGGCTCGGAGTGGGCTCACATCGCGGCAGCAGAGGCTAGGCCGGCTCTCAGTGGATGCGGATCATCGGTCGAGGCCGGGCCGTTGTTGTGGTGCTTCCGGCAGCGACCAATCAATGTTGACCTCAGAGTTCTCCCTTTGGCAGAGACGTGAGCTAGCACATCAACAGTCGAGTTCTCCCTAGATCCGTCCCAGCAGCACAATCGACTTCGAGCGACGGGAATCGGGGTTTGATGTCATTTATCTTTTCCTGTTCCTCCAGGACTAGTACGATCTGTGTGAACCTTGATTTAGGAGAGGCAAGGTAGACTTAGTTTAACAATACGAGACCATATAGATCCTTGTGATTCTCCGACAGTAGTGGCCGATCTGCCACCACGCGGGATGGGCACGCCTGACCTCCAAGTTGCTTTCTTCCTTAGGATTTCCGTTGTCATCGGTACACGTGGGTGGTAGCCCAAGTAATTGTTGTAGAACGATTTACGTTAATCTAGTTGTATCTTCATCACCGCCCGATCCCTCGATTGGATAGGTCGCCCTAGATTTTTGTTGGGAACCTTTGAGCAGCTTTCGACCCAAACACTGTTGTGCGTATGAATCTAGGAGGCTGCTACAGCGGAGGTTGGATCGATTCTACCGTGAGATAATGCACAAGCCATCGTAAAAAAATCTCAACTAATCGATCTTGGGATCAAAGTTAATGTTGATCTTCCCGCGTCATCTTTTTTCTTCATCTTGCAAATAGCAGGGTTCTTGACCCCGCGAAGAGCTCCCTCCAAGAACACAACAACACCGTGGGCTAGGCCCCACGATGGGCGCCAACTGTCGTGGTTTTTATCACGGTAGATGTCCTTGTGAAAGGACTTAGGTGTGGAGCCATCTCAACTATGTGGCGGCTTGAGAGGTGTTGGGCGGATCGAGAGATGCGAGTTTACCCAGGTTCGGCCCCTCCGATGGAGGTAAAAGTCTGCATCCTGCTTGTGTTTTACTCATGAAGATGATGATCTCGATTACAAGGGTGCGGAACCGTTACCTCTAATTTTGAGGGTGTCTAATCTGTCTATCTCATGATTTGTCTTGTCTAGACCTAATTTGACTTGTCCCTCTTGGGGTTCCCTGCCCATTCTTATATAGGTTGAAGGGGTAGGCTTACATAGAGTCCTACTAGGACTTGGACTAGCTTCTCTTGAAGGAATTTCTCCTCTTATTGGGTCTTCTTTGCGAGTCACCTTCCAGGCCTCTGTGTGAACCACCTTACGCCGGCCTGCACACTCGGCCTCGGGCCTCGTCATCCAGGTCGCTCCGGCTCACGGGATGTCCCACGAGTCGCTATCTGATGGGACAAGTCATACCTCCTAGCCGGGTCAAACCTCCTGGCCGGGTCATACCTCCTGGCCGGGTCAAATGGTGAGCTATATCCCGACACGTCTCGACAAGAGTTGACTTCGAAAACCTCCCATGTGCCACTCGATGTGACCAACCAAAAAATCTGGTCTCGCCGAAGCACTAGGGTTTATATGGTTTTATGATCTTGGTACCACCGATAAGCAAATATCGGCCTCACCGAGTTTCATTTTCACCTCACACTTATGGAACTCGATGCCACCGATATTTCCAACTCAGTGTCACCGACAACGGGGATATATATATATATATATATATATATATATATATATCAAGTGGACCTGACTTTTGAAATTCAATCTTCAAACGTCACACCCGCAACCCCCTTGCTGTCGTGCTCTCATCTCGAGGACATCGCCATTCATCTCCCATGTGCCCTGGCCGAAGGAGTCCTCATTGTCACCGACAATCTCTCCCACCACCGCTGCCGTAGGGGGTCTTCACGAAAGTAGGGTAAAGATCTCGCCCCTCTTTGTGCTCCCTAATTTGATTCTTGCACACGTCGTTTAAGTCCATTTACAATCCATGTATGCAATGCATCTATCCAGAAGAAATATCCATTAGATTAGAGAACAAAAGGTTTTTACGTTTAACCATCCCCAAACTGAATCTCGGTGTCACCAAGTCAAAAAAATCGGTGTGGCTGATTTATGTTTTAGGGCTATAAAGAACAACCTCGGTGAAACCGAGTTGCTCTTTTCGGTGAAGATCTTTACCCTTGAGAGTATGTCAGGACTTATTCTATGAGAGCTCCATAGACTGCTCAGAAAGGGATTAAACTCATCCTTGAGAACCCCTCTGCCAAGCAAGCTCAAAACCCAGGGCAGAAGAGGATCAGGAAGAGGACACTGCATGTTGTTGGGAGGCCAACCTCCATGTATGAAGATCCAGTAGAAGCTGCTGAGGAAGAACAGGAAGAGGAAACTGCTAATCCACCTCCTTCCAAGAAGAAGAAGCTTATGGAAGATGCTATGCCAAGCAGGTCTCCACCCAAGACAAAAAGATCCTGCTCCCAAGTCTAAGAAGCCAGTATCTCCTAAGAGGACTACTAGGGATATACCTGCAGCAGAGAATAACAAGGGCTCTGCATCCAGAGATACTGCTGCAGAGGAGTAAGAAGATCCTTCTGTGCTGAGGAAGTTGAGAACTCACCTGCCATTGCACAATGATGCTCATCCAGTTGATGAGGACATGAAGAAGAGAAGGGATCAAGGCCTGAGATTGTGGAGAACAATAGATCCCTATGCTATTAGTAGGGGAACTTATGTTGATCCTCGCTTTTACACCAACGAGCAACAAGAGTTTTATGAGAGAGTGCTATTAGACAACAGTCCTGAAGTAGGTGGCATGTGATATGTAGACTAGGACTACATAAATAAACATGAGGACTTCTTTTCTCATGTGAGAGAAATTTCACGGCAATTGACATTAAAAACTTTGTTGGCAGAGAGATGAGTTCCTGGAATGATGAGATGATCTTGCAATTCTACTCCATTGCACACTTTTATACATATGGTAGGATTGTATGGATGAGTGAAGGTCACATGTATGAGTCAACTGTGGAGGAGTGGGCTACAATCATAGGTGCCCAAAAGGTCCAAGAGGGTGACTTGGATGTGTACTTTGAGATAAAAATGAATCACAACACTATGGCTAATATGTATAATCTAATGCCCCATCAGTACTTGAAGACACACAAGATTGGTTCCGTCTACTTTCTGCAAGAAGGGATACCAACTACAAGCACCATTATAAGGTACACCCTGATGCCCAAGTCAGGAGATGAGAAGATGATCAGGGGGTATTCCATTAACATGCTGCACCACGTTGACACCCACACAAGGATCAAAGTGATGGATGTGATAGTTGAGACAGTCAAGAGGACAGTTGTTGATCAGAAGAGATCATGTGGATATGCTCCATACATTCAGATGCTCATCAATGCCAAGATTGGGAAGCATGCATATCAACTTGATCGTCCACACCTGCCACATCAGCCAGAGTTCAAAGACAACGAGGTAGTGATGGACCCCAGCCATCCCAGCACAGCTACAACTTGTCAACAAGTAGAGAGAGAAGCACAGGCAGTGGTAGCCAGGGAAGCACCAGCA
This sequence comes from Hordeum vulgare subsp. vulgare, assembly GCF_904849725.1. Lineage (NCBI taxonomy): Eukaryota > Viridiplantae > Streptophyta > Magnoliopsida > Poales > Poaceae > Hordeum > Hordeum vulgare. The sequence continues at coordinate 137,939,470 of NC_058524.1, forward strand.
CCATAGATGAGATTCAGAGAGGGGTAGATGTCATTTCTTGTCAACACCATCTAGGGGATGGAGAAGAATATTTCTAAAATTTTGCTAAACAAGAAGAGCCTTGAGAGGATCGTGGAGACTAAATTCCTTGACTTAGATATCAAAGTAACGGACTTGGCTACCACTGTTGAGCAGCTAAAGCATGAAGTTGATGTAGTGCACAAACCTCGCTCCAGAAGTGATGATGATGATTCGTTTCTTCCTACAACTACTCAGTTCAGGAATCAGACTAGGTCTGCAACTTTTCCAGTTTTGGAACTAGACCATCTTCATCATCCCAAGCATCAGCGCCTCTAGTGTCAACACCTCCACCTTAGAGGACATCCGCTGAAGCCTTCATCGATTCTCTCGTGTTGACTCCATCAACTGGCACCAGAGGATATCGAGCCTAGTGAGACGCTTAGCTCTAGACCTTTGAACTTTTTGGTAACTTGTTTCCAAAGGGGGATAAGTCATCAGTGCCTCTAGTTTCCAAAGGGGGGGTATCATTAGGGCTTCAATAGAGAGAGAGATAGAGGGAGAGAGAGAGTTTTGCTTTTATTGCTCCCTTTTGGTTTCTCAAAACATGATGATCATTCACTCATTTGTTTGGCGTTATGTGGATTACTGTTCATTCATATCATTTATGTGCACCACCAAGATGTATGTGACATGGAAGAGTGGCCCATGATCCTAATCGATTGTGCATTTGCGTTCAAACGCAAATTTAAAATAATGCACAAATTTAGGGGGAGCTCTTTCTTTTCACATACTTCTCAAAGCAACGATGCTAATCATTGATTATATCTTTTGTTGAAGCTTTGATCTATATGTTGTCATCAATTACCAAAAAGGGGTAGATTGAAAGCACAATTACTACCTAAGGTGGTTTTGTTAATTAACGAAAACATATGTTTCATTGAACTAATGATCTTATCTAAGTATATTTACGAAAAGTTCAAATATAAATTAGCTAGAAGATTATGAGGAGATACCCCTTGATGTGAGGAAAGGAATTGGATTGGCCAAGCTTCAAGCTAAGAGACTCTGAATTTTATATTTGCGAGAAATCACATTTGAGTGCATAGGAAAGCCAATACTATTAAAAGGGGGTGAGGTATCTATGATGAATTGGTTGCTCAAGTGCTTAGAGATAGCCACCAAAAATACTCAACCATTCTCCCATAAAATTCTGTGTCCAAAGCGTAAACATCAAAATTGGTGCCACCAATAATTTCCACCTGGCCCTACCGATTTTCGAGAGAGGGAACCTTTGCCAAACCCTACAATCTCGGTACCACCAACTTGCACTTTGGTGCCATCAAAATTCAATGACCAACTTTATGGTATGTCGTTTTCAAGAAGCAAATTTTTTGAGTCTTGGAATCGGTATCACTAAAGATTTGGAAACTTCCCAAGGTCACCATATGAGTACCATCGAGATTGCTATATCGGCCTCACCGAGAATTCAAAAGTTGCCATATTTTGTGCAAATCGGTGCCATCGACATTCAGTTCGGTTTCATCGAGTTGGACAATAATGTTATGACGGTTGGATTTTATGACATGCCTATATATACCCCTCCACCACCTCTCATTCGCACAAGAAGCACTCAGAACACACACTTGCCATATCCATTTTTCTGAGAGAGAGCCACCTACTCATGTGTTGAGATCAAGATATTCCAATCCATCCATTTGAAACTTGATCTCTAGCCTCCCTAAGTTGCTTTCCACCCAATCAATATCTTCTACCCATGCCAAATATGTGAGAGAGTGATTGAGTGTCGAGGAGACAATCTTTTGAATCACAAGAGCAAGGAGTTCATCGTTCCACCGCATCTATTACCTTTTGGAGAGTGGTGCCTCCTAGATTGGTTAGGTGTCGCTTGGGAGCCTCCTACTTTGTGTTGTGGAGTGAAGAAGTTTGTAAGGCAAGGATATTGCCTAGTTTGTGAAGATCTACCTCGATTGAGTCTAGTCCTATGTGGACGTAAGCCATGATGGAATAGACAAGGTTGCTTATTGATACGTCCATTTTGCATCATGCTTTCATGTTGATATTTATTGCTTCTTGGACTGTTATATTACTTGTGGTACCATATTTATGCCGTTTTTCTCTTATTTTGCAAGGCTTATTTGAAGAGGGAGAATTCAGGCAGCTGGAATTCTGGACTGGAAAAGGAGAAAATCCTAGTCCACTATTCTGCACATCTCCAAATGCCCTGAAAATTTACGTGAATTTTTTCTGGAATATATTAAAAATACTGGGCAAAATAACTACCGGAGGGGGGCCACCAGGTCCCCACAAGCTTGCCCACCGGCACCACCACCCCTGGTAGCGCAGGGCAGGCTTGTGGGCAGCCCACTGGCCCACTAGCCCCCCTCTTTTGCTATATGATGCGTCCTGACCTGGAAAAAATCACACGGGGGCTTTTTCGTGGTTTCGCCGCCGCCACGGGGCGGAACTTGAGCAGATCCAATCTAGAACTCCGGCAGGACGATCCTGCCGGGGAAATTTCCCTCCCGGAGGGGAAATCGTCGCCATCGTCATCACCAACACTCCTCTCGTCGGAGGGGAGGCATCTTCATCAACATCTTCATCAGCACCATCTCCTCTCCAATCCCTAGTTCATCTCTTGTAACCAATCTTCGTCTCGCAACTCAGATTGATACTTGTAAGGTTGCTAGTAGTGTTGATTACTCTTTGTAGTTGATGCTTGTTGGATTACTTGGTGGAAGAGTTTATGTTCAGATCCTTGATGCTATTCATTACACCTCTGGTCATGATTATGATTATGTCTTGTGAGTAGTTACTTTTGTTCCTGAGGACATGGGATAAGTCATGCTGATAATAGTCATGTGAATTTGATATTCGTTCGGTATTTTGATATGATGTATGTTGTTTTTCCTCTAGTGGTGTTATGTGAACGTCGACTACATAACACTTCACCATATTTGCTCCTAGAGGAAGGCATTGGGAAGTAGTAAGTAGATGATGGGTTGCTGGAGTGACAGAAGCTTAAACTCCAGTTTATGCGCTGCTTCGTGAGGGGCTGATTTGGATCCACTAGTTTAATGTTATGGTTAGACTTTGTCTTAATTCTTCTTTCGTAGTTGCGGATGCTTGCGAGAGGGGTTAATCATAAGTGGGATGTTTGTCCAAGTAAGGCCAACACCCAAGCACCGGTCATGGGGAGGCTTAAATCAATGCTATATTCATGCCCCAATCATGAGCTCCCGAGAGAAATCATGACTCAAAACTTTTATGCTCGGCTTTCTCATGAAGATCGTACCATGCTTGACACTTCTTGTGCCGGTTCTTTTATGAAGAAGGATATTGATCACAAGTGGAGTTTATTGGAGAGAATCAAACGCAACTCTGAAGATTGGGAGCTGGAGGAAGGTAAGGAGTCAGGTATGAATTTCCAGTTTGATTGCGTTAAATCTTTTGTTGAGATAAACACTTCTAGAGATTTTGGCGCTAAGTATGGACTTGACTCTGAGATAGTAGCTTCTCTATGTGAATCTTTTGTTGCTCATGTCGATCTTCCCAAAGAGAAGTGGTTTAAATATCATCCTCCTGTTGAAAGCAACATAGACAAAACCAATCTAGTTGAGGAGAAAATCATAGCTTTTAGTGATCCTGTTGTTCCTTGTGCTTACAATGAGAAACCACCATACCCTGCTAGGATGAAGGATTATTCTAAAGCTCCAACTGTGATACGTAGGGGTTACATTAGACCACTTGCACCCCCTGAAGAGTTCAACCTAGTGTTTCTATTATCAAAGATCTCTTCGCCGAAGACATAGACGGGCATGTTAACAAATTCTGTGAGGACTCCGCTAGAATTGCTAAACCTCACGCGGAAGACAAGCACGGACCTGTAGTTGGCCTGCCCGTTGTTTTTGTTAAGATAGGAGATCACTCTTACCATGGTTTATGTGATATGGGAGCGAGTGTTAGTGCAATACCCGTTCTCTCTATGATGAAATCAAAGATGAGATTGCACCTGCTGAGATAGAACCCATTGATGTCACTATCATGCTAGCTAATAGAGACACTGTATGCCCTTTGGGAATTGTGAGAGACATAGAAGTCCTGTGTGGTAAGACGAAGTATCCTACTGATTTCCTCGTCCTTGGTACTGCACAAGATAGCTTTTGTCCCATCATATTCGGTAGACCCTTCCTCAACACTGTCAATGCTCACATTGATTGCATTAAACAGACTGTCACATTAAGTTTCGAGGGTGTGTCTCATGAATTTAACTTCTTCAAGTTTGGAAGACAACCCCATGAAAGAGAGTCGTCTGGTAGGGATGAAATCATTGCTCTTGCCTCTATTGCCGTACCTCCTACGGATCCTTTAGAGCAATATCTGCTTGAGCATGAAAATGATATGCATATGGAGGAGAGAGATGAGATAGATAGAGTTGTCTTAGAACAATGTCCTATTCTCAAGAATAATCTGCGTGTTGAACTGCTTGGGGATCCTCCCCCACCAAAGGGTGATCCTGTGTTCGAGCTTAAACAGTTGCCTGATACTCTTAAGTATGCCTATCTTGAAGAGAAGGAGATATATCCTGTCATTATTAGTGCTCTCCTCTCAGAGCGTGAAGAGAAGAAGTTACTAAAAACTCTGAGGAAGCACCGCGCTGCTATTGGATATACTCTTGATGATCTTAAGGGTATTAGTCCTACTCTATGTCAGCACAATATTAAAACCGATCCTGACTTCAAACCAGTTGATGATCATCAAAGGAGATTAAATCCTAAGATGAAAGAGGTCGTTAGAAAAGAAATATTAAAGCTTCTAGAAGCAGGAATCATTTATCCTGTTGCTCATAGTGATTGGGTAAGTCCAGTACATTGCGTACCTAAGAAGGGAGGTATCACCGTCGTTCCTAATGATAAGGATGAACTAATACCACAAAGGATTATTACCGACTATAGAATGGTGATAGACTTCCGGAAACTGAACAAGGCAACCAGGAAAGATCATTATCCTTTGCCGTTCATCGACCAAATGCTAGAAAGGCTATCAAAGCACACACACTTTTGCTTTCTAGACGGTTACTCGGGTTTCTCGCAAATACCTGTTACACAATCTGATCAAGGGAAAACCACCTTCACCTGCCCTTTCGGTACCTTTTCCTATAGACATATGCCTTTTGGCTTATGTAATGCACCTGCCACCTTCCAAAGATGTAGGATGGCTATATTCTCTGAATTTTGTGAAAAGATTGTCGAGGTTTTCATGGATGACTTCTCCGTTTACGGGTCTTCCTTTGATGATTGCCTCAGCAACCTTGATTGAGTCTTACAGAGATGCGAAGAAACCAACCTCGTCTTGAATTGGGAGAAGTGCCACTTTATGTTTAATGAAGGTGTCGTCTTAGGACACAAAATCTCTGAGAGAGGCATTGAAGTTGATAAGGCTAAGGTTGATGCAATTGAGAAAATGCCTTGCCCCACAGATATCAGAGGTATACGAAGTTTCCTAGGTCATGCTGGTTTCTATAGAAGGTTCAATTAAGACTTCTCTAAGATTTCTAGGCCTCTTATCAACCTCTTGCAGAAGGATGTTCCTTTTGTTTTTGATGAGGATTGTGAGGAAGGCTTTGAAATACTTAAGAAGGCTCTGATAACCGCACCTATTGTTCAACCACCTAACTGGAACTTGCCCTTTGAAGTCATGTGTGACGCTAGTGATTATGCTGTTGGTGCTGTTCTAGGACAAAGAGTTGACAAGAAGTTGAATGTCATTCACCACGCTAGTAAAACTCTAGACAGTGCCCAAAGAAACTATGCCACTACGGAGAAGGAATTTTTAGCAGTCGTGTTTGCATGTGAAAAGTTCAGATCTTACATAGTTGACTCCAAATTCACTATTCACTCTGATCATGCTGCTATTAAGTACCTCATGGAGAAGAAGGACGCTAAGCCTAGGCTGATCAGATGGGTTCTCCTGCTACAGGAATTTGATTTGCACGTCGTTGACCGAAAGGGTGCTGATAACCCTGTAGGAGATAACTTGTCTAGGCTAGAGAATGTCCTTGATGACCCACTACCAATTGATGACAGCTTTCTTGATGAGCAATTAAATGTCATCCGCACTTCACTTAGTGCACCGTGGTATGCCGATTATGCAAACTATATCGTAGCCAAATACATACCACCCAGTTTCACCTATCAACAAAAGAAGAAATTCTTCTTTGTTTTGAGACACTACTTTTGGGATGATCCTCACCTTTATAAGGAAGGAGTAGATGGTGTTATTAGATGTTGTGTGCCTGAACATGAACAGGGACAGATCCTGCAGAAGTGTCATCCCGAAGCCTACGGAGGACACCATGCTGGAGATAGAACTGCCCATAAGGTATTGTAATCAGGTTTCTATTGGCCCACTCTCTTCAAGGATGCTCGCAAGTTTGTCTTGTCTTGTGACGAATGCCAAAGGATAGGGAACATCAGTAAGCGTCAACAGATGCCTATGAACTATTCACTTGTCAGTGAACCATTTGATGTCTGGGGCTTTTATTATATGAGACCCTTCCCGAGTTCCAATGGGTACACTCACATCTTAGTTGCTGTGGATTACGTTACTAAGTGGGTAGAAGCTATCCCCACTAAAAATGCTGATCACCACACCTATATTAAGATGCTTAAAGAAGTCATATTCGCAAGATTTGGAGTCCCTAGATACTTGATGACTGATGGCGGTTCACACTTCATTCATGGTGTTTTCCGCAAGATGCTAGCTAAGTATGATGTCAACCACAGAGTTGCATCTCCTTATCATCCTCAGTCTAGTGGTCAAGTGGAGTTGAGTAATAGGGAGATCAAGTTGATCCTACAAAAGACCGTCAATAGGTCTCGAAAGAACTGGTCTAGCAAACTTGACGATGCACTATGGGCTTATAGGACTGCTTATAAGAATCCCATGGGCATGTCACCGTATAAAATGGTTTACGGTAAGGCCTGTCATTTACCTCTTGAGCTGGAACACAAAGCTTATTGGGCAATCAAAGATCTCAACTTTGATTTCAAACTTGCCGGTGAGAAGCGGTTGTTTGATATCAGCTCGTTGGATGAATGGAGAGCCCACGCATATGAGAATGCCAGGTTTTTCATGGAAAAGGTTAAGAGATGGCACGACAAACAAATACAGAAACAAGAGTTCAATGTAGGTGATTATGTCTTGCTATACAATTCTCGTTTGAGATTCTTTGCAGGCAAGCTTCTCTCTAAATGGGAAGGTCCCTATGTTGTCGAGGAAATATATCGTTCCGGTGCCATCAAAATCAATAACACGGAAGGAAATTTTCCTAGAGTGGTAAATGGGCAAAGAATCAAGCATTACATCTCTGGTACCCCCGTAAATGTTGAGACCAATATCATCAATGTCATAACTCGAGAGGAGTACATAAGGGATGTTTATCAACCTGTTTCAGACCCTGAAAACGAAGATGTATCTGTTTCGGCAAGAAATTGGACTCCGATACTTTTCCAATAGGAAATTTCCTCACTTTTGGAATTTTTGGAAAATTAGAAAAATAAAAAGCAGTCCGGAGAGCAAACGAGGAAGCCACAAGGGCCCACACCGCCACCACCCCCCTGGTGGCGGTGGGCAAGCTTGTGGGCACCTCGTGTGCCTCCCAGACTCTATTTTCTTGCGGAGGACTCCTCCTGGCCCAGAAAAAAATCAATATATAGTCGCCCAAAGGTTTTGATCTCCGTATCGCGTAGTTTTCCTCTGTTTTCGTTTCGAGCTTGTTGTCTGTGGCAGATTTAGAGAAAAGATGTCTCAGGAATTTGTTGGGGAGAATGATCTTCACCAAATTCATGAGGAAGTAGATGCTAATCTGAAAAGAGTAGAAATTACGGAAGCCAGGGACCAAGCTAAGGAGAAAACCCAAGCTAGGGAGAAAGTCCAACCTATGTTCAACGTTGAAGACGTTGAAGGAATAGACTTTCTCCAACCCTTCCTCCACATGCTGTCTCCATCCTTGATTGAAGTCTTGAGGTTTTGTGAAACAACTCGTGCTCGCAATATTTCTCTTTCTCGTGAAGTTGTTTTGCTGGAAAACCATGTCACAGATCTTAGAGGTATAAATCAAAGGTTGATACCTCTCTTGGAATCAAAGGCGACAACAACACCATCATCACCACCAAAGGAAGACAACTAATCATTGGTATGGGCAATCCCCTTGGCTTCTGCCAAGCTTGGGGGAGTTGCCCTGGTATCGTATCACCTTTATATCTTTTGCGTTTACCTTTGTTTTAGTTCTTTCCTTTTCAGTTTTTATTTATTCTTTTAGAGGAATAAGTCTTTAGTTTTTAGTTTAAGTCTTTTGCTTTTGTCTCTCCCCCGATGTATTCGAGCTTACGAGCTACATAATAAAGAGTGTCTTAGTCAAGGGCTCTGCTTTGTGCCATGATCAAAAGTATGAAAAGAACGATAGCATGAAAGATCATGAGATGATCTTATGGAAAGTGATAACTTCACATATGACAAGTATGATGATTGAAACTTGTTGAGAATAAATTAACATAGACCTCAGTCATTGTTTCAATTAATAAGAAGTAATAAGGAAAGAGAGGTTCACATGTAGATATATCATCTTAGACACTTTTTGCAATTGTGAGCACTCACCAAACTGTTACATGCCTAGGAGTAGATGTTGGATAAGAAAGACAACATAATGAATTGTGTTTGCTTGGTTCCAAACAATGATATATGATTAGAGATCCCTTAGCATGTGACGATTGCTTCCACCTCATATTAGCCAAAACTCCCGCACGAAGTAGAGATACTACTTGTGCATCCACAAACCTCCAAACCAGTTTTGCCATGAGAGTCCACCATACCTACCTATGGATTGAATAAGATCCTTCAAGTAAGTTGTCATCAGTGCAAGCAATAAAAATTTCTCTCTAATATGTATGATCTATTAGTGTGATGAGGAAGACATAAAAGCGACAGACTGCATAATAAAGTTCTTTATCACATGAGGCAATATAAAGTGACGTTCCTCCGCAATAAGAGGACACGCATTCAAATCTCAAAAGCGCATGACAACCTCTGCTTCCCTCTGCGAAGGGCCTATCTTGTACCTTTACTTTTTACCCTTGTAAGAGTCATGGTGATCATCACCAATTCCCTTTTTGCCTTTGTTTTGGCTACCGTCACATGCTTGGGAAAAATCTATATTCATATATCAACTTGGAGTTGAGTACTCATGCTTTATTGTTGTTGACTTTATCCTTGAGGTAAACCGTTGGGAGGCAAAACTATAAGCCCCTATCTTCCTCTGTGTCCAACTAAAGCTTTGACACCATGAGTACCACGTGACTTGTAACAATTGTGGAAAACAAAAGAGATGATTGAGTATGTGGGTTTGCCTTACAAGCTCTTATTTGACTCTTTCTGATGTTGTGATAAATTGCAATTGCTTTAATAACTATGGACTATTGTTGGTTACTTCTCGGTAAGGTTTTTTTGCTTCATGCTTTGCTTTGTTAAGGAATTGTTACTTTCCCATAAGAATCTTTATGATATATCGCTGTCCTATGTGTGATCATGATGCTCTCATGTCCGTATTATGTTTTATCGACACCTTCGTGTTGGAAATATGCCCTAGAGGCAATAATAAATTAGTTATTATTATATTTCTTTGTTCATGATAATCATTTATTATCCATGCTATAATTGTATTGATTGGAAACACAATACTTGTGTGGATACATAGACAAAACACTATCCCTAGTAAGCCTCTAGTTGACTAGCTCGTTGATCAAAGATGGTCAAGGTTTCCAGACCATGGGCAAGTGTTGTCACTTGATAACGGGATCACATCATTAGGAGAATCATGTGATGGACTAAGACCCAAACTAATAGACGTAGCATGTTGATCGTGTCATTTTGTTGCTACTGTTTTCTGCGTGTCAAGTATTTATTCCTATGACCATGAGATCATATAACTCACTGACACCGGAGGAATACTTTGTGTGTATCAAACGTCACAACGTAACTGGGTGGCTATAAAGATGCTCTACAGGTATCTCCGAAGGTGTCCGTTGAGTTAGTATGGATCAAGACTGGGATTTGTCACTCCGCGTGACGGAGAGGTATCTCGGGGCCCACTCGGTAATACAACATCACACATAAGCCTTGCAAGCAATGTGACTTAGTGTAAGTTGCGAGATCTTGTATTACGGAACGAGTAAAGAGACTTGCCGGTAAACGAGATTGAAATAGGTATGTGGATACTGACGATCGAATCTCAGGCAAGTAACATACCGAAGGACAAAGGGAATGACATACGGGATTATATGAATCCTTGGCACTGAGGTTCAAACGATAAGATCTTCGTAGAATATGTAGGATCCAATATGGGCATCCAGGTCCCGCTATTGGATATTGACTGAGGAGCCTCTCGGGTCATGTCTACATAGTTCTCGAACCCGCAGGGTCTGCACACTTAAGATTCGACGTTGTTTTATGCGTATTTGAGTTATATGGTTGGTTACCGAATGTTGTTCGGAGTCCCGGATGAGAACACGGACGTCACGAGGGTTTCCGGCATGGTCCGGAAATGAAGATTGATATATAGGATGACCTCATTTGGTTACCGGAAGGTTTCCGTGCATTACCGGAAAAGTTTCGGGCTCATCGGTAGTGTACTAGGAGTGCCGGGAGGGGTGCCGGGGACCATCGGGAGGGGTGTCACGCCCCAAGGGGTCTCATGGGCTATGGGAAGAGATAAACCAGCCCCTAGTGGGCTGGAATAAGTTCCCACTAAGGCCCATAAGGTTTGAGAAGGAAAAAACACAAGGTGGAAAGAGTTTCCAAGTGGGAAGGTGGAATCCTACTCCAAGTAGGATTGGAGTAGGACTCCTCCACCTCCAATTTCGTCCAAACCTTTAGGTTTTGATGCTGCCTCCTCCCCTCCCTCCCTCGTATATATAGTGGGGTTTTAGGGCTGATTTGAGACAACTTTTTCCACGACAGCCCGACCACATACCTCCACGGTTTTACCTCTAGATCGCGTTTCTGCGGAGCTCGGGCGGAGCCCTGCTGAGATTAGATCATCACCAACCTCCGGAGCGCCGTCACGCTGCCGGAGAACTCATCTACCTCTCCCTCTCTCTTGCTGGATCAAGAAGGCCGAGATCATCGTCAAGCTGTACGTGTGCTGAACGCGGAGGTGCCGTCCGTTCGGCACAAGATCGGAGCGGATCGTGGGACGGATCGCGGGACGGTTCGTGGGACGGTTCGCGGGGCGGATCGAGGGACGTGAGGACGTTCTACTACATCAACCGCGTTTCTTAACGCTTCTGTTGTGCGATCTACAAGGGTACGTAGATCGGAAATCCCCTCTCGTAGATGGACATCACCATGATAGGTCCTCGTGCGCGTAGGAAATTTTTTGTTTCCCATGCGACGTTCCCCAACAGTGGCATCATGAGCTAGGTTCATGCGTAGATGTCTTCTCGAGTCGAACACAAAAGTTTTTGTGGGCGGTGATGTGCGTTTTTCTGCCCTCCTTAGTCTTTTCTTGATTCCACGGTATTGTTGGATCGAAGCGGCTCGGACCGACATTACTCGTACGCTTACGAGAGACTGGTTTCATCGCTACGAGTAACTCCGTTGCTCAAAGATGACCGGCGAGTGTCGGTTTCTCCAACTTTAGTTGAATCGGATTTGACCGAGGAGGTCCTTGGATGAGGTTAAATAGCAATTCATATATCTTCGTTGTGGTGTTTGCGTAAGTAAGATGCGATCCTACTAGATACCCATGGTCACCACGTAAAACATGCAACAACAATTAGAGGACGTCTAACTTGTTTTTGCAGGGTATGCTTGTGATGTGATATGGCCAACGACATGATGTGATATATTGGATGTATGAGATGATCATGTTGTAATAGTTAATATCGACTTGCACGTCGATGGTACGGCAACCGGCAGGAGCCATAGGGTTGTCTTTAAACTAACGTTTGTGCTTGCTGATGCGTTTACTATATTGCTAGGACGTAGCTTTAGTAGTAATAGCATGAGTAGCACGACAACCCCGATGGCGACACGTTGATGGAGATCATGATGATGGAGATCATGGTGTGACGCCGGTGACAAGAAGATCGTGCTGGTGCTTTGGTGATGGAGATCAAGAAGCACATGCTGATGGCCATATCATGTCACTTATGAATTGCATGTGATGTTAATCCTTTATGCACCTTATCTTGCTTAGAACGACGGTAGCATTATGAGGTGATCTCTCACTAAAATTTCAAGACGAAATTGTGTTCTCCCTGACTGTGCACCGTTGCGACAGTTCTTCGTTTCGAGACACCACGTGATGATCGGGTGTGATAGACTCAACGTTCACATACAACGGGTGCAAAACAGTTGCACACGCGGAACACTTGGGTTAAGCTTGACGAGCCTAGCATGTGCAGACATGGCCTTGGAACACATGAGACCGAAAGGTCGAGCATGAATCATATAGTTGATATGATTAGCATAGAGATGCTTACCACTGAAGCTATTCTCGACTCACGTGATGATCGGACTTGAGATAGTGGATTTGGATCATGTACCACTCAAATGACTAGAGAGATGTACTTTTTGAGTGGGAGTTCTTAAGTAATATGATTAATTGAACTAATTGTCATGAATATAGTCTAATGTTCTTTGCGAATTACGATGTAGCTTGCGCTATAGCTCTACTGTTTTTATATGTTCCTAGAGAAAATTTAGTTGAAAGTTGATAGTAGCAAACTTTGCAGACTGAGTCTGTAAAGCCGAGGATTGTCCTCGTTGCTGCGCAGAAGGCTTATGTCCTTAATGCACCACTCGGTGTGCTGCACCTCGAGCGTCGTCTGTAGATGTTATGAACATCCGACATACACGTTTCTGATGACTACACGATAGTTCAGTACAAAATACTTAATGGCTTAGAAGCAAGGCGCCGAAGACGTTTTGAAATGTCACGGAACATAAGAGATGTTCTAAAGAGATGAAATTATGATTTCATGCTTGTGCCCTTGTTAAGAGGTAAGACCTCCGACAAGATTCTTTGTCCACGAAGTAGAGGAGAAAAGCTCAAACATTGAGCGTGTGCTCAGATTATCTGAGTATGACAATCACTTGAATCAAGTGGAGTTGATCTTCCAGATAAGATAGTGATGGTTCTCCAAAGTCACTGCCACCAAGCTGTGAGAGCTTCGTGATGAACTATAACATATCAAGGATAGATACAATGATCCTTGAGCGATTCGCGATGTTTGACACTGCGAAAGTAGAAATCAAGAAGGAGCATCAATAGTTGATGGTTAGTAAAAGCACTAAGTTTCGAGAAAGGCAAGGGCTAGAAGGGATACTTCATGAAACGGCAAAGCAGTTGCTGCACTAATGAAGAGACCCCAGATCAAACCCAAGCCCGGGACTAAGTGCTTCTGTTATGAGGGGAACGGTCACTGAGGCAGAGCAACTCTAGATACTTGGTAGATAAGAAGACTGGCAAAAGTCGAAAGAAGTATATTTGATATACATGATGCTGATGTGTACTTTACTAGTACTCCTAGTAGCACGAGGGTATTGGATACCGGTTCGGTTGCTAAGTGATTAGTAACACGAAATGAAAGCTACGACATAAACGGAGACTAGCTAAAGGCGAGGTGACGATACGTGTTGGAAGTGTTTCCAAGGTTGATATGATCAAACATCGCACACTCCCTCTACCTTCGGGATTGGTGTTAAACCTAAATAATTGTTATTTGGTGTTTGCGTTGAGCATGAACATGATTGGATCGTGTTTGTTGCAATACGATTATTCATTTAAAAGAATAATAGTTATTCTATTTTCTTGAATAATTACCCTCAATGGTTTATTGAATCTCGATCGTAGTGTTACACATGTTCATAATACAAGTGCCAAAAGATAAAAAGTAATAATGATAGTACCACTTAGTTGTGGCACTGCCACTTGAGTCATGTTGGTGTAAAATGCATGAAGAAGCTCCATGCTATGGATCGTTTGGACTCACTTGATTTTGAATCACTTGAGACATGCAAAACATGCCACATGAAACAAGTAGAGTAACTTGTTGGGAGTAATGCATTTTTGATGTGTGCAGTCCAATAAGTGCTAAGGCACGCAGTGGATATCATTATGTTCTTACTTCACTAACGATTTGAGTAGATACAGGAGTATTTACTTGATGATTCACAAGTCTGAAATGTTGAAAAGTTCAAAGCTATTTTAGAGTGAAGATCGTCGTGACAAGAGGATAAACAGTCTACGATATGATCATAGAGATGAATATCCGAGTTACGAGTTTTGGTACGCAGTTAAGACAATGTGGAAATTGTTTCGCAGTTCATGCCACCTGGAACACCATAGTGTGATGATGTGTCTGAACGTCTTAGCCACGCCCTATTTGATATGGTGCATACTATGATGTCTCTTATCGAATTACCACTACCGTTTATGGGTTATGCATTAGAGACAACCGCATTCACTTTAAATAGGGCACCGCGTATTTCCGTTGAGATGACACAGTATAGACTAAGGTTTAGAGAAATCTAAGCTGTCGTTTCTTGAAAGTTTGGAGCTGCGATGCTTATGTGAAAAAGTTTCAGTCTGATAAGCTCGAACCCAAAGCGGATAAATGCATCTTCATAAGATATCCAAAACAGTTGGATACATCTCCTATCTCAGATCCGGAAGCAAAGTGTTTGTTTCTAGAAACGGGTTCTTTCTTGAGGAAAGGTTTCTCTCGAAAGAATTGAGTGGGAGGGTGATAGAACTTGATGAGGTTATTGAACCATCACTTCGACTAGTGTGTAGCAGGGCACAGGAAGTTGTTCCTGTGGCGCCTACACCAATTGAAGTGGAAGCTAATGATGGTGATCATTGAGCTTCGGATCAAGTTACTACAAACCTCGTAGGTCGACAAGGTCGCGTACTACTACAGAGTGGTATGGTAACCCTGTCTTGGAGGTCATGTTGTTGAACAATAATGAACCTACGAGCTGTGGAGAAGCGATGGTGGGCCCGGATTCCGACAAATGGCTGCAGGCCATGAAATCCGAGAGAGGATCCATGTATGAAAACAAAGTGTAGACTTTGGAAGAACTACTTTATGATCGTAGGACTATTGAGTAAAGATGGATCTTTAAAAGGAAGACAGACGACGATGGTGATAAGTCACTATTAAGAAAATCTCGACTTGTCGCAAAGATGTTTCCGACAAGATCAAACAGTTGACTATGATGAGACTTTATCACTCGTAGCGATGCTAAAAGTCTGTTAGAATTATGTTAGTAGTTGATGCATTATTTATGAAATATTGCACATAGGATGTCAAAACATTGTTTCCTCGACGGTTTCCTTGAGCAAACATTGTATGTGATACAACCAGGACGTTTTGTCGATCCTAAAGATACTAGCAAGTATGCAAGCTCCAGCGATCCTTCAATTGACTGGTGCAAGCATCTCGGAGTTGGAATATACACTTTGATGAGATGATCAAAGATTTTGGGTTTGTACAAGGTTTATGAGAAACTTGTATTTCCAAAGAAGTGAGTGGGAGCACTATAGAATTTCTGATAAGTATATGTGGTTGACATATTGTGGATCAGAAGTAATGTAGAATTTCTGTAAAGCATACAAGGTTGTTTGAAAGGAGTTTTCAAAGGAATACCTGGATTGCGCTACTTGAACGTTGAGCATCAAAGATCTATGGAGATAGATCGAAAGCGCTTGATAGAAGTTTCAACAAGATGCATGCCTTGACAAGTTTTTGAAGGAGTTCAAAATAGATCAGCAAAGAAGGAGTTCTTGGTTGCATTGTAAGGTGTAAATTTGAGTAAGACTCAACACCCGACCCCGGCAGAATAAAGAGAATAGACGAAGGTCGCCTTCTATGCCTTGGCCGTAGAATCTGAAGTATGCCATGCTGGGTACCGCACCTGATGTGTGCCTTGACTCAAAGTCTGTTGAGAGGTACAGAGAGTGATCCATGATTGAATCACTAGCAGCGGTCAAAATTTATCCTTAGTAACTGATGGACTAAGGATTTTTTCTCGATTATGGAGGTGGTTAAATCGTTCGTCGTAAAGGGTTACGTCGATGCAAGATTTGACACTAATCCGAATAACTATGAGTAGTGAAACGGATTCGTATAGTAGAGTAGATATTTGGAGTATTTCCGAATAGCACGTAGTAGCAGCATCTATAAGATGACATAAAGATTTGTAAAGAACACACGGATCTGAAAGTTATCAGAACCGCTGACTAAAACCTCTCTCACGAGCAAAACGTGATCAGACCCCAGAACTATATGGGTGTTGGATTCGTTAGAATCACATGGTGATGTGGACTAGATTACTGACTCTAGTGCAAGTGGGAGACTGTTGGAAATATGCCCTAGAGGCAATAATAAATTAGTTATTATTATATTTCTTTGTTCATGATGATCGTTTATTATCCATGCCATAATTGTATTGATTGGAAACACAATACTTGTGTGGATACATAGACAAAACACTATCCCTAGTAAGCCTCTAGTTGACTAGCTCGTTGATCAAAGATGGTCAAGGTTTCCTGACCATGGGCAAGTGTTGTCACTTGATAACGGGATCACATCATTAGGAGAATCATGTGATGGACTAAGACCCAAACTAATAGACGTAGCATGTTGATCATGTCATTTTGTTGCTACTGTTTTCTGCGTGTCAAGTATTTATTCCTATGACCATGAGATCATATAACTCACTGACACCGGAGGAATACTTTGTGTGTATCAAACGTCACAACGTAACTGGGTGGCTATAAAAATGCTCTACACGTATCTCCGAAGGTGTCCGTTGAGTTAGTATGGATCAAGACTGGGATTTGTCACTCCGTGTGACGGAGAGGTATCTCGGGGCCCACTCGGTAATACAACATCACACACAAGCCTTGCAAGCAATGTGACTTAGTGTAAGTTGCGGGATCTTGTATTACGGAACGAGTAAAGAGACTTGCCGGTAAACGAGATTGAAATAGGTATGTGGATACTGACGATCGAATCTCAGGCAAGTAACATACCGAAGGACAAAGGGAATGACATACGGGATTATATGAATCCTTGGCACTGAGGTTCAAACGATAAGATCTTCGTAGAATATGTAGGATCCAATATGGGCATCCAGGTACCGCTATTGGATATTGACTGAGGAGCCTCTCGGGTCATGTCTACATAGTTCTCGAACCCGCAGGGTCTGCACACTTAAGGTTCGACGTTGTTTTATGCGTATTTGAGTTATATGGTTGGTTACCGAATGTTGTTCGGAGTCCCGGATGAGAACACGGACGTCACGAGGGTTTCCGGCATGGTCCGGAAACGAATATTGATATATAGGATGACCTCATTTGGTTACCGGAAGGTTTTCGTGCATTACCGGAAAAGTTTCGGGCTCATCGGTAGTGTACTAGGAGTGCCGGGAGGGGTGCCGGGGACCATCGGGAGGGGTGTCACGCCCCAAGGGGTCTCATGGGCTATGGGAAGAGATAAACCAGCCCCTAGTGGGCTGGAATAAGTTCCCACTAAGGCCCATAAGGTTTGAGAAGGAAAAAACACAAGGTGGAAAGAGTTTCCAAGTGGGAAGGTGGAATCCTACTCCAAGTAGGATTGGAGTAGGACTCCTCCACCTCCAATTTCGGCCAAACCTTTAGGTTTTGAGGCTGCCTCCTCCCCTCCCTCCCTCCTATATATAGTGGGGTTTTAGGGATGATTTGAGACAACTTTTGCCACGACAGCCCGACCACATACCTCCACGGTTTTACCTCTAGATCGCGTTTCTGCGGAGCTCGGGCGGAGCCCTGCTGAGATTAGATCACCACCAACCTCCGGAGTGCCGTCACGCTGCCGGAGAACTCATCTACCTCTCCTTCTCTCTTGCTGGATCAAGAAGGCCGAGATCATCGTCAAGCTGTACGTGTGCTGAACGCGGAGGTGCCGTCCGTTCGGCACTAGATCGGAGCGGATCGTGGGACGGATCGCGGGACGGTTCGTGGGACGGTTCGCGGGGCGGATCGAGGGACGTGAGGACGTTCCCCTACATCAACCGCGTTTCTTAACGCTTCTGTTGTGCGATCTACAAGGGTACGTAGATCGGAAATCCCCTCTCGTAGATGGACATCACCATGATAGGTCCTCGTGCGCGTAGGAAAATTTTTGTTTCCCATGCGACGTTCCCCAACACTTCGTCCCCAAACATGTGGACATGTTTATGGAACTTGGTTTTCGCTTGAGGACAAGCGAGGTCTAAGGTTGGGGGAGTTGATACGTCCATTTTGCATCATGCTTTCATGTTGATATTTATTGCTTCTTGGGCTGTTATATTACTTGTTGTATCATATTTATGCCTTTTCTCTCGTATTTTGCAAGGATTATTTGAAGAGGGAGAAGTCAGGCAGCTGGAATTCTGGACTAGAAAAGGAGCAAATCCTAGTCCACTATTCTGCACATCTCCAAATGCCCTAAAAATTTACGTGGATTTTTTCTGGAATATATTAAAAATACTGGGGGAAAGAACTACCGGAGGGGGGCCACCAGGGCCCCACAAGCTTGCCCACCGCCACCACCCCCTGGTGGCGCAGGGAAGGCTTGTGGGCAGCCCACTGGCCCACAAGCCCCCCTTTTTTTCTATATGATGCATCCTGATCTGGAAAAAATCATACGGGAGCTTTTTCGTGGTTTCGCCGCCGCCACGGGGCGGAACTTGAGTAGATCCAATCTAGAGCTCCGGCAGGACGATCCTGCCGGGGAAATTTCCCTCCCGGAGGGGGAAATCGTTGCCATCGTCATCACCAACACCCCTCTCGTCGGAGGGGAGGCATCTTCATCAACATCTTCATCGGCACCATGTCCTCTCCAATCCCTAGTTCTTCTCTTGTAACCAATCTTCGTCTCGCAACTCAGATTGGTACTTGTAAGGTTGTTAGTAGTGTTGATTACTCTTCGTAGTTGATGCTTGTTGGATTACTTGGTGGAAGAGTTTATGTTCAGATCCTTGATGCTATTCATTACACCTCTGGTCATGATTATGATTATGTCTTGTGAGTAGTTACATTTGTTCTTGAGGATATGGGATAAGTCATGCTGATAATAGTCATGTGAATTTGATATTCGTTCGGTATTTTGATATGATGTATGTTGTTTTTCCTCTAGTGGTGTTATGTGAATGTCGACTACATAACACTTCACCATATTTGGGCCTAGAGGAAGGCATTGGGAAGTAGTAAGTAGATGATGGGTTGCTGGAGTGACAGAAGCTTAAACCCCAGTTTATGCGATGCTTCGTGAGGGGCTGATTTGGCTCCACTAGATTAATGCTATGGTTAGACTTTGTCTTAATTCTTCTTTTGTAGTTGCGGATGCTTCCGAGAGAGGTTAATCATAAGTGGGATGCTTATCCAAGTAAGGGAAGTACCCAAGCGCCGGTCCACCCACATATCAAACTATCAAAGTAACGAACGCGAATCATATGAACATGATGAAACTAGCATGACAGAAATTCCCTTGTGTCCTCGGGAGCGTTTTTCCTCCTATAAGACTTTGTTCAGGCTTGTCCCTTGCTACAAAAGGGATTGGGCCACTTGCTGCACCGTTGCTACTACTTGTTACTTGTTACTTTTTGCTCGCTACGTTTCACCTCGCTACACAATCACTCGTTACCACTACTTTCAGTGCTTGCAGTTATTACCTTACTGAAATCCGTTTATTAGAGCCTTCTGCTACTCGTTGGGTTCGACACTCTTACTTATCGAAAGGACTACGATTAATCCCCTATACTTGTGGGTCATCACTTATTTGTGGACCCTCCGTTGGTTGAGCCCTCCATGGACTCGCGCGACCGTTATCCTCCGTGGGTTGAAGTCTCCACTAACGTGGACGTACGATAGCACCACCTATCGGAACAACGCCAAAAATTGTCGTATCAACCTTTGTGTTTGATCTACCTATCCCTACCCTCTACTTACTTTTGCATGTCATTGCTTTCCGCTGCAATAGACTCTTAGATATGCATGTGGACGGTGTGCTTGACTAGTTACAATTGCTAAAACTGGCCCACAACTAAAATTGGGAAAGGGCTAAGTGTTTATTTGGTCAAGTAGTCTAATCACCCCCTCTAGATATACTTCGGATCCTACAATAGCCGATCTCAAGAACGACGACAGATCTCATCTGCCGCCTCCACATATCAAATATGCATCCGATCTAAAACGAAATCCTATAGAAGAGGCTCTGATACCACTGTCGGGTTCTACCGTAGGTGCATCGCATGCGAATTGAAAATTTCCTACGCGCAGAACAACCAAGAACATGCTACAGATATGGATCACATGTTGGTACCACTAGACGCGTAGTGCCATGGAGCGGAAGTAGAATTTTCGTAGCATGTCTGCGTGGTCTGTCTCCTCCTCGTCCGATCTTCCTCAACAGTCGGTCACCGGATCCTCTCCCTCGAACAGTCGGTCGCCGGATCCCACGTACAGGTTGCTGGAGTGGCGCATGTGCACCGCCTCTAACGGTATCCGCGTGTGCAGGAGGAACACCGTGCAGCGGACTGCTAGGTCCGATCACACAGTCGACAGCTGGTGGAAGTGGCTAGTTTCAACACATGTAAAGCGATCAACTCATTAAGTGTGTCGCACCTCCACTATATATAGGCATATGGCGCAGGCTCAACTCTTGGGCCTCGCACGGATCCTAAAGCCCATGTGTTCCTCCCCTTAAGCGCGCGACCCCTTAGGTTCTCGTTCACTAGGTCGCGAGTCAGACCACATCCGACTCATCTAGTCGGTAGCAACCTCTAGAAAAGCGTGCCGACTCCAAGTGTCCGATGAAGCTGGTTAGGCGAACGTGTACTTCATACTTTGGTTCCCTTTGCCACACGATATATGTTGTCGTGCACAAGGTGAGATGGTCATCCTTGTTGCAGTACAACCTCTTTCTCGTTCCGGTGAATCCGACCAACATTCGGATTATCTCATAACCCTCATCGCATGGCCATGCTTATCCACGTCAGATCACCCGAGGGGCCCAGAGTATATCTCTCCTGGTCGGAAGGATAAATCCCATCTTGCTCGACCATGTCTCGGAGCATGGGTCTGGACAAGTCTGAAACCAACCTTTGTAATTACCCAGTCACGGAGTAGCATTTGATCGGCCCAAAGCAAGTCTGTCACCATCCCTAGTACATGTACTGTCTTAGATCTTAGGACACATAATGTATGTTGTATAGAGACTCACAGATGACCTACCGCTTCATCTCTTAGTTGGGTCTGTCCAAGTCAGACCTTATCTTGACTCAGATCCAAGATGTCGAATCCAACAAGATCTTTCTGAGTCCATATTATCCATCTAGCATCCAATGCTACATGGTTAGTGAGACCGAACCATCTGTCGTGTCATATGCTAATATAAATGGTTGTACATCCACACAACCCTTTCGATTAGGATCCTTTTAGGACAGTCATCATACAATGCATAGTCTTACAAACAAGTCACGTACTTGTTGATACACACCATTGACAATGTCCAAGGACTATCTTTGTTCATAAACTTCATACATGATTGCCTCTAAGGCATATATCCAACAGTGGGTTTGATCAAAGCTATATTCGTCTTGGTATGTGTTTTGGTGTAAATCATGGTGATATTCCACACGAAAGTTTAAGAGCATGTATACACGTGCTCTCACACCGGCTACACGTAAGTGTACACACCATGCACCTCTGGGAGGGGGCGGTTTGCAAGGTGACACGTCAAAGCTGTGCATTGGGTATTCAAAACATCACACGTCACCTTCGTACATATGTTAGGATGGGATGGAGGCGGTGATTATCGTTGCACATCACCCCCTCGCGCAGTTATGAGTGTCGCTTCCATCTGTGGCCTCGTGTGTGGTCCATCACTTTGACCGCAACAAGAGAGATTAATTACTATGGATTCTTTTTTGGTTTGTGTTTACGATAGGTCATGGTGTGAGATTATTACTTGGTATAATTTGAGCGCATGTGTACCCATGAATGCCTCCCGTCGGCTTGAATTGGGGGCATATATATACAATATATGTGTCGTGAACCTCGCTCCCTGTGGGGACTTTGTGATTAGCAAGAGTGCCACATCAAAATTTGTGTGTTGGGTATTTAAACATGACACAACATTTCCATACATATGTTGATCCACGCTTAGACAATGGTTTTCTTCAGACATTCCCTCATGAGGTTGTCGATGGGAATCCATTAATGGGCTCGCATGGATGTCCGTCACACTGACTGACAAAGAGAGAGTGGTTACCATGGTGGATTCTTCTTGGTTTGTGTTATGGTATATATATATATATATTAGGTCAATGAGTTTCCAAATTAATTATGAAAGTCTGAGCACACGGATACGTACGCGTGAATCATTCCCATCAGAACTCGACAGACCAGCTATTCGCGCCATGAACCCTCGCTCTTGTGTGTGGGGGGGGGAGGGGGCTTTTTGGTTCCAAAGCATGTGCCATCAAACTTGCGTATCGGGTATACATATATTAATTAATTAAACACAAAACAACAATTATGTACATATGTGTGCCACATGCATGTGATGGCTGTCTTCGAACACTCCACCGCGTGGTTATGGGCGTCACACACCATTCGTGGGCCTTGGTGGACGTCCATCACTTTGATTGACAGCGAGAGAGGTTTGACCAAGGTTGATTCTTTGGTACGTGTTAGAGTAAGTCTTAGTGAGATGCCCTCCAACAGATCTCAAATTCTCTCTCTCTCTCTCTCTCTCTCTATCTATCTATCTATCTCTGTGGGGGGGGGCTATAATGCGGACGTATGTCATGAAGCTCGATGGGGTTATGAATGTCCGTGTTGCGAGGTGCATGTGCCACCGTCCACCTTCGACCAGAAGTGAGACGAGGGTGGTTTGACCATGCTGGATTCATGTAGGTTTCATTTTTCGTGTTACGGTAGGGTAAGACACGAGACCTAGTTAGGGGCATGTATTCGTAGGTAGGATTCCCTCTCGCCGACACAATGTGGCAGCACACGAGACATGTGCCACATCAAAGTTGCGCATTGGGTATTTGAACATATAAAACCACCCTTTGCATACATATTTTTGTTCCACATGCATATGTGTTTGTGATGTGACTTATTTCCTGCATTGCTTTGGCGAAATGCTCATTTATATTATTATTATAGGAGCAGAAAGCAGACAATTCAAAAAAACGGTCGTTTGCAGTTGTACACTCAGCAGACACCATTCATCCGACTACCCATGTGCCACGGCCATGCCCTATCACATCAGCACTGTCACACGATTGGGCTCCATGGGATCTCCCTCACAATCTCAAAAATATCTACCGCCATGAGCGATTTGAAAAATGGCGGTTTTGCGGGTTTTTCCAGTGTGACAACACACACTTATTATGCTTGGGCAGTGTGTGATGTTTGTTGCTCCCGCGCGGGCCGTGTTGCTTAGTCCCGTAATCTAAATTTTCAGTAGCTCCGGCATCCCGGCATTACACTCCCGCCTAGTAAAATTTTCAGTAGCCGCGACATTTCCTCAAACACTACCTCACCCCCACCACCACCACAGAAACTTTGGTCAGATTACATCAAAAAAGAAAAGGAAAACCTCCGTTCTCTCTCTCTCTCTCACACACACACTACTCCTCACTCGCTGGAACCCTAGCTAGCTCACCGCCACCGCCGCCAGACCCGGCTGTCCTCATGAAGATCCATCACAAGGGTTTGGGCTCTCACACATGTCTATATGTCACAACAGTCGGCTACAACATCGAGCTCGTCGACAGCGACGGTTTGATGCGGGCTATCCCACAGGTTAACTCGCGCACCCGCACCCCTCGGGTTTAACCCCTGTGGATCTCCTCCATGGACCCACCACTGATCTACTCTGCTTTGTTTTCAGAAATTTTCCTTCATTATTGAAGGTCGCGTTCCATGGCGGTGTCCCGGCATCGTCAACTGCCAAGTCATGCCTCACTGATACCAACAACGATGACAAGGGTGCCCTATCAGTCTCTTCCAAGGGGAAATAGCCCATCCACGACATCAAGGAGGGCACGTTGCACCCGTTCTCTTCTAAAGGGAAGGAGCCAAGCTGCGGCAACAGGGAGAGGGAATGCACGGTGCGCAACCACCTTCCGGGCTCTTTCAAGGGGAATGATCCCATATGTGAAAAATGAGGAAATCCATGATTTGTTTGTCGTGCCTCCTCAAAGGGGGTAAACTTTATATGATCGTGCTTATAGATGTTGCCATGCTAGGTTTTGACCATGATGTGTTAAACATTTTCAGTCATGCAAAATGTAATGTTCAAAAGTGCAATTTGATATGATGGAGTATGAATTATTCAGTTCAATTCCACGAATGCATATGTTTGATTGTCTATAGTGAACATATACATTGTTTAGCTATTTTTGGTTGTTTGTAGTGAACATATATCCAGTTTCAATTGCTAGATTTAGTTGTTCAATCATACACTTGGCTCCTGTTAAAGTTGGTGTAGTTAACACGCCCCTGGTTATTTCAGTTTTCCCATAATGTGATGTTCAATCATACAATTTGGTGTTTAGACACATGGTATGTTCTACCATTTTCAACAATACCGATATGAATGACTATTTGGTTGATGTTAAGTCTGTTGCAGTGAGCATATGCCTCCTTTAAAGTTTTTGGTTGTTTCTGGTTAGCATTTCTCCAATTTCAATTGCTATATTTGTTTGTTTGTAGTATGCCTTGTTTATTTGGTTAGTCACAATGTGCAGTACAATTTGATCAATACAAGTTCAATGGCCCTAGAAAGCATCCCATCCCACCATTCTGTTTTTCCTTGCATAGTTTGCTTGTTTTATTTCACTCTGTGATGTTCAATTATACAATTTGATGTTTAAGTACAATCTTTGTTCTATGCAATCTCAACAATAACATTATGAATGAATATATTTGGTTGTTGTTAAGCATGTTGTAGTGAGCATATGTCTATTTTGGTTTTTGGTTCCCATGGCTATATTTGTTTCCCATGTTATACTCCCTCCGCCCATAATATAAGATGTTAATACATCCAATATGTTAGTATATTTGATGTAATTATATCGTATATAATGGTTCAGAGAGGGTATTGTACTACATCATTGTGCAATTGCAGTTTACCTTCTAATATTACTTGTTGCTTGTAGGTACATATGTGCAAGGTCATATTTCTACCCTAGTGATTTTGGTGATTGATGGCCATGCGTTTGCAGACTAATCGTGTGCACTAAGCCTTTCAGGTATTTCTTCATTTAGCACAAAGACGATTCATGCCCCTCGGTGTATTGATATGAAGACGGATTTCTCTCTTATGTTTCGTTGTCGGTGGACTTCAGTCGTAAGAAAGGCCTTACTATTAACAGGGGGTCCACTTCAGAAAGGTCTGGGTGGAATCATCACGTGCACATTCCTTCAGACCCTCTTTGTCGCCTCAATGGAGCATCCTTCCTTGCCCTATCCAACCTAGAAAGATCCAAGTGGTAGTACCGCTCTGGTGAGCAGTACTACCTCTTATCATCGATAGTACCACCCAGGCCGGCGGTAGTACCACTCCAGGGCGGAAGTGGCCTAGCTAGTTCCGCTGGCTAGTGACATTGCCCATGGGTCTCGACACTTTTCGTGTCAGACTGAGCGGTTTCTGGAGCGGTAGTGCAGGACGGTAGTACCGCCCAGTGGGCGGTAGTACCGCTTGTTACTATCGCGCCAGAAACCCTCGGTACTTATCGCCCAGGCCTGCAGCATATCCCGAGCGGATATATGAGGCGGTACTACCTCTTATGAGCAGTAGTACCGCTCCTGGCAGCAGTAGTACCGCTCCGGCCGTACTACCGACCCCTGCCTTCCTCTCTGGTTGTCGCCCTCTACCACATCGGTAGTACCGCCCCTCTCTGGATCGGTACTAACTCTTATCATCGGTAGTGTCGCTCCCTAGAGCGGTTGTACTGCTCTGGTGTGGGCAGAGAAAGTGGGTAACGGTTGGATTCGTTCCCCCACTATATAAAGGGGTTCTTCTTCCCACAGAACTTTACCTTTCCCAACCCTACGCTCCATTGTTGCTCCAAGCTCCATTTTCGCCCGATCTCTTTGCCTAGCCAACAAAAGTTGTTGATACTCTAGGGTTTGCTTGAGAGGGCGTTGATCTACACTTCCACCAAAAGAAATTTGATCCCCCCCACCAATCCCTCACGGATCTTGTTACTCTTGGGTGTTTGAGCATCCTAGACGGTTGAGGTCACCTTAAAGCCATATTCCATTGTGGTGAAGCTTCGTGGTCTCGTTGGGAGCCTCCAATTCAGTTGTGGATATTGCCCCAACCTTGTTTGTAAAGGTCCGGTCGCCGCCTTCAAGGGCACCACTAGTTGAATCACGGAACCTCGCATTGTGTGGAGGCGTGAGGAGAATACGGTAGCCTCAGTGGCATCTTGGGGAGCATTGTACCTCCACGCCGCTCCAACGGAGACGTCCTTCCCCTCAAAGGGAAGGAACTTTGGAAACACATCCTCGTCTTCATCGGTTCCACTTGTGGTTACTTCTTACCTTTACTTGTATTTGTTACTAACTTGTTATTCTTGTTGCTAGCATCATATAGGTTGCTCACATTAGTTGCATATCTAGACAACATATTTGTTGCTAATATTAATATGTTTAAGAAAAGCTTAAAAATTCTTAGTTTCCTATTCACCCCCCTCTTGTCAACCATATCGGTCCTTTCAATATGTCACTCATAAATATCCGCGTTTAGGCCCTTTTTGCGTATGGGGCAATGAGATATTCATGAACTAGCATCGTGCGAGGTAAGTAATAAAGATTGTTAGGACAATGAGCCAAAATGTGGCAATTAAACTATTTATTTACACTTTGTTCAAGCAACAGTGATCTACAGTATATGAACTCAGAACTATATAGCCTTTTTACTACCCGTAATGAGTTGTTAGCTGACAATGTCTGTATCTTTTTTCCTTTAGAGTGGTTCTCAACGTAGTTTACTCAAGACCACCTCTAAAACTATATGATTGTTGGACATGCAAATGTACATGTATTTATACCAGATTACAATGACTATTTGAAAGTCCTCATGAAGATATTGAAAGATGGGCTAGAGTCGTGTGTGCATTCAAAATGAAGGAGGGTACACTACTAGCATTCCGCTTTACCTTTTACAGCAACCCAGATATCTTTTTCCTCTTTCTTCACCGTCTTTAATACAAGTATTCAACCGTCATTCATCATCATTCTTTATTTGGTGCTTATGTAATTCTCTTATTGACGTAATTCTTGAACTTTGTACGTATGAATCGAATAATGCATTAGTTGTTGAACCTATCTGTCTATGGATATGACGATATGTAAAAAGCTATTCCCTATGTTTAAATTCAAATTATGTATAATTTTAAATTGCGGCGATTAAAATAGAAAAAGATTCTCTGTGGGTCATTACGCCGCACACGGTTTGTAAATCTCAATGTTTGTGAAATACCTCATGACCCGCAGGTTTCATAGATAGAAAACATGTGCTACCATGAATTCAATTGTGGTTTGCAAACATGTGTGATGAAAGACAATATCGCAAACGGTGCAACCAAATTCAGTGTTGGTGATAGAATCTCTATCGCACACAGTTCACAATTATAAATTGTTTGTGACGCACATTGTAAACGTTGCACCACAAAATTAGGCGTGCGATATTTATCCTGTCCGACATGAGTACGACATTCAGATGTTTCTTAAACTCATTCGATGCTCGTACGACGGTTAAATTATCTTCTTAGTTATAAATCACTAACGGGTCAGAAAATGTGTGTGTTTGTGATATACTCCTTATCCTACACGATTTGCAATTATGAACTGTTTGTGATGTGGCACGCATCGGAAACGATATAACACAAAGTAGCGTCTGTGATGGTAATGTGATTTCACACGAGTAGCAAAGATGAGCCGTATGGAAAGTATGACTAATCTCAAACAGTTGACCGATGACTCTGGTTTGTGATACATGCAGACATCCCATACGCTTAGTTTTTCCAAACGTTTGCGCTCATTGGTCACCATCACCGACGATTTTTCCGTGTCGTGAAAAAGGATTAAAAACCCTTTGTATAACACGTCCCTGCACCAGTGAGACTAAAGAACAAATGTGTACAATGCTGAATATAATGATTGAGGCCCTCAATGATAAATATTTAGGTCTTCCAGCAAATGCGGGATTAGATAGAAACAAATTGTTTCCATTTTTTTATTGAACAATTTTTTAAGAAAATTAGTGGTTGGAAGGAAAAGTTACTATTTGTCGGGGGAAGGAGATCCTGCTTAAATCTGTTGTCCAAGCCATACCCACCTATGCAAGGTCGGTCTTCAAAATTCCTAGAAAGATGTAAATGAATCATTAACGCGATAGCGCATTTCTGGTGGGGAGATGAGGAGAACCAGAGAAGGATGCATTGGATGGCCTCGTGGAAAATGCGCGTACCTAAAAATAAAGGAGGCATGGGATTTCGTGATTTTCACTTCTTTAACTTGCATTGCTCGCCAAACAGGCGTGGTGCCTTCTTGATAAGCCCGATTCCTTGTGTGCTACCATCTTAAGGGTTAAATACCATCCTGATGGTGAATTTTTGAACACCAAGCTGAAGAAAGGCTCTTCCTTACATGGCAAAGTATTATGGAATGCATAAATTCTCTAAAACGTGGCTATATTTGGTGACTGGGGACTGGACAAAATATCAACATTTAGGAAGATGTCTAGATACCAAATTGGGCAACAAGGAAAATAGTAATACCTAAGAGAGACAACTGCCATCCAAGGCGGGTGATCTTATTGATCCAACCTCTAATAGTTGGGATGAAGAGACCTGATTAGACAAACTATGTGGCCAATTCATGCACAACAAGTCCTTTCAATACCACTCTCGCAACATGATATGACAAATTTCATTGCTTGGAGTTATACGAAAAATGGTATGTTCTCGGTTCGGTCTGCTTACTCTATGGAGTGGGACCATCAGTATAGAAGTAAATTAAGACATTTTAATGGGATGGGCCGAACCACAGTCAATCCTATTTGGATTAAGATATGGAAGTTATCCTATTCGGCAAAAGTCAAAATCTTTATATGGTGTACAATACATGGCACACTTCCATGCCGGGTTACGCTCGCAAATAGTCATATGAAGATCTCACCCGTTTGTCCTACTTGCTCAGAGGGGTTGGGAGATATAAAGCACATGATCTTCTTGTGCAGTAAAGCAACGGAGGTTTGTAAAAGGCTAGGGATGGATAATATTATTGATAAAGCTTGTGAGGTCGACCGTGCAGGAGAGGCGGTAGTGGAGTACTTACTACTTCTGCCAGATCAAGAATTGTGGATTATGGGCCATCACAATATGCGGGAAATGATTGATGTTTCAGCATGGTATTTATGATGAGAAAGACGAAAATTGGTGCATAAGGAGGCAACTGAGAATGCTCATCAGATTTCAATGGAGATCCTAGCCCTTACATCAAATTTCGACAATGCATGATCCCCCAAGATTTCTATGAAAAAGGGGGTTGTCTTGTCCTCCTAGGGATTTTGTAAAACTTAACGTCGACGCTTCTTTTGACCACGACCTACTTAGAGGTACGATGGGAGCAGTTATGAGAGGTGATAAAGAAGGTTTATCGCTGGAGGGAATATGAAGATTGGCTAGGACGTTGTGACGGCGGAAGCATTAGCTCTAAAATTTGGCATATCATTGGCCTAAAGGGCAGGATGTAATCGCCTTATTATTAACTCGGACAGCCTGGAGGTGATTGAGACTATGTAGGGCGGAGGACGATCAGCGGTGCGGTGGTCGTAATCTTCAATGATTGTTTTCATTATGTATGTGATTTCATTATTACTAGATTTGAACATTGTAATAGAGAAGCAAATAAAGTAGCGTATGAGCTTGCTAGACTAGTTAGATTTTCTTTAGTCGATCATTGGTTTGAGGAACCTCTAAATGAAATTGTAATGCTCCTCACAAACGATGTAACTGTTATTTCTAATGAATAAAGTTTTGGTTTAACTAAAAAAAAGAGGGGGGCTTGAGAAACCACGCCACGGTACTCGTCAATAGAGTAAATCAGTAATCACTTCGCCCAGAT
This sequence comes from Hordeum vulgare subsp. vulgare, assembly GCF_904849725.1. Taxonomy (NCBI): domain Eukaryota; kingdom Viridiplantae; phylum Streptophyta; class Magnoliopsida; order Poales; family Poaceae; genus Hordeum; species Hordeum vulgare. The sequence continues at coordinate 137,969,729 of NC_058524.1, forward strand.
CATCGTCACCACAGACAATAATTTGTGTCCCTTCAGAATAGAGTATTCATTTGGGTGGATAAACTCAAAAGTATCTATTGTGACAAACCATATGCGTTGAAAGCTACCGGAAAGATTCCAATGAACCACTCAAACACACTATATAGAGGCCACAAGAACAAAGCCCACTGAAGGTCCTCAAGAAGAAGCAGAAGCTTTTAGCCGGCAACACCATGGAGTTGCTTCATCTTCTTCTCGCATGCTCTCTCCTCTTCCCTCTTGCGGCTCCTGCCAGGGAGATCACCAGCGCCTGCCCCTCACAAGCTAATGGTATCCCCGTGATACTCAGTAATACTGGCAGTATATTTATCTCTTCCCGAATAAGTTCTCCATCAATTATAGCTTGTTGCAGTTTCATCATCGTCACCTCGTCAGATACCCTGTTGTTGCGCAGTACAATGATAAGTAGACGGATGGATGGTTCATGGTTGAATCAGGGCTAGATACCTAAGTCCTTTGTCCTTCTGGAGCGAGTTGTAGAGCTTAGAAAGAAAGGATGTGGCGGTAGATGGTGTGTCAATTGTCAGGTCCACAGAATTATCCTTCCGTAACCATCTTAGAATCAGTTTGTATCGCAGATTTCAACTTTGCTATAGAACGATACCTATGTCCTTTGTCCTTCTGGAGCTGTAGAGCTTAGATAGACAGGATGTGGCGGTAGATGGAATTGTATAGCAGATTTCAACTTTGCTAGAGATTAGCATATACATTTCGTTCCAAGAACATGTATAATATGTCAAATTCATAACGCAAATTTCTATAGAAACTCAGGCGCCAGATAGCCAGCGAAGCAGATAATTAGCAGGGATAGCAACCACTAATAAGCTACAAGTGACATCTCTTTTCCTAAGCACCGTTGCTTATTTTCCAAGGGTGGCACGAATGCGTGAAGCAGCCTGACTCTCCCTTCCCGTAACTGTCGACGAATCAATCCAGTTTACTCCGTTTGACGGGTTTCCTCTGGCGTTGAACTTTTGGGTGGTACAATCATGGACAAATTGGTAGCCTGTCAATATATTTGATAAAGACTTGAAAGTTGTGATGTGGAGACAGATGAGAGGACATGGCAACGACTGGTGCTCCATTGGATGGGAGCATCGTTTGTTGAGAGAAGAAAGAAAAGCAGGAGATTCGGCGGCCAATTTCTCAATGCAGCTGGTGACAAAATGAATAGGGTTTTAGTACAGTATATATCGTTACAAAGTTGTGTAGTACTAATTGATAAGAACATCACAGGATTGTGACGAAATCCATCGTCGTAGAATATTAGCCAGATTCTCCTGTTTGTTTGCTAATCTGCTGATGATACCTTTCGTTTTGTAATTCTCCACGTCAACAGCAGACCGTGACTCCGTACCAACTTACTCGTATATCCAAACGTCGCTGGAATGAATAACCCGACGCGTCATAGTCGTGTGCGTACAAATATTACGTGCAGTCCGCTGCCACCAAAATATGCAGGGGCTAGCAATCATCGGTTGGACGGACGGACTAGCCCCATCTGAAAGCAAACCACATTGAGTTGAGTAGTCAGAAAACATATGCAGGGGCAAATCTTCATGATCCCCTGTGTGTGAAGAGTGCAAGAGTAGAGATGGAAATTTTATTAAGCTAAAAAAAAAGATGGAAATTTTATAAACCACTACTACCAGTTAATCCCAGCAAATGGTAGCATGTGAAAGTAGTGACGTGAGTAATATCTAATCTAACTATGCCATGGTTTAATGCAGATTTTCAGCACGTGAACGGCACCGGCATGCACCTGACGCTGCACCACTCGCAGAGCCCCTGCTCGCCGGCGCCTCTGCCGTCGGACCTCCCCTTCTCCGCCGTGATCGCCCACGACGATGCGCGCATCGCCCGCCTCAGCGTGCGCCTTGCCAAGACACCCTCCAGCCGCCCGACGTCGCTCCGCCAGAGCACCGGCGTCCCCAACCTGGCCGACTCGATGGCCACGTCGGTGCCTCTCGCGCCCGGTGCTTCGGTCGGCGTGGGAAACTACGTCACCCAGCTGGGTCTCGGCACACCGGCGACCACCTACGCCATGGTCGTCGACACGGGGTCGTCGCTCACGTGGCTCCAGTGCTCGCCCTGCGTGGTGTCGTGCCACCGGCAGGCCGGCCCGCTCTACAACCCGCGCGCGTCCGGCACGTACGCCGCCGTGCCGTGCTCGGCGCCGCAGTGCGGGGAGCTGCAGGCCGCCACGCTCAACCCGTCGGCGTGCTCCACCTCCGGCGTTTGCATCTACCAGGCCAGCTACGGGGACAGCTCCTTCTCCATCGGGTACCTCAGCAGGGACACCGTCTCCTTCGGCTCCGGCAGGTTCCCCGGCTTCTACTACGGCTGCGGCCAGGACAACGAGGGCCTCTTCGGCCGGTCGGCCGGGCTCATCGGCCTCGCGCGCAACAAGCTGTCGCTGCTCTACCAGCTCGCGCCCAGCCTCGGCGACTCCTTCTCCTACTGCCTGCCGACCTCGGCGTCCACCGGGTACCTGTCCATCGGGCCGTACAATCCGGGACAGTACTCGTACACGCCCATGGTGTCCAGCTCGCTCGATGCTTCGCTCTACTTCATCAGCCTCGCCAGCATGTCCGTCGCCGGGAGCACGCTCGCCGTGTCGCCATCGGAGTACGGCAGCCTGCCCACGATCATCGACTCCGGCACGGTGATCACGCGCCTGCCCACGGCCGTGTACACGGCGCTGAGCAAGGCGCTGGGTGCGGCCATGGGCGGGGCTCCCCGCGCGCCGGCGTACTCGATCCTGGACACGTGCTTCAAAGGCCAGGCATCAGAGCTGCACGTGCCGGCCGTGGACATGGCGTTCGCCGGAGGCGCGACGCTCAAGCTGGCGCCAGGCAACGTGCTGATCGACGTGGACGAGTCCACGACGTGCCTCGCGTTCGCGGCCACCGACAGCACGGCGATCATCGGGAACACGCAGCAGCAGACCTTCAGCATCGTCTACGACGTCGCGCAGTCCAGGATCGGCTTCGCGGCCGGCGGCTGCAGCTGAAGACTGGATGAAACGAACCGCAATTGCATTGCATGAAAGGAGAGCACGCCAAGCTACATGCAAATACAATTACACGGAAGAAGATAAACAATGTCATGAAGCAATGATGCATGCGAAATACTAGTACTGTGTCAAGCACAAGCAGGGCAACTGGAGTATTTGCTCTTGTCTTTCTGTGTACAAGTGCTTCAACCACTGTATTGTAAATGTACAAAAGTATTGCAATGGCCTTAAGATTTGGGACATGGTAAATTTATGACTTGTTATAATGCGCATTCTCCAACGATTCATTGTTGTTTTCCCGCTTCCATTCGACGAACAGTTTCCTTGTCATAAATTTTTGCAACAAATGACAAATGCAAAACATCGAGACAAACTAGGGGGTAGAGGACACCAATAACTGATTTCAATTGGTTTGGATGTTTTGCAGCCTTCAATAATTGCTACTCCATCTATTCATAAATATAAGATGTTTTGGATATTTTATAATATGAACGACATACAAACTGACATGAGCAAACAAATACACTAAAACATGTCTATATATACATCTGATTCAGAAAAAAGTTAGAACATCTTATATTTGTGAACGGAGATACATGGATGGATGACAAGTACTTCTCAATGTGGAGGGAGCTGCACAAAATGGATGGCAAGAGTGCCACGACATGCATACATCGATAGTGACAGCAAAACAAAGATACTGATAACTAGGCCGAGTTATTCTCTTCTTCTAATAGAATTGCAATCTTCTTGATAAAGTCCATATAAGAAAAAAATTAACACCAATTATACGAAAAAGTACAGCTAGTTTACATTTACGTGCAGATAAGGACTTCGTCCATTTATAACCAAAAGTTTGTGAAGCAGCACATTCATCTTTGTGTGATCCAGAAATGCTGCTTTACATATAGAATAACCAGTATGCTCTCATTTCAACGGTCTGTAAATCATCTCTTCAGTGGTCAAGAAATCCCCAATGGGCATCCATTACGTCTCCAGGTCTTCACTGTTACAAGGGTACAATCAGTTTCGGGCACTAGATTGTGGTTCCTCATAAGAAAAACAGTAGCTTCCGAATTGTAACTAAATTTATGCACACATGTTATAGGAATGTTCTTTACGTGTCATACGATATGAATTGGTTTCGGACAAAATCCACAGAAGTAATTCATAGTTCATAAAGTACACATGGCCAACCAATCAACGTCATATGGTATCGCAGAGAGTAGATGATGTAAAATGCTGCAGGATGACCAGTTCTACATGATGAGTGATTGCTTTCTAGGGATCCACAGATCTCGCTGCTGATGAACCGATTTAATCATCTTTTGGAGTAGAACCAAAAATGGAGACTAGGAATCATTCAGAGCCAACTAGTAAAGGGCTCATGTCAATGGCTGGGGCCTAACATAAATTGTTCGTCAGCATACACCATAAGACAGCTGAAAGGGACCATATGAGTCTTGCATGTGGGGTAATGGCAGCGGTGTGGAAGACATCCAAATGGCTTTGGGGTTTGCTTTTGTCTTGGAGTTGGCTATGGCCTACAGATAGGATAATATGAAATGGTTCTTCGACATTGACATGTGAGCTATGAAAGTGGCACACTTCTATGTGGTACCCACCAGGCAACTGGCTTGACAAGAAAAATTTATAATATTCAGTTTCTTATTGTTGGATTCTTTATATGGTATTATGTTATACAGTGAAGGCTGCACAAAATAAAAGAAAAGAGCAACAAACATGTGCTGGTTGGTGTTTCAGTTTCTGATGTTTCCACATTAAACATATTTTAGGAATGTGACTTGGGGCCTTGAAAGGCTTAGACTGATGGGTCATGGCTGAGCATATTCCCGTGCTCAATGCCTCAGCCACTCAAGCAGCGGATGCAGACTTCGGCCTCCGGTCTTAAAGGCCGCGGGCATGGCGTGAACACTGACCAAACCACCGTAGGCCTGGACATGAATGATGAGCCACATGGCTAAGATGAAGGAGGTGAGGGTAGTGGGAGTGGAGAGATGAAGGTTGTGAGAGCAGTGGGCTTGGACATGGAGGTGGTGAGACCAGAGGGTGGACAAAGAGGATGTGCAAGGTGATAACGGCACAGGTAATTGTGTGCTCATGAGTGTAGGAGCAAGTGATGTACTCATGATGTAGGACAGTAGGAGTAGAGATCATGGTCAGATTTCTTTAGAATGTAGGAGTAGTCGGCGTAGAGACCATGTTCAAGTTTTATGTGTATGAGCACTTTTATGGAAAACACTGCCATGGAGAGAAACCCGAGTACAAATTGCTATGATCATCAAAGTCATGGCCCTGCTTGTGACTCCATGTATTCCACCTTCTTCCTTTCATCTCATTCATATGTTCTACACCGTACGCAAGAAACAACCGTTGCTTGTGCCACTTCCAAAAAACATTTTTTTAAGTAGGAACTCCCATTTAGACCACACATATCACATCCTTTTTTCCACCGTCAAAAAAGGAATCTCTAACAACTAACTCAAATAGAATAAAACTCATCCACAATAAATCTCCAAGAAAGATATGGCAAAACAGGTATGGCCACTTAACATTGAGTCGACAGCGATAGCATGCCACGCTTGGTTATAATTCTTTATCAATTGGAAAGCGTGGGCATTTCACTAGTTATGTATAGTCCTCCACTTGACTAGTATCATAAAGTGAAGAAGTCAAGCAATAACTCCATTTCCTTTTGGGGGCCATAAGTCAGTATTCCCCTAGGTGACACATCCATTGCTGGAAGTCGGGAGATCATCAATTTGAATCTATCTTTGGAAAATATAGTTGCAAAATCAAGCATTCGATCAAATGTGAAATATTAAAAAGGGCTGGTGAGTAGTAAGAAGATAAACCAAATTCAAAAGGTTGACTGTCTCGACATTAGGGCTGAACCCATTCACGGCAACCATAAGGAAAACAATAAGTAGAGCAAAATGTTTCTGATGAGTAACATGGTATGAAGTATGAACTATATAAGTTCGCTACTGTAAAACCATGATTTCTTCATTTGACATTATCTTGACTTAACCGCTGGTATAGTAACTGAGCTTACAAAAGTAAATTCTTATCTGAAAACATCAATCTTATGTATGTTACGTTAGTCTACTCGTTGAGATCCAGGTAAGAGCTTACCAGTTTCCATTTGAGAGGCTTCCTTTGCAACAGATAACCAAAGTTGATTTTTCAATATTGAAGCAACAAGCAAGCCCATCTGTCACACAAAGTTCAACTCATGTCCTCCACCATCAGCATCCACTGCTACCTTAAATCTTCAAACAGTAAACTTTACCAACTTTCAATGTGACCATCCCATAAATATGTTCATGGTACTTGATTCCTCATAGGGTACTCCAGCAGTATAATAGCTCTTGAACTACTAGTTGGCCCTTTTTCCATTTTATGAGGAAGCGCCTACACAAGGGCTATTACAAAATTGTAAGTCACATGTAATTATAAAATATAGAAGGATGATGGTGGTAAGGCAATGTACAAGAGATTCTAAAAGAGAAGGCCACTTATTCTTAGGATTCTAAAAACAATGCAATGGAACTAATCAGACCAATATTTCTAGCATTAAAGCAGCAGCAGCAGCAACAACAACAACAACAAACAAACAAACAAAGCCTTTCAGTCCCAAACAAGTTGGGGTAGGCTAGAGTTGAAACCCATAAGATATTGAACAAAAACAGAACAAGCTTTTTACTCACTACCAGCCCTATGAAGATCAAACGCTGACAACATTGATCTTCAAGTAACAGATCTTTCATTAATTGAATGTATCAAATCCAAGACCACATCAAGACACAAACAAAGAACATTCGTACCAAGTACCTACCAACTACCCGGGCTAGTAATTTCAAACATATACTCATGAATATGCTACCACTCTTTTAATACCTGATTCCAAGCATTGAAGCAAGCTGTTTAATTTCCATTGCACCCTATCTGAGGGCAGGCTTCTCAATTGAGTATGAATATAAAGCGCTGCATCTAAGGGCATGTTTGGCTGCCACCCGCAAATTACCTCACTTTTGTGTAACAGTTATGCCAAGTGGCAGTTTTGTGGTGATCAAATTGGTCGCCACACTTATGACAAAACTTGGGTAAATAAAGATCTATGATATTGATAGGTGGGGTATAAATACAATGTTAGAGAAGTGTGATACACAGCAACTGTGGCCGCAACCAAACGTCTCTTGCACCTGCCAAACATTTGGAAGAGTGAAAAAACAAACATGACATAAGTTTTTCGGGTGGTGAGATCTTCTCAAACCTTCATTGCGGAGAGAATATGAGATGTCAATTGATGAAGAAGGTGATTCAATCAGTATCTGAGCTAGTTGTGAGGTCATCAACAGCAGAGTCTTCATTACTGATTTGCTCAGAATTAGCTCCCTCGCGCTTCTTAAATAAAGCAACATGCTTCTGGTAATCTTCAAGCTCCTGTTCCAACTGCTCAATAAATTTACTGGTATGTTCAAGAGACTGTTCATACCTATATTTCTCCAAGGCCTGTGGACATGGAGTATAGATACATGATGTCAAGTCAACTGAACCAACTAAAAGGTAGTATGCTCAGATAGAAAAAGAGTAGCATGAGAACAAGCAGGTTTGTCGGTACAGGACTAGTGATGATTACCTTCTGCTTAGAAAGAGTATCAGGAGGTGACATAACCTTTGGCTGCACATAGTTCTTCCCACGATAAAAGATAATGGTATTATTGGGTTTAATATCAATGACTGTCCCTTTGCTGAGCCTCGCCAGCTCCTCCGCGTACTCGTACACTTGCCCAGGCCGACAGGGCTTGCAGACCACTTTCATAGTCTCATGCTTCTTCCAGTGGAGGTGCATGTTGAGAACCACACCACCAAACACCCCTCTCCTCCCAACAGGAACATAGTTCTTTTTCTTCTCCCCAGTCCGTTTCAGATAAAACTTCTCCTCCTCGGTCAGAATCTCAGGGTCGTGAACAGGCTCCGGAGCCCTCGGGGCCTCGTACTTCCTGAGTTTCTCAATCAGCCACTCTTCTTTCCTCTTGGCCTGAATCCACATGACAAACAAATTGACAATGCAACATTTCAGCATTTCTTCTTAACCACATACGAAAGGTAATAACATGTTGAAAATGAAGTGACCTTTTCGAGCTTGTATCTTATCCTGACTTCGGGGTTGGGCGACTTCATCTTCTTTTTGGCCTTGAGGCGGAACCACTTGAGCTGGTTGACCTTGGACTTCTTGGACATCTTCTTCTTCTTCTCCGCTGGCGGCTGATCCTGCCCCCCATTCTGCTTCGTCGTGCCCGGATCTCCGAACGAGAAGCGGGCAAAGCCGCCGCCCGTGTCCAGCGTCACCGCCGTGCTCCCGTGCCTCACCGGCGAGAGAAACCAGCATATCCCCGCAGGTTCCCCGCGTCCATCACCCCCCAGGGAAGGTCGGAACAGCGGGCAGGGGCGTGGGGAACTTGCGCCGCGGAATCGCATCCAAGGATCGCTGGTTAGGAGGAAATGGATGAACCAAACCTAAGATACAGGACGGCGATGGGAACATTACTGGAGTAGGATATTTGGAGACGAACCATGGAGAGCATAGAGCGACGGCGGGTTGCAGGATCCGGCGGCGGGAGAGGAGCCGGGGCACGAGGGACGCCATGGCGACCGAGCAGTGAGGCGCTCCGGCCGCCGGACACCCGAGGGTTTGGTTAGGGCCAGCTGGGTTAGTTTGTGTGTTTGGGCTAGCAGGGCCTGGTTGGTCAATCTTGGATGGGCCCATGATGGGCCACGCGGACCGCGGGTCGGGGATCGTTGGCCGGAAACTCAAAATTACACTAGTCCACCGTCCGATCATGAATGGACGGCTGCGCAACTTCCTTCTGCGCAGAGCGGTTGCGGCCCAGCCAGGCCCGCGTTTTGCTGGGACTTTGTCTCCTTCCTTCGTTCGTGTTCCTGCCGCCGCTCCAGGTGGGGAATGCCGCGGGGCGACACGAGGCGCGCCGCTCGCGCCCCCACTCCTCGCCTCGCCACGACAGCACCTCGACCTCGACACCTCCCCGTCCTCATCGACGCCACGCGCCAAATGCGAGCCCCGCCGCCGCCAGCCGCCCGTCGTATTGCTCCCCTTTTCCTCCGATCGGTCCGGTGGGCATGGGTACGATTTTCTGCTTCATTTTTCCGATTTCTGTGCTTTCACTTTGACCATCGAGCGGACGTCGGGTCCGCGTTGCTCCTTGCTGCACAAATTTTCGCCGTGTTTTCTTGTTTATTTAAGTCTATGCGGCTAATTTCATCGGTCTGGTTCGTAACTCCGCAACTTAGGTGATCGGCTCTCACGTTATTTTGTATTGTAGGCAGTTGATGGGATCAGTTTAACTAAACCAAACACTTTTGATGATGATTACGTGTGCAGCTACCAGCAGCAGCAATCCATTTGGCTTCGCCTTGAAGGGGCTCCGAGGCCGCGACGGTGGCAATTGTGGCAGCTACTACAGCATCCCCGACCTAAGCGATCAGCGAATAGGTAATGCTGGGTTGGACAAAATACCATTTCACATACAAATTAATAATGCTTTCACGAGAGAACCGGTCGCTAGCTAGCTCGGTGGCTAGAGCTTGCGGCGGTAAACTCGTTTGCCTCGCGTTCGAATCCGCAGAGCGCTATGCCGCTATCGGCGTGAAATTCAGTGAAAGGTCTGGACAAGATAACATTTCACATAAATTAATGCTTCTACGACCACGCTAACGGTCAAACCGGTTCATACAAATAATGCTTCCACGACCACCCTAACGGTCAAACCGGTTTGTTATTTGGATAATAACACGTGCTTGTGTAAACCGCATGAAAACAATACCATAGAAAAAGCGATATAGATTGGAATATATTGTCGCCTGCAAGAATGACATGCAGGGCCAGGCGCATGTTACATGTGGGTGACAGTTGAGTAATAATGATATTCTCCAACTTTTATGTTTTAACATTTGTACCCTAGGCTTTTATTTTTACAACAATTCTGTCGCAGTTTTTTTGTAGCAAATTATCTATTTTTAACCCTGAGCTATGGTTCTTGGTCCAACATAAACTCTGCACTGTCAAACTGACTATGTGAAACACTGAACTTCTGAAATCATTTAAACTGAATCCTACCCTGGCTTTGTATAATTTTTTTGTAATCTGTGGTTTCCAAAAAATGTAAAACAATTCATGCCCGGAAAATGCTATAAAGTGAGAACCATCAAAACTTCATCATACAGTATAATATTTGTGTTCCATACAAAAAAAACACACACACAGAAGAGATAAAGGAATTTGTCTTGTCGCTTTTACACAGGCCACAAATATTCATATTGTTGATTGAATTTTCACAGATTATCATTCCACACACACTCTCTACCCCTATGAGTTTTCTACATTTTAAAAATTCTAAAATACAAAGTCAACTATCAAGTATCAGGCTATGGCTCAGGCTAAACGGTTTTATAAAGTTCAGCGTTATTATAAACAGTTGTGTAGGTTCAAATTGTTAGACCTTTCAACCTGAGCATTGATAGTTGTGGATGACACTAGGAGAGTTGGGACAATTTTCGTTGGTTTATTTCTCACACAATGCCATGCCAACCTGAGGGGTTGGGGATACATATTTATAGGCTGCTAGCCAGCCAAGCATATGCTAAGATGCTAGTCTAAGATGCTAGTCTAAGATGCTGCTAACATGCTAGTCCAAGATGCTATCCTAACTGCCAGTCCTTGATGGTCAAGGATTCTATCCTAACAGCCACAAGGACCATGTGCTGCAGCCCTACAAAGGACTATGTGCTGCAGCCCCACAAAGACCATAGTACATAGACTTATCCATCATTCTCCCCCTAAGTCTTGTACGTCGTCTTGTGGGAGAGTCGAATCATCCCAATCCTGGAGCAGAGTTCGAGGAACTTGATCCTCCCAAGAGGCTTGGTGAGCAGGTCTGCGAGCTGGTCCGTGGTGTTGATGTAGCTCGCCTCGATGCTCCCTTCTTCCAAGCAGCTGCGGATGAAGTGATACCTCAATCGGATGTGCTTGCTCCGTTCGTGGAAAACGGGGTTCTTTGCCAGAGCCAGGGCGGACTTGCTGTCCACCAGGAGCTGCACCGTTCTGGTGTCTCGGACGAGGAGATCACCAAGCAGTCGAGCGAGCCAGAGCGCCTGAGTGCAGGCGGTGGAGGCCGCTATATACTCGGCCTCACAGCTGGACAGGGCCACCACCTGCTGCTTGACCGATTGCCAGCTCACGAGACACTTGCCGAGGAAGAAGAGGATCCCGCTCGTGCTCTTGCTGGTGTCGATGTCGCCGGCGTGGTCGCTGTCGCTGTACCCGACGAAGTGTGCCGCCCCCGGACACCTAGGGTAGTGGAGGCCGTGGTCGAGGGTCCCTGCCACGTAGCGGACGATCCTCTTCACTGCCTGCTGGTGCTCCGACGTCGGTCGCTCCATGAACCGACTGACATAGCCGACGGAGAATGCCAAGTCCGGCCGTGTGTGAGCAAGGTAGCGAAGGCTCCCCACAAGGCGTCGGTACTGCGTAGCGTCCACTTCCTCCGTCGTGCTGTCGCGGCTCAGTTTCAGCCTCTCCTCCATCGGAGTGAGAGCTGGGTGGCAGTCGGTGAGCCCAGCTAGCTCAACGATGCGCTTGGCGTAGGCGGACTGTCGAAGCGCGATCCCGGAGTGATCCTGGTGCACCTCGATCCCTAGATAGAAGGAGAGGAGCCCCAGATCACTCATCTGGAAGGTGGCCTTCATGTCTTCCTTGAACGCCGCCACCTCTGCATCTTTGATGCCGGTGATCACCAAGTCGTCAACATAGACGCCCACCAGCAGGGCATTTCCTCCGCTGCCCCGTCGGTAGACGGCCGCCTCATGCGGGCTTTGCTTGAAGCCCATCTTCTTTAGCGTGGAGTCCAGCTTGGCGTTCCACGCCCTAGGTGCCTGCCGTAGGCCGTAGAGGGCCTTACGCAGGCGGAGTACCTTGCCCTCCTGGCCAGGGATCGCAAATCCCGGTGGTTGATGCACATAGACTTCCTCCTTCAAGTCGCCGTTGAGGAATGCCGACTTGACATCCATGTGATGGACACGCCAGCCCTCCTGGGCAGCTAGCGCAAGGAGAAGTCGCACGGACTCCATCCGTGCCACGGGAGCGAAGGCGTCGTCGAAGTCGACTCCTTCCTGCTGCAAGAAGCCTCGAGCCACCAAGCGAGCCTTGTGCTTGATGATGGCGCCGGCTCCATCCCTCTTCAGCTTGAACACCCACTTAAGGGTGATTGCGCGGTGACCACGAGGGAGGTCAGCGAGCTCCCAGGTGCGGTTCTGCTCGACCGCATCCATCTCCAACTGCATCGCGGCGCGCCATGCCGCGTCTTTCTCGGCCTCTGCAAAAGACCGAGGTTCGCCGTCCTCACACGCGAGTTGTAGCTGTGCCTCCAGGTCGCGTGGCACCAGTCCCGGCACCGGCTGGTCGCCGAGTAGATCATCCATCGTACGATACCGTAGCGGTTCGCCGCTATGATACGCGTCGATGCGTTCCTCGTCGTGAGTGAGCGGGGAAGCGAACTTCATCGGGTTGTGCTCTGCGTGAGCTGGTGCTGATGAAGACGAGCCCGGAGTGGTGACTGTCGGGGCTGGAGTATGCGGCGTCGCCGGTTGTGGTGCCGTCGGCGTAGCAGGCACCGGAGTCGATGTAGTTTTGGGGGCTGGGGTAGACGTGCTCGGCGAAGAGGAGCTGCTTGCTCCCCCAGCTTCCTTGAAGTGGACGTACTCGACAATGAAGTCGTCATACGTCGGCGTCGAGCCGCCGTCCACCGCCTTGTCCCATTTCCACCCTCGCCCTTCGTTGAACACGACGTCTCGCGCCGTGCGCACACGCTGTGTCTTTGGGTCGAGGATGCGGTAGGCCTTTGAGCCCTCCGCATAGCCGATGAAGACTCCCGGAGTACTCCTGTCGTCGAGCTTGCCGATGTGGCCGAGCTCTTTGGCGAACGCAAGGCAGCCAAAGACCCGCAAGTGAGAGACCGCCGGCTTCCGCCCATGCCAGGCCTCGTACGGCGTCCTGCCGTCGAGTGCCTTAGTAGGCGAGCGGTTGAGGATGTAGACGGCCGTTAGCACCGCCTCTCCCCAGAAAACAGCCGGCATCCCTCTCTGCTTGAGGAGAGCCCGAGCCATCCCCACAACCGTCTGGTTGCGCCGCTCGACGACGCCGTTTTGCTGCGGGCTGTACGCCGCGGAGTAGTGGCGCTGGATGCCCTCATCAGCGCAGTACGACGCGAATTCAGCCGCCGTGAATTCGCCACCGTTGTCAGTGCGCAACACGCGCAGTTTGCGGCCGCTCTCCGCCTCCACAGCAACCTGCGTACGCCTGATGGCGTCCGGCGCCTCTCCCTTACTGCCGAGGACCATCACCCACATGTAGCGAGAGAGGTCGTCGACGAGCAGCAGGAAGTAGCGTCGACCTCCTGGTGTGGCTGGCGTCACCGGGCCGCACAGATCTCCGTGCACGAGCTCCAGCCTCTCCTTGGCCCGAAAACTCGCCTGCTGGGGAAAGGGGAGTCGTCTCTGCTTCGTCAGCACACAGATGTCGCAGAACTGCTCCACATGGTCGAGGCATGGCAGGCCTCGCACCATCTCCTTGGCACTTAGACGCTTCAGGGCCTTAAAATGAAGGTGCCCAAAGCGCTCATGCCATTGCCACGCCTCGTCGTCCCGACGGACAGCGAGACAGACCGGTTGTGCCACCTGCACATCAAGGACGTAGAGTCGATTTTCACCTCTGGGTACCTTGGCGAGAAGGCGACGCTGGCGATCCCAGATGCGTAGGACCCCATGCTCAATCAGCACGCGTGAGCCGTTCTCATCCAGCTGTCCCAAGCTGATGATGGAGTTCCTTAGCGCGGGGATGTAGTAGACACCGGTGAGCAGCCGGTGCTCTCTCGTCTTGGTGGTGAAGATGACGGAGCCGACGCCCTTAATTTCCACAGCTGAGGCATCCCCAAACTTGACGGAGCCTCGCGCGTTGGAGTCGAGCTCGGCGAAGAATTCCCTTCGACCGGTCATGTGGTGGGTGGCGCCGGTATCGAGGCACCACCCCGCAGTCTTGTCCTTCCCGGAGCCATCGCCGAGAAGAGCGTGTGCTTTTGGCTCGTCGAGGTGGAGGGGAGCCTTTGCGACTGGTGTCGCTGAAGGTAGCTCGATGCTTGCATGCGCCATGAACAGAGCCGTCTCCTCCTCCGCCGCCTGTGCGACGTGAGCCTGGCCTTGTCGTGGTTGGCGACACTCATTGGCCCAATGGCCAAGCCGGCCACAGTTGTGGCAGCTGTTGTCCTGTGCCGGCTTGGGCTTGCCAGCGACGCCGTCCTTGGTGCCTCCGCGGGCGTCACCTTCGGCACGTCCTTGTGCCTTGCCGCCCCTTCGCGCCTTGCGCTGCTTGCCGCGCTTGCGGCCGCCCGTCGTGGAAGAAGGCTCCCCCTTCTTCTTGTCACCAAGGCTGGCATCCCACTGCTCCCGAGTTAGGAGCAGCTTCCCGCCGGTGGTGATGGGCCCCGAGGGAGGCTGTGGCTCGTCGGTGTCGACGACCTTGAGGCGACCTATCGCCTCCTCGATCGTCATCGTGGAGAGGTCCAGCAAAGACTCGATCGAGCGAGCCATCTGCTTGTACTTCTCGGGAATGCACCGGAAAAGCTTCTCGACAGCTCTCTCCTCGGTGTAGGTGGCATCGCCGAACTTCACCATCTTCTGCAGTAGAGTGTTGAGACGGAGAGCAAAGTCATCAACGTCCTCACCTGGCTTGAAAGCCAGGCTCTCCCACTCCTTACGAAGTGCCTGCAGTGTGGACTTGCGAGCACGGTCGCTGCCGATGCGTGCCGCGGCGATGGCGTCCCAAGCCTCCTTGGCAGTCCGCTTGTTGGAAAGCGAGAACTGCATCTCGGACGGGACTGCGGCGATGAGGGCGTCCAACGCCCGTCGATCTTCTTGGTGGTCGACGTTGCTGTCCTGGACTGCCTCCCACAGCCGCCGCACCTGGAGCCTGATCTTCATGATCGCGGCCCACTCGACGTAGTTGGTTTTAGTGAGGGTAGGCCACCCAACACTGGGACCAACATCCCTGACCACAGTCCGGACCTCGTAGAGGCCGCGGTCCTGGTCGTTGCAGCCGCCGTCGCCGTGCGCACCTGCACCTGGAGCGCGGGCGTGCTCGGCTGCCCACTGCGCTGTCCGCTCTTGCGCCACTTTGGCACGGTCTGCGTCGGCACCGTCGTCCGCAGGCGCGGAGCCGTTGGAGCTGCTGGAGCCGACGCGGAGTGCCTTGGCACCCGCTGTAGCCTCACGTGCTGCCTCCGCTGCTGCTGCTGCTTCTACCTCCGCCCTGGCTGCTTCTACCTCCGCTCTGGCTGCTGCCAGCTCCGCTGCAGCCAGCCTTGACACCCTTGCTGCCGCAGCAGCTGCTGCTACAGCTGCTCGCTCACGCTCCTCTGCCACGGCGCGCTCGGCCTCCTGCCGGCGCCGTATGCTCGAGGTAGCCGTGTGCTGAGAGCGACCTGCAGACATGGCTCGCTGCAGGGGGGCTGTTGCGTGAAGAGGAGGTTGTTGCTGACGAGCTGCTGCTCGACAGTCCGGAGGGAGGGAGGTAACTAGGGGCAGTCGGAGCAGCTGCTGCTACCGGCTTAGGCTGCTCAGCTCCCGGTGAGAGAGGTGAGCAGGAAATGCTCAGGGTGCAAGATAACGAGGCTCTGATACCACTTGTTAGACCTTTCAACCTGAGCATTGATAGTTGTGGATGACACTAGGAGAGTTGGGACAATTTTCGTTGGTTTATTTCTCACACAATGCCATGCCAACCTGAGGGGTTGGGGATACATATTTATAGGCTGCTAGCCAGCCAAGCATATGCTAAGATGCTAGTCTAAGATGCTAGTCTAAGATGCTGCTAACATGCTAGTCCAAGATGCTATCCTAACTGCCAGTCCTTGATGGTCAAGGATTCTATCCTAACAGCCACAAGGACCATGTGCTGCAGCCCTACAAAGGACTATGTGCTGCAGCCCCACAAAGACCATAGTACATAGACTTATCCATCACAAATTGGACCAAATGACATATTTGCAAATATATTGAAAATTATAAGAAAATGTTTGTTAAAGTGAAGGAATTACATCACTTTACAGACTGCTTTGTGATCCTTCTCCAGATACACTGCCATACACTATCCGTGTTCTTCTTGAATCTGCGGTGCGCAACTGTGACGAGTTCCAAATAACCAAGGAGGATGTAGAGAAGATCATGAGTTGGGAGAAGACCTCCCTGGAGCAAGTTGAAATCCCATTCAAACCCTCACGTGTGATACTTCAGGTATGTCTGTACAAGGATCTAGCATTATTTGATTTCCCATATAAAACTCTTTGCATGCAGGATTTTCTAATGATACCTTGGCTCAGGATTTTACCGGTGTGCCTGTCCTTGTTGACCTTGCAAGCATGCGCGACGCAATGTCGGAATTAGGCGGCAACCCTGATAAGATTAATCCTATGGTATTAAATTCTTTCCTAGACTATGTTTAGCCAGAGGATATTTCCTTTCACATATTCTTTGTAATTAGTATACAGTTCCGTGTTTCTGCTTTTAGGTTCCAGCAGACCTTGTAATTGATCACTCAGTAACTGCTAATGTGGTGAGGTCAGAAAATGCGATACAGGCCAATATGGAACTGGAATTCGAGAGAAACAGGGAACGGTTCGCCTTCCTTAAATGGGGGTCTTCTGCATTTCACAATATGCTTATCATACCTCCTGGTTCTGGTATTGTTCATCAGGTGAAAGGAATAACATCAAGAGTTCCCTTTTGTATGTCTGAACTCTCGATCTTATTTTATCTGGTGTAGGTAAATCTTGAGTATCTTGCCAGAGTTGTTTTCAACAGAGATAGCCTTTTTTATCCCGACAGTGTTTTGGGGACTGATTCCCACACTACAATGATTAATGGACTGGGTGTTGTTGGTTGGGGAGTTGGAGGGATTGACGCTGAGGCAGCTATGCTTGGTCAGGTGCATGCTTAAATTCTTTTGGCATTTACATGTGCTTGCATATGCAACTTCCTAGAAAATTTCTAGTGTGCTGAGTGATATTTGCCTATTTCTTGTGCTAGTTCTTCAGTTTGAAACAATTTGTTGCAGGGACCAGTTGTTTGACTATTGCATAAATGGTGCAAGGAACCTGTTTTGCATGTTTTGCCTTGCTCGGATTTTCAGTTATCAGCATACTTTTTTTAGTTCCATTATCACCATACTTCATAGAAAAGCATGATTGTTACTACAGCAGGAATTGAACGTTATTGGCAACCTGGTAATCTGTAATGTGGACATAAATTGCTTCCGATCAGAGTCTGGAGACCTCAACTTTCTGACTAACATGGTGGCCATTTGTTTCTTTGCAAAGATAGCGCCTTTAGACGATTCTTGATGTTATGTTCGGAGCTCGAACCACCTTCAGGCCATATAATTTTATTCAATCAGGAGTACAGGGTTACAAGAGATTAAATGATCAATATAATAATTAATTTTAGTCTAGGTAGTTGTTGGGAACATGTAAATGATCCTGTCAGTCTGTTGCTGCAGTTTTGATGAACATCAAATGTTCAGCGAGTACCGAACCATGACCCGATAGTACATGAGAACAATTTTTTTTCCCACAAACTCAGTGAATGATTTATATATTTACCTCTTCTATCTTTTGTCCGCAGCCCATGAGCATGGTGTTACCTGGTGTCGTTGGATTCAAGCTGCATGGAACACTGAGGAATGGGGTCACAGCAACTGATTTAGTTCTCACGGTTACCCAAATGCTTCGGAAACATGGTGTTGTTGGAAAGTTTGTGGAGTTCTATGGTATTTTATTTTCTACTCCTAGATCATTGGCAAATATCATTTGTCCTGTCACAAACAGTTAGCGGCTATGATCAGGAACTTAGCTTTGTTACTGTGTAAGTGTAGGCCGAGGTATGAAAGAGCTTGCATTGGCTGATAGAGCAACGATTGCAAATATGGCACCAGAGTATGGAGCAACTGTTGGTTTCTTTCCAGTTGACCATATCACCTTAGAATACCTTAAAATGACCGGAAGAGAAGATGAAACTGTGAGTATAATGGTTGTTTGTTCTTTCAAAATGACTACTACATATACATTACTACTCTGCAGATGCTCTTTGGAACAAAAACGTACACTAGTGTATCCATGTCCAGATGGTTAACATAATTTCTACTGAGGAGTGAGAACTACATTTTTATTTGGTAACGGTGAATGCTTCGACCATGTAGGTATCAACAATAGAGGCATATCTACGTGCAAACAAAATGTTTGTGGATTACAATGAAGTAAGTTTAATTCTTTACTGTTATCAATAAAGTAAACACCATGCAGGAATATTGACTGTGTATTCCATTGTGATTTTAGCCTAAAATAGAACCGACATATTCATCCTACATAGAATTGGATCTGGGAGATGTTGAGCCATGTATTTCTGGTCCGAAGAGGTAATTTATCCCGTTATGTTGTGGTATACTTCCATTCTCTTACATGGTTTAATACAAGCTCTTCTTGCAGACCTCATGATCGAGTCACCTTAAAAGAGATGAAGGCAGACTGGCATGCATGTCTGGAAAACAAAATTGGTTTCAAGGTGTGGAGATCACTGGACAAAGAAATTTTGTTTGCTCATGCTAATTGAAGGAATCTTGATGCCTAGATTATATATTTAAGTCTATTCCGGGTGGTTGAGGTGTTGCGCAAGAGAGCAAACACAATATAGTTATAGCCTATAAGTGTGCCTCTTGTCCTGTCTTTGCAAACAAATCCCAGAATTCTGGTCTCAAGTCTGTATTCACAGGAAGTTTATGGGCTGTGCTGATAAATTTTAAAATTACAAATTTTACCCTTTTCCGATAGTTTCATGCGCTGACTAATATCCATGGTATTTTTAGGTCATAAAATATATTGAGTGTGTTTGCTTTACCTAGTGTAATTATTCTCTTGAGAAGACAGAAGCAAGGATGTTTCATTCTATTTATTTCAGGGTTATGGTGTCCTGAAAGATCTGCAAGATAGAGTTGTGAAGTTTAATTTTCATGGGCAAACTGCAGAGCTTAAACATGGGACTGTTGTCATAGCTGCTATCACAAGCTGCACAAACACATCAAACCCCACCGTTATGATTGCTTCTGGGTTGGTTGCAAAGAAAGCTCATGAGTTGGGCCTTGAGGTCAGTACTTAGTTAAATATGGTCAATAGTTTATAGTTACTGTAGGTGTGGGTCTTCATTCTTTCCCTTCTCTGCCCTTGTGGCTAGCCAGGGCACTCAATTACTACTTTTGTTTGGTAAGGTCAAACCATGGATTAAAACAAGTCTTGCACCTGGATCAGGAGTTGTTACCAAATATCTGCTTAGGAGGTATTTTTCTACAATGTCACTTGATTCATCATATGCCCCCTATTTCTGTTCCTGTAATCCTGCA
Organism: Hordeum vulgare subsp. vulgare; assembly: GCF_904849725.1. Taxonomy (NCBI): domain Eukaryota; kingdom Viridiplantae; phylum Streptophyta; class Magnoliopsida; order Poales; family Poaceae; genus Hordeum; species Hordeum vulgare. Next base: position 137,989,324 of record NC_058524.1, read on the forward strand.
TGCAATTATGTATTGTATCCTCCAAACATAATGATCATGGATGCAATATAACATTTTCAGTGGTTTGCTGAAGTACTTAAGCGACCTGGGTTTCAATTTAGTTGGGTATGGCTGTACTACTTGTATCGGAAATTCAGGTGATCTTGATCAAATCGTTGCAGACGCAATTACAGAAAATGGTACCATCTTCTTGCATGTGTCTCTTCACTCCTTTCAGAGTATCATACTGAAGACACTAGTATAATTTTGTCTCTTTTTGTTAGACATCATCGCGGCTGCTGTTCTTTCTGGAAACCGTAACTTTGAAGGGCGGATACATCCATTAACTCAAGCTAATTATCTTGCTTCTCCTCCTCTAGTCGTCGTATATGCTCTTGCCGGCACTGTAAGTGGAAACATTGTAAATATTCGCATTGATGCTTTCCAACCAACATAGATCTGTAACTTACAGGGGTATTTTGTTATGCATGTTCCGCAATTAATACCCTTTTGTAGTTAAATCATGTTGCCATTTTGAAACTGTGGTAAGAGAAGAGGAAAAGTGGATCCTGTTCCCCAAAACGTATGGATTCTTACGTTTAGAGTGTTGTGTTTAGGTTGACATCAATTTTGAAGAGGAGCCAATTGGAACTGGAAAGGGCAACAGACCAATTTTCCTTAGGGACATCTGGCCATCTACCGATGAAGTTTCAGAGGTAAGTAAGTTTGCTGGAAAGCAATTGATGCACATCACATTGCAGAGGTTGAATAGGCAACATCTACATATGCACCTTTCCACACACTAGATTCACCTTAGCACTCCTGTTGGACTATTGGCGCTTCTAACTGTTAAGAGACACACTCGGGTATCACCCTCATACACACGGGTGCTACCCTGGCTATATATAGTACAAGAGCTGGGATACCACAAATATCCTCACACATACACACACACAGAGCATACTCAGACACACTCGGGTATCACCCTCACATGCACGGGTACTGCCCTCACTACCTCTAGCACTAACGGCGTCCATGAATTTATTCAATGGTGATTTTAATTGCTGTGTGCTGACAATGCAAACCACAGATTGTGCATTCCAATGTCTTGGTTGATATGTTCAAAAGTACTTATGAGGCAATTACGAAAGGCAATCCCATGTGGAACCAACTGGTGGTTCCAACTGCGGATGTTTACTCTTGGGATCCTAATTCAACCTACATCCGTGAGCCTCCTTTCTTTAAAGGCATGAGTATGGCTCCACCTGGGCCGCATAGTATAAAGGATGCCTACTGCTTGTTGAGCTTTGGTGACTGTGTCACGACAGATCATATTTCACCAGCTGGGAGCATTCATAAGGATAGCCCAGCTGCCAAGTATCTTGTTGGCCATTCTGTGAAGCCCGGGGACTTTAATTCGTATGGCAGCCGTCGCGGAAACTATGAAGTAATGATGAGGGGAACCTTCGGCAATATTCGGATTGTAAACAAGCTTTTGGATGGTGAACCTGGACCGAAAACAATTCACATTCCAACAAGAGAGAAGCTTTATGTCTATGATGCTGCCATGGTTAGTTCCTTTGTAGAAAATGACTGGTCTTGGTCTTCTCCACTGTCCATAGTTCCCATCTTCATGAATTAATTGCTGGTTATTTCTCCTGCTGCAAAAGTTTTTAAAACTTCTTATTTGTTTGTGCTACTCATGTTTCTTCTTTTCGCCATACTATTGATAGAGGTATAAGACTAATGGGCAAGACACAATTGTATTGGCGGGTTCTGAATATGGGACTGGAAGTTCGAGGGACTGGGATGCAAAAGGCACCATGTTGCTGGTAAATATTTTAGTACGGAAGTTCCGCGCCTTGCACATCCTCACTTTGTAGGTTCATGAAATAATGTGTCACTGCAGGGAATAAAGGCTGTAATTGCCAAAAGTTTCGAAAGAATCCATCGAAGCAATTTAGTCGGGATGGGAGTAATTCCTCTGTGCTTCAAGTCTGGAGAAGATATGGACTCAATTGGTTTGACGGGACAAGAACAATACACTATTCATCTTCCAAGCAGTGTTCATGAAATGCAGCCCGGCCAGGATATTGTTGTTACTACAAGCACACGAAAATCGTTTACATGTACACTTCGCTTTGACACAGAGGTAAATGGAACCTTTACTTATTACTCCTTCTGTTTCCCTGAAAACTGTCGTATTAGACATAGATATGATCTCTGAAACACAACTTTGATCAATAAAATATCATAATATATTTATTAAATCCAATAACAAATTACATACTGTGAAATACTTCTCAGAATATACTGCATATGATTTACAAGTATCTAATCCTCTAGGAGCCTTTCTGTAAACTAATCATCTTTTTAAGGATGCTAACTAGGTCTGCTTCTGTATGAAATGAATGTGAAGTTGAAAAGTAAATTATTTCATATATATTCTGGAGTTGTTCGTGTGCTGAAAATACTCCATGCCATCTAAAACCACCACCCTTCTCTCTTTTGCTACATCTATTTGTGCCCTATTATTGACGCCAATTAGGTTGACATTTGATCATATAAAAGATACGAGATAAACATAACTCAGGAAATTCTTGAAATTATTATGAAACTATAGAATATATTTATAAGAAATGTAGAATAATAATAATAATTTAAGTGTATATTTTTAAGATCATGTGAGAATTTATGCTAACAAACAACAACAACAACAAAACTTTCAGTCCAAACAAGTTGGGGTAGGGTATAGTTGAAACGCTAAAGATCTCAAAACCTAGTCATGGTTCTGGTACGTGGATAGCTAACTTTCACGCACCCCTATCCATGGATATTTTTTGGTGATATTCCAGTCCTTCGGGTCTCTCTTATGAACTCCCATGTAAAGTTTTGTCTACCCCGAGCCGGTCCCAGGCACAAGTTTTTTTTTTCTTTCGAGAAAACGCAAATAGCCTTTGCGTTTCATTGTATTGAAAAGAAGGGGGGGGGGGGGTTACATCCTCCTAAGAGGCTAGTACAGCAGCGTTACATGAGGATTAGTGAACATCCCAGGATGTGGGCAAGACTACCCTGAGCCCTTTGGCCCCGGCTCTTGCCCAACATCTGGTCTCATCCTTGATCCTGTCCATGAGCTCATCGAGCGATGGTGTTACATGGTCAAAAACACATGCGTTTCTATGCTTTCAGATCATCCAGGGCACCAGGAGCGCGGCCGACATCAGCGCCTTGTGAAGCGATGGTGGCGTGGCATCCCTCGCCCTCAGCCACCAGTCCTGGAGCGAGGCGTCGTGTTCTGGTGACGGGGCCGACAGCCGCAACCAAGATAGGGTCTTGTGCCAAGCCTGTCCCGCGAAAGGGCATGTGAGCAGCAAATGCCAGATGGTTTCCGGCTCTTGGTCGCATAGTAGGCAACGAGGGTGGTGATGAAGGCCGCGGCGAGCTAGCCGCTCTGCTGTCCAGCAGCGGTCCAGGTTAGCGAGCCAGTGAAAGAACTTCACTTTTGGCGGCGCCCAACCCTTCCAAATAAGCTTCCAGGAGCGGCATGACATCGATCCGTGGAAGGTGGCCCGGTAGCAGGACCTCGCCAAGTAAACGCCATTGGCCGTCCAGTTCCAAACGATCTTGTCCGGCTCGGTAGACAGTGTTATGTGCGTCACAAGCTGCCATGTCTGCAGGTACTGCCCAATCTCTTGCAGGCCTAAAACTCCGCGGATGTCACGAGCCCAAGCGTTGCCATCGATGCCCTCCGCCACCGTCCGCGCTCTTCTTCTGTTTTTGGGGATGCATAGGTAGAGCAGGGGCGCGAGCTCGCGAATGGACTGACCGTGGAGCCAGCGGTCTTCCCAGAATAGGGCTGTCAAACCATCCCCTACCACCATGGATGTGGAGGCGTAGAAGAGGCCCTGCTCCTCAGGTGTGAACTGCAGGTCGAAGCCCTGCCAGGCACGGCCGATGTCCGTCCTCGATAGCCAAAGCCATCGGAGTCTGAGGGCGAGCCCCGTGCGCTCAAGGTCTCGGACGCCCAGCCCGCCATATGCGCTCGGTCGGCAGACCATGCGCCAGTTCACGTGACAGTGCCCTCCATGGCGACCTCGCGGCCAGCCCAAAGAAAACCGTGTTGGATCTTCTCGAGTTGCTTCAGGGTTTTCTTTGGGGGCGCCAGGGCGAGCATCTGATGTATGGGGATCGCACTGAGCACCGACTTAACGAGCGCCAGCCACCCGGCCTTGTTCATGAGCCAGGCTTTCCATGACGGGAGGTGCCCATCCACAGCGTCGACAAGCGGTTGCATCTGTGCCGCTGAGGGGCGGCGGGTGGTGAGCGGAATGCCCAAGTAAGTGATGGGCAGGTCCGCTGTCTGGCATCCGAGAACCTCCAACAGAACGGCGCCTGACTCGTCTCCGTGCAGTGTCGTGGCTGAACTCTTGCCGTAGTTGACCTGTAGTCCTCATGCCGTCCCGAAGATATCCAGGATGCTCTTCACGGCGAGAACCTCATCCATCTCGGTGTGGCAGAACATCATCACATCGTCGGCGTATAGGGATATGGCCGGGATGTTGCGGCGTGGGTGAAGGCGCCGAAGGATGCCGGTCTGGAGTGCCTGGTGCATGAGGCAGGCAAGCGTGTCGACCGCCAAGACGAATAACTGCGGGGATGTGGAGTCGCCTTGGCGCAGCCCGCGACGGTGCCATGTCGGGGGGCCGGGCACTCCATTGAGCAAGACACGGGTGCTGGCCGAAGAAAGGAGTATGGCCAGCCATTCCCTGAACCTGTCCCCAAATCCATATTGGCGCAGAACCTCAAAGAGGAATGGCCATGATATGGAGTCGAAGGCCCGCGTGAGGTCGAGCTTGAGCATGATGCGCGGCGCGCCCAGGTGGTGAAGCAGCCTTAGGGATTGCCGGACAAGGACGAAGTTGTCGTGAAGCGTGCGTCCGGCAATGAAGGCGTTCTGGTTGCGGCTCACCAGGCTGTCGAGCTTAGGAGCGATGCGCAACGATAGGACCTTCGCGAAGATCTTGGCCACGATGTGGATCAGGCATATCGGCCGGTAGTCGCTGAGCTTGTGGGCGTCCGCGCGCTTTGGCAGCAGGGTTAGCAGGGCTTGGTTGAGCTTGCTGAATCCTTGCCCGCGCAACGTATAGAGCAGCTCGAAGGCGTCGATGATGTCCTGCCTGATAATGCTCCAGCAGGCACGCATGAATTCGGCGGTGAACCCATCCGGACCTGGTGCCTTGTGCGCGGGCTTGCGTCTGACCGCTGCCCAGATCTCCTCGGGGTTGAATGGCGCCTCCAGGCTGTCCAGGTCGCCAGGCGTGATGAGCTGCTCGAGGTCGAGCGTGTGAGCCCGGTCAGCGGCAGTGCCCAGCAGCCCCGTCAAAGTGCGCAAATGCCGCATGAGCCGTCTCCTCGTGATCACAGAGCACATGCCTGTCCACGAGCAGGCTATGTACTTGGTTCTTCTGCCGGCAATACGTGCATTGCCTGTGGAAGAAGCTCGTATTCGCGTCACCGTCCGCGAGGAAAGATATGCGGGCGCGCTGCCTGGCAATAGTGCGCTTAAGCGAAGCCATGCCAAGGTACGCCATCTTTAGTTGTTTGCGCAGCCAGTCTTCCGGCGGGGTGAGCTAGCGGCACTCAAGCGCTTGGTCGAAGCGGGAGATCAGCTCGCGAGAGATGGCCAGCTTGTCCCGAATGTTGCCCGTGGACTTGGCACTCCAACTAGTGAGGGCACGCGCCGTGGCTTGCAGGCGCCTAACCAGCCGCCGAAAGGGATCAGGATCGTGCACCGAGCTCCAGGCCGTGGCGACTGTGTCGTGGAAGCCATCGAGACGCAACCAATAATCCTCGAAGCGGAAGCGCTTGTGGGCCACGGGCATTGGAGAGCAATCCAACATCAGCGGGCAATGATCGGACACGACAGACGCAAGGCAGCGAAGATGACATTCAACATGGTTGTCCTCCCACTCCGCGGTGCATAGAACCGGGTCAAGGTGCACAAGCGTCGGCGGCGATTGCTCATTCGACCATGTAAAGCGGCGCCCGTTGAGGTAAATATCCTTCAGGGCGAGGTCGTTGATGGTGCGCCGGAACCTTCCCATCATGCGGCGGTTCAGGCTACCGGAATTTTTGTCCGCGTCGCGATAGATGAGGTTGAAATCACCGCAGAGCATCCAGGGGCCTGGGCAGGCGGAACGAATGTCCCTCGGCTCCTGTAGGAACAGGAGCTTATCCGGGTCGCTTTGGGGGCCATAAACCATGGTTAGCCACCACGGCGTGCCGCTGGCCACGCACACCTTCACCGTGATCGCGTTCTGGGTGAACAGGGGGTCGGAGATGGTGACAACCCTGCTCTTCCAGGCGAGGAGGGTGCCTCCTCGAGTGCCGTCAGCCAGGAGGTAAGTGGAACCATCGAATTCAGACCCAAGGATATCCAACACAATCGATGAGCAGATGAACGCCATTTTCATTTCCTGGAGGCATACAATGGACGCACGGGTGGTACAAAGCAGCGAGCGGATAGCACAGCGCCTAGCGCGCGAGTTTAGGCCCCTGACGTTCCATACATCAATTTGAGGTCCATGATTCATGAGCATGGGGTCGACTGTGGTGCTCCGTCCGGGCTAGCTCGCGCATACCACGGCATCGCCTGCTAGAAGAGCCAGGCCTGCAGGAACCGTTCGGTTGACCAAAGCAGCGATGGCCTGCAATACCGGCATTCTGATCGGCGTTGCGAACATGTCGTCATAGGCCTTCATCTCGGCATGGGAGATTCGCTGGTTGGTGCCACGATCCCGAGTGCGTAGGATCTGCACAACTGCCCTCCGGTCAGCCATGGGTGGAGCAGCAACCCATGAAGCGACGGCAGCGGAGCGTCCCCGCCTGGGGCTGAAGTTGAGGGGGGGGGGGTCGCTTCCTAGGTGAAGGCAGAGCCGCGTTGAGTTGCTTCGTGGCCGCGAACAGGAACTCGCCCAACGTCCAGGACTGACTGACGGGGGCACTGCTGCGTCGTCTCTGCAGGGTGACTGGCGGCGAAGCGAATCGTCCAGGGGCGGGCGCGCGAGTGGGTGCGGCGCTGGTGCCACAAGCATCGCGATTCGCGGGTCATTGCAGGATCGTGGGAGGGGCGGGGCCGCAGCAGCCGGGAGGCCCCGTAGCTGGCATGGGCGAGGCGGGCCCTTCCGGTAGCGGCCCAGGCTCAGCAGGCCTAGCTGCAGACGTGGCATTGGGCACGGGCCCAGCTGCAGTCGTGGAGGCAGGCGGAGGCTGAGCAAGCGCGGCTCCGCCCAGCTGCAGTCGTGGAGGCAGGCGGAGGCTCAGCAAGCGCGGCTGGCGCGGCGGGAAAGGAGGCTTTGCTTCCCGCCTCTCCTCAATGGCACGTACGTGGGGCCGCGGCGACTGGTCAAGGGGGGTGCATGGCTGAGCGAGGGCGACAAGGGTGAGCAAAGCGACACTTAGCCCCAACCGGGCAGCAGGCGGGGCAGGCTCGACAGTCCCCACAGGCAGCGAGGCTGGGCCCTGGCTCAGATGGCAGCGATCCCGACAAGGCATGGGATCGGTCGTCGCAGGAGTGGACCCGACCGGATCCTCCTCGGTCATGTGGGGGGCACCAGGATTCGAATTAGCGGGTGCTTCTAGACTACCATCGGCCAACGACGGTCCGCCAGCTGTCCCGACGCCATCAGCCGCGTCGCCATCGCCCGAAGAATGGGCAGCTTTGTGCGTCGGGGCCACAGGCAAAGCAACTTTGGGCAGGCCTTTTCTGCCCCCCTTCCTTCCTTTCCTGACACGGTGACGAGATCCTGCGGGGCCCTGCTGACCTGGCCATGTCAGCATGCCCTTTCTCTTTGGGCGCGTGAACTGCGGCGGCGCCGCCGGGGATGGCCAAGATGCCGCCGTGCCAGCCCCATCGGAGCGGCCAGAGCGGCTGTGAGCGTGCAGCGCCGGCGCGTCAATGTCCTCACATTTCTTATTTACAATATCTTACGACGCAGATTGTAGAACGTTGGTTTTTGTATGACCAATTTCATTTCTAATGAAATATGCACAGTTTAGTGGACAGACTGTATGATATCGAATTATTTTTATTATATATTTTTTCTTCAAGTAGTATGCATGCAGAATTTAAGGTTTTTCGCTAAACATGATTTTGCAGGTGGAACTGTCTTACTTTGATCATGCGGGAATACTACAATACGTTATGCGAAAACTTATCAATTCAGCACGTTAGTATCTTCGAGACGCATGGGAAATTAAAGCATGAGGTCCTGAACTTTCTTCTTTTTGTGTTTCCTTGTATATATTAACTATGCCCTGTAGTATGAAATTTTATGATTTTTTTTATCTTTGCTTTGAAATAAGGCGATTACGATAACCCATCGATGTTGAAGCATGATTTGTATGCATCTGACTATCCTTTAGCATGCATGTGAGATTGGATAAGAAAGAATACGTCACATATGAATATTATAAGATGTTAGTTTGCACATGATAAGACTCAACATGTTCATTTGCAGGTACTTATTTTTGTTTGACTTTACAACCACACCATGTTAGTGAAGATTATAATAGAATTATATTGTTTTCAGTAGTTTTTAGAAACCATTAAGATTGTATATGTGCTGTTCATTGGTAGATAAATCAAGTGTATTAGACTTTAAAAATGATATAGTCTGGAATTGATTTACTGCAAGCATGATTTATTCTTCTATCTTTACTACAGTGGTATATAGTATTCTTAGTGTGTCATGGTTGCAAGTTTACGAGTGTTCACATGATATATTTTGTGCTGGGTATTGTTGGCAAGTATAGCTGTGGAGAGACGGTATATGATATTGTTGTGAAGGTACAAGATTCTCTCAAGATACATGGCAATTTGCTTGCCTACAGTACAGCATGGCTGTATTTATTCCTGCTTTTTCTTTCCTAAAACACACAAAAGGTATGTGTTTGTTCTATTCCTTTTCTGGAGCTACGACATTGAGGTCAATGTCAAATGGCCTGCGCCTACCTCCATCCGTAAGGGGCGGCGCTACCGATGGAGAGCCACCATCCTTCTTCTCAGTGTGCTGCCTCTTGGACCCTCCAGCCTCTTGCCTAGATTGCAACCCCTGGTTGAAGAGCTTGGTGAAGCGTTCCATAAGCAGTTCTCTGGTGGACATGAACATGCCGCCGCCTTGCCTGGGTTCCTCGCCGCCACCTTTAATTTCCTGCCTGTTCAGGCTCTGGTTTATCCCTGTCTGGCTTTGATGTGCCTCCCATGCTGGTTTCATGCTGCTGGTTACCAGCTTGTTCAGGCTTCGGTCTATCTGGCTCTGATTTGCCTCCCATGCTGCTGCTGCTTGCTCATTCTGGGCCTGGATCCTCTTGTCCTTATTGTGCGCAGCCATGTGCCCGCCCAGAGCTTGATGTGTGGGGAATTCTGCCTTGCACTGCTTGCATGTGTAAGGACGCTTGACCGTACTTGCACTGGGCACCTCCTTCTCCTTTCTATGTGCCTCTGTGCTTTCTTTGGACTTCTTCCTCCCCTTCTTCCTTGGTACCTCGACGTTGCCATGTTCAGTGTGGACTACAGCATCTCCTGCCGCCATCACTGCAATGGAACTGCAGTGCTCGTTCCGGAGCACCGCATCATCTCCTGCCATCTCCGCAAGGGAACTGCCTTGTTCGCTACGGTCAACCGCATCATCTCCTGCCATCTCCGCAAGGGAACTGCCTTGTTTGCTACGGTGCACCGCATCATCTCCTGCCATCTCAACAAGGGAACTGCCTTGTTCGCTACGGTGCACCGCATCATCTCTTGCCATTTCAGCAACTGAGGTGCTATGTTTATCACCGAGCACGACATCATCTCCTACGATCTCCGCAACTGAGGTGCTATGTTTATCACCGAGCACGCCATCATCTCCTGCCATTTCCGCAAGGGAACTGCCTTGTTCGCTAAGGTGCATCGCATCATCTCCTGCCATAACCGCAACAGAACCGTGGTGCTCGTTCGGTAGCACCACGTCATCTCCTGCCATTTCCGCAAGGGAACTGCCTTGTTCGCTACGGTGCACCGCATCATTTCCTGCCATAACCGCAACAGAACCGTGGAGCACCACGTCATCTCCTGCCATTTCCGCAAGGGAACTGCCTTGTTCGCTACGGTGCACCGCATCATCTCCTGGCATCTCAGCAACTGAGGTGCCATGTTCATCACCGAGCACGACATCATCTCCTGCTTTGCTCCTTACCGAATCTTCTTCAGGAACATCTAGTTCACGGGACTCGTGCTTTCTCTTGCGAGACTGATCCTGCGCGACCCCATCGCCGCGCTGCTTAACCGTGAGCATCACGTAAGCCATCATTACTTCAAATCTATTTAATTCTGGATCGCGCTGGCTGTACCTGGCCACGGGACGGCTGTCGTTGACAGGTGGCGATGACAGTCTACCGTTGCGGCTCGGCAATTGTGACGGTTTACCGTTGCGGCTCGGCAGTGGCTTGGACCTGGCAGGTGGCTTGTAGCCCCTGCTTGGACGGCTCTTGAGATGACCAGAACCCTTTTTGTAGCCCCTGTTGGGATGGCTTCGGAGATGGCCGAACATGGACTTGTCGTTCCTGAAAAGCTTCCCGCACTCGGGGCACTGCACGACGGCGCTGCTCCCGTTCTCTTCAGAGTTGTTGCTGCTAGGCTTAACTTGGGCGCCTTGTTTGACGCTGAAGAACAGATCATCTTCGTGCTCCTCTTCATCGCCTAGAAGCTCTTCTTCTTCAACAGATCTGTGAGGATCCCCTGCGTATCCATCACCGGATAGCAGTTCGTCTTCATCTTCTTTTGGGTATCCATCGCCGGATGAGAAGGCTTCGTCACCAAGGAAGCCCTCTTGGGTGAAGGCGGCAGCAGGAGCAGTGAAGCCCTCTTGGGTGAAGGCGGCAGAAGGAGCAGCAGCGGGGAGGCTGCTGAGCTCGTCGCCTGCATTGCTCGACATGAGGCTGCTGCTGCGAGGTCGCCCGATTGGATCTTGACACAAAAACTCGTCTCCAATCCGAGCAGCGGCAGCAGCAGCAGCAGCAACGGCCAGCTGGCGGTTGCTGCCTGCGGCCGCGGGCAAGCGGAGAGAGGCAGCCAGCAGCGACAAGAGCAGGATGCAGAGCAGGTCGCTCCGCTTACTCATGTAGAGACGACGGATCAGAGGAGGAGGAGGAAGCGGAGTGAGGGAGGGGAGGGGAGGGGTTGGGTGGTTGGGTGGGGAGACGAAGACGATGGCTGCTTATAGCTGGGCGCCGCGGTGGTGGTGGAGAAGTGGGACGGCCGCCGGCGCTTCGGGTAGGAGTATATGAAGTAGGAACGGACGCATGTATATGTATGAAAGAACGCGTTCCTTCCTCGGTAGACGGTAGTAATGGTGGTGGGAACTGGTAAATCCTTATCTGCGAGACAGGGAGGAAGATCGCTCCGTTGTGATCATGGGGCTGATGGCTCTCTTTTTTAGGAATAGAAACGGCTCCGATCGATCTGATTTTGATCGGTTGCCCGTTTCTGTTTTCCTACTCAAAATCGTCGTGGCGCCAGACCGTCGGGAATTTGGGTGGGCGGGTGGGTGCGTCGCCCCTGGACCGGACCGCGGCGTGGCCCCGGCCGGGCATTAAACGCTGGCGATATATATCCTGCTGAAGTATTTAGTGTACTCGATTAATGAGTTGCCTTTTGCATACATGCATACGGGGGAGTGCGGCTCCCGGCCCCGGAAGGCCTGGCTGGCTGGCTGGGTATCTGTTGCCCGTGGGTTTTCACGGGTTTTTTCGTGGGTTTATTGCTCGTATCTGTTGCTCTAGGCCCCGGAGTAATGATTTTATGGAAATATATATTTTTTTAACATAATTTTATGGAAAGATCTTTTGCTTTCTCTATCTGTCTACATTGCAAAATGAGAACATCTCATTACGTACGAATTATTATCGACGGGATATCGAGTTCCTCCAGAGCACGGCGATGTTGTTTGCTTGTGTATTGTGTGGTAGTAGCTGCCAAGGGAGCATGCAAGCGCGGGCTGTTGTAGATAATGCTTGCCTTTGACCATCAGAAATGCGCAAAGGAGCCATTGGCATATGTTCTATGGTCTGACTTTGATCACGGTGTTAGGCCGTGTACAATAGTAAGTGCTTACACATGGGTGCTTAAGGAAAAGGAGCCGTTCTCATATAAATGTGGTCTCGCAATGCAAAGCTGTTAGGCAGAGGTCTTGTAGATAATGCTTGCCTTTGACCATCAGAAATGCGCAAAGGAGCCATTGGCATATGTTCTATGGTCTGACTTTGATCACGGTGTTAGGCCGTGTACAATGGTAAGTGCTTACACATGGGTGCTTAAGGAAAAGGAGCCGTTCTCATATAAATGTGGTCTCGCAATGCAAAGCTGCTAGGCAGAGGTTCTTCACTTGCTTTTATCTAGCTTAAACGTGACTGTCCAGACGTATAGGGATGACGTTTTTTTCTCTCTTGTCCGGTTAGTGACCGCGTCTGGCTATCCATGCTCTTATATGGGTAGATATTAATTGCTAGATATGCCGAGTTGTGTAATGCTTTTTATTATCTTCTCTGTATAGCACAAAGGGCTAAGAGAAAAGCTGTTTCTCCCGTCACACCATGCATGCTCTAGCGGTCCAAGGAATGAGACTACATTGTGAATAAACTCGATCTACTCCTTGCACCCAGATTTGAAATTTATCAAATGCTTTCATCCTAAAATCGGGGATTAAAGGTCTACCAAAAATGTTTGTAGCGTGTTTTGGTGGTGAAACGCAAGGAAATCGGGGCAACTAGTTACCCCCTGCCATTGTATTGGGCCTTCCCTCGTCCCTCACTCCCCTTTTGTTTCGCTCTCGCACGCGGTAGGAGGGGAAACCCTAGCCGCCTCGCTCAACTCCCGCCTCGCTTCCTCCTTCCCTCCTCGCCGCCGCCTCGACGTACTAGCGAGTGAAGCGCGATCGTCGTAGGTATCGGCAGGGCCTTCCCTCTTTCCTCTCCTTCCCCTTTGTTTCACTCTCGTAAGCGACCGGACGGAAAACCCTAGTCGTCTCACTCCCGCCTCGCTTCCTCCTTCCCTCCTTGTCGCTGCCTCGACGCGCTGGTGGGTGAAGTGCATCCATCGTAGGTATCGACATGGCCTTCCTCTTCCCTCCTCCCTTTGTTTCCCTCCTCCAAGCGATCGGAGGGGAAACCCTAGCTGCCCCGCTCATCTCTCGCCTTGCTTCCTTCTCCCCTCCTCGTCGCCGCCTCGACGCGCTGGCGGGTGAAGCGTAGCCATCGTAGGTATCGACATGGCCTTCCCTCTTCATTTCCCCCTTTGTTTCACTCCCGCAAGCGACCAGAAGGGAAACCCTAGCCGCCCCGCTCAACTCCCGCCTCGCTTCCTCCTCTCCTCGTCGTCGCCTCGACGTATTGGGGGCTAAAGTGCGGCCATTGTAGGTGTCAGCATGGCCTTCCCTCTTCCTTCCCCCTTTGTTTCACTCCTCCAAGTGATGGTAGAGAAAACCCTAGCCGCCCCGCTCAACTCCCGTATTGCTTCCTCCTCTCCTCCTTGCCGCCACCTTGACGTGCTAGCGAGGGAAGCGCGACCATCGTAGGTGTAGGCAGGGCCTTCCCTCTTCCCTCACTCAGGGTGTAGATCGAGGCAGCCGGGTGGCGCCACATCGCTTGCATGGGGTGCAGTGACGCTTCTTGGGGAGATGGTGGTGGGTCGGCGGCCTTTGTGGAGGCAACGTGAAGGGTGGTGGGTAGAGGTGATGTGCCTCTTGCCAGTTGACCTTGCATCGTCGGGTGTGCTGTTCGGTTGTATGCGGGGCATGGGCGTGTTATAGTGATGCCTAGGCGGGAGCTCACTCGTTGTTGTAGGTCCTCGCGGTGTGTGTTTGCCAGATCCGGTAGGATATGGCACTTAGTCGTTGGTGGGCATCACTGGTGATGGCAGAGGCTATCGGGGCCGATGCATGGGATGTGGTTCGTGGCGGCCTATCGTAGGTGCGGCTAAATATGTTCCACAACTAAAGGGGAACTTGGCGTCGTCGTTGTCATTGTTGTGATGATTCACCCCATCCCACATATGACAACCTCCTTTCATCCCACCTCGTACGATCCACCTGAAAGAAAACCAGCGTCAAAATAGCCAATGCAAGTTGGCCCTAAACAAACCCACTTACACACGCATGACTCCCACGATCCCATCCCTCCCGACAATTCATAGACGGTCTTTGCAATCCCCCATGTCTTTCACGAACGTTGTCGTCCCTCTCCGCCGTCGGGATTATACGCGGGATGGAAGAGAGAGCAAGTACCAGCACTTGATCGTGCTTTATGATGTCGAGTTCTAACCAAGGGCGGGTGGTGAAGCTACTGTGCGGGCGTGCGCGGGCGCTGCCCGATCTTCCTCCTGCGGCGTCCTATGTGGGAGGCACGCCCTGATCCGGAACCCCATGACATCCTCTCTGCTTTCCCCTTGAAGCTCTGCTCATCGTCATGGCTCCTCGTTGGCCCTCGCCCGTGACATCGCTTGCAGCAGCTGTCCTTTCGTCCGCTCCAGCACCGTCGTCTTGCTCAGTTCACTAGTAGGAAACAAGGCTTTGGTTCTGGCCAGATCAGAGCATTCGTCCCGGTTTTGTTATGAACCGGGACTAATGTGAGCATCAGTTCCGGCTCGAGCGGTTAGGACATCGGCCGGGCCTCGGCATGCATCAGTTCCAGTTCGACTAGGACCTTCAGCTCCGGTTCCAGACACCAACCACGACTAAAGTATCTCACTCCTGACGCAACACCTTTAGTCTCGGTTGGTGTTTTCAACCATGACGAAATGTTTGTCTTTTGTCCCGATTTTAGACACCAACCGAAACAAATAAAATGCATATATATAACCCCTGCGCCCCTCGACTCTCCTCTGGTTTTTTGGTCATAAAAGGTGGAGGTGTGTGCTGTTGCTGCTCTGTTCTGCATATATGCACACACAAGAGGTCCAATAAAATGGGTGAGCCGTACTTAAGCTTTTTCATACATTGTTCTTAAGCAAAACTAGTTTAACTAACTATGTTAGTACTATTACTCTCGCTAGAGACGGTGCCATTAAATGCTGGAGATATATATCCTGCTGAAGTATTTAGTGTACTCGATTAATGAGTTGCCTTTTGCATACATGCATACGGGGGAGTGCGGCTCTCGGCCCGGAAGGCCTGGCTGCCTCGCTGGCTGGCTGGGTATCTCTTGCCCGTGGGTTTTTACGGGTTTTTTCACGGGTTTATTGCTCGTATTTGTTGCTCTAGGCCCCGGAGTAATGATTATATATATATATATATATATATATATATATATATATATATATATATATATATATATATATATATAAACATAATTTTATGGAAAAGATCTTTTGCTTTCTCTATCTATGTATATTGCAAAATGAGAACATCTTATTACGTATGAATTATTATCGACCTGATATCGAGTTCCTCGAGAGCACCGATGATGTTGTTTGCTTCTGTATTGTTTGGTAGTAGCTGTCAAGGGAGCATGCAAGCACCGGCAGTTATAGATAATGCTTGCCTTTGACCATCAGAAATGCGCAAAGGAGCCATTTTCATAAGTTTTATGGTCTGACCTTGATCACGGTATGTTATACGGGTATATATTAATTGCTAGATATACCCTGTGTGATGCCCTTTTATTATCTTCTCTGTATAGCACATAGGGCTAAGAGAAAAGGTATTTCTCCCGTCACACCATGCATGCTCTAGCGGTCCAAGGAATGAGACTACATTGTGAAGAAACTCGATATACTCCTTGCACCCAAATTTAAATTAATAAAATACCTTTATGCTAAAATCGGGGAGTAAGGGCCTACCAAAAATGTTAGTAGAATCTTTTTGTGGTGAAACGGAAGGAAATCGGGGCAACTAGTTATGCCCTGCCATTGTACTAGATGGTCAACAACTCATCAACCAGGTATATCTATGATAATATGGGATCTATGATTATATGGGTAAATTTCAGTTGACTACCACAGAGTATTATAATGTTTGGAATAACGAGACCTTAGTTTCCGCTAACTCGAGTAAGTTCGCTAAATTCCTCTTCTCCCCCATTCGTTTCACTCTCGCGAGAGAGCGGAGGGGAAACACGCCTTGCCTCGCTTCCTCCTCCCCTCCTTGTCGCCGCCTCGACGCGTTGACAGGTGAAGTAAGGCCATCGTAGGTGCCAGCAGGGCCTTCCCTCTTCCCTCTCTTCCCATTTGTTTCACTCTCGCAAGTGACCGGAGGGGAAACCCTAGCCGCCCTGCTCAACTCCCGCCTCGCTTCCTCCTTCCCTCCTTGTCTCTGCTTCGACACACTGGCGGGTGAAGCACCTCCATCGTAGGTGTCGGCATGGCCTTCCCTCATCCCTCTCTCCCCTTTTGTTTCACCCTCGCACGCGATCGGAGGGGAATCCCTAGCCGCCTCGCTTCCTCCTTCCCTCCTCCCCGCCACCTCGACATGCTAGCGAGTGAAGCGTGACCATCGTAGGTATCGGCAGGGCCATCCCTCTTTCCTTTCCCCTCCCTTTTGTTTCACTCTCACAAGTGACTTAAGGGGAAACCCTAGACGCCTCACTCAACTCCCGCCTTGCTTCCTCCTTCCCTCCTTGTCGCCGCCTCGACGCGCCGGCGGGTGAAGCACATCCATCGTATGTATCGACATGACCTTCCTCTTCCCTCCCCCTTTGTTTCACTCCTGCAAGAGATCGGGGTGCAAACCCTAGCCGCCCCGCTCAACTCCTGCCTTGCTTCCTCCTCCTCATCTCCTCACCGCCTCGACGTGCTGGCGGGTGAAGCGCAACCATCGTAGGTATCGACATGTACTTCCCTCTTTCCTTCCCCTTTATTTCACTCCTCCAAGCGACCACAGGGGAAACCCTAGCCGCTCTGCTCAACTCCCACCTCGCTTCCTCCTCCCCTCAACGCATTGGTGGGTGAAGCGCGACCATCGTAGGTGTCCGCATGGCCTTCCCTCTTCCTTCCCCCTTTGTTTCACTCTTGTAAGCGATGGCAGGGGAAACCCTAGCCGCCCCACTCAACTCCCGCATTGCTTCCTCCTCCCCTCCTCGCCGCCACCTTGATGCGCTAGTGGGTGAAGCATGACTATCGTATGTGTAGGCAGGGCCTTCCCTTTTCCCTCACTCAGGGTGGCTCGGCGTAGACCGAGGCAGTCGAGTGGCGTCGCATCGCTTGCATGGGGTGCAGTGATGCTTCTTCAGGAGATGGTGGTGGGCTGGCGGCCTTGTGGAGGCAATGTGAAGGGTCATGGGTGGCGGCGATGTGCCTCTTGCTAGTCAACCTTGCATCATCGGGTGTGTTGCTCCATTGTATACAGGGCATGGGCGTGTTATAGCGATGCCTAGGCGGGAGGTCGCTGGTTGTTGTAGGTCCTCGCGGTGTGTGTTTGCCAGATCTGGAAGGATATGGCGCTTGGTCATTGGTGGGCATCACTGGTGATGGCAGAGGCTATTGGGGCTGATGCATGGGATGTGGCTCGCGGCGGCCTATCGTAGGTGCGGCTAAAAATGTTCTACTATTAAAGGGGAATCTTTCATCATTGTCGTTGTGATAGTTCAACCCCATCCCACGTGCGACAACGTCCTTTCATCCCATCTCATACGATCCACTCGAAAGAAAACCGGCGTCAAAATAGCCAAAGCAAGTCTGTCCTTAACAAACCCACTTACGCATGCATGACTCCCATGATCCCATTCCTCGCAACAATTCACACCCGGTCTCTGCAATCCCCCATATCTCTCGCACGAACGATGTCGTCCCTCTCCGCCATCGGATCATATCCGGGATGGAAGAGAGAGCAAGTACCAGCAGAAAAAGAGAAAGAGGGGCGTCAGAGCTGACATGTCGGCCTACTCTTACACACCAACGAGACTAAACGACTTGTGACCTGTCTGGACCTGGTCGTACTAGTAGTATCTACTACCCCTAAAAAGGAAGAGAGGGCAGATCCAACCAAACGAATTAGCCGTCTGATTACTTGATCTAATGGTTTATAGTGTACTAATGAAAATCTGCTAACGAAACGCTGCTAATCCATGGGGAGTTATCGGAGACAACCCACCAAGGTGGTCACCGACTCAAACATGATTCAAATGCAATGAAGTAAAGTTCCATATGACATGCATAAAAATGGTTTCAAGACATGGTCAAGGGGCTGCTTGTGTGGCTCAACAAAGGCTACGGGATCTTCAAAGTCTTCTGGTCCAACTCCTTCATCAACAATGCATTCTATCTCGTGATAAAAATGGGCGGAAATAATACCACGACAAAAACTAGGAAAATATAACACTCAGAAAAATGTCAACCCATTTTTGTAAAATACTATGGTGAATATTAGCATTGTAAAAGTCATTAGATTTTGCTTTGAAGTGTTAAAAATAATAAAAGCATTTTAACACAGACTTCTAATATTCAAAACAAGGTTTTCAAATAGGTTGTAATACTAAAAGATTTAACAAATTGGTATCACTGGATATGGACTCTTATTTTAGCCATGGGAATTTTTGGAAACAATGTCAGAAAAAGGGCCAGTGTGCTCTCACTAGTAGAAAAAGTCCCATTTGTCCCGGTTTCAGAGGCTCATTAGCCCCGGTTCCGGAACCGGGACTAAAGGGTCGGGACTAAAGGCCAAAACCTTTAGTCCCGGTTCGCTTACCAACCGGGACCGAATGGTATCCACGTGGCCGCTGCGGGGAGCCTGGGCAGGAGGGCCTTTAGTCCCAGTTGGTCACACCAACTAGGACAACATGGTATCCACGCGTCAACATCTGGCCGGAGTTGGTTTTTTTTAATGGGGGGGGGGTGGAGGGTTAATTTAGTGGTTTCATATTGTGTTAGCTAGCTAATAGAGAGAAGTGTCCTCTCTTTCTTCGTGCTTGGTCGATGCTAGCTACTATATATATAGAGAGAACATGATGCTAGCTAATGAGAAAATGAAGGAAACCATTTACAATCCCTAACATCTTTTACAATATAACATCTTTTACAATGCCTAACATCATCTACCTAATATCCAATCACAAATAGCTCACATGGTATTCTCCGTCTTTAGGTATGACGTGGTCAAGAAAGAATCCCGCCAATTCCTCTTGAATTGCTCGTATGCCATCATCTGATAGGGGTTCATTCCGCTTCTTCCACATCTAATTTAAAGAAGAGGGTCAATACATGCATATATATGAATAAAACAGTGACAACCCGATGTCGACGTTCCAGAAGATTCCCCCTTATTTCCATTTTCGTCGTGTGTCTATTTTCTTTTGTCGCATCATCATCGCATCATGCGCATCATCTGCATTGCATCGGCATCTCCGTGCCGCCAGTTTTCAAAACTTGCATCCGTTGTTAGTTGCTGGTTATCGTCGTTGTCCGTTCGGAGCCCGACCGCACTCGCACGCGCCCGCGACATCGTTCGAAACCCTGTTTTAAAAGTGCGCGTAAAACTTTCTCTGATCGAGGTGAAACTTGGCACGCGGTCGCAATTAGATATAGCTAGGCCGCCTGTCGAATTTCGTCGCGATCGGAGACCGTCTGGTACCCGAACGGTTGACCGTAGCGGCACCGTATTCGGCCTACCGTCGGACATCTGTCGGTGTTTTAAAATACGTTGCTGGGTCGCCCGTTTTCCCTCTCATCTTCGCCTAGCCCCTCTGCACAGTGCGTCGACCCTACGCGCGGCCAGTCCGAAAACCTCCCGAAACCCGAACCGGGCGGTCGTGACCGTTGGATCCGGATCAACCCCGTTTTACCGCAAGCAGTCATCAGTTTGTCCATTGGACTCCCTAGCCTATTTATTCTCGACCGTCCGATTTATATCGAAGGGTCCAAATGCCCCTTTGAACTAACCAAATTATTATTTGTAGTCCACCTAGACCTAACCCTAGCCCAATCCCGATCCCCACTATTTTCCTCGATCTCCTCTCCCTCCTCCCGACAGCGTCGCCACCCTGCCCAAAATCCCACGCGCTCAGCCTCTCCTCCCGATCCCCTCCTCGACCTCGTTGCCCTCGCACCGCGTGAGAGTCCTGTCGAAGCCCCTCTCTTCTCTCCTTCTATTCCTGTCTCTCTCTCTCGGTCTCTCATCTCTCTCTCGTTTCTTATCTGCAGACCTCCATGGACGCCGCCAAGGAGCTCACCCTCACCATTCTCGCGGCGCCAGCCGCCTCCACCACCGGGAATGGATCCGTGACGCCAAGACCCCCTCGGATCTGCATCGAGCTCGCCTCCCTGCCCCATCCACAACGCGCCGTCGTCCTCCGTGGTGCTCCCCTGCTGTTTGTTGTTTCCTCTGTTCTTTAGAGAAAACGAGCAACACCAGCGCCCTCCTGCGCGTTGACCAAGCCGAGCGCCGCAGCCACATCACGAGCCACGCCGGTATCCCCACCTCTCCTCCTCTTTCCCCTGCTCCCCCTCTAACCCAACTTTCTCCCTCTCTCTGTTGGATGCAGCTTGGATGTGCTGCTCCGCCATGGACGTAGGTCCTCGAGCTCGCCCCAGGTGCAGCTCGTGGCCGTGCTAGGCCCCCCTCTTCCCTCGTTGCTCGTGGGCCAGGACGCCACCAAGCTCCAGCGCCGAACCCTCCCCATCCCGCCCTCGCCGAAGTCCTAGTGCCGCCCCTAGCGTGCATCCCCGCCGACCCTTCTGCCTGCTGTAAGGAAGTGTCCCGGTCTGAACTTTGTTTGTTTTGCCTAGATCCATTATGTCTGTCCAAATTATTCAGTATAGCCACCACTTTTGAGCACGAGCACAACGCTAGCCGAGCTGGCTAGCGCAGCAAGTCTACTAAACTGAAGGTCCCGAGCTCGAGTCCTTGGCACCCCAATTTTGCTGGTGCCTTCTATTTTTTTGCGCGCACACACGCAGACACAGTTCTTTGAGGCGACTTTAGCCCTGGGCCACTGCACTATGGTGCAATCGGTCCATTATGTTTTTTTAACGTCTTGTGATTTTCCAATTTTCAGGGATTTTGTTAATTTTAGAAAAAGGCATTGTTTTTTAAACGAGCGTAGTTTCTAAACCGTGCATCGGATCAGAGTGATTCAAATATGAAATTTGACTAGAATTTCGCGTAGGTTAATATTTTCCAACTCTCATGCATGATTAAAACTGTTAAGCTTGCTCGTTGCATCGTTTTGCGTGTCGTGCCGTGTTAATACCGTTTTACCCGTAACTTTTGATCCGTAGCTCCGTTGGAGATGATCTATATATGTAAATCGAGTAGAACGATGTGCAGAATCACATGCACCACTTTGTTTTGCCGTTTAACAAACATAAAATGTTATTAGGACAAATCTGGACAGAATTAGAATTTAACGCATGGGGTCATTTCGGAAACACTAGGTAGATTAATTTGCGCTTCACCTCTTGCCATGTTTAACAACATTTAATATTGTCGTGTATCTAATCAGGATAGAACTAAATAAATAAACGTGGAGTTTCGTCAATATGCAACTCGTTGCATATTGAACTTCACTTAATGTGTAGTGTTTGTTTGTCGTGAATTGTCATGCCGTGACTTGCATGTATTCAGCTGCTCATGCATCATATGTGGGTTGCATTTTGTGTTGTGCATCTTGTGGTGAATATCGTGTGTTGATGCTTGTTACCGGTTTCCGCCGTCTCGATAGAGCTCCGCAAGAGTGTCGGATGTGAGGACCCATTCGACTACGTCGGTTCGTCTGCTTCACGGAGTCATTCTTCTTCCAAGCGGGATCTCAGGCAAGATGATCATTTCCCCAGATACCATTACTATCATTGCCATGCTAGTTTTATCGTTTCTGTCGTTATGTCTCGTTGCCTACCACATATTAAATATCAGCCTCTCAACAATGCCATGGAACCTTCAACCTGTTCAACCTAGCAAACCACTGATTGGCTATGTTACTGCTTGCTTAACCCTGTTGATAGCGTTGCTAGTTGCAGGTGCAGATGCTTCCATGTGAAAACATGGGTTCCTTGTTATATCAACATATTAAATGCTATTTAATTTAATGCACCTATATACTTGGTAAAAGGTGGAAGGCTCGGCCTTTCTAGCCTGGTGTTTTGTTCCACCTTTGCCCCCTTAGTTTCGGCTACTGGTGTTATGTTCCATAATTGAGCGCTCCTAACACGATCGGGGTTGTTATGGGGACCCCCTTGATAATTCGTTTTAGATTAAAGCTGGTCTGGCAAGGCCCAACTTTGGTACTACATTTTCCTAACCACCTAATAAAATTGCATAGGGACCCGCCGCCACCCGCGGACTATTTTGATCAACCCCCGGGCCAGTGCTCCTCATGAGTGTTGGTCCCACCTGAGCGATGTCTGGCGCCCCTCTGATCACCCGGAGGTTTAGCGATCCCGACGTCTAGCACATCCGTCGTGTCCTGAGAACGAGGTACGCGACTCCTATCGTGATCGTCGACACGTCGGGCGGCCTTGCTGGATTAGTTTTACCTTTGACGAGATATCTTGTGCATCGGGATTCTGGTGATGCTTTGGGTAATGTCAGAGTTGAGGTTTTCCATTAGGGAATCCGACGAGATCGCGAGCTTCGTGATTGAGGATTTCTATGCGGCTTGTGGTAATTTGTGATGGACTAGTTGGAGCACACCTGCAGGGTTAAATCTTTTTGGAAAGCCGTGCCCGCGGTTATGTGGCAACGTGGAAACTTTGTTTAACACTGGTTCTAGATAACTTGAAGTTAATTAATTAAAATATGCCAACTGAGTGCGTAACCGTGACTGTCTCTTTTGTGAGTTCCTTCTCCGATCGAGGACACAATGGGGTTATGTCTGACGTAGGTAGGTGTTCAGGATCATTCTTTTGATCATGAGTAGTTCACGTTCGTTATGCGTAGATCTTGCCCTCTTATTTCTTGTACTCGTAAGTTTAGCCACCAAATACATGCTTAGCCGCTGCCGCAACCTCACCACTTAACCATACCTCACCTAATAAGCTTTGCTAGTCTTGATACCTTTGGAAATGAGATTGCCGAGTCCCTTGTGGCTCACAGATTACTATAACACCAGTTGCAGGTACAGGTAAAGGTTACTTGACGCGAGCGCGTTGATTGTTCATTTGGAGTTGCTTCTTCTTCTTCTTCATCGATCTAGGATGGGTTCCAGGCCGACAGCCTGGGATAGCAAGGATGGATGTCGTTCTTCTTTTGTCGTTTGTTTTCGTCCGTAGTCGGACCCTGCTCTTACTCTTGATGATTATGTAATGTACTGATGTGACTCTGATGTAGCTTGTGGCGAGTGTAAGCCAATTCTATTATATATCTCTTCTTTTGAGTACATGTACTTGTAACGATATCCATTCTTGCGACACGACGAGATGAGCTTCTATCCCTGACGAGGCCCCCATGCCAAATTCAGGATAGGGTCGCATCTTGGGCGTGACATGTTGGTATCAGAGCAGTACCGACCTAGGAGCCCCTTGATTGATCGAACATGGCCGAGTTGCTTTGAGTACAGTTATATATCGGAGAGTAGGATTATTTTTTCTCCTCTTCTATGCTCTGGTGAGGAATCTTGACGTAATAATTTAATTCTACTCCTCTTCTCGCTCAAATTTTTTTTAGGATCACACGGATATTTTTGGAATCTATATGATGCCGATGTGACGGAGTTCAGTCTTGGTGCCTCCTATCTGCTCTAAGTCTCAGGGGAGTTGAGCTCCAGGGGATTCTTGAGCACATTGTTATCATTCAGATTTCTTAGTATCTCAGAACGAAGGATGTTCGTAATTGTTTCAATACTAGTAGTGGCGAGATAACCCCGATGTCCCCAGTACTGGTGCAGATTGTTCGGGAGTACTGCCATACTTGTATCGTTGTGATCACGAGGGTCTGTTGTAGACGAAGGTTCGAGATTCTGGTTGTGTGTTGACGGATGTGATACAGGTGACGGGTTAGTATAGGAGTTGTGTGATATTACTCCTTTTATCCATGTACCAGATTGCATGACCAGATATTTCGGGAATTCTTAGGTGGGAATTCAAGTAGTTGCTTATAGGACAATCTTTCAACAAATGCATGATGTTAGGTTGGGGTTCGACATCTAGTGGATTCATGTTCACGAAAATATCGGACGAAATGTTTCTCATGAGTTTGTTCTGGCTTGTTTCATAAGCCTCACCCTTTGTTTTGTTGATTATGGTAATTCAAGTTGCTTCGATGTCAAGTGGTGATTTTAGATCTTTCCTAAGAGGTGTTCTCATATTTTTATGTGAATGCTAATTCTTTTGCTCAATCAATTGTCTTATCATTCTTGTCAACCGGAGTCGTCATGTTAATTCTTTTCCAACCGGTGTGTTTCTCTCCAAGTGGATTCAATCCTCTTAATTTTTGCAAGATCATTCTCTCATTGTATTACCGGAGTTGTCTCATCTGTCTCAAGTTGTCTTTGTTTTTCCCCACCCTCCCGCCCTTTTTCTCGGTGATTCAATTTTCATTCAAAAGTTTTCTTTTTATTGTGCTTCCGCTGTCTGTCCTTTCTCCCTTACCCGGTGATTCGTTGCGAAGATTAGCAGGAGCTTAGTGTTCATCTTTATTCAATCTTGTTATCTTTTCCGGCCAATCCAATTTAATTATCCGTGTCATCTTATCCATTCATCCTTGTAATTCTTTCCTATGTTGGAGATTCTTATCAGCCTATCTTGTTATTCATTTCTCTCTAGTCTATACAGAGTGCTGAAGTTATCTCAGAAATTCTTGTTTTCAGATCTTTCATTATTTCAAGCTTCTCAACCTCATTTAGTTCTCTTCATACCGGTGCAGTATCTCTCGTTCTAGCAATCTTTTCAACGGTGGTTTCTTCGAGTGGGCCCATAACCCACACGTTTTTCCCAGGATCTTTCCTGGAACTTTTAATCTCTTCCGGAGGTCTTTAATTCTTTCAACTATGACGTAAGTATGAATTTCATCAGTCATATCCCTTCTCCAAGATCTATTTGAATTAACTCTCATATTTTGCTCAACCTTGCATTCTTCATTATTCCGGAGTGTCTTAGTTATTCTTGGTGGTGTTCTCCTTTTCATTTCAGCTTTGAAGATTCGAAGGAGTGTTTCTCTTAATCTTTGTCCATTCTCTTGGAGATTCATCATTTCAGCTTGGTGTCGTCATTTTATTTGTTCCAATCATGAGTATCCCTTTCTTGCCATCCGTTGCGTTTCTGAGTTGTTTTTATTCTCGATCCTCCGAAGGCCATCATTTTAGAAGATTCTTCGTTCTCAGCTTTCAGCTTTCATCCTCAATTCTTGTCCATTGTTGTCTCTTCGTTCGTCTCTCGATTATCCGGTGCCTTGTTCAAGTTTTCTCTCAGGTGGCTCATGAGCTCTTCATTCTCATGTTTCTCCATTAATTCGTGGTGTTCCCATTCAATTGTGAATTCTTACCGGTGCTTCCTTCAATTTTGCCTCAAATTGTGCTTATCTCTCTGTCTCTTCAAGATTCTTTCAAGAGGAATAAGTGGTATGCTAAATCCGTTGCTTGTCATCAATTAAACTTGATGAAGGATAAGCATAACATAATTCTTATTCCTCTTTCATAATGATTTAAATTCTTCTTCCGGGGTGGCTCACGATATCAATTCCTTTTTCTCAAGTGTTCTTATCTTTTCTTTTCCGGAGTTCCAAGTTTGCTCAAGTATCTCTTCGTGAAGCTTCATCGAAGTCTTTGCAAGGCTTCAATCTTATTCTTTCATCCTTCATATCTTGCATCATCCTTTTGATACGGAGGTTCGTCTTGGTGGTTCTTCAAGGATGTGATTTTCTCAAGGTGTTCTTCAACATTCCTGATGGAGTACCTCAAGTTTTCTTCTCTTGCGTTTCCAAGTGCATTTGTTCTTCCTTTAGCCTTTGAGGTGGTATTATAGCATTTTGTTAGTGTAGGAGCCTTGAAAAGATTCCTTTCAAGAATGAGACAATTAAACCCACCAATTCTATGATCATGAGATATTTCAACCCATGATTTCTGCATTGAGCTATCTTGGTTTGGATTTCACCTAAAGCTTCTCCTATGGATTGTTGCTATCATGGTGCTTGTTATTAATCCTAGTTCTCAAGGTATCCTCTTGGTGTAAGAATTGTTCATATCTTGTTTCTCCCAATCTATCCTTGTTTCTTTTGGTGGTTGGTTGTCACCTCATATTGGTTAGATGATCTTCATAAGCCCACTTCTGTCTTGTTCTTCGTTGTTGGTTTTCCAACTACTAAGTCAATTCTCTGTCCGGAGGCTCTTCAATTCTATTGTGATGATAGTTGTCATTCTTTTGCTTCATTCTCTTCTTCCGCTTGAGCTAGTTCATACTCTCTTGTTCCGGAGGCATTGTGTTGTTGCTCTTTTGGGTCAATCTTGTTGGTCTATCAAGATCATGGTGTTCCCTTGCTCTATTTAGTTGTTTGTTATGAATATTGTCTAATTCTCTCTTCTTATCGAATTTTTTGTCCCATTTTCCTACCGAAGTGCTGCCGAAATTTTCCGTGAATTCTTGCTTGTTTCTCATATCTGTCCTCATCTCTTTGCAACCTTCAAGGATCGTTGATTTCACTCGTTTTTCAAAAAAGCGACTAAATTTCACCTCTTGTTCTTTCTGATCCTCTCCCCCTTTCATTCTTGGATCTCGGGGCGAGATCCTCTTGTAGTGTAGGAGAGTTGTGACAGCCCGATGTCGACGTTCCAGAAGATTCCCCCTTCTTTCCGTTTTCGTCGTGTGTCTATTTTCTTTTTTCGCATCATCATCGCATCATGCGCATCATCTGCATTTCATCGGCATCTCCGTGCCGCCAGTTTTCAAAACTTGCACCCGTTGTTAGTTGCCGGTTATCGTCGTTGTCTGTTCTGAGCCCGACCGCACTCGCACGCGCCCGCGGCATCGTTCGAAACCCTGTTTTAAAAGCGTGCGTAAAACTTTCTCTGATCGAGGTGAAACTTGGCACGCGATCGCGATTAGATATAGCTAGGCCGCCTGTCGAATTTCGTCGCGATCGGAGACCGTCTGGTACCCGAACGGTCGACCGTAGCGGCACCGTATTCGGTCTATCGTCGGACATCTGTCGGTGTTTTGAAATACGTTGCCGGGTCGCCCGTTTTCCCTCTCATCTTCGCCTAGCCCCTCTGCACAGTGCGTCGACCCTACGCGCGGCCAGTCCGAAAACCTCCCGAAACCCAAACCGGACGGTCCTGACCGTTGGATCCGGATCAACCCCGTTTTACCGCAAACAGTCATCAGTTTGTCCATTGGACTCCCTAGCCTATTCATTCTCGACCGTTCGATTTATATCGAAGGGTCCAAATGCCCCTTTGAACTAACCAAATTATTATTTGTAGTCCACCTAGACCTAACCCTTGCCCAATCCCGATCCCCACTATTTTCCTCGATCTCCTCTCCCTCCTCCCGACAGCGCCGCCTCCCTGCCTAGAATCCCACGCGCTCAGCCTCTCCTCCCGATCCCCTCCTCGATCTCGTTGCCCTCGCACCGCGTGAGAGTCCTGTCGAAGCCCCTCTCTTCTCTCCTTCTATTCATGTCTCTCTCTCTCGGTCTCTCATCTTTCTCTCGTTTCTTATCTTCAGACCTCCATGGACGCCACCAAGGAGCTCACCCTCACCGTTCTCGCGGCGCCAGCCGCCTCCACCACCGGGAATAGATCCGTGACGCCAAGACCCCCTCGGATCTGCATCGAGCTCGCCTCCCTGCCCCATCCACGGCGCGTCGTCGTCCTCCGTGGTGCTCCCCTGCTGTTTGCTATTTCCTCTGTTCTTCAGAGAAAACGAGCAACGCCAGCGCCCTCCTGCGCGTTGACCAAGCCGAGCGCCGCAGCCACATCACGAGCCACGCCGGTATCCCCACCTCTCCTCGTCTTTCCCCCGCTCCCCCTCTAACCCAACTTTCTCCCTCTCTCTGTTGGATGCAGCTTGGATGTGCTGCTCCGCCATGGACGTAGGTCCTCGAGCTCGCCCCAGGTGCAGCTCGTGGCCGTGCTAGGGCCCCCTCTGCCCTCGTTGCTCGTGGGCTAGGACGCCACCAAGCTCCAGCGCTAACTGCTCCCAATCCAGCCCCCGCCGAAGTCCTAGCGCCGCCCCTAGCCTGCATCCCCGCCGACCCTTCTGTCTGCTGTAAGGAAGTGTCCCGGTCTGAACTTTGTTTGTTTTGCCTAGATCCATTATGTCTGTCCAAATTATTCAGTATAGCCACCACTTTTGAGCATGAGCACAACGCTAGCCGAGCTGGCTAGCGCAGCAAGTCTACTAAACTGAAGGTCCCGAGCTCGAGTCCTCGGCACCCCCAATTTTGCTGGTGCCTTCTATTTTTTTGCGCGCACACACGCAGACATAGTTCTTTGAGGCGATTTCAGCCCTGGGCCACTGCACTATGGTGCAATCGGTCCATTAAACTCTCATGCATGATTAAAACTGTTAAGCTTGCTGGTTGCATCGTTTTGCGTGTCGTGCCGTGTTAATACCGTTTTACCCGTAACTTTTGATCCGTAGCTCCGTTGGAGATAATCTATATATGTAGATCGAGTAGAACGATGTGTAGAATCACATGCACCACTTTTTTTTGCCGTTTAACAAACATAAAATGTTATTAGGACAAATCTGGACAGAATTAGAATTTAACGCATGGGGTCATTTCGGAGATGCTATAAGTTGTTTCCGACCTCATTTAAAATGCCTAGCTAGGTAGATTAATTTGCGCTTCACCTCTTGCCATGTTTAACCACATGTAATATTGTCGTGTATCTAATCGGGATTGAACTAAATAAATAAACGTGGAGTTTCGTCAATATGCAACTCATTGCATATTGAACTTCACTTAATGTGTAGTGTTTGTTTGTCGTGAGTTGTCATGCCGTGACTTGCATGTATTCAGCTGCTCATGCATCATATGTGGGTTGCATTTTGTGTTGTGCATCTTGTGGTGAATATCGTGAGTTGATGCTTGTTACCGGTTTCCCCCATCTCGATAGAGCTCCGCAAGTGTGTCGGATGTGAGGACCCGTTTGACTACGTCGGTTCGTCTGCTTCACGGAGTCATTCTTCTTCCAAGCGGGATCTCAGGCAAGATGATCATTTCCCCAGATACCATTACTATCATTGGCATGCTAGTTTTATCGTTTCTGTCGTTATGTCTCGTTGCCTACCACATATTAAATATCAGCCTCTCAACAATGCCATGGAACCTTCAACCTGTTCAACCTAGCAAACCACTGATTGGCTATGTTACTGCTTGCTTAACCCTGTTGATAGCGTTGCTAGTTGCAGGTGCAGATGCTTCTATGTGAAAACATGGGTTCCTTGTTATATCACCATATTAAATGCTATTTAATTTAATGCACCTATATACTTGGTAAAAGGTGGAAGGCTCGGCCTTTCTAGCCTGGTGTTTTGTTCCACCTTTGCCCCCTTAGTTTCGGCTACCGGTGTTATGTTCCATAATTGAGCGCTCCTAACACGATCGGGGTTGTTATGGGGACCCCCTTGATAATTCGTTTTAGATTAAAGCTGGTCTGGCAAGGCCCAACTTTGGTACTACATTTTCCTAACCACCTAATAAAATTGCATAGGGACCCGCCGCCACCCGCGGACTATTTTGATCAACCCCCGGGCCAGTGCTCCTCATGAGTGTTGGTCCCACCTGAGCGATGTCTGGCGCCCCTCTGATCACCCGGAGGTTTAGCGATCCCGACGTCTAGCACATCCGTCGTGTCCTGAGAACGAGGTACGCGACTCCTATCGTGATCGTCGACACGTCGGGCGGCCTTGCTGGATTAGTTTTACCTTTGACGAGATATCTTGTGCATCGGGATTCTGGTGATGCTTTGGGTAATGTCAGAGTTGAGGTTTTCCATTAGGGAATCCGACGAGATCGCGAGCTTCGTGATTGAGGATTTCTATGCGGCTTGTGGTAATTTGTGATGGACTAGTTGGAGCACACCTGCAGGGTTAAATCTTTTTGGAAAGCCGTGCCCGCGGTTATGTGGCAACGTGGAAACTTTGTTTAACACTGGTTCTAGATAACTTGAAGTTAATTAATTAAAATATGCCAACTGAGTGCGTAACCGTGACTGTCTCTTTTGTGAGTTCCTTCTCCGATCGAGGACACAATGGGGTTATGTCTGACGTAGGTAGGTGTTCAGGATCATTCTTTTGATCATGAGTAGTTCACGTTCGTTATGCGTAGATCTTGCCCTCTTATTTCTTGTACTCGTAAGTTTAGCCACCAAATACATGCTTAGCCGCTGCCGCAACCTCACCACTTAACCATACCTCACCTAATAAGCTTTGCTAGTCTTGATACCTTTGGAAATGAGATTGCCGAGTCCCTTGTGGCTCACAGATTACTATAACACCAGTTGCAGGTACAGGTAAAGGTTACTTGACGCGAGCGCATTGATTGTTCATTTGGAGTTGCTTCTTCTTCTTCTTCATCGATCTAGGATGGGTTCCAGGCCGGCAGCCTGGGATAGCAAGGATGGACGTCGTTCTTCTTTTGTCGTTTGTTTTCGTCCGTAGTCGGACCCTGCTCTTACTCTTGATGATTATGTAATGTACTGATGTGACTCTGATGTAGCTTGTGGCGAGTGTAAGCCAATTCTATTATATATCTCTTCTTTTGAGTACATGTACTTGTAACGATATCCATTCTTGCGACACGACGAGATGCGCTTCTATCCCTGATGAGGCCCCCATGCCAAATTAAGGATAGGGTCGCATCTTGGGCGTGACAAAAACTCAACACAATTGAGTAATATATAAAATAAAATTGTGAATATTATTTACGTACTTCAAATTGTTGGTCAGAGATGCCCCGCCCAGAGGTCGAGAGGCGAATGAACTCGCATACATAGTATGCAGATTTTCAGTCCCAGCTACGTGGTACAAGCACTTTACGAGAATAGAGTTCAATCAAACTGATAAGCAAGCATGGTAATGATATATTGATGAAAATTTGAATCCATTAGAGATGCACGGAACTAGCTAGTACTACTTACTGGGGGTCCGTAAATTGCAACTCTTTGTTTAGACCGGGAGACTTTGAGGTGAATTTCTTCCAAACCCTGCCAGGCAAAGAAAATGATTACTTGATATCAGGAAATTAACGAAAGTTGCATGCCGGTATGGTCCCGGTATTGACTAGACTTACTTCTTGAGCATTGCAGTCATGTCCGCATAATCCTCGGGAGCTTTACATATCGAGTCTAAGACAATTACTTTTGCCCCGTTAAGCTTAATGGATAGCAGAATAAGTGGTAACTGCACGCGCATATATAACTCATCAATTACATTTACTGAACCTCGAGTAAGCGAAACCGAGTATACAGAGAAGACAACAACACTCACTTGAAGTTGTAAGGAAAGAGTATTTCCCTTTTGTTTTGATTTGCAAGCAATGAGCTTAGCAAGCTAACCTCAATCTCTTTGGTTTCATTTCATATCAACAATACATTTATGGCTTCTGGGCTAATGAACCCAACGTCCAAGATTCCTGCTTTTTTTACTTCGACGATCTTCAATCTGCATAATAAATATAGTGAGGATAATTATATATACATGCAATGAACGAGCTGAGCTAGAGACTTAACTATAGAATTAATACTTACAAACAGTAGGAAGTCAGGAGTTGTTTGTCGAGGGCTAGTTGATTGTATAACTGAAATAACTCCTCAAATTGAACAAGCAGCACTGAAGTTCCAATGAAATCGTGATCTTTTTTCACTATCATATAGATAGCGTCTTTCCCCGTGTCCCTGAAGATGTTCATGTACCACTCATGCAATTCGTGCATCCTCGGTGATAGAGGAGGATGACCAGGTTTGACGAGAGGCTTCCTGAGCACGTATTCATATGTTTCTTTATTTGTTACCTCAAATATATCAAAAATTACTGAACCCTGAATGTAATCACCAGGATTAGTACCGGGCAGCAACCCTGGATCATTAGCGACGACGATATCGCTAGACACCTTGAGTGGGGGGCACGATTGCTTCTTCTGTTGGCCGAGCTGGGGAATTGTTTTCCCACTTCTTCGCTTTGCTAACATTGCATCACTGCTAGCCGCCAGAGCGGCGGCGGTGTCTGTCTTCCACTTGAGAGAAGGAGGAGGAGGCTGCATCTTTCTTACTTGTGTAATTTTTGGCGGAGCAGCTACGACGTCTGTCTTCCGCCGTTGCGGAGGAGGCGGACTGCTCCGACGCGCCTGAGGAGGAGCCGAAGGAGGAGGACTGCTATGACGCGCCTGAGGAGGAGTCGAAGGAGGAGGACTACTCCGACGCGTTGGAGGAGGAGCCGAAGAAGGAGGCAGAGTGCTCCGACATGGCGGAGGAGGAGCACAAGAAGGAGGCGGACTGCTCCGACATGCCGAAGGAGGAGTCGAAGAAGGAGGCAGAGTGCCCTCACGCGCCGGAGGAGGAGCCGAAGGAGGCGGAGTGCCCTCACGCGTCGGAGGAGCGGGAGTGCCGTGATCACTCGCCGGAGGAGGATGAGGAGTGCCTTGATCACTCGCCGGAGGAGGATGAGGAGTGCCCTGATTGTCGTGGGAATAAGCCTGACAGTAGATGAGTAGGGTATGAAAGTAGAGGCCAGAGTCCTAGCTACGGCAAGGTTGTATGAGTTCAGACCCCTCTGCGGTGGAGGTAATAGCCCTACGTCTCAGTGCTATGGAGCTTTTGTGTCGAGTGGAATATAGGTGTTACAGAATGCGAACCCTTGTGCTAGAGGGGAGGGGTGGCTTATATAGAGTGCGCTGCCCCTCATAAGTGTCCAGCCTTCAAGGGTGCAATGAGTGAGAATAAATGCATACATTTCAGGTAACGTATGCCATAAATGACAATAACTATAGTAGTCTAACGTATGTCTGTTGGCCTCCCTGAGATGGCTTCTGGCTTTCTATGTCGACTGGCTTCCAGTCTTCACCGAGTGGAATCGAGTCGTCGAGTATAAGATAATCCTCCGAGTGGTTTCCTACCGAGTGGACAAGAGGTTGTCTTAATCCAGTCGGTAGGTATCTTGTGACCTTCAAGCTAATAATGAGGTGCCCTTGGGTAGGACTTATAGGTCAGGCCTATGAACCGACCCTGGGGGTATAACCCCATCATTAGCCCCCGAATGGATCGAGGTTCGAGTGGTGAAGGTGTAGCTGTAAATCTTGATATAGCGGACTGAACTTGAATACCCTTCAAAGTTTCGCTGAATTGGATGTCGATTGAAATCTTCATCATTCGCCTTGATAATTCTGCTTGGAACAAAATGTCTGAGTGAATTTGAGGATCCGAGTGAACCAGTGAATCGGCGCGTCTGACAGGTTCTTCTGATGTGACCAGTCACCCTGTCAGCCCCAAATTTTCCGGGATTTGAAAACTTCGGTTGCCGCACGCTACGCGGCGATGACATCATCGCCATCAAGTGGATCGCGTCGCCTTGATTCCCGCGCCTCTATCTCACACGTATCTCGTGATGGCTAGCGAGGGGATAAGCTGAGGGTCCACTTGCGAGAGACTCAGTCGGTAGGTTATAAAATCCGCCAACGCTAGGGTTCGGCACGACATCGGCTCTTTCTTCTCCTCTGCTTTTCCTTCTCCTTAGCCACCAGCGCAGCCCACATCAACCAATCTCGCCGCCGCAGCCATGACCAAAGGGAAAACCAGCAAGCTGGAGAAGGCGAAGAAGAAGGGTGGCTCCAAGCCCAGGAAGCAGGCTGTGCCGCCGGGCTTGATCCAGGGGGATTTCTTCCGATCCACTATGCGGAAGGAGGACCTCCTCGAACGCGTCGATCACGGTATGCTGGCGGACAAGTCTTGGAGGCTTCCTGGCGATGAGATTGAGCCAGAGCCGTGCAAGGGAGAGCGAGTCCTCCTCCTGACCCACGTCGAAAGAGGTTTCTCCCTGCCGCCTCATCCTTTCATTTGGGGGTTCTTGAACTTCTTCGGGGTGCAGATGCATCACTTCCCTCCGAATGCCATTGCCCACCTTTCTGCCTTTGTAACCTTATGCGAGTGTTTCTTGGGGTGTCCTCCCCACTGGGGACTTTTTAAATCTATCTTCACTGTGCGTTCTCGGTCGGTGAAGAAGAGCAATCCAACTGATGACAAGACCCATGTCATCCAGTTGTGTGGGGGCTTAGGACTTCAAAAGAGAGCCAAAAGTAGTTATCCTGTCATGACCTTTCCCGAGTCTGTTCGCAATTGGCAAGCCACTTGGTTTTACTGTAATGATGTCACTTTCCCAAATATGTCGAGTGGACCCCCTCCCTTTACTTTAGAGCGTCCGAGTGCTCTGAGGACATTAGTGTCGACGAAGGAGGAGAAAGCTTAGGTGGAGCCTTTAGTCAAAGTGCTGATTGGTCTGGTCCGCAACGGAGTGACAAGGATGGATCTGTTAGAGACCTTCCTTGGAAGATGCATCCAGCTTCTCCAAGCTCGGGACCACACTATGTGGCATTACACTGACCCAGAGGACTCCACTCAGTCTTATCCTGAGGAAGTGGATGAAGACACGGTAGCGAAGTGGATCCGTGAAATAGCTGGTCCTTGCGATAATCCGATGGGGGCGAACAGAGTCCTGCCCTTCTCGGCTCAAAACCCGCCGACAAATAAGGTTAGTTCCGCTCTGTTGAATATCTTTGCATTATGACCGAGTGCTGCGATTTCCTTGTCGACCGAGCTTGTGAGTTGCATCTTGCAGGCATGGACGAATTTGCATTCTCCGATCCCGAACGGCAACGCACTCGACATCGAGGAGGGGAGCATGGAGGACAACGCGGAGAGCGTGGAATATGTCGAAGACAGTGAGGAGACCGAGGAGGAGGAGTCAGAGGAAAGCAAGGAGGAAGACTCGCCACCTTCTCGCCACGAGCCCCGGTCCAAGCAGCGTCATGACCCCACGAGCACTCCGAGCAAGCCTTTGGCGTCAAGTGGCAGGAGCGCCAAATGTGTTAGGGGATCGTCTGGCGAACCGGTTGAGCAGCCTGCAAAGGTGTCCAAGCCCAGCAGACCCAAACCTCGGAAGGCTCTGCTTAGAATGAGGATCGCCGTGCCAGTCGCCTGTGCGTAAGTATTTAATCTTCCCATCTAATCCAAGTGAACTTTTCTGATTGGTGATGACCGAGTGGAATTGCATTGTCAGAGCTGCTACCTCCGTGATGTCGCCGCCGCGGGGGGGGGGGGGGGGGGGGAGGGCGTAGACCCCATGGAGGTTGATACCGCGAATGCAGCCACTTCACAGCTAGGTATTACTTATTTTCCACTCTGTGTTACTCTTCCATGTGTATGATTTTCTGGTTGTAATCTCCGGTGTTTCCGTCTGCCAGCCGTGCCACCAACAGAGGTCATCCAACTGGATGACGATGATCAAAAGCAGCCTGCTATTGAGGTGGAACCTATTGTGTCTGAGGTGCCTGTGGCGGAGATGCCTGTGGTGAGTGCTCCACCTGTCAGTTCGGTTGTTGTCACCACAACACCGACTGGGTTACAGTCGGGCGCTCTAGTTGTTTCTGCTGCAGCCTCAGGATTGATGTCGCCCATGACTGTGTACACCACGTGTCGTATCCCTGAAGACCAGACTGGTGCCGCAATGAGGCTATGATCCAAGCGGAGCTGATGACGCAACAAGTGAAAGGAGCCTATGACGCCATCGTGTCGGTGTATAACAACAGTGTGGTGCTCCAAGAAAACGTCCGAGTAAGTGCGACAGTAAGTTTGAATTCTGACTCACA
Organism: Hordeum vulgare subsp. vulgare; assembly: GCF_904849725.1. NCBI lineage: Eukaryota > Viridiplantae > Streptophyta > Magnoliopsida > Poales > Poaceae > Hordeum > Hordeum vulgare. The sequence goes on from NC_058524.1 coordinate 138,025,062, forward strand.
CCCATTGGGTGTTTTTTTTAGAAATGTCCTTGCTTTATCTTTGTTCCAGTGGGGTCACTCCGAGTGAACCCACTGGGTGTAGTCCCCGAGAACACTGTAGAGTGCTTGCACTGGCAGGGGTCTTAATTAGTAGAGACTTTATTTTTTGTTGATTACGGTCAGCCAGAGCTGATCTGGTTGAGTGTTGAATCTAGTGGGGGCACGCTAAGTGCACCCACTGGGTGTAGTCCCCGAGACTATTATTAATCGCTAGTGAATGATAATAGTCTTAACCACTTGAATGTAAATTGAATGTAAAATCTTTTTGGCTCGTCAGGACAGACCTAGTCGAGTGATAAACTAGTGGGGTCACGCCGAGTGAACCCACTGGGTGTAGTCCCCGAGACCGTTGTCGAGTGCTTGCACTAGCAGGGGTCTGATCGGAAACAATACGTTTTTCTTCAATCGAATTAAGCTTTTATCACTCGGAAGTGAATTACTTTTGACCGTATATCACTCGAAAGTGAGATATACGTCGACTGATGTTTGTCTCCTGATCCTTGCAGAAAGCTTGTGAAGTAGGTTCTGCGTATGCTACCTTGGCTGCAGAGAAGACTCAACTGGCTGCGAACCTGGAGGCAGCTACAAATGAAGTAGCTGCTTTGAAGAAAATGCTGGAGGAGAACGACAAGGCATTGGTGGAGGCCCAGGAAACCGGTAAGAGCTTGCAGGTGGAGGTGGAGAAGATGTAGAAAGAGCAGTACAAGTGGACGAACTAGTTGAAGGATATGAACAAGAGGGTGAATGCTCAAGAAAAATACGTGGGAGACTTTGCCACCAAGATGCTGGGGTTACTCACTGGTAAGTGTTTTGTCGAGTGAATCTTGTGAGTGATTGTGTGTTATTTTGATGATGACCTTGAAATTTCTCCCTCACAGAATTCTGTCAAGACTTGGGGAAGGAAACTGAGGAGGTGGAGCCCTCGTTTGACCCTATCAATACTCCACTCGGTGACGGCCCAACTCTGAATCTGTTCCGTGTGAACTCCTGACAGACGAAGGTGGAGAAGTACGTCACATGACTGAGGGCGGCTGTGAGCAAGATCGACAAGGAGCTATGGCTAGAGGATGATCTCCAGCATGACCTGGAGGCGATGATGACCCGTATGGAGCAGATTCCTCAGCGGGTTCAAGCATGGAAGAAGTCTGCCACTCGGTGTGGGGCTGATGTGGCTCTCTCACTCGTTAGGGTCCTTTGTAAGGAGGCTCGGGAGGAGAATCTGAAGGCGCTGCAGGTTGCAAACACAAAGAAGCTTCTGTTTGAAGACTTCATGGAGACCTTCATTGATACTACAATGCACATCGCTGACGTCATCGACCTCAACACCTTCTTGGAACCGGCCAGTCCAGGTGAGCCGTGAGGAAGACGAACATTCGTTGGAATTTTTTTTGATTTGCCTCAGTATGCCGAGTGGTTCTGTAAACACTTTAAACTTCATTCGGGTAATAACCCGAGTGTTTTTGTCGTGCGCGGATAACCTTGTTCTACGCGGGGTATCATTAATTTGCTCGCTTCGACTAAATTTGAGTTTATCTTTGTTGACTGAATTTTTCTTTTTGGGAATGCTCGGGGCATACGCAAAGTCTCCCACCTAAGCGAAGCTTGATTCACATTTGGGTTGGGGCTAGGCGAAGTATGATTCACAGTTGGGTTGGGTTTCGTTGCTTAGGCGAATCTGGTTCGCGGCTAAGCCTCCGAGTGATATGATTATTCTCCACTCGGATTTTTTTAAACTTAGGTGAATCTGGTTCGCAGCTAAGTCCCTGAGTGAGAGGGTAGCTCTTCACTCAGAGAAGTTTTTTTAACTTGCAAATCTGGTTCACAGCTAAGCCCCCGAGTGAGTGGGTAGCTCTTCACTCGGAGAAGTTTTTTAAACTTAGGCGAATCTGGTTTGCGGCTAAGCCCCCGAGTGAGAGGGTAGCTCTTCACTCGAAGAAGTTTTTTAACTTAGGCGAATCTGGTTTGCGACTAATCCCCCGAGTGAGAGGGTAGCTCCTCACTTGGAGAAGTTTTTAAACTTAGGCGAGTCTGGTTCGTGGCTAAGCCCCCGAGTGATATGGTAGCTCTTCACTCGGAGAAGTTTTTTAACTTAGGCGAATATGGTCCGCGGCTAAGCCCCCAAGTGAGAGGGTAGCTCTTCACTCGGAGAAGTTTTTTAACTTAGGCGAATCTGGTTCGCGGCTAAGCCCCCGAGTGAGAAGGTAGCTCTTCACTCGGAGAAGTTTTTTAACTTAGGCAAATCTGGTTCGCGGCTAAGCCCCCGAGTGAGAGGGTAGATCATCGATCGAATCAGGGCCATCTCGCGCTCCTCCTCCAAAAGATCGACTCTGTCCTGTCGGGCTTGTTCAGCTTCAGGTTCTAAGAAGAGTTCAACTCGGGGAGAATTGTGGAGCAAATCATTCGGAAGGACAACTTCTGCTCCGTATACGAGAAAGAACGGAGACCGCCCAGTTGATCTGTTCGAGATCGTTCTGAGTCCCCAGAGCACCGAAAGCAACTCGGTGACCCAAGCGCCTGCAACGTGTCCAATTTCTCGCATAAGACCAGGCTTTAATCCTTGAAGTATGAGTCCATTCGCCCGTTCAGCCTGGTCGTTGGTTTGGGGGTGAGCAACAGATGCAAAATCCACTCGGGTTCCTTGGTTGGAGAAAAACTCTTGAATTCATCCGAGTCGAAGTTTGATCCATTGTCCGTGATGCTGCTGTGCGGAACTCCAAATCTGAAAGTGATTTCCCTCATGAACTTGATTGCAGTACGTGCATCTAGCTTTTTGATTGGCTTGGCCTCTATCCACTTGGTGAATTTGTCGACTGCAACTAGCAAATGAGGGAATCCACCTTGTCCTGTTCGGAAGGGTCCGACCATGTCCAAGACCCAGACATCAAATGGCCATATGAGGGGGATTGTCTTTAGAGAAGATGATGGCTTGTGCGATTTGTTGGAGTAAAATTGGCAGCCTTCGCAGTGGTCCACTATTTCTTTGGCCATTTCACTCGCACGTGGCCCGAAGAATCCAACTCTGAATGCTTTGGAAACGACGGCCCTCGAGGACGCATGATGACCACAGGTTCCCGAGTGAATTTCCTCCAAAATCAGTCGGCCTTCCTCAGGGGAAATGCATCGCTGAGCTACGCCAGTCACACTTTCCTTATAGAGCTGATATCCCATGATCGTATAGGCCTTCGACCTACGGACGATCTGTCTAGCTTTGACTTCATCTTCAGGTAGCTCTCGCCTCAGGATGTATGCGATATATGGTACTGTCCACTCGGGTGTGACCACTCGAATCTCCATGATCAGATCGATATCTGCTGGGATTTCAACTTCAGTCAGATCAGATGTACTTGCGGGATGAGGAGGTTCTTCAGTGAATGGATCTTCCTGGAACGAAGGAGCATGTATGTGCTCTAAACAAACATCACTGGGCACAATTTTTTGAGTGGATCCGATTTTTGCCAACTCATCAGCAGCTTGATTCTTCAATCGAGGAACATGATGAAGTTCTAAACCTTCAAATCTTTTCTCAAGCTTTCTTACTGCGTTGCAGTACCCAGTCATGGAGGGTTTCTCACATCCCACTCTTTCATCACTTGATTAACCAGTAGATCCGAGTCATCGTATACCATCAAGCGTCGGACGCCGAGTGAGATGGCAATACACAACCCGTAGAGGAGAGCTTCATACTCCTCCTCATTGTTAGAAGAATCAAAGTGAATCTGCAATACGTAACTGAGGTTGTCGCCCTTCGGGGATATAAGAACTACGCCTGCACCAGAACCATTCAACATCTTTGAGCCGTCAAAGAACATGGTCCAGTGTGCCGAGTGAGTGAGAGCTGGTTGTTGTTGTTCTACCCATTCGGCCATGAAATCGACAAAGCTTGAGATTTTATGGCTTTCTTGGCTTCGAACTTTATGTCGCAATATAGTAGCTCCATTGCCATTTCGCCACTCGGACCGATGCATCCCGATTGTGAAGGATTTCTGACAATGGGGCATCGCTAACAACAGACACCGAGTGATCTTGAAAATAATGAGCCACCTTCTTTCCAGTCATGTAAATCCCATAGAGAAGCTTCTGATAGTGGGGATATCTCTGATTGGAAGGAGTCAATACCTCAGAAACATAAAACACTGGGCACTGAATCTTATAAGCCTTGCCTTCCTCCTCTCGCTCGACTGATATGACTGTGCTGACGACTTGATTTGTAGCCGTGATGTATAAGAGGACTGGATCTTTGCTGTACGGAGCAGCAAGAACCGGCTGGGTGGATAGCAGAGTCTTTAACTCGACGAATGCAACTTCTGCTTCGGGAGTCCACTCGAAGGTATCTGAGTTCTTCATGAGTTGGTATAGTGGTAGGGCTTTCTCTCCCAGTCGAGATATGAATCTTCTTAATGCTGCCAAACACCTTGTAAGCTTCTAAACGTCGTGTACTCGCACAGGGCTTTTCATTTGGACGATTGCCCCGATCTTTTCGGGGCTAACATTGATTCCTCGTTCGGAAACGAGAAAACTGAGTAACTTTACGCTGGGGACTCCGAATGTGCACTTGGTTGGGTTGAGCTTGATGTCGTACCTTCGAAGGTTGGCAAATGTTTCTACCAAGTCAGTCAGCAGGTCGAAACCTTTGTGTGACTTGACTACGATATCGTCCATGTATGCCTCCATGTTCCGACTGATCTGATCGAGGAGGCATTTCTGAATCATGAGCATAAAAGTAGCTCTTGCATTTTTAGACCAAATGACATAGTGATGTAGCAGAAGCACCCAAACGGGGTGATGAAGGCTGTTTTTATTTCATCTAGGCCATACAGACGGATCTGGTGGTACCCAGACTAAGCCTCTAAAAAAGACAACCGCTCGCATCCCGCAGTCGAGTCGACAATCTGATCTATGCGGGGGGGGGGGGAGTGGTCTTTCGGGCAGACCCGATTGATATGCTTGAAGTCGATGCACATTCAGAGTGACTTGTCCTTCTTAGGCACCATGATGACATTCGTGAGCCACTCGTAGTGGTAAACCTCGCGAATGAACTTGGCCTCTAGGAGCTTAGCCACTTCTTTGCCGATTGCTTTTCTCTTCTGCGTGGCGGACCGACGTAGATGTTCCTTGACAGGCCGAGCCTTGGGGTCGACTCTCAGTTGGTGCTCAACCAGTTCCCTTGGCACACTAGGCATGTTAGCGGGCCGCCATGCGAAGATGTCCGAGTTCTCACGAAGGAACTAGATGAGCTCGACTTCCTTTTTAGGATCAAGAGTTGTTGAGATGTTGGTCGGTCGGCGGTGGTATTCGCCGGATGGATGTTGACTTTCTTGATTTCGCCTGCCGACTGGAATGCAGACTCAGAAGCTGGCTTCTTCGAGTGCATCAGTTCGGCGGGGTCTGCTGTGTGCCGGTACTCATCAAGCTCCGCCATTGCCAGCTGCTGGTTGGCGATCCTGGAGCCCTGCTACAAACACTCTTCTGCCCTCTGCCGATTGGCGGTGATGGTGATGACTCCCTTTGGCCCAGGCATCTTCATCTTCAGATAGACGTAACATGGTCGGGCCATGAAACGTACATAAGCTGGACGATCAAGTATAGCATGGTACGCACTCTAGAAGTCCACCAACTCGAACATGAGTTTCTCTTTGTGGAAGTTCTTGTCACAGCCGAAAACGATGTCTAATGCGATCTGGCCGAGTGATTTCGCCTTCTTCCCTGGGATCACTCTGTGGAACTACATATTGCTCTCACTGAGTTTGGACATTGGAATGCCCATCCCCTTGAGAGTGTCGGCGTACATGATGTTCAAGCCACTCCCTCCATCCATCATCACCTTGCGGAGTCGAACTCCTTCAACCACTGGATCGACAACAAGAGCCTGACGTCCCGGGGTGGGTACATGGGTTGGGTGATCCGACTGGTCAAAGGTGATGGCAGTCTGCGACCACTTGAGATATGTTGGGGCGGAAGGAGCTGCCATGTTGACCTCTCGGTTGACCACCTTCAGTCGACTCTTGCTTTCGACGTCAGCAAAGATCATCAGAGTGGCATGGACTTTTGGAAAAGGGTTTTCTTGCTCGTCATCCTCCTTCTCTTGGTCTTTCTCACTCGACTGATCCTCTTCGAATTTCTGGATCAACAGCCGGCACTGTTAAGTGGTATGCTTAGGCACTATAGTGTTGCCTTCTTCATCTATTTTCGTGTGGATTGCACACGGCTGATCAAGGACATCTGGTCCCGGCTGCTTTTTGTATTTCTTGGGGGGGGGGGGAATTGACCCTTGGCCTTTCCCTTGAACTTTCCTGCTCCCAGAGTGGCTGCTTCTGCCGACGGTGTGCGCTCCACCTTCTGCTTCTGCTTTCGGTTGGAATTAGCATCTCCGTCGAGTGCTTTGCCTTTGCCGCTGCGGAGGAGGTCTTCTTCTTCCCCATTGGCATAGCGGGTTGCTATCTCCATCATCTTGCTCATGGACATGTCTCATGTCCGATCGAACTTCAAGTATAACTCTCGGTACCTGACGCCTGCTTTGAAAGCGCAGGCTGCCTGATGTTCGGTGACGTTCTCCACTGTGTGGTGGAGAGTGGTCCAGTGCTGGATGAGATCGCGCAATGACTCAATCGGCTTTTGGATACAATGCTGTAGCTTGGTGAGACCAGCAGGGCGCTTGCAGGTGCCCTCGAAGGTCTTGATGAACACTTGGGCCAAGTCTTCCCAGCAGTATATGCTTGAAGGAGCTAGTTGATTCAGCCAAGCACAGGCCAAACCATCCAGCATCAGGGGCAAGTGCTTCATTGCGACGTTATCGTTGCCGCCGTCGATCTGAATTGCCACTCGGTAATCATCTAGCCATGTTTCCGGCTTAGATTCTCTGGTGAACTTGCTTATTCTGGCCGCCAACCTGAAGTTGGGGGGAGTATCAGCGGAGCGGATTGCTCGACTGAAACACTCGGGGCCGGAGATGACAGAGCCACTTCCACTTAGACGATTACCGTCGTATCCGTCACAGTGGGTTCGGCCTCTATCAACTCTCTTCTGAGAGAGATAGTCCCTTACATCACGCCTTTGGTCGCGTTCATCGCCCACCGATCGCCTTTCGTCATAGTGCCGGGGCACGTATGAACCACTCCGCGGAGGAGAGCGTGAACGATGGCGATCGTCGTGATTGAACCGGGTGGAAGCGTATTCCGCCCCTGGTCTCTGTATCGATCTTCTCGACGATCTCCTCCTCTACGATGCTGGGGAGAACCCAGGCTGTAAACCGACCGAACTGCGTCTGCTCAGACGGAATTGTTGTGCAGTGTGTTGTGATACTGAGAAACAGCAAAATTCTGCTGTTGCGCCGCCTGTAACAGCGTGTGGATCTGCTCCAAACCTGTGCCCGCTTGTGAATTTGTTGGCTGGATGGAGTTTGCAATCCTTGCGGCCGCAGCCAAGTTGAGGACGGGCGTGAGGAATACCTCAACATTGTTCTAATGAGAATGCCGACCGGATGTTGGAGGGCGCTGATGATGATGTGCGCTCGAAGTCTCTCCGGCTTCCCGCTTGTCCCGATTCGTCCTTGGCGGGGTCTCGTGTGAGCCGGCCATGAAGATTTCGGCCACGGGGCTGCAACTCTCGCACTCGGAAGAAGAGCCAGACGGATCTTACACCAAGTGGGAGGCAGCGCACGAAGGCGTAGCAGGCTCGATGGCCGCCACCTGCGGTGAAGACATCTGACGCGCGATTGCATGGCGCACTCAGCGCTGGAGCCGGGAGCGACCGGATCGCTTGTTGCGACGCGCGATGGGGAGCACAGTCGACGACAGAGTCGATGGTTGGCGGAGAAGAACATCGCAGGAACTAGCACGGAAGAATGTCACTCTGCGAACTGGAAGCGCCTCGACGTCGAGAGGCGCCTCCCGAAGCCATGCCGAATTGTCGGCGATGAAAATGAGTGTGCCGAAGACGATCCCGTGGCCCAAGCATAAATCGCCGGCAGAAGACATGGTGAAGGAGAAAAAACGCAAACTTGCTGGAAGTCTCCTAGATACCTGCCCCACGGTGGGCGCCAATTGTCGTGGGAATAAACCTGACAGTAGATGAGTAGGGTACGAAAGTAGAGGGTAGAGTCCTAGCTACGGCAAGGTTGTATTAGTTCAGGCCCCTCCGCGGTGGAGGTAATAGCCCTACGTCTCAGTGCTCTGGAGCTTTTGTGTCGAGTGGGATATAGGTGTTACAGAATGCGAACCCTTGTGCTAGAGGGGAGGGGTGGCTTATATAGAGTGTGCTGCCCCTCATAAGTGTCCAGCCTTCAAGGGTGCAATAAGTGAGAATAAATGCATACCTTACAGGTAACGTATGCCATAATTGACAATAACTACAGTAGTCTAACATATGCTCGTTGGCCTCCGTGAGGTGGCTTCTGGCCTTCTATGTCGACTGGCTTCCAGTCTTCACCGAGTGGAATCCAGTCGTTGAGTATAAGATAATCCTCCGAGTGGTTTCCTACCGAGTGGACAAGAGGTTGTCTTAATCAAGTCGGTAGGTATCTTGTGACCTTCAAGCTAATAATGAGGTGCCCTTGGGTAGGACTTATAGGTCAGGCCTATGACCCTGCCCTGGGGCTATAACCCATCACTGATCACTCGCCGGAGGAGGAGGAGGAGGAGGCGTCCAGTGTGGAAGCTTGATGTATTCCTTCATCCATAGACATGTACTCCTCACAGCATGAACGAGCTTATTCTCCCCTTCACCTGTAGGGTGGTCAAGCTCGAGCTGCTCAAATCCCTCCTTTACTTCATCCACCATCACAATAGAAAAGCCATGTGGAATCGGAAGGCAGTGAAAAGTTCCGTTGGGTTCAGGGGGTGCAACGACACCGATAGCAGCCTTGAAAGTGAGGTTCCGTCATTTCGTCAAAAGATCGCAAGGTTGAGACTATGTGATTGTATCCACGGGGTAGCTAGGAGCCGTGAAGTCAGGCTGAATGAGCTTCGTGGAAGCCACACTGCTTCTCCGCGGAGATGGCGGGGTAAACTCTGGGGTAGTTTCGTGCCGCTGAGATGGTTGGTCCGCAGCTCGCTAGCTCTCAAGTTCCTCTAGAATTTGTAGTCTTGCATTGATCTTCTGCATGTCACTCAGCTCCGCTTTCCTCTTTATCTCTCGGCTTCTGTAACCGGCTGCGTCGGGAAACCCAACCTTCCACGGAATTGAGCCTGGTGTGCCTCGTGTTCGTCCAGGATGCTCAGCATTCCCTAGGGCCTCAGTCAGCTCGTCCTTCTCTTTGTCGGGAAAGAACGTCCCTTCCTACGCTGCGGTGATACACTTCTGAAGCTTGTTGATGGGTGTTGCAAGTTGCTCGTCCGTCGAACGACACTTCCCTGTTTTAGCGTTCAAAGTTACCCCAACCCCGAAGAACCAATTCCTTGAATGGTCGGGCCAGTTCCATGTCTGTGGTTGGACCCCTTTAGCAATCACGACATTCTCAGCTTTGTCCCACAACGGACGACCTTGGAGGTAGCCACCTGACCTCGTGTGATGGTGATACTGCTTCTTTGCATCATTGTTCTTGTTTCTCTCTGACATTTTCTTACTCTTGTCCGATGTCTTGTAGGCCACAAATGTGGGCCAGTGATCTCTCTTCTTCTCAAATCGGCCGACGAATTATGGAGTCTTCCCTTTGTCGATAAACTTTGATTTGAACTCATTCTTCCGCCTCCTGAATAGATCTGCCATCTTCGTAAGAGCACACACCTTGACAAGTGGCTCTATAACTGGCTTATTTGGATCCTCCTCTGGCGATAGGGTGAAATTTTCCTTCAGCGCGGTCCATAGATCATCTTTCTGCCTATTGGTGACATAATCACCTTCAGAGACGTCGTCGCCCTAAGGCTTATTCCATTGCTTGATGCTGATCGGGATGTTGTCCCTGACAATAGCTCCACACTGAGCAGAAAATGCGTCCTTTGTCTGCTTGGGTTCAACCAGTAGGCCATCGTCCGCGAGTGCTGTGATCGTGAACTTTTGATCCTTGCCCAACCTTCTCTTCGGGCCTCATCTCGCTACCGAAGTTTGGCTTGATACAGACTTTTCAATAGCTCACTCCTCCGTTCGGTCACCGGAGCTGTCTTCATGGTCTCCTTCCTCCGGGATTCGGTAGTCAGCAAAGCCATCATGATAATGTCCTTCCTCCTCCATTGTTCGATCACCGGAGCCGTAATCCTCTCCTTCCAGCCCATCGATGTCGTTGAGAAAAAAATCGACATTATCGTCGTCGTGGATTATATCCCCCAAAATTTCTTCTTGGTCCATGTCTCTTGGAATATCCATTGTTTCTACAAATATTACAAAGTGGGGGAAGCCCTTTTTCGGTAAAATACTTTTTATTAAAACTAAAATAAAAATAAGGTAAAAACTAACTTTTATACATAATCCCAAATATTAACATAAAAACTTAATTTGTAACTTAATCTAATCTAAATATTTTTATAATTTTTTATAACTTTATTTGCTATTGTAACTTAATCTAATCTAAATATTTTTAGATTTTTTATAACTTGTGTCACATTGGGGAGTTAAAAAATGTACCTAACATATTCTAATAAGCCTGAAATACACACAAATGGATTCGCAAGTAGACTACGTCTCCTCACACATGGATTCGCAAATAGGGAGATGGAGATGGAGATGGACGTGCTAGAGGTTGGTCGACGGGCGACGACGGCGGGCTTCGGAACGACGACGGGCGACGAGCGACGACGACGACGGTGATGGGCTGGGGGATACGACGACGATGGCGACGGCGATGGCGACGACGGGCGGCGACGGGCGACAACAACGATGGCGATGGGCTCAGGGGCGACACGGCGACGGCGACGACGATGGGCTTGGGGACGACACGCGCGATGGGATTGGGGTGACGACGGACTCGGGGATGACGGCGCGCGACGGGATCAGGGACGACGACGGGCGATGGGCTCGGGGCGACGACGGGCTCGGGAGCGACGTTGACGGTGATGGGCTCGGGGCGACGACGGGCTCGGGAGCGCCGACGACAGCGAGGACGGGCTCGTGGAGGAGGCGCGGGTGCGGCCGGCGACGACGGGCTTGGGTGCGACGGCGACAACGAAGAGAGAACGGGGGAAATGGAAGTTGGTGGAAATTTCGACAACTCTCGCAATATACGAATATCTTTGTTTCCGGTTGGTGGATCAAACCGGAAGCAAAGCAACACTTTAGTCCCGGTTTGGTACATCAACCGGGACTAAAGGTCAATTTCGTCGGCCCAAAAGGGTGCGAAGAAGAGACCTTTAGTACCGGTTGGTGACTCCAACCGGGACGAAAGGTCCGTATTGGTGCCAGTTGGTGACTCCAACCGGGACGAAAGGTCCATATTGGTGCAGGTTGGAGCCACCAACCGGGACCAAAGTGTGGTGCTGCCCGGGGCCAAAAGTTTAGTCCCACATCGCTAGCCGAGAGAGGTAGGGAGTGATTTATAAGCGTTGTTGCGCACAACCTCTCGAGCTCCTCTCAATTGCAGGCTTCGAGGCCTAAACTGTCACTGCCTGTGGGCCTATTGGGCCTACTGTAGGCATGAATCCTCGCCCAATAGGCTAGTTGGGTTTCTAGTCGTATTCAGGCCGTGGTCGTCTAGTAGGTGGCATTTAAGAATTTTTTTTACTTTATTTATTTTATTTTGTTCCTGCTTACTGTTTTTCAGTGATTCTTTTTGCTTTTAGGTCACAAAATTCAACTATTTCTAACTTCATTTGGTATTTTTCAGGCATTTACTGATTTTTTGAGCTAAATGACCCTTAAATTGAAAAGCACTACAAATGAACTCTGAAAAGGTTGAAAGTTCGCATGGTATCATCATTTCACCCACATAGCATGTGCTAAAACGTTGAGACGGTTACGGCAAAAACTGGATGCATTTCATGTACAAAACGGACAATCTCTTTCGAAGTATGAGGGTTTCATACGAAAACTTATTTGTTACAAAGGGATTTCATTTTTTTGAACTTATTTGAACTCAAGACTTTTTGTGTGTTCAAAATGCACCATTCAAAGCCACATCATCAATTTTCAACTATTTCTTACTTCATTTGGAATTTTTCTTGCATTTACTGTTTTTTTTAGCTAAATGACCCTTATATTGAAAAGCACTACAAATGAACTCTGAAAATGTTGAAAGTTGGCATGGTATCATCATTTCACCCACATAGCATGTGCTAAAAAGTTGAGAGAGTTGCAACAAAAACTGGATGCACTTCATGTTCTAAACGGACAATCTCTTTCGAAGTATCACAGTTTCATACGAAAACTCATCTGTTACAAAGGGATTTCATTTTTTGAACTTATTTGAACTAAAGACTTTTGGTGTGTTCAAAATGCGCCATTCAAAGCCACATCATCAATTTTCAACTATTTCTGACTTCATTTGGTATTTTTCATGCATTTACTGATTTCTTTTGAGTTAAATGACCCTTAAATTGAAAAGCACTACAAATGAACTCTGAGAATGCTTAAAGTTGGAACGGTATCATCATTTCACCCACATAGCATGTGCCAAAAGTAGAGAGGGTTACGACAAAAACTGGATGCACTTCGTGTACAAAGTAGACAATCTCTTCTGAAGTATCATGGTTTCATACGAAAACTCATGTGTTACAAAGGGATTTCATTTTTTTGAACTTATTTGAACTCCAGACTTTTTGTGTGTTCAAAATGCACCATTCAAAGCCACATAATCAGTTTTCAACTATTTATGACTTTATTTGGTATTTTTCATGCATTTACTGATTTCTTTTGAGTTAAATGACCCTTAAATTGAAAAGCACTACAAATGAACTCTGAAAATATTGAAAGTTGGCATGGCATCATCATTTCACCCACATAGCATGTGCTAAAAAGTTGAGAAGGTTGCGGCAAAAACTGGATGCCCTTCATGTACAAAACGGACAATCTCTTTCGAAGTATCACGGTTTCATACAAAAACTCATCTGTTACAAAGGATTTCATTTTTTGAACTTATTTGAACTCAAGACTCTTTGTGTGTTGAAAATGCACCATTCAAAGCCACATCATCAATTTTCAACTATTTCTGACTTCATTTGGTGTTTTTCATGCATTACTCATTTTTTGAGCTAAATGACCCTTAAATTGAAAAGCACTACAAATGAACTCTCAGAATGCTGAAAGTTGGCATGGTATTATCATTTCACCCACATAGCATGTGCTAAAAAGTTGAGAGGGTTACGACAAAAACTGGATGCACTTCGTGTAAAAAATGTACAATCTCTTGTGAAGTATCATGGTTTCATATGAAAACTCATCTGTTACAAAGGGATTTAAGTTTTTTGAACTTATTTGAACTCCAGACTTTTTGCGTGTTCAAAATGCACCATTCAAAGCCACATCATCAATTTTCAACTATTTCTGACTTCATTTGGTATTTTTCATGAATTTGCTGATTTCTTTTGAGTTAAATGACCCTTAAATTTAGAAGCACTACAAATGAACTATGAAAATGTTGAAAGTTGGCATGGTATCTTCATTTCACCCACATAGCATGTGCTAAAAAGTTGAGAGGGTTGCGGCAAAAACTGGATGCACTTGGTGTACAAAACGGAGAATCTCTTTCGAAGTATGAGGGTTTCATACTGTTACAAATGGATTTCATTTTTTGAACTTATTTGAACTCAAGACTTTTTATGTGTTCAAAATGCACCATTCAAAGCCACATCATCAATTTTCAACTATTTCTGACTTCATTTGGTATTTTTCACGCATTTACTGATTGATTTTGAGCTAAATGACCCTTAAATCGAAAAGCACTACAAATGTACTCTGACAATGTTGAAAGTTGGCATGGTATCATCATTTCACGCACATAGCATGTGCTAAAAAGTTGAGAGGGTTGTGGCAAAAACTGGATGCACTTCGTGTACAAAAGGACAATCTCTTTCGAAGTATCAGTGTTTCATATGAAAAATCATCTGTTACAAAGGGCATTTCATTTGTTCACTTTTTCTTTGCTTGTGTTCTTTGCTTATTGCACCGTAGCCATGGATAATCTTCATCGTTTAATAGGGTGCTTGGGTCGGCCTTGACTTTGAAGGTTGGAATTTCATGAAACTTTTCGTAATCTTCAGACATGTCTGTCTTGCCCTCCAATCCCACGATGTCTCTTTTTCCTGAAAGAACTATGTGGTGCTTTGGCTCATCGTACGATGTATTTGATTCCTTATATTTTCGTTTTCTCGGTTTGGTAGACATATCCTTCACATAGAAAACCTGCGCCACATCATTGGCTAGGACGAATGGTTCCTCTGCGTGCGCAAGATTGTTTAGATCCACTGTTGTCATTCCGTACTGTGGGTCTATATGTACCCCGCCTCCTGACAGATTGACCCATTTGCACTGAAACAAAGGGACCTTGAAATCATGTCCATAGTCAAGTTCCCATATGTCCACTATGTAAACATAATATGTGTCCTTTCCCCTCTTGGTTGCTGCATCAAAGCGGACACCGCTGTTTTGGTTGGTGCTCTTTTGATCTTGGGTGATCGTGTAAAATGTATTCCCATTTATCTCGTACCTTTGGTAAGTCAATACAGTCGAAGATGGTCCCCTGGCCAACGAGTACAACTCATTAGAAACAGTGTTGTCACATATGAGACATTTTTACAACCAACTGCCGAAAGTCCTGATGTGTTCAAATGTAATCCAGTCGTCACACTGCTCCGGGTGTTTGGAGCTCAGAATACTCTTGTGTTCATCGACATATGGGGTAACCAAGGTAGAATTCTGTAGAACTAAGTAGTGTGCTTGAGACCAAGAATGCCCGTCCGGACATATTATTGAGTCCGCTCCTAGCGTGCCTTTTCCAGTCAGTCTCCCCTCATACCGTGATTGAGGGAGACCAATCTTCTTAACATCAGGAATGAGGCAAACACAAAACCCAATGACATCCTCTGTTTGATGGCCCATGGAGATGCTTCCTTCTGGCCTAGCACGGTTACGAACATATTTATTTAAGACTCCCATGAACCTCTCAAAGGGGAACATATTGTGTAGAAATACAGGGCCCAGAACGACAATCTCGTCGACAAGATGAACTAGGACGTGCATCATGATATTGAAGAAGGATGGTGGGAACACCGGCTCGAAACTAACAAGACATTGCACCAAATCACTCCTTAACCTTGGCAGGATTACTGGATCAATCACCTTCTGAGAGATTGCATTGAGGAATGCACATAGCTTCACAATGGCTAATCGAACGTTTTCCGGTAGAAGCCCCCTCAATGCAACCGGAAGTAGTTGCGTCGTAATCACGTGGAAGTCATGAGACTTCAGGTTCTGGAACGTTTTCTCTTCCATATTTATTATTCCCTTTATATTCGATGAGAAGCCAGACGAGACCTTCATCCTGAGCAGGCATTCAAAGAAGATTTCCTTCTCTTCTTTGGTAAGAGTGTAGCTGGTAGGTCCTTCATACTGCTTTGGATGCATGCCGTCTTTTTCATGCACACGTTGATGTTCCTCCCGTGCCTATGGTGTATCTTTTGTCTTCCCATACACTCCCAAGAAGCCTAGCAGGTTCACGCAAAGATTCTTCGTCATGTGCATCACGTCGATTGCAGAGCGGACCTCTAGGTCTTTCCAATAGGGTAGGTCCCAAAATATAGATTTCTTCTTCCACATGGGTGTGTGTCCGACATCGTCATTCGGAACAGATAGTCCGCCAGGACCCTTTCCAAGGATTACTTGTAAATCATTGACCATATCAAGTATGTGATCACCAGTACGGAGGGCGGGCTTCTTCCGTTGATCTGCCTCACCTTTGAAATGCTTTCCTTTCTTTCGACATTGATGATTGGTCGGAAGAAATCGACGATGCCCCAGGTACACATTGTTCGTGCATTTGTCCAAATATATACTGTCGGTGTCATCTAAACCGTGTGTGCATGCGTTGTATCCCTTGTTTCTCTGTCCTGAAAGGTTACTGAGAGCAGGCCAATCATTGATGGTTACAAACAACAACGCATGTAGGTCAAATTCCTCCTGTTCGTTCTCATCCCACACACGTACACCATTTCCATTCCATATCTGTAGAAGTTCATCAACTAATGGCCGTAGGTACACATCAATGTCATTGCCGGGTTGGCTAGGGCCTTGGATGAGCACTGGCATCATAATGAACTTCCGCTTCATGCATAACCAAGGAGGAAGGTTATACATACATAGAGTCACAGGCCATGTGCTATGCTTGCTGTTCTCCTCCCCAAAATGATTAACACAATCTGCACTTAAACCAAACCATACGTTCCTTGGGTCACGTGTAAAGTCGTTCCACTTTCTCTCGATCTTTCTCCACTGCGACCCGTCAGCGCGTGCTCTCAACTTCCTATCATTCTTACGGTCTTTTATGTGCCATTGCATCAACTTGGCATGCTTTTTTGTTTCTAAACAGACATTTTCAACCGTGGTATTATAGGAGCATACCACATCACCTTGAGAGGAACCATCTTCCCGGTGCGCTGGCCCCCAACATCAGCAGGGTCATCTCTTCTGATCTTATATCGCAATGCGCCGCATACCGGGCATGCGTTGAAATCCTCGTACGCACCACGGTAGAGGATGCAGTCATTAGGGCATGCATGTATCTTCTGCACCTCCAATCCTAGAGGGAATAAAACCTTCTTTCACTACTAGAATTCAGAATTTTGTCGCCTGCCTTGCGTTTGCCGTCTGCTGACGCATGGCAAAGGTACTCTTTGCCATCAGCTATCACAGTGCTGACGACAAAGAGGTGGCTAATGGCAAAGGTTTAATCTGCCGTCGGCCACCTCTTTGCCGTGGCGGACGGCAAAGAAGCCCTATGCGGACGGAAAAGGGTGGGCAGAAGGCAAAGCCCCCCCCCAAACGGCCGAAACCCCACCCCCACCCACCCCGCCCTTTGCCGTCTGTCTGGGACTCTTTGCCGTCTGCGTGGGAGCATGATACGTCTCAAACGTATCTATAATTTTTGATGGTTTCATGCTGTTATCTTGTCATCTTTGGATGTTTTATGTACCTTTTATATCTTTTTTGGGACTAACATATTAATTCAGTGCCAAGTGCCAGTTCCTTTTTTTTTGTGTGTTTTTGGCTCTTTTCAGATCTAATTTTCGAATGGAGTCCAAACGAAATAAAATCCCCGAAATTTTTCCCGAACGGAAGAAGATCAGGGGGCCTGTGGGGCAAGCCAGGAGGGCTCCAGGGAGCCCACAAGCCCCCACTCCGCCACCAGGGGGGTGGAGGCGGTGGGAGGGCTTGTGTCCTCCCTGGCCGCCCCCTGACCTAGATCCTTGGCCTATATATTCCCAAAAATACAACAAAAAATCAGGAGAGCCTCGAAAATACTTTTCCGCCGCCGCAAGCTTCCGTTTCCGCGAGATCTCATCTAGAGACCCTTCACGACGCCCTGCCGGAGGGGACTTTGGAGTTGGAGGGCTTCTTCTTCATCACCATCGCCCCTCCAATGACTCGTGAGTAGTTCACTTCAGACCTACGGGTCCCTAGTTAGTAGCTAGATGGCTTCTTCTCTCTCTTGGATCTTCAATACAAAGTTCTCCATGATCTTCATGGAGATCTATCCGATGTAATCTTCTTTGGCGGTGTGTTTGTCGAGATCCGATGAATTGTGGATTTGTGATCAGATTATCTATGATATATATTTGAGTCTTTGTTGATTTCTTATATGCATGATTTGATATCCTTGTAAGTCTCTCCGAGTCTTGGGTTTTGTTTGGCAAACTAGATCTATGATTCTTGCAATGGGAGAAGTGCTTGGTTTTGGGTTCTACCATGTGGTGACCTTTCCTAGTGACAGTAGGGGCAGCAAGACACACATTAAGTAGTTGCCATCAAGGGTAACAAGATGGGCTCTGTCGTTGATATGAGATTGTCCATCTACATCATGTCATCTTGCTTAAGGCGGTACTCTGTTCTTTTGGACTTAATACACTAGATGCATGCTGGATAGCGGTCGACGTGTGGAGTAATAGTAGTAGATGCAGACAATATTGGTCTACTTGTTTTGGACGTGATGCCTATAGATATAATCATTGCCATAGATATCTTCACGATTTTGCGCGGTTCTGTCAATTGCTCGACAGTAATTTGTTCACCCACCGTCTACTTGCTTTCATGAGAGAAGCCACTAGTAAACACTACGGCCCCCGGGTCTATTCACATCTATCGTTTACACCTCCGCCTTTACTTTGCTTTGTTACTTTGTTGCTTTCAGTTCTCACTTGGCGAACAATCTATAAGGGATTGACAACCCCTTCATAGCGTTGGGAGCAAGCTTTTTGTGATTGTGCAGGATCTTGTGATACTCCTCCACTGGATTGATACCTTGGTTCTCAAACTGAGGGAAATACTTACCACCGCTGTGCTACATCACCCTTTCCGCTTCGAGGGAACACCAACGCAAGGCTTCATAGCCGTAGCAGAAGGATTCCTGGTGCCGTCGACACGACTATTCATGTCGCGTCGCCGGGGAAGCACAACTGACATCAGAAGTATTTCTGGCACCGTTGCCGGGGAGGAGAGATCAAGATCTATCCAAGTAGGTCTCACAAACCCATCTCCTGCATTTACTTTTTTGCCAGTTGCCTCTCGTTTTCCTCTCCCCCACTTCACAATTGCCGTTTTCATTTGCCTTTCTCCTTTGCCTTTCTCGTTTGCCTTTTTCGTTCGCCCTTTTATCTCGCTTGCTTTCTGTTCGCTCGTGTGCCTTGTGCCTTCATTATGCTTGCATCTTCGCTTGCTAAAAATCTATTGATATGGATCCTCATCCACTAGCTAATCTCTTAAGAGACCCACTTATGTGGAACGAATTGCTAGTGAGTTGAGGGCACTTGACTATCTTTATGGAGTTTTGCTTGAGATGCATGAATTTGAAAATCGTGTTGAAGAAACTTATGAAGTGATTCACGAGAGCTCCTTGGATGAAAAGCATGATTGCAATGGTTTCACTATAAATTCTATTAGTGACAATCATGCTAAAAATATGCAAAACCCTAAGCTTGGGGATGCTAGTTTTGCTTTGTCCACTACTTGTTGCAATAATCATGATTGGGGTGATGATCTTTCTTATGATCTTGAAAATTTGTTCAAACCTCACGATGAATATGATATTTGCAACAATATTGAAAGTGGGATTGGAGAAGTCATGACTTTAGTTGATGATAATCCCACTATTTTTGAAGAGCGTCAACTTTGCATGCATGTGGATCATGAAAAGAATATCCTATGGGATAGCTATATTGTTGAATTTGAATATGACCCCACATGTAATTGCTATGAGAGAGGAAAATATTGTGGTAGAAACCTTCATGTTACCAAATCACCTCTCGTGATGTTGAGATTGCTCTTGTATTTTTCTTCTTCCTTGCATATGGCAGGTATTGGTTGTCTTGACAATTTGTTTTCCTATAAAATGCCTATGCATAGGAAGTATGTTAGACTTAGATGTGATTTTCTTGGGGATGATCGTTTGGTCATGCTGGAAAAGACAGAAACTTTCTGCTCACGAAAAGAATTTTCTTTTTTTTCTGTAAGATATTTTGAGTTGATTCTTTTTGCTGCTTATTTCTGCGCAAATTCTTCAGACTGTCGTAAGTGTTCAGAATTTTTGAAGTACCAGAGGTATACGAAATATACAGATTGCTACAGACTGGTCTGCTGTTAACAGATTCTGTTTTTGTTGTGTTGGTTGCTTATTTTGATGAAACTATGGATAGTATCGGGGGGTATTAGCCATGGAAGATTGAAAATAAAGTAACCCAACATCAGCACAAGTAGAATTTAAGTTTGCTACAGTACCTAAGGAAGTGGTGGTTTGCTTTCTCATACTAATGTTATTACGAGTTTCTGTTTAAGTTTCTTGTTGTGTAGTTTTCAAGTTTTGGGTGAAGTTCTTATGGACAAAGAGATAAAGAGTGGCAAGAGCTCAAGCTTGGGGATTCCCAAGGCACCCGAAGAGATTCAAGGATGCCGTAAAATCCTAAGCTTGGGGATGCCCCGGGAAGGCATCCCCTCTCTCGTCTTCAATCCATCGATAACGTTACTTGGGGCTATATTTTTATTCACCACATGTTATGTGTTTTTGCTTGGAGCGTCTTGTATCATAGGAGTCTTTTATTTTTGTTGTGTCACAATCATCCTTGCTGCACACCTAGAGAGAGAGACATGCACTCACCATGATTTTGTCAAGCTTCACTTATATCTTTTGATAGACAATTCAGCTCATATGTGCTTCACTTATATCTTTAGAGCTAGATACTTTTGCTCTATGTGCTTCACTTATATCTTTTAGAGCACAACGGTGCGTGGCTTGGTAGTTGATCTATGCTTTGAAAGTAGTCTCAAAAGGGGTAGTTATCCAAAGGGATACGAAAACTTCCACCTTCATGTGCATTGAATAGTTAGAGAAGTTTGATTCATCTCAGTTAGTTTTGAGTTGTGGTTATGGTAATATTGAAGTCATGCTAGTAAGGTGTTGTGGATCTAGAAATACTTGTGTTTAAGTTAGTGATTCCCGTAGCATGCACGTATGGTGAACCGCTATGTGATGAAATCTAAGCATGATTAGTATATTGATTGTCATCCTTTGCGTGGCGGTCAGGATCGCGCGATGGTTTATACCTACCAACCCTTCCCCTAGGAGTATGCGTTGAATGCTTTGTTTCGATTACTCATAAATCTTTTGCAACAAGTATATGAGTTCTTCATGACTAATGTTGAGTCCATGGTTTAGATGCACTTTCACCTTCCACCATCACTATCTTCTTAGTGCCGTGCAACTTTCGCCGGTGCACAAAACCTACCATTAGCCTCCCTCAAAACAGCCACCATACC
Organism: Hordeum vulgare subsp. vulgare; assembly: GCF_904849725.1. Classification (NCBI taxonomy): domain Eukaryota; kingdom Viridiplantae; phylum Streptophyta; class Magnoliopsida; order Poales; family Poaceae; genus Hordeum; species Hordeum vulgare. The sequence goes on from NC_058524.1 coordinate 138,045,981, forward strand.
TACCTATTATGGCTTTTTCAAAGTCATTCTGAGATATATTGCCATGCAACTACCACCATGACATGTGCCACCACATCTACATTGCCATTGCATGATCTTAAGATAGCTAGCATGATGTTTCCATTAATGTCTATGCCATGCTAGATCATTGTCACGGTACACTACCGAAGGCATTCCATATAGAGTCATTGTTGCTCTAAGTTTTGAGTTGAAAGTGTGATGATCATCATTAATGGAGCATTGTCCCATGTGAGGAAATAAAAGAGGCCAAAGAAGCCCACCAAAAAAAATAGGCCAAAGAGCCCACCAAAAAATTAAAAAAAGAGAGAAAAAGAGAGAAGGGACAATGCTACCACTTTTTCCACACCTGTGCATATTAAGCACCATGATCTTCATGATTGAGAGTCTCTCGTTTTGTCACCACCATATAGCTAGTGGCAAATTTTCATTATATAACTTGGCTTGTATATTCCAATGATAGGCTTCCTCAAAATTGCCTTAGGTCTTCGTGAGCAAGCAAGTTGGATGCACACCCACTAGTTTTCTTTAAGAGCTTTCACATACTCTTAGCTCTAGTGCATCATTTGTATGGCAATCCCTACTCATTCACATTGATATCTATTGATGAGCATCTCCACAGCTCATTGATATGCCTAGTTAATGTGACTATCTTCTCCTTTTTTGTCTTGGAACATCCACCACACTCCACACCATCTATAGTGCTATAACCATGGCTCACGCTCATGTATTGCGTGAGAGTTGAAAAGGTTTGAGAAAGTAAAGGTGTGAAACAATTACTTGGCCAATACCGGGGTTGTGCATGATTTAAATTCGTTGTGCAATGATGATAGAGCATAGCCAGACTATATGCTTTTGTAGGGATAACTTTCTTTTGGCCTTGTTATTTTGAAAGTTCATGATTACCTTGCTAGTTTGCTTGAATTATTATTGTTTCCACGTCAATAGCAAACTATTGTTTTGAATCTAATGGATCTGAACATTCACGTCACATAAGAGGAGTTACAAAGGACATCTATGCTAGGTAGCATGAAAACATCAAAAATTCATTCTTTATCACTTCCCTACTCGAGGACGAGCAAGAGTTAAGCTTGGGGATGCTTGATACGTCTCAAACGTATCTATAATTTTTGATGGTTTCATGCTGTTATCTTGTCATCTTTGGATGTTTTATGTACCTTTTATATCTTTTTCGGGACTAACTTATTAATTCAGTGCCAAGTGCCAGTTCCTGTTTTTTCTGTGTTTTTGGCTCTTTTCAGATCTGATTTTGGAAAGGAGTCCAAATGGAATAAAATCCCCGAAATGATTTTTTCCCGAATGGAAGAAGATCAGGGGGCCTGTGGGCCAAGCCAGGAGGGCTCCAGGGAGTCCACAAGCCCCCACTCCGCCACCAGGGGGGAGGCGGCGGTGGTAGGGCTTGTGGCCTCCCTGGCCGCCCCCTAGACTAGATCCTTGGCCTATATATTCCCTAAAATATAAGAAAAAATAAGGAGAGCCTTGTAAATACTTTTCCGCCGCCGCAAGCTTCCGTTTCCGCGAGATCTCATCTGGAGACCGTTCCCAGCGCCCTGCCGGAGGGGACTTTGGAGTTGGAGGGCTTCTTCATCATCATCATCGCCCCTCCAATGACTCGTGAGTAGTTCACTTCAGACCTACGGGTCCGTAGTTAGTATCTAGATGGCTTCTTCTCTCTCTTGGATCTTTAAAACAAAGTTCTCCATGATCTTCATGGAGATATATCCGATGTAATCTTCTTTCGCGGTGTGTTTGTCGAGGTCCGATGAATTGTGGATTTGTGATCAGATTATCTATGATATATATTTGAGTCTTTGTTGATTTCTTATATGCATGGTTTGATATCCTTGTAAGTCTCTCCGAGTCTTGGGTTTTGTTTGGCCAACTAGATCTATGATTCTTGCAATGGGAGAAGTGCTTGGTTTTGGGTTCTACCATGTGGTGACCTCTCCCAGTGACAGTAGGGGCAGCAAGGCACACATTAAGTAGTTGCCATCAAGGGTAACCAGATGGGCTCTGTCGTTGATATGAGATTGTCCATCTACATCATGTCAACTTGCTTAAGGCATTACACTATTCTTTTGGACTTAATACACTAGATGCATGCTAGATAACGGTCGACGTGTGGCGTAATAGTAGTAGATGCAGACAGTATCGGTCTACTTGTTTTGGACGTGATGCCTATAGATATAATCATTGCCATAGATATCGTCACGACTTTGCGCGGTTCTATCAATTGCTCGACAGTAATTTGTTCACCCACCGTCTACTTGCTTTCATGAGAGAAGCCACTAGTAAACACTACGGCTCCCGGGTCTATTCACATCTATCGTTTACACCTCCGCCTTTACTTTGCTTTGTTACTTTGTTGCTTTCAGTTCTCACTTGGCGAACAATCTATAAGGGATTGACAACCCCTTCATAGGGTTGGGAGCAAGCTTTTTGTGATTGTGCAGGATCTTGTGATACTCCTCCACTGGATTGATACCTTGGTTCTCAAACTAAGGGAAATACTTACCACCGCTATGCTACATCACCCTTTCCGCTTCGAGGGAACACCAATGTAAGGCTCCATAGCCGTAGCAGAAGGATTCCTGGTGCCGTCGACACGACTATTCCTGTCCCCGTTGCCGGGGAAGCACAGCTGACATCAGAGCACGGCGGACGGCAAAGGGGACGGTGGCCCACCAACCACACTAACGGTTGGCCCCACCCGATGCCTCCCCCACCCCGCCCCTTTGCCGTCTACCTGGGAGCACGGCGGACGACAAAGGGGGCGGCCCACCAACCACACTAACGCCCGCCCCCTCCAACCGCCGCTTCCCACGTACGCGACCCACCAGTAGTGTGCATTTGCGCCCCGCGCCGCCTGCCATGAGCTCCGCCGGTCACCCCTAGGTTTTCGCCTCAACCCCGCTCCTCGAATCCCGCCGTCTGGCACCAGGTGCTCTGCGCTGACGTCCCGCTGCTCTGGCCCAAGGAGGCCGTACCGCGCCACCCCGTTGTCCCGCTGCTCCGGCCCACGGAGGCCGCGCCGCGCCGCCTTGTTGTCCCGCTGCTCCAGCCCAAGGAAGCCGCGCCGCGCCGCCCCGTCATCCCGCTGCTCCGGCCCAAGGACGCCGCGCCGCGCCGCCCCGACTCCACGATGACCGTCATAGCCGTCCTCCTCCTCGACCTTCCGCCGTACGAACTACTCTTCTTCACGTCTTGTCTTATTATAATCGAATTAGTACAGTTGAAGGATGCGTACTAGCACTAGTTTTTATCGAAAATCAGTAAAAGTTTGAATTTTTCATAGTAAGGTTGCCCCTGCTCTTAAGAATTCATGTACAAGAGTATTGTAATGCCAAGGATTTATCTTTTATTCCATTCTCCCATTGGTTGCTACACATATTTGAAAGGAAAATCAATGGTGTCCCTGCATTAACCTCAGATCTACTCCCCGCATCCAGAAATACTTATTGCTTATCGGAGAAATTGATGAAAGTAGATGTATCTAGAATTAAAATACATCTAGATACATCCATTGCTCCGACCGGACGGAGGTAGTATTAAGTAGTAATGTTTAGATCGAAACCATACTAAACGATGATGGAGGTGACCATACTATATTCAGTATTAAAAAGGTCCATGTTGTATGGATATGTACTGTATCAGCACAAGCATGTGTTCATATAGAATTCTTGATCAACTTTATTATGCTTTATTCCAGGAGACAATTTACTTTTAGTTCCATCCACTCTACAGTTTATTTACTTCCCTTGCTCTACATTATTCTGGTGTTAACTTCTCCAAATGCATGGTACCACGAAGTGCAAAAAATCCTACACTCCTCAGTTTATCCAGTACCCCCAACTAACTTCATGATTCTTCATTATTTGCTACTATCATGCATTTTCCGACCATAAAATTGAGTGGACTCTTTGGGGAGGCTATTCTTTGAGAAGATCAAAGTACATCATGGTGACTTGCTTTGTAACATTGCCTGATACCAGATTTTAACCGACCAGAACTGGATTTCCATAGCCTGAGCATACTTGACTCTGATTAACTCCTGCCCTTTCCTAGTGCAAACTCTTATCAACTACTCCCTCCGTCCCAAAATTCTTGTCTTAGCTGTCTAGACCTGGGGGAGGGGTTTCCTAGTACGTCCCAGGCTCGGCGCACCATCCACCTTCCCTTCACCCACTCTTCCTGATCATAAAAAAGTGGTGTCATTAGAAAACAAAAATGTTTAGGGTTGAGCACATTATTCTATCTTCGAAGATCGACCAGGTACCCTCCCAAAAAAAAAGATCGACCCGGTCCAGCTGATTCATGAGCACATCGACGTGGGAAGCACTATGTTGTGGTGTGTGTGCTTCCACCGGAAAAAACAATGAAATACTGAAACATCCCTGTCAACCATAATATTCTCAACAAAAATACTACTACTACTACTACTACTACTATACGGTGCATGCGCCCCCGACCCCCGACGCCACTGACCCTCGACCCCCGACGCCACTCACCCTCGACCCCCGAACCCCTACCACAACCCCCGACGCCACTGACCCCCAACTCCCGAGCCCCGACACCTCTTCAGCCTCTTGTTGACCGAAAAGACCCCAACCCTCGACGCCAGTGACCCTCGACCCCCGATGACACTGACCCACACAGTTATGAGTTAGGTCACATAGTTATGTTAATTATAAAAACATCATATTTGTGTTGATCGTGTGAATTTCAATGTGAAATTGTTCGACGACCTCCACATGCGTTGGACGAGCTCCGCCCTTGCGTTTGTTGGTGAGCACAAATGACTTCTCCTCCTACCCCCTTAATTTGCTCTGTCCCGGTCTTCGTGCCGATGAAACTTGCTAGCTATATGTTTCTTCAATCATGAGTATGCGTGACCAGTATGCGTCTCCCGTTCGAAAGGGCGACATCTATAAATATGCATTTCTTTCTTTGCATATCTATAACCACCATCCTTTTGAATTGTCCAACATTATCCATGGACAGCCCGAGTATGTGTAGATTGGGTTCATTTTCCCGTATGCTGTGCTCTGGATCCGATGCAGAATTTCGTCAGTGCCTCCCTATTATTCTCCGGGTACACATCCTCTGTGCTTATTGCCGAGATGTGTATCAGGAGAACAACGGGGAGGTGTTGCCGAAATTCTACATCGCATCTGGAGCAGAGCATGGGAAAACAAACCCAATCTACACATACTCGGGTGGGATTAGGACCTATCTTTACCTATTAGCGTGTAGGTTGCATGGACGTAATAAAACTAACAAACTTGATTAGCATATGAATATAGATGATGAATTATATATTTATTTCTTGTGCCCCCATAGGTAGCTAGGCAACATGAGTGATCGTGCTTGGATGTACACTGGTCACCCTAGTAAGAAAAACATGACCCATGAATGGTTAACAAAAACCAGGGGGTTTGTGAGAGCCGCATTTGCAAATGGCCAGCAAAAAACATGGTGCCCCCGTCCCAATTGCGACAACTGGAAAAAGCAGACAAAGTTTGAAACGGTAAACACCTACAGAAGTGGGGTTTTACGTCTAATTATACGGTGTGGACTTTTCATGGTGAGTCTGACCAACGTGCCAGAGCTGAGGTGATTCCTCGTCGCACCGACGAGCGTGGTACCGGGATTGAAGACATGGTGCCAGACTTTGATGATGCTCGAGATTCAGACGATGAGATGGAGAAATCTGGAAAGGCCTTCTATGAAATGTTGGAGTCTTCAAAACGTCCTCTCCACGAGCAGACTGAGCTTTGTTAGCTGGATGCCATCGCGCAAGTAATGGCTCTGAAGGCTCAATTCAACCTAGGCAGAGAATGCTACGATGCGATGATGACGATATTTGGATGCTTTCTACCCAAAGGCCATGTACTGCCTGCGAACCTGTACCAGTCAGAGAAAATCCTCCGTGTACTTAAGATGCCCTATGAGAAGATATATGCCTTGGAGAATGGATGTGCCTTATTTAGGCTTGAGTATGCGGCCTTGAACTATTGCCCCATTTGCAATTATTCCAGATATATTGTGGTAGACAACGGTATGGGTGAGAAGAATCAGACCAAAATCCCCATTAGTGTTCTTTGGTATCTGCCAATCATACCAAGACTTCAACATCTTTTCATGGTCGAAGAGACGGCCAGACATATGACATGACACAAATTGGGCAAAAAACCCGAACTAGATGCGGATGGGAACAAGATGCTGGTACACACTTCAGATGGTTTTGCGTGGAGCCACTTCGATGCATTCCATAAGGATAAATCGGAAGATCCAAGGCAACCTAGAGTTGCCATCAGCACGGATGGGTTCAATGTGTATGGTATGACGGCAACACAATATAGTTGTTGTCCTGTATTTGTCATTCCACTAAATTTGCCACCCGGATAGATTATGAAAAGAAAGAACATTTTCTTGACGTTGATAATTCCAGGGCCCAATTATCCGGAGAAGAATATGAATGTGTACATGCAGTCGCTTAAGGATGAGTTGCAAGAAGCCTGGGATAATGGGATCAAGACCTACAACGTGGCTACCAAAACAAATTTCAAAATGCATGTGTGGTACATGTACTCGACGCATGATTATCCGGCGTTTGCGCTATTCGCTGGCTGGTGTGTGCATGGAAGGTTCTCGTGCACCACATGCAAGGCAGCTCAGCAGTTCCGTTGGCTGCAGGCTAGTCGCAAGTATTCTTGCTTTGACATGCATAGACAATTCTTGGATCCTAACCATAAGTTCAGAAAAGACAAGAAGAATTTCATCAAAGGTAGAGTTGTCAAAAACACTGCACCAGCTGCGTTGACAGACCAACAGACCCTTGATCAGTTAAACGCTCTCGAGCCTGATCCTTTGCGTCCAGGATACTTCAAAGGGTATAATATAGAACACGCCTGGACTCACAAGTTATGCTTATGGGATCTGCCTTACTTCAAAGACCTCCTTTGCCCACACAACATCGACGTGATGCACACTGAAAATAATATTGCGGAGGCCATTTTTGGTACATTGTTCGGCATAGAGGGGAAGTCAAAAGATAATCCAAAGGCTAGAATCGCCCTGGAGGCTCTATGTGATAGACCGTTGCAAAACTTGCGACAACGGAGAGGAAAGCAAAGCATAGCGAAGCCAAAGGCATGGTTCAATCTTGAAAGGCCAGCTATGAGGGAAATGCTATTGTGGGTGAAAATGCAGTTGATGTTCCTCGATGGGTATGCTATGAATCTAAAGAGGGGAGCGAGTCTTGAGAAATTGAAAATATTTGGTCTCAAGAGTCATGATTGGCACATATGGATTGAGCGGGTAATGCCGGTGATGTTGCATGGCTTTATCCCTGTGGATGAATGGCTAGTACTGGCAAAGCTGAGCTATTTCTTCCGTTCTCTTTGTGCGAAAGAACTATCGCCTGGCATGCTAGATGAAATGGAAGAGTTGGCGGCGGAGTTGATCTGCAAATTAGAAAAGATCTTTCGCCGGGCTTCTTTAATCCAATGCAACATTTGATTTTGCATCTCCCGACGGAGGCAAGAATGGGGGCGCCCGTTCAAAATCGATGGTGCTACTCAACTGAGAGGATGAAGAAGATGCTTCGAGCTTAGTGTAAAAATAAACGTAGAATTGAAGCATCGATGGCCGAGGCATTCATTACTGAGGAGGTGGCAAACTTCGTGACAGCACACTACGAAGCCAAAAATCATCATTTGCATAACCCGAAGCCTCGGTACAATGATGGCGATCCAAAAAAAGTCCGATCCAACCTCATCCTATTCAAAGGTAAGCTCGCACCATCCAGTGCTTCGAACGGGAAATCGTTGGATGTCGAAGAATGGCAGACCATTTCAATGTATATCTTCACCAACCTAACAGAAGTGCGGCCGTACATCGAGTAAGTTCTCGGTAAATTATTGTTCTGCAACTTCTAATTGCTTTGAACTACTCTTATTCCCGGATATTTGATATAGTCGATACGTTGCCGAATTCTTGGATGGAGCGGTCATCGAAAAGGATTCCGTCGAAGAGTATGAGCTTCTCGCAAAGCATGGAGGCAACTATCCCGGTTTCATCTCTTGGTTCAAACAAAGGGTAATTAATTACCATTAAGGGCCCATTTGATTTCTTGGTCTAATTTGCGGCTAATGCATCCATTCTTTCGTATTAAACTTGTAGGCTAATGCAGAGTCTATGGACGCTGAGTTGAGACAAGTCGCTAATGGTTTTGACTATAAGGTCCGTTCATTTGACAAATACAACATCAACGGGTATCACTTTCGTACCTTTGGCAAAGAGCTATCTATGCTCGACCTAAAGACTACAAATTGTTCTGTCTCTGCTATCGGCGGAGGAGGCACCGAGTATTATGGAAGAGTTGAAGCAATTTATGAACTTCTATTCTATGGTGAAAACCCACCGACCGTCGTAGTCTTTAAATGTTATTGGTTTGAGCCGAGGGAGACTAGAAGGACTCGTGAACATATAGGACTAGTCGAAATCAACCAAAACACCCACTTAGATGTTCCCGATGTCTATATTATGGCTCAACGGGCGACACAAGTTTTCTATCTACCATGGGCTTGCCAAACTGATCCAAATCTCAAAGGTTGGGATGTCGTTTATGAAGTGCCACCACATTTTAGACCACCTACCCTTAATGAAGAGGATTACAAACCTCACATTAACCCAGACACATATGAAGGAGAATTCTTCCAAGAAATACGTATGTACAAGAAACGTTTCAAGAACCACTCTACTTCACCCCAGAACATTGAAGTAGACAGCGACAGTGAATCCGTCTTAACCCCTGAGCCCGAACAGGAAGAGCTGGAAGAAGAAGAGGTTACTGCTTCGGATGACCTGTCACTTCTTGACCGATTACATAATGGTGGTCTTCCACATGTTCTTCCTGATAGTGATGATGATTATGCATTTATTGATGATAGTTATGATCATGATGCATTTATTGACCCCGAAGCATATATAGACGAGCACGATTGTTATTAGTTCATGTCAGGTATTCAACTATTATACTATATATAAATTTTGAGTTCATGTTAGGTATTCAATTTCTATTAGTCATGTTGGTATTTATGACGATGATACACTTAAATTATATACATTTTATTACTCATGTTGGTATTTATGTTGTACTAATTTCATTTACTCTTTCTCATGACAGGTACTGAAAGATGGTGGGAAAGGGTCGAAAGCACTCCGCGGCTCCTTCTTCGTCGGCGGGTGATGGGATGGGTACTTCCATTCCTGCCTCACCTCTTCAGAGAGTGTTGCTCTCTACTATGCAAGGAGTGCCCCCCTTGAGAGGAGGTCGACCCCCCGCGAAGCCGAGAGGTACTAAAGGTACACGTTGTATTCATGTTGTATGCATATTGGTATTTATATACATTTTATTACTCATGTTGGTATTTATGTTGTACTAAAGGTACACGTGGCCGTGGGAGAGGTAGGGCGGTGGCTGCCACGCCTTCTGAGGTGGAGGCTACACGGTCTCCGCCACCACCCCAAGCTGATTCACCTGAACACAAGACTTCTAGGGTGGATTCGTCTGAGGTGGAGGCTACACGGTCTCCGGTTCACGAGCCTTGGGTCGACGAGCCTCAGGTCGACGAGCCTTCGACCCACGAGACTTGTGTCCTAGAGGCTTCGTTCCAGCCAACTCCGGAGCAAAGCAGGGATGAGGGTACATCCCCAGAGACCCAATGGGATACCTGGGCTGAGCCAAGTGGCCATGCTGGTAGCAACGAGGAGTTGGGTGAGGGGGCTACCGTCTACCAGCGTGGTAGTTCGGGGCTCCTGCTCGTGCCGGCGACCCCCGAGCGGAGGTGGTCGATTTGGCCAAATGGGGACAAGTAAGATAATTTACTCTTATTTAACCTTTTTCCTTCATGTTATATCAAATATCTAATGTTTTGGCTTTAATTTGTCATACCGTAGGGGTTGGATTGTTGCCAAGGGTGTCCGCAAGCCCAACAGCGTCCTTGGTGTGCTTTGCCGTAAAAACTTCCTAGGGTTTGTTACGTTGCCCGGTCGGGAGCGAGAGGTAGGAATGACCTGGGAGCACTACTTGGGTGCCCCTGCCCCGCCGGAGGTGGAGATCGACGGTGTTTTGTGACACACGAGGGACGACATGGTGATCCGACAGTTCTGGGTAATTTCTCCTTCATACAATTATAAATCAACCATAACTAGTTATTGTACTAATCGGTGTTGTATCGTTTGCATACCTACTACAGGCGTGAGGAGGGATACGAGGAGGACGCGACAAAGGTTATCAAAACCGATGTCGCCGCCTACTTCGAAACTTTCGGCACGAGGCTCGGGTGCAGGCTGTTCGAGACTACTATGCCACGCGGCGTATTAGGAAGTACAAGGCGAAGTGCCGTGATTCTAAGATGGAGAAGGAGCATTACATGAAGGTAATTACATATTATTAAGGCTTTGTAGTTAGTTTCCTTGATTTGGTTCTTACGGGCTCAAATTTCTCTTTATTAACTTAGGTGCCCCTGAGATGGTGTGTGGATAAGATGGATTGTTTGGAGGCCTTGGTAGATCAGTGGTGCTCCGAAACGTGGTAGGCCAGCCACAACAACGCCAAGGAGAGGCGTGGCAAAATGGTTGGTGTGCCACACCATCAAGGGAGCGTCAACTTAATCCAATTTGGCGAGAACTGGGTATGTAGTTTGCTTCATGCCTCACGCAATTCATTCTTAATGCTATCTTGAGCCCTTTACTAATACAATTTTCCTCTCTCTCTCTCTTTTAGGCGCGTCACAATAAGACGGAGGTGCCACAGTTGTACGACCTGTATGCGATGGCCCATATTGCCTCGTACAAGAAGGTCAAGGCATTCTCTGAGTCTGTCCTCGAGCATCCAGAAAACTTCACCAACATCTCCTCCCACCACAAGCTCGTGAAGTATAGAGATCACGGGAAGGCGAGGAAAGGGGAGGACTTTAACCCGAGCGAGGGGCCTATTGATCCAGAGCTGGTGATGATAGATGGCAACTGGAGGCCCCATGGCTCGATCGCCATTGGAGACGACCTTATACGTTGTCCTAGAACTCTCTGGCAGATAAAGGCACGCCAAACGAGCTCCTGTCCGGAGATAACACCTCGTCCACGGTCAGTCGAGCTCGCCATCGAGGTTAGTTTAATGGACTCAACTATCTTTCCGCATTATGTTGTGTGTTGGAACCAATATGATTACAATGCTAACAATGAGTTGTGTTGCATGCTGCTATTCTGAAAGAGAGAGAGGCAATGCAGGTGGCTATGGCGGAGAAGGATAAGGAGATGAGGGAGCTGGAGGAGAGGATGACATCATTGGTGGAGGCGGAGAGGGCACGTAATGATGCGTCTAACAGGGCCATATACGAGCTCTTCGTGGTAAGTTTCTTCTTCATGTTATTTCAAATCTTGCATTTTAATGTCCGTTTCATTAATAAATAAAAAGTTTGACTTGTCGAAACCAAATGTACAGTCTATGTGCGAGAAGACCGGCCAAGTCCCTCTGCCGATGCCAGTCATTAACATGGCGGGGACGGTGAGTTTCATTTCAGTGTAGTGATCTTAATAGTATCCTCATGCTAACGACACATTGCAAACGATGTTTGGTGCAGAATATCTCCCGAAACGCATCGCACGACCCTTCTACAGTGGAGCCTTCTCCAGGGCAGCCTTCTCCACGTGAAACAAGCCAGGGCCACCGTGCTTCACCGCCATGATGACGATAATGGTATGTTATTTCTAGTGTTTTAATAAAAATTACATATACTTAGCTAAGTTCTATCCTAAATGACATAATAAGGCTTAGGTAGGTCGAAGATGACCTATTCCCCCTAACTTAGGTATTAAATGGCCTATAATTAGCTTAGCTAGATCCAAAATGGCTTACTAAGCATAGTTTGCTCCGGAATGACCTATTTTACCCAAGTTAGCTCCGAAATGACCTATAGTTAGCTAGGATTCCACCTAAATGACATAATTAGCTTAGTTAGCTCCAAAATGGTCTATTTAATAAAACATGACCTATACTTAGCTAATTATCCTCGAAATGACATAATTAGCTCCAAAAAGGCATTCTTAGCTAATTTAGCCCGAAGAAGGGGACAAGAGGAGAAGAAAGAGGAAAAATGAAAAGAAGGAAGAAGAAGACGTAGAGAAGAAGAAGAAGAAGAGAAGAAGAAGGACAAGAAGAAGGAGAAGAAAGAGGAGAAGAAGGAGAAGGAGCTCCTCCTTCTCCTTCAGCTCCTTCTCCTTCTTCTTCGTCCTTCTTCGTCCTTCTCCTTCTCCTTCTTCTTTTCTTTTTCTTCTCCTCTTCCTTCTCCTTCTCCTCCTCCTTCTTCTTTTACTTCTTCTCTTCTTGCTTCTTCTCTTTCTCTTCTTCTACGTAGCTTAGACTCATCCAACAAAGACTAAATTGGCTAATTATCCAACAAAATGACATAATTAGCTTAGTTAGGTGAAAACATCATAAGAACCTTGGTTAGCTCATTAAAATGACCAAGTTAGCTAAAAAATGAAATAATAAGCTCGAAATGGCATAAGAACCTTGGTTAGCTCATGAATATTATATACTTAGCTTGGTTTCCACCTAAATGATATAATTAGCCAATTTAGCTCCAATATGGCTTAATAAGCATAGTTAGCTCCAAAATGACAAACTTAACCCAAGTGAGCTCCGAAATGACCTATAATTAGCTAGGCTTCCACCTAAATGACATAATTAGCTTAGTTAGCTCCAAAATGACCTATTTAATAAAAAAATGACCTATAGTTAGCTAAGTTCTCTCCTAAATGACATAATAAGGCTTAGGTAGCTCGAATATGACCTATTCCCCCTAACTTAGGTCTTAAATGGCCTATAATTAGCTTAGCTAGATCCAAAATGGCTTAACAAGCATAGTTAGCTCCGGAATGACATATTTTACCCAAGTAGCTCCGAAATGACCCATAATTAGCTAGGCTTCCACCTAAATGACATAATTAGCTTAGTTAGCTCCAAAATGGTCTATTTAATAAAACATGACCTATACTTAGCTAATTATCCTCGAAATGATATAATTAGCTCCAAAAAGGCATTCTTAGGTAATTTAGCCCGAAGAAGGGGACAAGAGGAGAAGAAAGAGGAAAAATGAAAAGAAGGAAGAAGAAGAAGAAGAGAAGAAGGACAAGAAGGAGGAGAAGGAGGAGGAGAAGAAGGAGAAGGAGGAGGAGAAGAAGGAGAAGGAGGAGGAGAAGAAGGAGAAGGAGCTCCTCCTTCTCCTTCTGCTTCCTCCTTCTTCCTCCTTATCCTTCTCCTTCTTCTTTTCTTCTTCTTCCCCTCTTCCTTCTCTTTCTCCTCCTCCTCCTCCTCCTTCATCTTTTACTTCTTCTTCTCTTCTTGCTTCTTCTCTTTCTCTTCTTCCAGGTAGCTTAGTCTCATTCCAACAAAGACTAAATTGGCTAATTATCCTACAAAATGACATAATTAGCTTAGTTAGGTGAAATCATCATAAGAACCTTGGTTAGCTCATTAAAATGACCAAGTTAGCTAAAAATGAAATAATAAGCTCAAAATGGCACAAGAACCTTCGTTAGCTCATGAGTATTATATACTTAGCTTGGCTTCCACCTAAATGATATAATTAGCCAATTTAGCTCCAATATGGCTTAATAAGCATAGTTAGATCCAAAATGACATATTTAACCCAAGTGAGCTCCGAAACGACCTATAGTTAGCTAGGCTTCCACCTAAATGACATAATTAGCTTAGTAGCTCCAAAATGACCTATTTAATAAAGAAATGACCTATAGTTATCTAAGTTCTCTCCTAAATGACATAATAAGGGTTAGGTAGCTCGAAGATGACCTATTACCCCTAACTTAGGTATTAAATGGCCTATAATTAGCTTAGCTAGATCTAAAATGGCTTAATAAGCATAGTTTGCTCCGAAATGATCTATTTTACCCAAGTTAGCTCCGAAATGACCTATAGTTAGCTAGGCTTCCACCTAAATGACATAATTAGCTTAGTTAGCTCCAAAATGGTCTATTTAATAAAACATGACCTATACTTAGCTAATTATCCTCGAAATGACATAATTAGCTTCAAAAAGGCATTCTTAGCTAATTTAGCCCGAAGAAGGGGACAAGAGGAGAAGAAAGAGGAAGAATGAAAAGAAGGAAGAAGAAGTAGAGAAGAAGAAGAAGAGAAGAAGAAGGACAAGAAGAAGGAGAAGGAGCTCCTCCTTCTCCTTCTTCTTCGTCCTTCTTCCTCCTTCTCCTTCTCCTTCTTCATTTCTTCTTCTTCTCCTCTTCCTTCTCCTTCTCCTCCTCCTCCTCCTTCTTCTTTTACTTCTTCTTCTCTTCTTGCTTCTTCTCTATCTCTTCTTCTACGTATCTTAGAATCATCCAACAAAGACTAAATTGGCTAATTATCCTACAAAATGACATAATTAGCTTAGTTAGGTGAAAACATCATAAGAACCTTGGTTAGCTCATTAAAATGACCAAGTTAGCTAAAAAATGAAGTAATAAGCTCAAAATGGCATAAGAACCTTGGTTAGCTGATGAATATTATATACTTAGCTTGCTTTCCACCTAAATGATATAATTAGCCAATTTAGCTCCAATATGGCTTAATAAGCATAGTTAGCTCCAAAATGACATACTTAACCCAAGTGAGCTCTGAAATGACCAATAATTAGCTAGGCTTCCACCTAAATGACATAATTAGCTTAGTTAGCTCAAAAATGACCTATTTAATAAAAAATGACCTATAGTTAGCTAAGTTCTCTCCTAAATGACATAATAAGGCTTAGGTAGCTTGAATATGACCTATTCCCCCTAACTTAGGTATTAAATGGCCTATAATTAGCTTAGCTAGATCCAAAATGGCTTAACAAGCATAGTTTGCTCCAGAATGACATATTTTACCCAAGTAGCTCCGAAATGACCTATAGTTAGCTAGGCTTCCACCTAAATGACATAATTAGCTTAGTTAGCTCCAAAATGGTCTATTTAATAAAACATGACCTATACTTAGCTAATTATCCTCGAAATGACATAATTAGCTCCAAAAACGCATTTTTATCTAATTTAGCCCGAAGATGGGGACAAGAGGAGAAGAAAGAGGAAAAATGAAAAGAAGGAAGAAGAAGAAGAAGAGAAGAACAAGGACAAGAAGAAGGAGAAGGAGGAGGAGAAGTAGGAAAAGGAGCTCCTCCTTCTCCTTCTCCTTCTTATTTTATTCTTCTTCTCCTCTTCCTTCTCATTCTCCTCCACCTCCTCCTCCTCCTCCTTCTTTTACTTCTTCTTCTCTTCTTTCTTCTTCTCTTTCTCTTCTTCTGCGTAGCTTAGACTCATCCAACAAAGACTAAATTGGCTAATTATCCTACAAAATGACATAATTAGCTTAGTTAGGTGAAATCATCATAAGAACCTTGGTTAGCTCATTAAAATGATCAAGTTAGCTAAAAAATGAAATAATAAGCTCAAAATGGCACAAGAACCTTGGTTAGCTCATGAATATTATATACTTAGCTTGGCTTCCACCTAAATGATATAATTAGCCAATTTAGCTCCAATATGGCTTAATAAGCATAGTTAGCTCCAAAATGACATATTTAACCCAAGTGAGCTCCGAAACGAGCTATAGTTAGCTAGGCTTCCACCTAAATGACATAATTAGCTTAGTTAGCTCCGAAATGATCTATTTAATAAAAAATGACCTATAGTTAGCATAGTTCTCTCCAAAATGACATAATAAGGCTTAGGTAGCTCGAAGATGACATATTACCCCTAACTTAGGTATTAAATGGCGTATAATTAGCTTAGCTAGACCCAAAATGGCTTAATAAGCATAGTTTGCTCCGGAATGACCTATTTTACCCAAGTTAGCTCCGAAATGACCTATAGTTAGCTACGCTTCCACCTAAATGACATAATTAGCTTAGTTAGCTCAAAAATGGTCTATTTAATAAAACATGACCTATACTTAGCTAATTATCCTCGAAATGACATAATTAGCTCCAAAAAGGCATTCTTAGCTAATTTAGCCCGAAGAAGGGGACAAGAGGAGAAGAAAGAGGAAAAATGAAAAGAAGGAAGAAGAAGAAGAAGAGAAAAGAAGAAGAGAAGAAGAAGGACAAGAAGAAGGAGGAGAATGAGGAGAAGAAGGAGAAGGAGCTCCTCCTTCTCCTTCTTCTTCCTCCTTCCTCCTTCTCCTTCTTCTTTTCTTCTTCTTCTCTCTTCCTTCTCCTTCTCCTCCTCCTCCTCCTTCTTCTTTTACTTCTTCTCTTCTTGCTTCTTATCTTTCTCCTCTTCTACGTAGCTTAGACTCATCCAACAAAGACTAAATTGGCTAATTATCCTACAAAATGACATAATTAGCTTAGTTAGGTGAAAACATCATAAGAACCTTGGTTAGCTCATTAAAACGACCAAGTTAGCTAAAAAATGAAATAATAAGCTCAAAATGGCATAAGAACCTTAGTTAGCTCATGAATATTATATACTTAGCTTGGCTTCCACCTAAATGATATAATTAGCCAATTTAGCTCCAATATGGCTTAATAAGCATAGTTAGCTCCAAAATGAGATATTTAACCCAAGTGAACTCCGAAACGACCTATAGTTAGCTAGGCTTCCACCTAAATGACATAATTAGCTTAGTTAGCTCCAAAATGACCTATTTAATAAAAAAATGACCTATAATTAGCTAAGTTCTCTCCTAAATGACATAATAAGGGTTATGTAGCTCGAAGATGACCTATTCCCCCTAACTTAGGTATTAAATGGCGTATAATTAGCTTAGCTAGATCCAAAATGGCTTAATAAGCATAGTTTGCTCCGGAATGACCTATTTTACCCAAGTTAGCTCCGAAATGACCTATAGTTAGCTAGGTTTCCACCTAAATGACATAATTAGCTTAGTTAGCTCCAAAATGGTCTATTTAATAAAACATGACCTATACTTAGCTAATTATCCTCGAAATGACATAATTAGCTCCAAAAAGGCATTCTTAGCTAATTTAGCCAGAAGAAGGGGACAAGAGGAGAACAAAGAGGAAAAATGAAAAGAAGGAAGAAGAAGAAGAAGAGAAGAAGAAGGAGAAGGAGGAAGAAGAAGGAGAAGGAAAAGGAGGAGAGAAGCTCCTTCTCCTTCTTCTCCTCCTTCTTCTCCTTCTTCTTGTCCTTCTTCTTTCCTTTTTCTTCTCCTCTTCCTTCTCCTTCTCCTCCTCCTCCTTCTTATTCTTCTTTTTCTTCTCCTTCTTCTTCTCTTCTTGCTTCTTCTCTTTCTTCTTCTACGTAGGTTATTTTCCCAAACAAAGACATACTTAGCTAATTATCCTCCAAAATGACATAATTAGCATAGTTAGGTAAAAACACCATAAGAACCTTGGTTAGCTCATTAAAATGACTAATTTTGCTCCAAAATGACATAATAAGGTCAAAATGGATTAATAATCGTAGTTGGCTACAAAATGACATATTTTATCCAAGTTAGTTCTAGAATGACCTATACTTAGCTAAGTTCTCTTCTAAATGACATAATAAGGCTATGTAGCTCCAAGATGACCTATTCCACCTAACTTAGCTATTAAATGGCCTATACTTAGCTAATTTCTCTTCGAAATAACCTATATACTTCTTCATCTAGTATTATTCTTCTAACTTTCTTATTTGTCATTTTGCAGATTACATTCACTTCATGGGAAGCTTGGATTATATTGATGGAATGCTTGAAGATGATTTCTTGTACCTTGGCTTCACGGAAGCTTGTATTGAAACTATTGTAGTATATGGATATATATGAAACTTTGTATGCATGTGGATGAAACTGGTGTAATATATGGTTTGGTACAGATGGAACTTGCATAATATGTATGTACTATGGATGAAAGTTATTTTAATATGGTTATGAGTACGGAAACAAATTTAATTTTGTCAAATATATATATATATATCCTGATTATTGTGAAAAATGCTGGATATAATAAGAAATAAAATAAAAAGGGGCTGGTTCCCCCCTTTGCCATCTGCCCCCACAAGGCAAAGGGGGGATGGCAGACGACAAAGAGGGGAGAGAGAGGGGCTTGGTTCCCCCCTTTGCCGTCTGCCCCCACATGGCAAAGGGGGGATGGTAGACGGCAAAGAGGGGAGAGAGAGGGGCTTGGTTCCCCCCTTTGCCGTCTGCCCCCACATGACAAAGGGGGGAGGGCAGACAGCAAAGAGGGGAGAGAGAGGGGCTTGGTTCCCCCCTTTGCCGTCTGCCCCCACATGGCAAAGGGGGGATGGCAGACGACAAAAAGGGGAGAGAGGGGGGCTTAGTTCCCCCCTTCGCTGTCAGCCCCCTCATGGCAAAGGGGGGGAGGGAAGACGGCAAAGAGAGGAGGCCTGCCGTTAACACTTAACGGGACCGTTGGTGTATCTGCCGTCCCATTAAATTTGCCGTCTGCCCCTCATGGCAAAGATTCTTTGCTGTCCGCTTTAAAAAAGCAGACGGCAAAGAACCTCTTCACCGGATTTTTTTTGTCGTCTACTTTGGTGTCTGCTGACCGGCGGCAAAGCCTTTGCCGTCCGTTGTTCCCCCCTTTGCCGTCAGCCATGGCAGACGGAAAAATTATAAATTCTAGTAGTGTTTGCTTCGTACGTACTGCCAGGCAATTCGTTATCCTTTGGAAGCTTCTTCTTCATTAATTTCAGTAGCGAACTAAATCCCTTCTAAAATACACCATTGTTTGCCTTCCATTGCAGCAATTCCAATGTGGTACCAAGCTTTGTGTTGTCATCTTTGCAATTTGGGTACAACCCTTTTTTGTGATCCTCTAACATGCGATCGAACTTCAACTTCTCCCTTTCACTTTCGAATTCTCTATGTGCATCAACAATGACGCGACGAAGATCATCACTGGGCACATCATCTGGTTCCTCTTGATCTTCGTCTTCCCCCATTGCAGCATCACCGTATTCAGGGGGCGGGTAGTTGTCATCATCCTCTTCTTATACGTTGTCTTGCATCATAACCCCTCTTTTTCCATGCTTGGTCCAAATATTATAGTGTGGCATAAAAACCTTTTGAAGTAGGTGGAAGTGAAGGGTTTTATAGTCAGAGAATTCCTTCGTATTCCCACAAACAGTACTTGGACAATGCATAAAACCATTCCGCTTGTTTGCATCAGCCGCTTCGAGAAAGTTATGCAGGCCCTTCATATACTCGGAGGTGCATCAGTCACCATACATCCATTGCCGGTTCATCTGCATGCGTTATATAATAAAGTGTATTAAAAACCATTACAACATATCATGAATAGAGAAGTGACCAAATTAATAGAAATTCATCATCACATTAAAGCCAAAGTACAGTAGTGACGAAAATAAATACATAACGTTCTTACAAAGTTCTCATTATTGAACAACATATAGCTCTAGAGCATATAATTAGAACATACATTGAAACTATTAAATTTAAATGCAACAACAAATGCGATCATAACCGCAACTAAGGTACAAATTGATCCAACGACATAACGATACCAAGCCTCAGTATGAATGACATATTTTCTAATGTTTCTAATCTTCAAGTGTATTGCATTCATCTTGATCTTGTGATCGTCACGCACATCGGCAACATCCAACTCCAATATCATCTTCTCCTCTTCAAATGTTTGTAATTTTTCTTTCAAGTAACTGTTTTCTTTTTCAACCAAATTTAACTTCTCGACAAGAATTTGTATCTCGATTCGAATTTCCGGTTCACATACCTCCTAGATTAAAAAATATATGTCACGCTGGTTGGCATAATTGTCATAAACACTAAATAAAACAAATAGTTATAAAAGATAATATATACCACATATGAATCATAGACAGGACGAGGGCCGACGGAGGCGGATACCAAAACCATCGCACTATATAATAACAAACAATAATAGAAGTTAGAAAATTACACAAATATCTATCTAAATCATACAAGTAAGAAATTTTTTCTTTTAGAAAGAAGATAAGAAGAAGAGACTAAACACCATGGTGCCGACGCCGAGATGGGCGTGGGCGATCGATGGGGGTGAGGACGGGGACGGGACACGGACGGACCGCCAAAGCTACATAAAACTAGAGGAAAACGGAGCTTGGACAAGGAGCTTCGAGAGGAGAAATCTTAAGTGTGTCTTGGGTATTTCATCGAACACCTCATGTGCATAGGACCTGAGCTAGAGCACCACAAAGCTCTCCCACGGCAGGCCAAAAAATAGAGCAGTGCATTGCTCTGCTCGCGGGCAGCGGGTATATTTAGGCCAAGCATTGGTCCCGGTTTGTGGATGGAACCGGGACTAAAGTTCAACATAGGGTCCCGGTTCCAGCCAAAAACCAGGACTAATGGTTGTGCGCCAGGAGCGAGGCACATTCGTCCCGGTTCGTGTCTGAACCGGGACCAAAGTGGCCAGACAAATAGGGACCAATGGCCCACGAGGCCCGGCCGGCGCCCTGGCCTCACGAACCGGGACAGATGCCCCCATGGGTCCCGTTTCGTACGTGAATAGGGACTAATGGGATTTCATCAAGTGGACCAAAACCCTCTTTTCTACTAGTGTCTGGGCCAAATCTGGCCATAGCCGGGTCGACCCACAGCCTAGGAGACACAGCCAAGCCGGCTGAGCGCGTCGTGCCAGGTTCAAACCGGACTCGCGGGATCTAGTCATCAGCAAGAGGGAGAGGATACACGAGCGAGGCAGAGGCTGGCGGGCGGGGCCCCCATGTTAGGGTCGCCGTCAACCTCCTGCCAGAGTGCCCACGAGCTTAGCATTGGCGATGAAGGGCACGACGAGGGGAGCTGAGGGCAGAAACAGAACCAGCTTCGACTCGTCATTCCAATGGAGGGGGGGGGGGGAAGGAAGTCGCCGGAGTTGCACTGGCTGCCGGCGACGAGGAGGCCATGGTGGAGCGCTACAGGAGGTGGTGTCGATGATTCCTGCAGCAATCCACTCGGGAGAAAGAGGAGACCGAGTCTGGAGGGTGAGGGATTACGAGTGGGACAAGAATGAGGGCTGGATAGGCTCTCTACCTTGAGACCTCCAGCGAGGCAAGGCGACGGACTCCAAGCTTGATCTCGAGCTCGGGAGCTCCTTGAGAGAGAGAGAGAGAGAGAGAGCTAGAAGAGGGGGAGATGGCCTCAGGGTGGATATTTATAGCTGGGGTGCCGGTGCACCATGTACAGGGGCTCGGGATCCACGACAACGGTGATGGCGACCGTTGGAGGGGAAGGGAATGCCCCCAGGGTGTTCGTGCGGGTGGAGTAGGAGGCCAGTGAGAGAGAGGAGAGGCATAGCCTCGCTCTGGCGCTCGCACGTGGGAAGGCCATACATTGGCCGATGGGGGCGATGTCGAGTGCGCACTGCAGAGGTAAGGGAAAGGGGGAGAGGAGGCTCCCGACAAGGGGGCATGTCGTGGATGCCGAGGCATCTCGACTGGCTCAAGGGAGGGGCTCGAGGCTGCCAGGGGCATGGTCAGGGTGTGAGGTCAAACCTTAGCCTGTCCTATAGCTTGCTCTTGAGCGTCTTTTTGGCCGGCATGGGTATGCCATTGATGCACTCTTGAGTGGCCACTAGTGTCCAGCAAGTGCAGTTGGAATAAACTAAAGGGGAGGGAGCATTGGATGCTGTGGATGGTGGCCATGAGAGAGGTAGGGCTAAGAGATGAATGGTTCCTTGTTGTCTAAGGGGTGCAAGTGGCGGTTTCACCCCCACCCCCCAATCATGGAGCTAGATGTTGGGCTCGCTGCTCAAGATGTTGTGGTTCTTAGTGAAGCTGTGTTAAAATTTTGGGATCACGGGGAATGGTGTAAGAGGTCAAAATAGTAATTTTTAGATTCTCCCAAAAGGTGTTTGATAGAGTTTTTTTCGAGTAAATGGAGTCTACTTACCATGAGACTTAACATGATCAAATTATGAGTACAAATGAGAGCGGTCACAAGTTTGGAGCTCAATTAAAAAAAGTTGAAAATGTAAAGTTTGAAAACCCTAGAAATCATCAGAATCTGGTTTCTGTAGATCTAGCTAAGCATATTTGTTCCCCCATATGCACAACTTGGTGTAGCATCATCATTTGGGTGCTGGATCACTCCTGCAATGTTTGAGAGCAATTGGAGAAACTTGGCGATGTAGAGTTGCTCAAATTTGGTTCTGGACAGTGAGGGTTTTGGAATATTTTGGCTGACCAATTCAACTTTGATTGATATGAAACTTGGCAAGACCATTAGATATATCATGTGTGACTTTCTAGAATTTTCCTGGAATTATCTGAGAACATTTTCTATGGAAATATTTCAAAAGCTTGAAATAGGAAGAAAGGGGTTTGAGGTTTTTTGTCCAATATTTTAAACATGACCATGGGTTGAAACTCTTATATATAGAGAATATATGTCCACTAAGTTTCCCTTAATTTTGTCAAATATTTTGGAATCGTAAAAATAATTTTTCCCTATAAAAGACCATTTCTGGGTTTGAGAATATATGTCAAATATTAAATTAAAGTAGGAAAATATATTTTAAACCAATAATCTTGTGGTTTTGGTATGTCCTTTTTATAATAGGATCCAAATAAAATCTTTGGGACAAACCATCTACCGCAATTTGAGGACCTGTAGTACAAACCTCAATTCAAGGGGTTTTGGTAATTTAATTAAAGAAAAGCCTTTTTGGTCGAAATAATATTTAATAAAAATATTTTTAGGTCGTAAAATAACAGGCATGGTATGGTCATTGGGCAAGGATTTGGAGCAAGAAGATGAGTTTTGAGAGAAGGGAGTTTTTTTGTGAATAAATCCAAATAGATAAACAAGCATATGGCAACCAATCCAATCATCATAAGCACACAAAACTGTTAAATGGTTGCAAATTTTATAAAATCATAATGTGGCAAAGTGGTACAAACACAAGGTGTGACAATAGCAATTGGCGAGAACGAAATATCCGTTGTCTGTTCCTCAGTAGCTGCCGTAGTCATTTTGGTTGTTGCCCACGCCTATGCGAAGGCCTTATGTGCCCAGCTCGTGTCGGTCACCGCACAAATAGCGACGACCTTCTCCGACACCATTCAACAACCTACATCCTAAGAGTTGGCAATTGTCGACAGCGCTCGGGTAGCCGCCCATTCATCGATGGCGTCCCTAGCCGAGATGGAGTAGTTGCTTGATTCATTGGTGGTCTTTTGTTAGAGTAATGTTTGGGTCAACGAACTGTGTTTAGTTGCTCGATTAAGTAAGTGCAAGCTGTGGTGTAGTCTCTTTTTAGTAGTAACCAAATTTGCAAATTAACTTAAATTATGCGGCAAGATGGATGACCATTGTAACCAAGGAAATTCGAACAAAAAATTGCCTCCATATCCTCATTCCATCTTCCAAATGAAAATGAAATTCAAGTACATCACACACAATTTGTTGGCACGAACTGTGTGCAATGTAGTATCCAATCTTATGTGGGAAGCTTGGAGACAAAAATTTGCACGTTCAAGATAATCACACACGGGGTAAAGTACAAGATTTGTTTGTGATGTTTAGATATTGCACACAGTTGTGAATACGGGACTGTGCCCGATGACACTTTCCGCACTAGTTTTTTGCTTCAACGAACTAAATTTTTTGTTAGCGCAGAAATATTTACCTCCCTCACCCCCGGTACCAACAAAAAGCCACATTTCCCCTATTTCCTCATTCCTTTCCTAGTTCAGACGTTCATTGTTTGTTTGAAGTGCTTCCTCCTCAGCAACGATGCTCCTTCCTACTTCTCGGCCTCGTCCATCTAGTCAAGTAATTGACACCTCCCCCATACCCCTCTCTCCCACCCCCTCCTCCTCCATCCCACATGGCCCGACCACCGGCTTGAAACCTTCCACCAAAATAACTATCCCATCCTCCAAATAATCGCTTATGAAAATCGTGGTGCACCCAGTATAGCCAGGATCTCAAGGAGCATTTCGCAGCGGAGAACCAAATCATGGATGCACACGCGGATGACGCAGTGATGGCTACCATGTGTATGACCTCTCGATCTTGGAGGAGAACCTCTCCACCGAGGCCACTATCGACACCTCGCACTCCAACTCTGCCGCACGGTTTGCTGGTATAAACGGTAGCTCATGGTATTTTCTTGAGGGCACCATCGATGCGTTCGACAAAGACTATGAGGTGTTTTCTCAGCATGCTCGTGCTTACGTTAGCTCTAGAGCTGTCATGTTAGTGCTAGGGCAGAATCCGGACACTCACCACTACGAGGAGGGCACCCATGGAGTGGAGGCCTCTCCCTCTTTCGAATTGAGGACTCCATCGTTATTGATATCTTCGACGATGAGGAATAGCTTGTTCTTCTTAACTATCACTAAGGACCTACGTTCAGCTAGCTATGCCGATTAAGCATGTTAGATTTACATATTGCATGTGCTTCTCTTGCCTTTCATTTCAAAATTCTAGTGAAATGTCCAATGTAATGGTTCTTGCGATCTGAGCTTCTATTATGGCCTGTTGTGCAATGTGGTGCTTAGTTAATTATCTGGTTCACTTTTTGAGGTGATCATTTAACTATTTGTTTCATTTGTTGTGGTGGTCATTTAGCTATTTAGTTCAATTCTGCAATGTGATGTTCGATTGTTGTTCGATTCCTGAAGTGATGTGAGAAATAAATCAAATTTAGATGTACTAAATACATGTGAAACATATAAAATTGCTATATTTCTTAGTTCTTAGCACGCTTGGTTTAGATAACTAGCTTTCCCATACGGCTCAAATTAATCTGTTGGATCTGTAATGTGTTTATTTTTCATGAACATATTACTGATAGTATGCCAAATATCAGTTACAACCAGATCAATATTTATCTTAAATACGATCTACAGGGAAACAATGAGAGACACTCAATTTTACCATCGAGGTTTGAACATCCATGGTCCTTTGGCTAATAGCACCTTATTGTGCAATTGTAGGAACCATTCTAATATTAAGGTTTTTAATAATTTGTCCTTCCACATGTAGGTCCTCCTATAAGAGGTTTATGCCCACTATTTGACCCTTTTTGCATGTGGGGAAATGAGGTGTCCTGGAATATAAGTCAAATTAAGGAAGTCACAAAAATTTATAAGATAAAGAAACTAGCAACAAAAAAACAATAAGATGTTTGTGTGCATAATGAAGAAGACATCATTCCACTATAGGATGTTACTAACTCTTTCACCTTGTCATTTTCCCTTTGTGCCAATTCAAATTTTAGGAAATATATTTATGCATATGTTTGTTTTCAGTCCTTTACAAGGCAGTACATCAATGATTACGTTTCAAACCACTTGTTTGGTCAAGAGGAGAGGAAGGTATTCATACAACACCCACATCATAATCTTGAAGTCTTCCTCAATAGGATGAAGGATGGACGGGCAATCATCAACATGCACCGGCCTAAAGATATGAGGACCTTCAACATGATTGAAGGCTCAATATTCGCCTTCCCTTCAACATTTTTCTAGACGAGACTCATATCTCTATTTACTGTATATGATGCTACTTTCCAAAGGTTCTAGATGTTGCATTTGAAACTTTGCCTTGTTGTGCAATTGGGTAGCTACATATAGTATATGCCTATATGATGTTGTACTCTAATGTAATTCAGTTATGAAATCCTGGTTGTAGTAATATGAATAAGAAATATATTGTGTGCTTGGTATAAAATGTTAATTTGATTACTAAATGGATTAAAAATAATAGAGCAATTAGGCTCATTATTGGGGTTCCTATTGCAGATGGTTTATAAGACAACACCATGGGCGATGACCACAACAAACCCATACAATTTCTAGAAAGTTGGTGTGTTCGATTAGTGAACAATCACACATGACTTTCGGTCGACAACTATGTGCGTTAGGACACCCTATCTCAAATGTTTTCACATAAAAATTGTGTGTGATGGACATCCCTATGCCGAACAGTTTCTTATAGGCACCATGAGTGATGTATTCAATACCACAATCGATCAAATTATAACTATCATGTGTGATGGCTAGCCCTATCATAGACGATGTTATGCAGAAAATTGTGTGTGGCGTATAGTACCAATGGAGACGTATACTTGGGATTCTGTGTGTGGGATGCGAGGCACATCTAACACGACTTGTGCAATATGTCTGTTTGTGATGGTCCTCCCAATCACACACACTCTATTTTTCCCTAGCGTGTGTGACCGGGTAGAGGCATCGCCGCTGATTTATCTATGTCATGTGGTATAGACCCCCACTATCATCCACACATGCAAGGTGATGGTTCCTAACTACATCGCGGAAAGGGGGTAAAAATCGTTTGTATAGGATGCAGGTACACTAGTGCCGGTTCAATATGGAGACACCCATGGGGGCACACTTAGCCATTTCGGAGGTCGAAAAAAGTTATGTTTTTAAATTACACAAATCATTATCTAATACTAGAAATGGATTGGTGCCGTTCATACGAATCAAACGAGCTCAAGAACGTGAAATTCCAAGTTATGACGAATTGGCGACCATTTTAACGAAGGAGAACATATTGAAAGACATCCTTCCAAATGACGTGTGTGGTCATTTGGTGTGCATATAGCTCCGAAAGTTGCCTCGCAAGACTGGATTCTTCATTGATTTCATCTCCAATTGTTGATACACGGTCCTTGGCTCATAAGGAAGGGTTTGGGAGAAGTTAAGGCTCATCAACAACCCTTGGATGACCGGATCAACTCTAACACCCCAAAAAAATTAATTTGGTTTAACAAAAAAATTAATTTGGTTTAAAGAGGTTTATCTAATTTTTTTGGTAAAGACTTCTTTTTAAAAATCTTATTGGTTGAAAAACCCTTATAAAACTTTTCATGAATTTAATTCTTGACATCCAAGATTTTAAAGTTGCTTCTTTCAAGACCAATTTTTTTCAAGGTGTATATTTTCTTTTTATTAAAAATAAAACAGTTGAAATTTTATTATTATATCTCCTCTTGAATAACTTTTCTCACTTCTTTCCTTAGTCTATATCCAAATATTCCTTCCCAATATTCTCCCCTACCGGAGATAGTAACCTCATCATCTTTATTAAGTTTATAGCCTTCTCGATATTTTTATTCTACTCAAATTTTTATAAAACAATTTCTGAAAATTATTTGGATCCCTAGATTTTTGCAAAGGATCTCCTAGCTGCCTTGAGTTTTTAACCCCAAGTAAATTCCCCTGCTAGTCCCTAGTGTCTACAACTTAGTTATCCAAAAACCCTCTAGTCAGCTGTTCAACCTTTTCAAATTGTATTTGAAATAAATTTGGCCCTGATTTGCATTTCTTATTGGAAACCCCTCTTCCTAATCTTAAAAAATTCTAAATAAATTCATGGGATCTCAAGTCATTCCAGTAGAGCCTCTCACCAAAAATTAGCCCTAGGAAAAATGTTGGGATGCCAATGGAATTTCGTCAAGCACCTCGTGGGCAAGATTTTAGTGTATGGCCAAATCCGAGCCCAATCTCACTAATGCGCTGTTTTGGACCCTTTCCCCTTGCTCATCAATGTCATGAGCTTGCCGCACGACCTTTTGGCTACCTCTACTTGTCAATGGTGAGCTGGCATGCCGGCGCTGTCCACATCCGCGACCATAGTGGCGTCTGCTGTGGCCAACAGGGGGCACATCTAGAAGAACGACGTCGTTGATCACCGTCCACTGCCCCTGAGTGCGCCGCGTGTCCGTTCGCTTCTTGACGGCACCGCGTGTCCGTCGCCATGGCCTAGATAGTATAGAGCGCGACGACTACCATCGCGCGCTCCCATCAGCCCGTTCCATTGCGTCGCAGACTTATCTCAAAATCGAGCTTGATTAGGAAGCATATGGAACCCCTAGATCGTACCTAACACTTCCTGCCACTGAAAATGAACGTCCAAGCCCCCTTCCTCGATGTGATCCATGTCGGAGTAATCTGTCACAGCAATCGCCGCTGCCCGCCTATACATAGCCCCCCTAGCTGCTCCTCGACCTTGCACCATCGCCATAGGACTCCCAATCCCGCGCCTAGCCCCGTAGGAGGCCTCAGGGAGGTCTTCATCACCAGCTCCGACTGCTCGATCTGGGCCGGGTCCCGGAGTAAATTCGTCGAGCATAGACCCCCTCTCCTCGTCAAACTCTAACCGCCCCTTTGTTAGGCCATATTTCTCCCTAAGTGGTTTTGGTGATTGATGACAATGCCTGTGCAGACTAATCGTGTGCATTGAGCATTTCAGTTAATTCATGACTAGGCACAAGGTGATTCAGTTCCCCTCGGAGTGATTCAAAGATGGTTGATTTCTACGTTTATCTTTCGTGGATTTGAGTCGTAGGAAAACTGTACTATTAAGAGGTGGTTGATACGTCTCCAACGTATCTATAATATTTGATGGTTCCATGCTATTATCTTGTCAACTTTGTATGTTTTGTATGCATGAATATGCTATTTTATATCTTTTTTGGGACTAACCTATTAACTCAGTGCCAAGTGCCAGTTCATGTTTTTTCCGTGTTTTTGACCCTTTTCAGAGAAGAATATTAAACGGAGTCCAAACGGAATAAATCTTCGGAAAGATTTTTTCCATAACAGAAGATATGCAGGGAACTTGAGAACCAAGGAAAAGGACCCCGGGGGAGGCCACAAGCCCCCTAGCCGCAGCCTGGGGGGGGGGCTACCAGGCTTGTGGCCCCCCCCGTGGCTCCTTTTCCCTCCTTCTTACGCCTATAAATTCCCTAAAAGTCCAAAACTGCCAGAGAGAGCCACGAAAATACTTTTCTTCCGCCGCAAGCTTCTGTCTCCGAAAGATCCCATCTGGGGATCGTTCTGGTGCCCTGCGAGAGGGGGGATTCGGACACGGAGGGCTTCTTCATCAACACCATTGCCTCTCTGATGATGCGTGAGTAGTTCACCACAGACCTTCGGGTCAATAGCTAGTACCTAGATGACTTCTTCTCTCGCTTGGATCTTCAATACAAAGTTCTCCATGATCTTCATGGAGATCTATCCGATGTAATCTTCTTTGTGGTGTGTTTGTCGAGATCCGATGAATTGGATTGATGATCAGATTATATCTGAATATTATTTGAGTTTCCTCTGATCTCTTATATGCATGATTTCGTATCCTTGTAATTCTCTTCGAGTTGTGGGTTTCGTTTGGCCAACTTGATCTATAATTCTTGCAATGGGAGAAGTGCTTGGTTTTGGGTTCATACCGTGCGGTGTCCTCACCCAGTGACAGAAGGGGTAGCGAGGCACGCATCATGTTGTTGCCATCAAGGGTAAAAAGATGGGGTTTATATCTATTGCATGAATTTATCCCTCTACATCATATCATCTTGCTTAAGGCATTACTCTGTTCGTTATGAACTCAATACACTAGATGCATGCTGGATAGTGGTCGATGTGTGGAGTAATAGTAGTAGATGCAGACAGTATCGATCTACTTGTCTCGGACGTGATGCCTATATGTATGATCATTGCCTTAGATATCATCATGACTTTGCGTGGTTCTATCAATTGCTCGACAGTAATTCGTTCACCCACCGTAATACTTGCTATCATGAGAGAAGCCTCTAGTGAACACTATGGCCCCCGAGTCTACTTCACATCATATTTTCAGCTATACACTTTTACTTTGTTGCACTTTCCACCTTCATATCTCAACTTGCAATTAATCGTGAAGGGATTGACAACCCCTTTATAGCGTTGGGTGCAAGTTTGTTTGTTTTTGCGCATGTACATTGGTGACTTGTCTTGATACTCTTACTGGATTGATACCTTGGTTCTCAAAACTAAGGGAAATACTTACTGCTACTGTGCTGCATCACCCTTTCCTATTCAAGGGAAAAACCAACGCAAGCTCAAGTGGTAGCAATGGTCCCCTTCGAAAAGGTTTGGGTGGAATCAACACGTACACATTTCGATTGCACCACCTTCCCTTGCTTCAAATGGAGCTCCAACCATGTTTTTCCCTGTATGTGCACTACCGCTGGCACAACGGTAGTACCGCCCTCGGGGAGGTAGTAGTTTTTTACTACCGCTCCATCGGACTTTTTGCGCATCCTTTTGCCTCAGCAGTGGTTGGTGAACTGCCATGCGGTAGTACCACTCCTAGCAGCGGTAGTATCGCTCTGCTAGTGCAGTAATTCGGGGGTAACAATTGGATTTCCCCCCACTATATAAAGGTGTCTTCTTCCCACAGAAGGTTACCTCTTACCTCCCCAGGATCCATTGTTGCTCCAAAGCTCATTCTTGCCCGATCTCTATCCCTAGCCAATCAAACTTGTTGATTTCCTAGGGAATGGTTGAGAAGGTCCTGATCTACACTTCCACCCAGAGATATTTGATTCGCCCCCACTAATCCCTTATAGATCCTGTTACTCTTGGGTGTGTGAGCACCCTAGACGGTTGAGATCACCTCGGAGCCACATTCCATTGTGGTGAAGCTTTGTGGTCTTGTTGGGAGCCTCCAAGCTTTGTGTGGAGATAGCCCCAACCTTGTTTGTAAAGGTCCGGTCGCCGCCTTCAAGGTCAGCAATAGTGGAATCATGACATCTCGCATTGTGTGAGGGCGTGAGGAGAATACGGTGGCCCTAGTGGCTTCTTGGGGAGCATTGTGCCTCCACACCGCTCCAACGGAGACGTACTTCCTGTCAAAGGGAAGGAACTTCGGTAACACATCCTCGTCTCCATTGGTTCCACTTGCGGTTATCTCTTACCTTTACCTTCTACTTATTATTGTTGTGGTGTATTCTTTGCTTGCACTTGTTGTCTTTGTTGTTAGCATCATATAGGTTGCTCACCTAGTTGTTCATCTAGAGAACCTTTTGTTGCTAACCCTAATTTGTTAAGAAGAAGTAAAAATTGGTAGTTTCCTATTCACCCCCCTCTAGTCAACCATATCAATCCTTTCAATTGATATGAGAGCCACGTCTCTTTATTAAGGATTTCACCACCCGAAGAGTATGGTTGACGATAGTGTGGTTGGGTACGAAGTGACCGAGGCCGTGAAGTTGAGTTTGATCACACGGTACAACTTGAATGAGGCTATGGCCTCACTCAAGACGTCCATGACGACCGAAGTCAAGTCCATGCTTAAAGAATTACTTGAGGGTATGAAGAATTCTCCCGACCCGTTGCTTGTAGTTAAACCCACCACATCGGAGTTGGAGTCCAATTCCAATAAGGAAATGTCTAAAGGTACTCAAACTTCCTCCCCTCTTGACAAGAATGGGACGGGAACCTTTGCCTCAGTTCGTCCTACCCCATTCGATGGAGGGTCAGTTGGTCCTCCTCCTAAACTTGTTAAAGGTGATTTCGCAAATTGGGTCTTTTCCGTCAAGTCTCATTTGAATCACAGCTCAACAAATCTTTGGAGAATCATTGAACAAGGCTTTTACCCCCATGATCCAAACAACTTCACCCCAAGAGAAGAGGCGGACAATCAATACAATCATTCCGTGTTGTTCATCCTTCAATCCGCGGTTCCTCCCGAAGATCTACCTCACTTGCGCCCCTTCACCTGTGCAAAGGATTGTCGGAAGCACATCATGGTGTTACACAAGGGGAGCTCAAGCATTCAACGGTCCAACTTTGAAGTGGTTCTTGATGCGGCCGATGAGTTTGTTATGCACGAAGACTAGGATACCCATGATCTCTATCGAAGGGTGACTGCTCTTGTCGTGGCTCTCCAAGACCATGGGAGCAAGGATACGGATGACACTTCGATCAAGCGCAAGTTTCTCAAGGCCATCAAGCCATTCAACAAATCCATGTCCTCCGTTATTCGTCAAAGGCCAGATTTCCACTCCTTGACCTCACGCGAAGTGTTGGATGAGTTCATTGCATGGATATTATGAACAAGACTACGAACAATGCTCTTGCTCGTGTCCGATCAAAGAAAGCCTCAGCCTACCTTGCCTTGAGAGCCAAGGTCATTTCAAATGAAGAAGAGGAAGAGGAAAAAGATAGCTGCCCTGGTGACACAAAGTATGCTTATCACGAACACATGTCTCTTTCATCTAGGATGTTTTGGGGCAACAAGAGAAACTCAAAGCCCAACTTCTACAAGAACAACTCAAGTGGGTCCAAGAACAAGCAATGAGTAAGGACATGCTACAATTGCGACAATGTGAGTCACTTTGTGGCAGATTGTCCTTATGAGAAGAGGGAAGGCAACGGGGGCAAGCTCATTCGCAAAGACACAACCAAGTCCTTCCCAAGCAAGAACACATTCAGCAAGAAGACTACTCCAAGGGGTTTGGTGGTCCATGAAGAGTACACCTCCGATGATGACGAAGATGATACATGCCATGAGGGGATGGCAACGGCTATCGTGGCCATTGCCACTTCCTCCCCCAAGGTGTCTTTCTTCGACGCCACCAACGAGAACTGCATCACCAAGTTCCTCATGGCCAAGGGTATCAATAAGGTAACCCCCAACATCATGAGCACTATCACTACTTCTCCTTCTTTGTTAGTTTGTGTTGATAATAGTGAAGTAGTGGAGCTTGATGAGAATTATTTTGACAAATTCATGTGTAATATCAAAGGTGAAACCAAGAAGCACTTTGTTGTTCTTTTGGAATAACTTGGTAAGGACGATGATCTCATTTAGACGCATGAGGATACTATCTCCAAGTTGCAAGAACATAGTCGTGATTACGCCGATGAGATTGCGGAACTATCCATTGCCGTAGAGGAAGAGCGTGGTCTTCATTTGGCTCTTGAGGAGTCACACAACGTTGATCATGCTAAATTACAATAAGATCTTGATCATGCTATTGTTCTTACACGTGTGCTTAAATCCGAGAAAGTTGCACTTGGGGTTGTCCATGATAGACTCAAGGAATAATTTGACACACTTGACAAGGCCCACAAGATCTTGAAAGGTGCTCATTTCTCTCTTAAGGATTCTCATGATCAACTCAAATTAAAACTACCAAGGAGATTTCTACTTGTCCTCCTTTTGTTCTAATTGATAATGCTTGTGCTACTAACCCTTGTTGTGAGCATGTGCATCTTGTGGAGGAGAATGCCAAGTTGAAATAACAATTTGAAAAGGGCCTCGTGTCATGTATCCAAGGCGAGAAGAATATAAATGACCTTTTGAGTAATCAAAAGGAAGTGGTATGAAAGGAAGGACTTCGGTTTGCACCAAGTCTAAAAATAAAAAGAAGAACAAGACCAAGCTTTCTCCCCCTCTCAAGGACGTCTTTGTCAAAGAGGGTGAGAGTACTCATAAGAAGATGAAGAACAAGGAAGGGGGTGACAATGCCAAGAAGGGCAAAACCACCACTACCAACAAAGCCGACGACTTTAACCCCTCTTATGTTTTATGTCGTGCTAGTGATGGGCATGCTTATGCCAAATTTGTTGGTTCTTATTATGAATACATCGAATGAGCTATTTGGGTTCCTAAGACCATTGTTTCTAACATCAAAGGGCCCATTCAAGAATGGGTACCTAAATCCAAGCATTCATCTCTTGTAGGATTTTTCTTTCGATGGAGTGTCATGGTTGCTCGACAGTGGAGCCACCAATCATATGATCGGGAGCAAGGACTTGGTGGTGGATGTGCATCCAATTCCATCTATGCCCACCCATGCCCAATTTGTTGATGCCTCAACATCTAAGGTAATGGGATTTGGTAAGGTGGTCATCTCTCAAGATTTATCTATAGAGAAGGTCATGCTTGTTGAGTCCCTTGCATACAATTTGCTTTCCGTTCATCTACTTGCAGTTATGGGCTTTGCCACATTCTTTAATCTTTATACCGTGGCACTTTTGTGGAGCAAGACTCTTAAATTAGCCTTTGTTGGATGTGTCGAGAATGGTTTCTATGTGGTGAACTTTTCGGAGCGAGCTACTAAGATCGCGATTTGTCTAATGGCTAAAGTTGATGTGGGTTGGCTTTGGAATCGCCGGCTAGCGCATGTCAATATGAGATCTTTGCAAATTCTCCTCAAAGGGGACCATGTTCGTGGACTAACAAATGTCAGTTTTGCCAGAGACCATGCTTGCAGTGCTTGTATTGAAGGAAAGCTTCATGAAACTGCTTACCGCCCCACAACTAACATCTACTCGAAAAGGCCCTTGGAGCTCCTTCACATGGATCTCTTTGGTCCTCCATCTTTTGATAGTTTTGGGGGAAGAAAGTATTGCTTGGTGATTGTGGATGACTACTCAAGATACACTTGGGTAACTTCTTTAAGAGGAAGAGTGAGACTCAACATACCGTCATCGACTTAGCTAATGAAGATCAACATCAACATGAAGCAAAGATTTTGAGGATTACAAGTGACAACGACACCGAGTTCAAGAACTACACCTTGAATGAGTTTCTTAGTGACGAGGGGATCAAGCACCAATATTCAGCACCCTATACCCCTCAACAAAAAGGTGTGGCGGAAAGGAAGAACCAGACGTTGATGGACGCGGCAAGAACCATGATGGCGGAATTCAAATCTCCGTACAACTTTTGGGCTGAAGCCATCAAAACCGCATGCCGTGCATCCAATCGACTCTATCTCCGCAAAGGCTTGAACAAGACTCCATATGAGATTGTTACCGGGAACAAGCCCAACCTCCAGTACTTCCGGGTGTTAGGTTGTAAGTGTTTCATACTCAAGAAAGGTGTTCGTTTGGCTAAATTTGATGCTAGAGCTCATGAGGGCATAATTGTTGGTTATGTTACAAACTCTCATGCTTACCATGTTCTCAACAAGTCCACCACACTCATTGAGGAGACGTGTAACGTAGAGTTTGATGAAAATAATGATCCGAAGTGGAGCAAAGTGATCTTTGTGATGTAGATGATGAAATTCCTCCTCAAACCATCAGAAGA
Source organism: Hordeum vulgare subsp. vulgare (assembly GCF_904849725.1). Classification (NCBI taxonomy): domain Eukaryota; kingdom Viridiplantae; phylum Streptophyta; class Magnoliopsida; order Poales; family Poaceae; genus Hordeum; species Hordeum vulgare. The sequence goes on from NC_058524.1 coordinate 138,080,896, forward strand.
ATGGGGATTGGTCAAATACTCCCCATTTAGGAACCCCTTGTGGAAGAAGGAGAAGGACAATGCTCTACTCAAGTGGATCCATCACCTTCACTAGTACCACATGCTTTCGAAGAACAAAGTGATGGCCCTCAACCCACTGAATAAGATCAAGGACAAGATCAACCTCATGAAGATGGTGTTGCACCAAATGATGTCCAAGATCATGATCAAGACTGCGAGTTTGATCAAGATCAAGTGCGACCACAAGATCAAGGGCAAACTAGTGAGCAATCTCTAGACGGTGGTCAAGATCAAGTGCAATAAAAAGTTCAAGGGCAAACTAGTGAGCAAGCTCAAGATATTCGAGAACACGCTCCTCAATTACCGAGTAAGGAAGTCTTGGAGCGTCGCGCTGCCAAGATAGCTAACAAGCTCCGGGTTCGATAACATATCTTGAAGAATGTTCTTGGCAGCTTCAATAAGAGGGTAACTACTCATCAACAATTATCAAACTTTTGTTTGCGCCACACGTTTGTTTCGGGTGTTGAACCCCGAAAGGTACATGAAGCGCTCGATGATGAGGATTGGCTTGAAGCCATGCATGATGAACTTAAGAACTTCGAGCACAATCAAGTTTGGGAGTTAGTGCCAAGGCCAACGGAGGAACATAATGTCATTGGAACCAAATGGATCTTTAAGAACAAGAAGGATGCAAATGGGGTTGTTATTCGAAACAAGGCAATATTGGTGGCTCAAGGATACTCCCAAGTCGAGGGTATCAACTACGGTAAGACCTTTGCCCCTGTTTCTTATCTTGAATCTATTCGAATGTTCCTTGCTTTTGCTTCTCATCATGACTTTAAATTGCAACAAATGGATGTGAAGAGTGCATTTCTTAATGGTCCCTTAAATGAGTTGGTATATGTCAAACAACCCCCGGGATTCGAGGATCCCAAGTTCCCCACTCATGCATACAAACTCAAGAAGGCGCTCTACGGCCTTAAACAAGCCCCACATGCATGGTATGAGTACCTTACCGAGTTGTTGCAAGATCGTGGATTTGAAATTGGGAAAATTGACCCCAGCTTTTTTACCAAAAAGGTCAAAGGGGATTTGTTCATATGCCAACTTTATGTTGATGATCTTATTTTTGGTTCTCCTAATGAATCTTTCAATGAATAGTTTGCCGCACTAATGACCGAGAAGATTGAGATGTCTATGATGGGAGAGTTGAAGTACTTTCTCGGGTTTGAAATCAAATAAGGAAGAAAAGGGACAATCATCAAAACAAGCCAAATACACTCAAGAGATGCTCAAAAGGTTCGAGCTCGAGGACGTCAAGCCGGCCAAATTTCCTATGCCAACAAAATGCAAGCTGGACAGTGATACCAATGGTAAGGAAGTGGATCAAAAGGTATATCGCTCCATGCTTCGATCCTTGCTTTATCTTTGTGCATCTAGACCAAATATCATGTCGAGTATGGTAATTTGTGCACGGTTTCAATCCACACCAAGGAAAGCCACTATGCGGCAGTCAAACGAATCTTTTGATATTTGGCTCATACCCCAAACTTTGGCTTATGGTACCTCAAAGGAGCAAGCTTTAGTCTAGTTGGTTACTCTAACTCAGGTTGGGCTGGAGATTGTATCGGAAGGAAGCCAACTTCTGGAGGATGCCAATTCCTTGGTTGCTCTTTGGTAAGTTGGTCTTCGAAGAAGCAAAACTGTGTGTCACTTTCTTCCACTGAGGCCGAGTATGTAGCTGCCGCAAGTTGTTGTGCTCAATTATTATGGATGAGGCAAACTTTAAAGGATTACAGTGTCACTTGTAACAAAGTGCCTCTTTTATGTGACAATGAAAGTGCCATCAAGATATCTCTCAATCCGGTGCAACATAGAAAGACCAAGCATATTGATATTCTTCATCATTTTATTCGAGATCACATCAATCAAGGAGATATTGAGGTCCTCTTCATCAACTCTCAAGAGCAACTTGCAGATATTATCCCCAAATCTCTAGATGAAGCAAGGTTTCGTGAGTTAAGGCATGAGCTAAATATCATTGATTCAAGTAATGTGGATTGAAACTAGGCACACTACACCTCACTCATCATTATATTTTTCTCTAGGTGTAGGCATGGACATAGGGGGAGTGTTGCTCTCTCAATGATCTTTCCATCCCCCATTATGCATAAATTGATCACGTATTTCAAATTAGCCATTGTTGATGGCACTTGTGCTTCAAGGACGAGCTTTGGTCATGAAACCAAGGATAATTCTTCGCGGTGTCATACCATTTGTCTCAAACATTGTTGGCTTCGGCCACCGCCCTCTCTTTGTCGGAAGACTCAGTTCTGTGCTCATGTTTTGTTCTTAGTTCTTGTTATCCTCTCTTGGGCTTTCCTGCACTTTTTCTCTTGATTCTGGCAAAGTTCAAAGTGTTTTATTGAATAGGGCACGATTATACGTCCATTTTGCATCATGTTTTCATGTTGATATTTATCGCTTCTTAGGCTGTTATTTCACTTCACGTTACTATTCTTATGCCTTTTCTCTCTTATTTTGCAAGGTTTACATGAAGAGGGAGAATACCGGCAACTGGAATTCTGGCCTGAAAGTGGAGCAAAGTTGAGATACCTATTCTGTGCAACTCCAAATGTCGTGAAAGTCAACGGAGATTTTTTTCCCAATATATAAAAAATACTGGGCTGAAGAAGTGCGAGAGGGGCGCCAATGGGTGACCACAAGCCTGCACGGCGCGACCACCCCCCCCCCCCCCAGGCCGCGCCATGGGGGCTTGTGGGCAGCCCACTGGCCCACTTGCCCCCCTCTTTTGCTATATGGAGGGTTTCGTCCAGAAAAAAATCAGAAGGGAGCTTTTTCGTGGTTTCGCCGCCGCCACGAGGCGGAACTTGAGCAGAACCAATCTAGAGCTCCGGCAGGACGATCCTGCCGGGGAAACTTCTCTTCGGAGGGGGAAATCGTCGCCATCGTCATCACCAACACTCCTCTCATCGGAGGGGACTCGTCACCATAAACATCTTCATCAGCATCATCTCATCTCCAAACCCTAGTTCATCTCTTGTAACCAATCTCCACCTCGCGACTCCGATTGGTACTTGTAAGGTTGCTAGTAGTGTTGATTACTCTTTGTAGTTGATGGTAGTTGGATTATTTGGTGGAAGAGATTATGTTCAGATCCTTGATACTACTCATTACACCTATGATCATGATTATGATTATGCTTTGTGAGTAGTTACTATTGTTCCTGTGGACATGGGATAAGTCATGCTAATAATAGTCATGTGAATTTGGTATTCGTTCGGTATTTCGATATGTTCTATGTTGTTTTTCCTCTAGTGGTGTTATGTGAACGTCAACTACATAACACTTCACCATTATTTGGGCCTATAGGAAGGCATTGGGAAGTTGTAAGTAGATGATGGGTTGCTACAGTGACAGAAGCTTAAACCCTAGTTTATGCGTTGCTTCGCAAGGGGTTGATTTGGATCCACTAGTTTAATGCTATGGTTAGACTTTGTCTTAATTCTTCTTTCGTAGTTGTGGATGCTTGCGAGAGGGGTTAATCATAAGTGGGATGCTTGTCCAAGTAAGGGCAGTACCCAAGCGCCGGTCCACCCACATATCAAACTATCAAAGTAACGAACGCGAATCATATGAGCATGATGAAACTAGCATGACAGAAATTCCCGTGTGTCCTTAGGAGTGCTTTTCCTCCTATAAGACTTTGTTCAGGCTTGTCCCTTTATACAAAAGGGATTGGGCCACTTTGCTGCACCGTTGCTACTTTTGTTACTTGTTTCTTGGTACGAATCATCTCACCACACAATCACTTGTTACCGACAATTTCAGTGCGTGCAGATTTTTCCTTGCTGAAAACCACTTGTCAGATCCTTCTGCTCCTCGTTGGGTTCGACACTCTTACTTATCGAAAGGACTACGATTGATCCCCTATACTTGTGGGTCATCTAGACTCTTTTCTGGCGCCGTTGCCGGGGAGTGAAGCGCCTTTGGTAAGTGGAACTTGGTAAGGAAACATTCATATAGTGTGCTGAAATTTCTTGTCACTTCTCACTATGGATACTAATCCTTTGAGGTGCTTGTTCGGGGTATCTTTACCTCGAGCGGAAGCACAGAGAGTTGCTCCTCAAGTTGCTGCACCTACTTAAAATATTTGCTTTGAATTTCCTTCGGGTATGCTTGAGAAACTGTTGGCTAATCCTTTTACAGGAGATGGAACATCACATCTAGACTTGCATCTGATCTATGTAGATGAGGTTTGTGGTTTATTTAAGCTTGCAGGTGTGCCCGAGGATGAGGTCAATAAGAAGGTCTTTCCTTTATCTTTGAAGGATAAGGCGTTGACATGGTATAGGCTATGTGATGATACTGGATCATGGGACTACAATCGGTTGAAATTGGAAGTTCATCAATAGTTTTATCCTATGCACTTAGTACATCGTGATCGGAATTATATTTATAATTTTTGGCCTCGTGACAGAGAAAGCATCGCTCAATCTTGGGGGAGGCCTAAATCAATTCTATATTCATGCCCCAATCATGAGCTCTCGAGAGAAATTATCATTCAGAACTTCTATGCTTGGCTTTCTCATGATGATCGCACCATGCTTACCACTTCTTGTACCGATTCTTTTATGAAGAGAGATATTGACTTGAAGTGGAATTTATTGGAGATAATTAAATGCAACTCTGAAGATTGGGGGCTTGAAGAAGGTAAGGAGTCAGGTATGAATTTCACTTTTGATTGCGTTAAATCTTTTGTTGAGACAAATACTTTTTGTGACTTTAGCGCTAAGTATGGACTTGACTCTGAGATAGTAGCTTCGTTGTGTGAATCTTTTGCTGCTCATATTGATCTCCCCAAAGAGAAGTGGTTTAAATATCATCCTCCTTTAGAAGTCAATGTAGTTAAACCCACTCCAGTTGAAGAGAAAGTCATTGCCTATAGTGATCCTGTTGTTCCCAGTGCTTACATTGACAAACCACCTTTCTCTGTTAGGATAAAGGATCATTCTAAAGCTTTAACTGTGATACATAGAGGCTACATTAGAACACCTACACCCCCTGAGGAAATTAGAGTTGAACCTAGCATTGCTATTGTCAAAGATTTTCTGTCTGAAGAAGTTGAGGGACACAATATTCACTTCTGTGAAGATGCTGCTAGAATTGCTAAACCTCACGTTAGAGACAAGCATAGGCCTATTGTTGGCATGCCTGTGGTTTCTGTTAAGATAGGAGATCATTGTTATCATGGTTTATGTGACTTGGGTGCTAGTGTTAGTGCAATACCTCAATCCTTATACGATGAAGTCAAAGATGAGATTGCACCTGTTGAGATAGAACCTATAGATGTCGCTATTCAGCTTGCCAATATAGATACTGTCTGCCCTGTGGGAATTGTTAGGGATGTTGAAGTCTTCTGTGGTAAAACGAAGTATCCTGCTGATTTCCTCGTTCTTGCTACCGCTCAAGATAGCTTTTGTACCATCATATTTGGCAGACCTTTTCTCAATACCGTCAATGCTCATATTGATTGTGAGAAGCAAACTGTCACTGTTGCTTTGAAGGTGTGTCACATGAGTTCAATTTCTCTATGTTTGGTAGACAACCTCATGAAAAGGAGTTGCCTAGTAGGGATGAAACTATTGCCTTAGCCTCTATTGCCGTGCCTCCTACTGATCCCTTAGAGCAATACTTGCTTGAGCATGAAAATGATATGCATATGGATGAAAGGGATGAAATAGAGAGGGTTGTCTTAGAATAATATCCTATCCTTAAGAATAACCTGCCTGTTGATCTGCTTGGGGATCCACCTCCACCAAAGGGTGATCCTGTGTTCGAGCTTAAACAGTTGTCTGATACTCTTAAGTATGCCTACCTTGATGAAAAGGAGATATATCCTGTTATTATTAGTGCTAGACTCTCAGAGCAGGAAGAAAAGAAGTTACTAAAAACTCTGAGGAAGCACCGTGGTGCTATTGGATATACTCTTGATGATCTTAAGGGCATTAGTTCCACTCTATGCCACTACAAGATCAAAACTGATCCTGAATTCAAACCAGTTGCTGATCATCAAAGGAGATTGAATCCTAAGATGAAAGAAGTAGTGAGATAAGAAATACTAAAGCTACTAGAAGCAGGTATTATCTATCCTGTTGCTGATAGCGATTGGGTGAGTCCGGTGCATTGCGTTCCTAAGAAAGGAGGCATTACCTTTGTCCCTAATGATAAGGATGAGTTGATCCCACAGAGGATTATTACTAGCTATAGGATGGTGATTGATTTTAGGAAGTTGAATAAGGCCACTAGGAAAGATCATTACCCTCTGCCTTTTATCGACCAAATGCTAGAAAGACTATCCAAACACACACACTTCTGCTTTCTAGACAGTTATTCTGGTTTCTCCCAAATACCAGTTGCACAATTTCATCAGGAGAAAACCACTTTCACCTTCCCTTTCGGTACCTTTGCTTATAGACGTATGCCTTTTGGCTTATGTAATGCACCTACCACCTTTCAAAGATGTATGATGGCTATATTCTCTGACTTTTGTGAAAAGATCGTTGAGGTTTTCATGGATGACTTCTCTGTTTACGGGTCTTCCTTTGAGGATTGCCTCAGCAACCTTGATCTGGTTTTGCAGAGATGTAAAGACACCAATCTTGTCTTGAATTGGGAGAAGTGCCACTTTATGGTTAATGAAGGCATCATCTTAGGACATAAAATTTCCGAAAGAGGTATTGAAGTCGATACGGCTAAGGTTGATGCAATCGAGAAAATGCCATACCCCACAGATATCAGAGGGATAAGAAGTTTCCTTGGTCATGCTGGTTTCTATAGAAGGTTTATCAAAGACTTATCTAAGATTTCTAGGCCTCTTACCAATCTCTTGCAAAAGGATATTCCTTTTGTTTTTGACGATGATTGTGAGGAAGCCTTCGAAATACTTAAGAAGGCTTTGAGAACTGCACCTATTGTTCAACCACCTGATTGGAACTTCCCTTTTGAAATCATGTGTGATGCTAGCGATTATACTGTTGGTGCTGTTCTTGGGCAAAGAGTTGATAAGAAGTTGAATGTTATTCACTACGCTAGTAAAACTCTGGACAGTGCCCAGAGAAACTATGCTACTACAGAGAAGGATTTTTTAGCAGTCGTGTTTGCGTGTGAAAAGTTCAGGTCTTACATTGTTGATTCCCAGGTCATTATTCACACTGATCACATTGCTATTAAGTACCTCATGGAGAAGAAGGACGCTAAACCTAGACTTATTAGATGGGTTCTCTTGCTACAAGAATTTGATCTCCACATTGTGGACAGAAAGGGTGCTGATAACCCAGTAGCGGATAACTTTTCTAGGTTGGAGAACATTCTTGATGACCCACAACCTATTGATGATAGCTTTCCTGATGAGAAATCGAGTGTCATCAATGCTTCACATAGCGCACCGTGGTATGCTGATTATGCAAACTATATCGTTGCCAAATACATACCACCTAGTTTCACGTACCAGCCAAAGAAGAAATTCTTCTTTGACTTGAGACACTACTTTTGGGTTGATCCTCACCTTTATAAGGAAGGAGTAGATGGTGTTATTAGACGTTGTGTACCTGAACATGAACAGGGACAGATCCTACAGAAGTGTCACTCCGAGGCCTACGGAGGACACCATGAGGGAGATGGAACTGCACACAAGGTATTGCAATCAGGTTTCTATTGGCCCACTCTCTTCAAGGATGCCCGTAAGTTTGTCTTGTCTTGTGACGAATGTCAAAGAATAGGTAATATTAGCAAACATCAGGAAATGACTATGAACTATTCACTTGTCATCGAACCATTTGATGTCTGGGGCTTTGATTATATGGGACATTTCCCCAAATCCAACGGGTATACTCACATCTTAGTTGCTGTTGATTACGTCCCTAAGTGGGTAGAAGCTATCCCCACTAGTAGTGCTGATCACAACCAGAAGTTATCTTCCCTAGATTTGGAGTCCCTAGATATCTGATGACCGACGGTGGTTCACACTTCATTCATGGTGCTTTCCGTAAAACGCTTGCTAAGTACGATGTCAACCATAGAATTGTGTCTCCCTACCACCCTCAGTCCAGTGGTCAAGTAGATCTAAGTAATAGAGAGGTTAAATTGATTCTGCAAAAGATTGTCAACAGGTCTAGAAAGAATTGGTCTAAGAAGCTCGATGATGCACTGTGGGCTTATAGAACTGCCTATAAGAATCCCATGGGCATGTCTCCATACAAAATGGTGTATGGGAAAGCATGTTATTTACCTCTTGAGCTAGAGCATAAAGCTTATTGGGCAATCAAAGAGCTCAACTTTCATTTCAAACTTGCCGCTGAGAAGAGGTTATTTGACATTAGCTCGCTTGATGAGTGGAGAACTCAAGCATATGAGAATGCCAAGCTCTTCAAAGAGAAGGTTAAGAGGTGGCATGATAAGAGGATACAAAAGCGTGAGTTCAATGTAGGTGATTATGTCTTGCTATATAACTCTCGTTTAAGATTCTTTGCACGCAAGCTTCTCTCTAAATGGGAAGGTCCCTATGTTGTTGAGGAAGTATATCGTTCCGGTGCTATCAAGATCAACAACACGGAAGGTAATTGTCCGAGAGTTTTAAATGGGCAGAGAATCAAGCATTATATGTCAGGTACTCCCATAAATGTTGAAAGCTATATTATCAATACGATAACTCCGGAAGAATACCTAAGGGACATTTATGAGCCTGTTCCAGACTCCGAAAATGAAGAGGTATGTGATTCGGTAAGAAAACAGAGTCTAAAACTTTTCCAATAGGAAATTTTCTCCGTTTTGGAATATTTGAAAAAATACAAAAAATGGAAGTAGTCTAGAAAGTGCGCGAGGAGGCGACAAGCCTGCACGGCGCGGGCCCACCCCCTGGCCGCACCGTGAGGGCTTGTGGCTAGCTCATGCACCTCCCGGACTCTGTTTTCGTGCAGGGGACTCCTTCTGGTGTGGAAAAAAATTAGTATATATACTTTTGTTTGGTCTGACCCCGTATCACGCAGATTTCCTCTGTTTTTCGTTTCGAGTCTGTTTCTGTTGCATATCTAGATCGCCATGACTTCCCCAAAAGCTCCAAAAGTTGTACATCCGTGATGTTGAGGGGCCTAAGAAGACCGGAAGCGTGGAGACGAGGCTCGAAGCAATGGAGCAACAAGTCTTCAAGTGCCAAGGGATGGTGGAGCATGGACTCAACGCCAACTACATGATGATCACGGAGTTCACCAACAAGCACATGATTGATGCCAATGACATTGGGAAGCATCTCTCCACGCTCTATGGCAGGGCTGATCAACTCTAGGGCCAGATCTATGACCTGCAGAACCAAAACTGTGAGTATGAGTATAGATTCAAATCAATAAGGTTGGCTACAGATTTGAGGATTCCGGAGACTCGTTCATCTTTCCATGATGGAGCACCTATGCCTTGGAAGACGGAGGATCAAACTCATGCTGCAACAACTCCACCATCACCACCAAAGGAAGACAACTGAGCATTGGTATGGGCAATCCCCTTGGCTTGTGCCAAGCTTGGGGGAGTTGCCTCGGTATCATCTCACCATCACATCTTTTGCCTTTACCTTTGTTCTTAGTTTTCCTTTTCTGTTTTCTTTTTCTCTAGCATTTTAAAAGTCTTAGTATTTTAGTTTTGAGTTTAGCTTTGTGTCACCCCTGATGTATTCTTGCTCGTGAGCCATATAATAAAGAGTGTCTTAGTTCAAGGGCTTTGCCTCTTGCCATGATCAAAAGAGTGAGAATAGAACAAAAGCATGAAAGGTCATGTAGTGATCTTATGGGAAGTGATGGCTTCACATATAAAAAGAATGAGGATTGAAACTTGTTGAGGGTAGGCAAACGGAGACCTTGGTCATTGTTGCAATTAATAGGAAGTGATAAAGAAGGAGAGGTTCACATATAAATATATCATCTCCGACACCATCTATGATTGTGAACACTCACTAAACTATTACATGCCTAGAAATAGATGTTGGACAAGGAAGACAACGTACTGAATTGTGTTTGCTTGGCTCTGAACAATGTTATATGATTAGAGATCCCTTAGCATGTGACGATTGCTTCCACCTCACATTAGCCAAAACTCCCGCACTAAGTAGAGATACTACTTGTGCATCCATAAACCTTCAAACTAGTTTTGCCATGAGTGTCCACCATACCTACCTATGGATTGAATAAGATCCCTCAAGTAAATTGTCAACGGTGCAAGCAATAAAAATTGCTCTCTAATATGTATGATCTATTAGTGTGTGGAAAATAAGCTTTATACGAACCTGTGATGAGGAAGAGATAAAAGCGACAGACTGCCTAATAAAGTTCTTTATCACAGGGGGCAATATAAAGTGACGTTCCTCCGCACTAAGAGGACACACATCCAAACCTCAAAAGCGCATCACAACCTCCCCTTCCCTCTGCGAAGGGCCTATCTTGTACCTTTACTTATTTGCCCTTGAAAGATTCATGGTGATCTTCTCCAATTCACTATTTTGCCTTTGTCTTGGCTACCGTCACATGCTTGGGAAAGATCTATATTCATATGTCAACTTGGAGGTAAGTATTCATGAATTATTATTGTTGACATTACCCTTGAGGTAAGCAGTTGGGAGGCAAAACTATAAGCCCCTATCTTTCTTTGTGTCCAGCTGAAACTTTGATCTCATGAGTACCACGTGAGTTGTAGCAATTGTAGAGAACGAAAGAATGATTGAGTATGTGGATTTGCTTTACAAGCTTTTATTTGACTCTTTCTGATGTTGTGATAAATTGCAATTGCTTCAATGACTAAAGGCTATCAGTTGTTACTTCTCGGTAAGGTTCTTGATCCATGCTTTACTTTGTGAAGAAATTATCACTTTAGCATGAGAGCTTACATGTTGGTATTGCTGTTCTCATCATGATCATGATGCATGCATGTTCGTATCTTGTTTTGTCGACACCTCTATCCCTAAACATGTGGACATATTTATTGAGCTCGGCTTTCGCTTGAGGACAAGCGAGGTCTAAGCTTGGGGGAGTTGATACGTCCATTTTGCATCATATTTTCACGTTGATATTTATCGCTTCTTTGGCTGTTATTTCACTTCACGGTACTATTCTTATGCCTTTTCTCTCTTATTTTGCAAGGTTTACATAAAGTGGGATAATACCGGCAACTGGAATTCTGGCCTGAAAGTGGAGCAAAGTTGAGATACCTATTTTGCGCAACTCCAAACGCCGTTAAAATCAACGGAGATTTTTTCCCAATATATAAAAAATACTGGGCCGAAGAAGTGCTAGAGGGGAGCTAGGGGGTGGCCACAAGCCTGCACGGCGTGGCCACCCCCCAGACCGCGCCATGGGGGATTGTGGGCAGCCCACTAGACCACTGGCCCCCCTCTTTTTCTGTATGGAGGGTTTCGTCCAAAAAAAAAATCAGAAGGGAGCTTTTTCGTGGTTTCGCCACCGCCACGATGCGGAACTTGAGCAGAACCAATCTAGAGCTCCGGCAGGACGATCCTACCGGGGAAACTTCCCTCCTGGAGGGGGAAATTGTCGCCATCGTCATCACCAACACTCCTCTCATCACAGGGGACTCGTCACCATCAACATCTTCATCAGCACCATCTCATCTCCAAACCCTAGTTCATCTCTTGTAACCAATCTCCGTCTCGCGACTCCGATTGGTACTTGTAAGGTTGCTAGTAGCGTTGACTACTCTTTGTAGTTGATGCTAGTTGGATTATTTGGTGGAAGATATTATGTTCAGATCCTTGATGCTACTCATTACACCTCTGATCATGATCGTGATTATGCTTTGTGAGTAGTTACTTTTGTTCCTCAGGACATGGGATAAGTCATGCAAATAATAGTCATGTGAATTTGGTATTCGTTCGGTATTTTGATATGTTGTATGTTGTTTTTCCTCTAGTGGTGTTATGTGAACGTCGACTACATAACACTTGACCACTATTTGGGCCTAGAGGAAGGCATTGGGAAGTAGTAAGTAGATGATGGGTTGCTGGAGTGATAGAAGCTTAAACCCTAGCTTATGTGTTGCTTCGCAAGGCGCTGATTTGGATCCACTAGTTTAATGTTATGGTTAGACTTTGTCTTAATTATTATTTCGTAGTTACGGATGCTGGCAAGAGGGGTTAATCATAAGTGTGATGCTTGTCCAAGTAAGGGCAGTACCCAAGTGCTGGTCCACCCACATATCAAACTATCAAAGTAACGAACGCGAATCATATGAACATGATGAAACTAGCATCACAGAAATTCTCGTGTGTCCTCGGGAGCGCTTTTCCTCCTATAAGACTTTGTTTAGGCTTGTCCCTTGCTGCAAAAGGGATTGGGCCACTTTTCTGCACCGTTGCTACTTTTGTTACTTGTTGCTTGCTACGAATCATCTCACCACACAATCACTTGTTACCGACAATTTTAGTGCCTGCAGATTTTTCCTTGCTGAAAACCACTTGTCAGATCCTTCTGCTCCTCGTTGGGCTCGACACTCTTAGTTATCGAAAGGACTACGATTGATCCCCTATACTTGTGGGTCATCACACGGTACTACTGCTCCAGGCATGACAATAAAATATTACTACCGCTCAAAGAGCGGAACTACCGCTCAGCAAGCAGTAGCAAATTTTTCCTACCGCTGGCCAAGCGGTACTACCGCGCCGCCAGGACCACAGGGGGTTATATTACAGCAGGGGGCAGTTCTTTCTCCCCCATACCCATTCATCTCATGGCTCTCTCTCTTTCTCTCTCTCTTCCCACAAAACGGTGCGTGATTGACTTGCCGGATCTCCTTCTTCGGCCATTCGATTCCGTTTAGTGGGATCATCTCCCTCCTATCCCTCGTGCCATGGACCTCTGTGCTGGCTCGAGGTGCACTAACCAACCTCAGAATGCCAGTTCCAAGCGACCTCGCTCTTCAGATGCACCCGAGGGATCCTAGGCTCCGAAGCACAATTTCAAGCGGCCCGCTCACAAGAACAAGGCCAACACTGTCGATTGGGGTGCTATGACACTTGCTGAGTTTCAGCTTTGCCGAAAGGTCAACCCCTATGACAATACTAGGGTTCAGCTCCCCGGATGTGAAATGTTCTGGTCTAAGCAGCAGGCTCTTATTTATGAGGATGTGATCAAGACCAAGAAGAATATATATGTACCGGTTCAGTGGATTGACATGAATTATCTGAAGAAGGACCTGCCATACTTTGGTGATGCTCTGGCCATGGTTGAACAACTTGACATTGCGGAACTCATCACGTTTCACTTTGACTTTGATCCTAAGATAGTGGCTCAGTTCTTTGTTACTGTCCACTTTCACTCTGATGAGGAGCACACTATGTCTTGGATGACCGATGGGGAGATGTTGTCAGCTACTTGGAAGGAGTTTAGGGATTTGCTGAACGTCCGTGATGAGGGGCTTGAACACTCAGTTGGGTGGCGCCCACACACTAAGCCATCTACTACAACTAAGGAGAACTTGCTGCCATTCTTTATTGAGAAGACATCCCCATGTGGTGAGGTCTCTCACATGCTGAGCCCATTCCTTGATGTCATGCACCATATCTTTCGCAACACTCTTTTTCAGCGCGTTGGCAACGAGGACCAGGTGCATTCATACCTGGTGGATATGCTTTTGATGTATCAGAAAGGATGAACTCGTGCCTCTGGACCGCTTGATGTGTCTCACGTCATGTGGAGTGAGCTTCAGTCAGTAGTTCTTAACCGTAAGGTTCCCATCCATGGCCCTTATGTGTATTACCTGATCAAGAAGAAGTGGGCGGAGGCCTTCCCAACTATTGAGTTCCATGCTCCCGGGTGGATTCGCCATGAGCCTGTTAAGCTGTGACAGAAGAACAAGTGGGCCAACACCACCACTACACCTGCTGCTGCCACTGTGGATTCTGATGAGGATGAGGCTGCGGCTAAGGATGAGGGCGTTCCAGAGTCACATGTGCCTTCCTCTGCCGAGCCATCTTGGGCCAGGAAGCTCACGGACTGGTTGAAGACCTTGTTCTACATGTAGGCAAAGGGGCAGTATATGACTCATGTTGCTTAGAAGGAGAGCCGTGAGCGCGACAAGCTGATTATGAGGAAGCTCGATGTGCACATCTCCAGTGGGTCTGAGCAAGACATGACTCCTGAGGCTGCTTGGATGAAAAAGAAGAATCTTAAGTGGGATGAGTCTGACAGGGAGTGTGATGAGGAGACAGAAGATGAGACTGATGAGGAGTATGTTGAGCAGTCCAATGGCTGAGTCCTCTACAGTTTGAGCTACCACCTGTGTCGTAGCTGTCTTTTCTGCCTTTCTGGTGTCCTGATGCCAAAGGGGGAGAGAATGTAGGATTTGCGAGTTTCCTTGTTTTCTATGTTGCTTTATTTGTTGAACTTTCGTTCCTACTTTGGTTGTCTTTGCTTTGTGTGTGAGACCAAGAGACATCGTACTTTATCATATGGTGTGAGACATATGCTATCACTCCTCTATCTTTATTATCTCATTATTATCTAGGTTATTAGTAGCTTGTTAGTCTAAGTATTATGTGCCCTTATCTTAATGTACACATGCTATGCCTTGCTTCCATGCTTAGTGCTTATTTAGTTTGTTGCAAGGATTGCCTCATCTAGGGGGAGTTCTTTTCTTTCGTTGTGTGCTGGGCAGTCCATATCCTTTTGCTAAAGTATGCACACATCCAGGGGGAGCCTGTCTGTAATTTGTAGATTTTGGGTTTGCATATGTTATTTTTATATCCTTTAGTGGAAATCCTGTATTGTCATCAATCCACCAAAAAGGGGGAGATTGTTAGGGCATATTTCTCCCTAAGTGGTTTTGGTGATTGATGACAATGGCTGTGGACTAGTCATGTGCATTGAGCATTTCAGATAATTCATAACTAGGCACAAGGCGATTCGGTGCCCCTCGGAGTCTTTCAAAGACAGTTGCTTTCTACATTTCTCTTTGGTGGATTTGAGTCATAGGAAAGCCGTACTATTAAGAGGGTGTCCGCTCCAGAAAGGTTTGAGTGGAATCAACACGTACACATTTCTATGGCACCACCTTTCCCTTGCTTCAAATGGAGCTCCAACCATGTTTTTCCCTGTATGTGGAAAAGGGCCAGCGGTAGTACCGCTGGCACAGCGGTATTACCGCACTCGGGACGGTAGTAGTTTTTTACTACCGCTCTCTGGGCGGTAGTACCACTCCGTGGGTGGAAGTAGTTTTTTACTACCACTCCGTCAGACTTTTTGCGCATCCTTTTGCCTCAGAAGTGGTAGGCATGGTTGTATTTTCTTAGTACCATGGTTTGTGAACTACCGTGCGGTAGTACCGCTCTGCTAGTGTAGTAAGTGGGGGGGGGGGTAACGGTTGGATTCCCCCCCCCACTATTTAAAGGCGTCTTCTTCCCTCAGAAGGTTACCTCTTACCTCACCAAGATCCATTGTTGCTCCAAAGCTTATTCTTGCCCGATCTCTATCCCTAGCCAATCGAACTAGTTGATTTCCTAGGGATTGGTTCAGAAGGCCCTGATCTACACTTCGACCAAGAGATATTTGATCCCCCCACTAATCCCTTGCGGATCTTGTTCCTCTTGGGTGTTTGAGCACCCTAGATGGTTGAGATCACCTTGGAGCCACATTCCATTGTGGTGTAGCTTTGTGGTCTAGTTGCGAGCCTCCAAGCTTTGTGTGGAGATATCCCCAACCTTGTTTGTAAAGGTGCGTTCGCCGCCTTCAAGGGCACCAATAGAGGAATCACGTCATCTGGCATTCTGTGAGGGCGTGAGGAGAATACAGTGGCCCTAGTGGCTTCTTAGGGAGCATTGTGACTCCACACCGCTCCAACGGAGACGTACTTCCTGTCAAAGTGAAAGAACTTCGGTAACACATCCTCGTCTCCACCGGTTCCACTTGCGGTTACCTCTTACCTTTAGCTTGTACTTATTATTGTTGTGGTGTATTCCTTGCTTGCACTTGTTGTCTTTGTTGTTATCATCATATAGGTTGCTCACCTAGTTGTTCATCTAGAGAACCTTTTGTTGCTAACCCTAATTTGTTAAGAAGAACTAAAAATTGGTAGTTTCCTAATCACCTCCCTCTAGTCAACCATATCGATCTTTTCACCCTTCCTGATGTTGCCGCCAGCATAAACCGCGCATGAGTTTGATGGTTGTTGGTCCAGTGGATGAGCTCCAACGTCCCTTTGGCTCGCGGCCACCCAAGCTGATGCCATTGTCATGGTCGGGCTCGCAACGACCAGCTCCACTAACTAGAGACGCAGAAGGATCCCATGAGATCATATGCATCATTCCCTTTCCTTGGTTTGCCGTTGATCGTTGCCGGTGATCACCATAGTTCTCTGCCGCCGATGAGTTTTTCAAACCTGACGAGAGGGACCCACTCGTTAGGATCTTGTCCTTTTCCAATTTTTTTCTGAAAGCGTATTTCTCGTGAAAACCTTTTCCCTCTTTGGCTCGCGTATTTTTTCCCAAAACGTTTTCTGTTTTCTCAGTCTACCCCGTGGGAACTTATCTGTTGATTATAGATAGGTGCCTTTTCTTATTTTCCTTATAATTTTTTATCGGAAAATGATTTCGGGGTGATTATTTTTCTAAAAAAATCATTTTCAATTTCTTTTTTTAGTATTTATTTGAATTTTTTGGGAGAATCATTTATACGAGCACGGTATTTACGTTGATATAGCATGTTCTGTGGTATAGATACCAAAGGAGGAAGCGATGCCGTCAATTTCAACAATCATCCTCCGACTACGTTGATACACGCAAGCATGTTTGGACCTTTGATATGATGATTGTTGTCATGTATGATTTATAAAATTTTTCAACATGTAAACACGATAGCATGATATGATTGTTATGTTGCACTCATAGAGGTTTTGCATATGAGCTCAAACTTGGAAAGGTCATGAAATGATTTGATGACCTAGTCACATCATGACGTGATAGGTTGGGGATCATGACGTGACTAGTCGAGAATCGCCGTGCTCAGTGATCTCACAGATCAATGCTCACCGAACACAGATACTGAATAAAGAGTCTTACATCTGAGTACCGATTATTACAACACGTGACCGAAGGGTCAAGTTCACAAGACAGGTCCTAAGGCCAAATCACACGAATACACTAATAGCGGAAAACAAAGGGGCTAAGCGGTTGCCCGTGCCATCAAGCCTACACCGACAGACATTCTGACTTGGAAGCGTCCTAGTTCGTAGGGGTGTCGCCGAAGACATACTCATCTCCAAACTCCGGTCCTTCCATGTCTGGTCAATAACATAACCAGCGGCAAGCCAATGAGTACTTTGAATGTACTCGCAAACAGCCCATGATATGAACAATGAAAGTGAAGGATAACAATATGATGCATTTCTTGTATAACTCATTGGGGTGGAATGATCATGATTATGCATCAAGTTAAAGAATTACTCTTGAAGAACAGGATACGGATATCAATATATCTGTTGAGGGCTGAACCATTCGGGTTCACCCTATATGCCAAGTCACCAAACTTGGTCATATCATTGCTATCATAGCAACACTTTTCTTATCACCACACACATACTCACACTTACGCACACTTGGTTTATGCAGAAATATCAGGACGTAGTTTAAGAAGGATTACCCAACTGCCCTTGAACGTGGACACAACTATTCGAATAGTTACACTCTGCAGAGGTAGTACGCTGGACCCATGAGATCTAGGAAACTTCCGTGTCATCCACGACTCGCGATATATCACATACCCGAGGTAAGTACCCGATCAATGCCTTTCCCCTGACGATACTAGACAAAGAGGTCCACTCGATTGGTACCCAGCCCACATGTTGTACGTCTTACGAGCACCAACTCTGGACAGTACCGACCATGCGGGGACCAACGGTGTGACTGGAACTCATAAAAATGGCATAGTCGTCCTACCCGGCATGACCCCATCACGAGAGTGACCACATATCACTCCCGCCACTAGTAATGTGGCTCTTTGATAGCACCGACCAGAGTAGTTAACATAGCCCCGTCCCACAAGGGGTAACGTGGTTGTACTGGTAAGGTTGGGATGGTCGACACATCATAAATCTAATCCCATTTCTGAAACCTTACTCACACAAATACCGGGTGCATCACTTCACCAAAAGTGACCACCTAACTCATCATCACCCTCGGGCATTAGTTGCACCCGATGGGGTATTCATAAACTCTTGCTTTATGACAACATCATGCTCATGATAGTACTACTGCTACCTTTACTTCTCAACATGGTATTAGCATGACCCTAAGGGGTAGAGTCAAGCTCAATGCATGTGGTCCGGGGGAGCCTTCGGTAAAATCACATCAAATGATTACCAACACTTATGATCATATGCAACGGGAATAACTTGCTATCTTAACATGCAAAGTAACATATGCTCAGTCATGGTCAAAGGGCTGCTTGTCTTGGTCAGCTAAGTATCCAGGGTCTTCGAGGTCTTCCGCTCCGATTCCCTCGTCACACGGATTTTCTCTCATCGATAAAACAATAAATAAGGAACAACTCACACAGAAACAGTCCACAAAGTCATTTTAAAAATGTTCCCTATTACTGATAAATCTAAGATATCATTTTAAAAATACTTGCCCTAATTTTCCTTGAAGGAATATTTTTGAAAACAACCAAGCAGAAGCAAAACTATTCCATTTTAGCCCTTTTTAATATTGTAAAATAGAATAGTTGCTGGAAATATTCACCTAAGCATATCATTAAATACTACACATTTTTAGAAAAATAAAAGTGGAAGAATTATATTTTTACACTGGTTAAATATTTTTATAAAAATCTTAGAAATCCAGGTTTTAAAATAAAAAGAAAATAAGGCCAGCTCCTGTCCTGGCTCGGTCCAGAGCTGGGCTGGCCCATGGCCTCCCGACGGACTGCCTAGGCGCGCGCGCCGTCAGGTTTGAACCTGACGCACAGGGCCCTGCAGTTAGTGGCCGAGGCTAGCGCGGGGGAGGAGGCTGGGACACCGACAGGTGGGGCACACCTCTCGGGGTCGTCTCCTACCTCCGGCCAGAGAGGAGGAGGAGGACGCCGACGAGGTTGCCGACGCGCTGAGGCCCTAAGGAACACGGGAATGGGTCTGCCTGGCTGTCACCTACCTACTGGTGGTCGAAACAACGACGGGGAGGCGGGGTTCGCCGGCGACGAGGAGGCCGTGGCATAGGGGTTTCAGGAAGTGGTCGAGGGGGTGGCTAGAGACACGGAAAAGCTCGAGCGAGTTGGGGGAAAGCTTCCTGGGGTCAAGGGGGTCAGTTTGGTGGGTTGAGGGGCACAGGAGCCATCGTGTAGCCGGAGATCAACCGGAGCTCCGAGGGGGAGGCGCCTCGGTCGATTTCGAGCACCGGGGCTCTGCTTGTTTGCTGGGGTGGCTAGGGAGGTGCTAGTGGATGCGGTGAAGCTATCTGAGGGGTAATGGAGCGAGGGAGAGGGCTATTTATAGGCCCGTGACGGTCAGCAGATTTGGGAGCGCTGGTGACTCACCGTGGCGCGCATGGGGGTGCAGAGAGAGGTCGGGGTTGAAACCACAGTCTCCGGACGTCGTATTGGACTGCCCGAACCATCCTCAACAGAGAGAGGGAGAGAGAAGGCGAGCATTCATGGCCGCACAAGCTTGGCCGATTCTGGAGCGCGCGGGCACGCGTCGCGCGAGCTCTAGCGCGAGAGAGGAGGGGCCCTGAGGCTTGCCCGACGCAGACGGGCTGTCGGGGAGGAGGTTGGACATCTCAGGGGAGGCTAGAACTGGCCGAGGGCGTCACCCCCACCTTGGTGACTCCCTGTAGTGCGCCCAGAGCGCAGTTTTGGCATGCCACGACATGCTGGTTCGCTCTGAGGCACTTTGTACGTGTCTAGCATGTCCTCACACTTGCTGGGGGTATGGCTAGCCGTTTGGTTTTAGTGGGAGCTTCGGCTGGTCAAAGGAGGCATGAAAAATTGGTGCTGTCAGTCATGAACTGAGGTCTAAATTGGGGTTTTTGTCCTTTCCACTTTGAACCAGTGAGGGGCTAGTTGACTGGGGTTAGATACATGTGCTGGCTGCTTAATCTGAGAGTTTGAAGCAAAGGAGTTTGGTTTAGCTGTGGCTGAGGTGGCTTTTTCCTATCTGTGAGAAGGTGTTCGACAGTGGGCACAGGGGGTTGCACCCCACGACTGGTGCTGAGACTTAACAGGTTTAGTTTTGGTGGTAAACCATGGAGTTCCACCAAATTTGAGCTCCAAAGGACAAGTTTAGCTTTGTAAACTTGAAATCACTCCAATATGACCAGATATGTTCCTTCCAAAGGGAGTGTGGGCAAACTTAGTCCCACAAATCCCATTTTTGGTGTAGAACCCTCATTTGAGGTATTAGGCACTCCTGCAAAGTTTTAGCCTCATTGGACAAAATTTGCTATGTAGAGTTTCTCTAACTTGATTCTGGACAGATAGGGTTTTTGGGTCATTTGGGGTCCTTATCCACCTTTGATCAAGGTGAAACTTTATGTGGACACCAAACAAGGCTTAGGGATATCACTGGAATTTTCTAGGAATTTATTGAGAATATTTCCTTTGGAAATATTTCAAAATGCCAAAATAGACAGAAATAACTTTTATAGTTTTAATCCATAAATATAATATAAAATGGGGTTTAAAATCCTTTGTATGGAAAATATATGTCCTTGTGATCATCTCTAAATTTAATCAGATTTTTCCAAAGCAGAAAAGTATTTTTCCATGTTGGAATGCCAATTCTGACCTTAGAAATGGACAGGTTATTTAATTAGGAAAATACTCACAAAAATATTTATTTTTGTGGTTTTAAAATATAAAGATAGGTAAAGATCAGATTACCAAATATGAGTAGCAGCACTGCTTGCTATCAAAGACATGCAGTGCAACTCAAGGTGGTTTTACTTTGGTTATCAAAGGTTTTTGGAAATCAGTATAATACCAAAGGAATTTAGGGTTTTAAAAACTCACATGATCAAGCATACAAGCATACAATGTCAATCATGGCACTCACAACATTAGTTTTGAAAAAGTTTTAACAAGCTCAGAATTTTACAATAAAGACAAGTGATAGCAAAAACAGGGTGTGACAGACCTATCCCCCTTACAAGAATCTCGTCCCCGAGATTCCTAAGCTTGGTGCTAAAAAGGTGTGGAAACTCATATCGGTGATAGTCTTCACGCTCCCATGTAGCTTCGGCTTCGATGTGGTTGCTCCATTGAACCTTGAAATACTTGATAGTGCGGCTTCGAGTGCATCGCTCTGCGTCATCCAGAATGCGGATTGGCCTCTCTCGGTAGGTGATCAGACTGAAGGTCAATGGCCCGGTGATCAATGTCCTTATAAGGACCGGAACGACTTGGCGTCTGGAGACACTTCCGAAGCTGTGACATGTGGAAAACGTTGTGCACACCCGAAAGTTCCGGAGGTAATTCCAGCTGATAAGCAACCTCTCCACGCCTTGCCGTGATCTTGAATGGCCCAATGAACCTTGGAGCGAGCTTCCACTGACGGGGCGTTTAGCCCCGGCCCGTAAGGGGCTTTAGTCCCGGTTCACCAACCGGGACTAAAGGGGCGGGACTAAAGCCTTACCTTTAGTCCCGGCCCTATTACAAGCCGGGTCTAAAGGTGCTCCATGTGGGCGCCTCGTAGCGCCCCACGGGCAGGACCTTTAGTCCCGGTTCGTTACACGGGCCGGGACTAAAGAGTTTCAGATTTTGCTTATTTTCGGGTTTTTTTAATGAAATTATTTTTGGGTTTTAGGGTTTTAGGGTTTAGGTGTTCGGGAAATGCCTTGTTTGGTGTTCAGGAATTAGCTTTCATATAATTTAAATAGAAATAATTATGCATATATATATATAAGGTTAACTTATCTTACAAGCGAGCATATATATACAATTATATGGAGATCTGAATTATCGGGACTAGAGCCCGTCTATTCGATTACATGGACGAACATCAGTAATGGCTCCTAGCTACACTAAATCGTCCTTTGTCATCTATAGCTTCCATCCTCAGAAAGGTCGCAAGCTCCTCTGCAACAGCAATCACGCGTTGCTCTGGTAGGACCTTCGTCGTCATGGCCGTGTGATATATAAGAAGAGGAGATGAATATGAATATCAATCGTGATAACAAAGAATGACGGGTAAAAATAGAGGTGTGAATGTTCATTGCTTACGTCGGATTTGTGATCCTTGTGCTCAGAGGTAAACGTGCGAATGGTCTCGCAAACATAGTATCCGCATAGATGCGTTCCCCGTGGCTGCTGGTCGCACTTTACGGCAATAGAATATATATAATCAAAATAACAATCTAGCATCATAAATGTATTGAAAATAGAAGTATATCATACTACTACTTACCTGAGCCGCTCTAAAGGTCAGCTTCTCATGCTCGATACCGGGAGTCACGCACTTGAACCGTTTCCAAACCCTCCCCGACAAGGATAATGATTTGCTAAGTTTTTCATTAATTGATATATCAGAAAATCAACGAAAGAGACCGATAGAGCGCAAGAATGATTGAAATTACCCTTGGAGCATGTCCTGCAGGCTTTAGAACTGTTCCAAGGGTCTCGATAATGGGTCGAAGGCATCAACTCTTCCCTTATCAGTTTGAATATCCAACAGAATCCGATGGAAGCTGCACATGTATATATATATATATGTGTGTGTCAGTAACTTATCAATTACACTTATAAGTGAATGGACACAACAGAGTAAAGACCCTCACCTAAAGTTGTATGGAAACAGTATGTGGTCACAGAAATTTTGATCTGGTAGAAACCTTAGAAGGTTTTCCTCCGTCTCCTTGGGATAATTAGTTAGCGTCGCTATATGTATTTTATCTGGGTCAATAAACCCAATATTTAGGATGCTCTTACTTTTACAATCCAGAATCTTCATTCTGCATAATAGAGTACAAGTTATATATAGACAATGAATTGAAATAAGTAAACAAGTTATATGTAGACAACGAATTGAAAAACTTACAGACAATAGCAACTCATAAGTGATTTGTCGAGGGCGTCGCCATTGTACATCTGGAAGAGTTCATCAAAAAGTCGATATGGATTTGTTCGGGGTGGCCGTAGTACTCCTGTGGGACACTCAGCACGATCATCGTTCTCCCATTCTTTGATTCACTTAAGTACCATTGATGCAAGTAACACATATTTGTTGGGAGATCATCTTTGCTGACCAAAGGCTCACCTATGACAAACTGTGGCTTAGGGGCTACCACAGCCTTGGGTATCCTATCGTCTTGGGAAGACAACAATTCTTCAACCGAGACACCACATGCAATCACCAACTCCTTTGCTCTTTCTAAAGCTAGCCCCTGCATCGGAGGGGGAACATTCTCGGTTAACACCTTGAGGGGTGGGATCGACTGTTTGGCCTGTTGTCCAAGATGAGGAACGTCTGATTTTTTCTTGCTTGTAGTTGAACTTTATTTGCTCCCACTTGCACTTGCACGTGATCTGCTCTTTTTCACTTCCTTCTGCAATGTGCGTGCATAGTCATCAGGCTTATGGTGTAAGTCATACTGTGATGGAAGGGTCGTGAAGTATTTTGCAAATGCTATTTGCTTCTCGGTGTATTCCGGGCGGGGCTCGGGTTCCTTCTTTTTCATTTGCGCATCATGATGTTCCTTTGCTATCCTGGTGTTTTCCTCGGGGTTACGATCATAAGGTCTGATAGGAAGATTAGCATGACGTACCTTTGGGAGGGGCGACCGTTTGCGCTTTGGGGTGCTCTGTGGCTTAGGAATCGTCGGCGGAGCGTTCTTGGTGGCACGCTCCCGCTTAGTATCCGGAGCGGGCGGGCGGCGGAGACGAACGACCCAAGTCCGGTGGCGGTGATCGAGATAGACTCGTCTTGTGCTGGCTGACATCATGTGGAGGGCTTGCACATGATTTGCTCTTTTTCACTTCCTTCTGCAATGTGCGTGTATAGTCATCAGGCTTATGGTGTAAGTCATACTGTGATGGAAGGGTCGTGAAGTATTTTGCAAATGCTATTTGCTTCTCGGTGTATTCCGGGCGGGGCTCGGGTTCCTTCTTTTTCATCCGCACATCATGATGTTCCTTTGCTATCCTGGCGTTTTCCTCGGGGGTACGATCATAAGGTCTGATAGGAAGATTAGCATGACGTACCTTTGGGAGGGGCGACCGTTTGCGCTTTGGGGGGCTCTGTGGCTTAGGAATCGTCGGCGGAGCGTTCGTGGTGGCACGCTCCCGCTTAGTATCCGGAGCGGGCGGCGGCGGAGACGAACGACCCAAGTCCGGCGGCGGTGATCGAGATGGACTCGTGCTGTGCTGGCCGACGTCATGTGGAGGGCTTGCACGTGATTTGCTCTTTTCCACTTCCTTCTGCAATGTGCGTGTATAGTCATCAAGCTTATGGTGTAAGTCATACTTTGATGGAAGGGTCGTGAAGTATTTTGCAAATGCTATTTGCTTCTCGGTGTATTCCGGGCGGGGCTCGGGTTCCTTCTTTTTCATCTGCGCGTCATGATGTTCCTTTGCTATCCTGGCGTTTTCCTCGGGGGTACGATCATAAGGTCTGATAGGAAGATTAGCATGACGTACCTTTGGGAGGGGCGACCATTTGCGCTTTGGGGGGCTCTGTGGCTTAGGAATCGTCGGCGGAGCGTTCGTGGTGGCACGCTCCCGCTTTGTATCCGTGGCAGGCTTGGGCTTTGTATCCGGAGCGGGCGGCGGCGGAGACGGACGACCCAAGTCCGGCGGCGGTGATCGAGATGGACTCGTGTTGTGCTGGCCGACATCATGTGGAGGGCTTGGAGGTAATGGAGGTGTAGGTGACCTGCGACGACTCGGAGGCGGTGTTGTCCTTGGGGCCGAGCCTGGAAGCTTGATGTAGTTCTTGTCCCATAGGATGACTCCACCCAGTACTTCTCCGAGTGTCCTCTCATCTTCGGGTCCAGCTATGTCGAGCTCCATATCATTAAACCCCGTCATGATTTCATGCACCCCGACTTTAGCAAAGCCAGCTGGAATCTCACGGCCATGCCAGCGTGCATCAGGCCCAGAAGGTAAAGCTTGTCCGACGGCCACCTTCATGGATATGTTCTTGAATTTCTGATGGAGTTCACATGATGTTGACTCCTTGATTCCATCCACGGGGTAGCCGGGACCGCCCTCTATCATTCTTTGTTCATCGTCGGGCGGGGCCTCAGATTCAGCCACCCTGCTTTTCCGCTTAGATGGGGCGCCGGTAATATCAAGTGCAGGAATTTCCTGGCGTGGTACTCGTCTAAGCTCATCAATATGCTTGTGTTGCTCGTTAATCCTGGCAAGCAACTGGTTGAACTTGTCATTCTCCTCATCCTGCTGCCGCTTCTTTGCTCTCTCTCGGCTTCTGTAAGTGTCTTGGTCTCTGGCAAACCCAAGGCACCACGGGTAAGATGGACCGAAGCCTCGCGTTCGTCCTCCATGTTCGTCATTGCCGACGACCAGTGTGAGCAAATCTTTATCTCTATCTGCAGTGAACTTTCTTTGTCCCTCCTTAATTTCTTTCACTATCCTTTTCCAATTCTCCCAGGGTATCCTAAGATCGTCATTGCGGATGAGGTCCCCTGTTGTTTCGTCGTACGACCCACCATGCGCAAGGAACCAATTTCTTGCTCTCAATTCCCAGTCATCACGGAGTGGTTCAGGTACGATGCCTTTATCTATCAGATCTTGCTCTTTATTTTCCCACTTTGGGATGGCAGTCTCATAGCCCCCTGGCCCCAGCTTGTGGTGATATTTCTTCTTGTCGGCATTTATCTTGTTCTTTTCTGATAATGCCTCGGCATCTTCTGACTCCTTGTACTCTTGAAATTCCTTCCAGTGATTCGCCGGCTTGGCTAGATACCCCTCGAATACTGGCACTTTCTTTGTCTTCAGACAGTTTTTCCATAGCTTCTTCTTCCAGCTACGGAACAGCTCGACCATCTTCTTTAGAGTCCACTGCTTGACTTTGGCCCTCAGTTTGTCTGCGGCGTCTTCATTCTCACATTCTGGCAGGTTGAAATGTGACATGAGATCATTCCAAAGATTATCTTTGTACCTTTTGGCGACATAGTCACTATCGGCTGCCCCTTTGCGCTTGTTCCACTCCCGAACGCTGATCGGGACGTGATCCCTAATGAGAACTCCGCATTGCTTCTTGAATGTGTCAGCAGCATTCTTAGGAAGCTTGGGTTCGCCCGTAGGCATTATCACCTCAAAGGTGTAATGCGTCCGTGCATCCAACTTTCTAGTCGGGCCTCATTTCGTAGATTTGCTCGATGTGGAGGCCTAAGAGGGAGAAACATTCGTCAAATGAATGTATATGTATACAATATAGAGCTATCTCCAATATTTTTCACATATTACAAGTGATTGTCGAACTTCATATGTATACCTCGCCGGACTTTATTATTTCTTCACCGGCTTCTCCACCGGCTTCTCCATCAGTGGAGCTATCACCTTCTCGGTCATTGGACCTATCTCCTGCCCCATCGGCTTCATCTTCGTGTCGCTCGACCTCCATTCCATATCCGGAGTCGTTTAGATATGACGTCGGAGATTCAGCTGGTTCAACGTCGGGGCCGTCTTTGATTATATCTTCGAGAAGTTCTTCCTCTTCGAGGTTCCTGATATGTGGATCCATAGTTCTGCAAAAAACGGACATTTGATTAACTAATAAACTAACAAACTATATAAGAGGGGCTGGAAACTTTGAAGTGTCATTTTATATAGGAGGACCTTTAGTCTCGGGTCTTGGCTAGAACCTAAACTCTAAAATACCAGCCGGGCGGAGCCCAGTCCCGGACACTTAAGCATATACAATAGCAAAATTAAACTAGTTCTATTAATTTTCTTGCTAAAAATAAGCTATTAACACTTAAGCATATACAATAGAAAAATTAAACTATTAACACTTAAGCATATACAATAGCAAAATTAAGCAATAATCTAAGAAACACTATTAACACTTAAGCATATACACTATACAATAGCAAAATAAATGACAAAAAAATATTTCTTCTTCTTGTAACCCTACACTAATGTTTCCTCTTCTTCTATTTCTCCTCTTCTTCTACTTCTACTTCTCCTCTTCTTCTACTACTTCTCCTCTCCTCTTCTTATATTTTTCCTCTTCTTCTCCTCTCCTCTTCTTCTTATTCTCCTTTTTCTTCTTTTCTTCTCCTCCTCTTATTATTTTCCTTTTTCCTAATTCTACATATTACTAACCCTAATAATCTAGCACAAACCTAATAACAATAGGAATTAAATGACAAAAAAAATCTTTTTCTTCTTTTCTTCCCTTTTTCTTCCTTTCTTCTCATTTTTCTTCCTTTCTTCTCCTTTTTCTTCTTTTCTTCTCCTTTTTCTTCTTTTCTTCTCTCCTTCCCCTTTTCTTCCTTTCTTCTCCTTTTTCTTCTTTGCTTGTGCTGGCCGGAGTGTTGGGGATGAGGGGGCGTGGGGCTTACCGGCCGAAGGTGTCGACGGCGCGCGGCGACGAGGACAGCGGCGCGCGGCGAGGAGGATGGCGGCGCGCGACGAGGAGGACGACGGCGGCGAGCAGGACGACAACGACGGCAAGGAGGATGACAGGCGGCGGCGAGGAGGACGGCTGCGCGCGGCGAGGAGGACGGCGGCGTGCGGCGAGGAGGGCGGCGCGCGGCGAGCAGGACGACGGCGACGACGAGGAGGACGGCAAGCGGCGGTGAGAAGGACGGCGGGCAGCCTGACGGCGTCGTCGAGTTCGTCGCTAGCTATGGCGCGCCGGGCAGGAGAACGAGAGGAAGAAGAAGAGAAATGGACGATTTGGGTTCGAAATTTTCTAACTCCCGCTTATACAGGTGGATCTTTTGTCCCGGTTCGTGGCTCGATCCGGGACTAAAGACACATTTATATTATCTTTTATAACTATTTGTTTTATTTAGTGTTTATGACAATTATGACGACCAACGTGACATACATTTTTTTAATCTAGGAGGTATGTGAACCGGAAATTCCAACCCACATAAAAATTCTTGTCGAGAAGTTAAATTTGGTTGAAAAAGAAAACAAATACTTGAAGAAAAAATTGAAAATAATCGAGGATAAGAATATGGAACTGGAGTTGCATGTCGCCGATGTCATCGATGATCGCAAGATGAAGATCGATGCGATGCGATTGAAGATGGATGCAATGCGCTTGAAGATGGATGAAATGCGCTTGAAGATTAGGAATATTAGAAAATATGCCATTGATAAAGAGGCTTGGTATCATTATGCTGTTGGGTCAATTGTTACCTTAGTTGCGATTTTGATCGCGTTTGTTGTTGCATTTAAATGTTTTACATAGTTGTATGTTGTTTTATGAGAGAACTTTATGTATTTATTTTTTGCAATAATAACATTTGATCACTACTGTTCTTTTGCTTTAATGTGATGAGGAGCTTGTATTAATTTGGTCATATGTTCTGCAATGGTTTTTGAGCTAGTTGACCCTGAAATTGAAAAGCACTACAAATGAACTCTGAAAATGTTGAAAGTTGGCATGCTATCATCATTTCACCCACATAGCATGTGTTAAAAAGTTGAGAGGGCTACGACAAAAACTGGATGCACTTCGTGTACAAAACGGACAATCTCTCTCGAAGTATCATGGTTTCGAACAAGAACTCATCTCTTACAAAGGGATTTCATTTTTTTGAACTTATTTGAACTCCATAATTTTTGTGTGTTCAAAATGCACCATTCAAAGGCACATCACAAAATTTCAACAATTTCTGACTTCATTTGGTATATTTCGTGCATTTACTTATTTTTTTTTTGAGGTAGTTGACCCTGAAATTGAAAAGCACTACAAATGAACTCTGAAAATGTTGAAAGTTGGCATGCTATCATCATTTCACCCACATAGCATGTGTTAAAAAGTTGAGAGGGCTATGACAAAAACTGGATGCACTTCGTGTACAAAACAGACAATCTCTCTCGAAGTATCAGGGTTTCGAACGACAACTCATCTCTTACAAAGGGATTTCATTTTTTGAACTTATTTGAACTCCATACTTTTTGTGTGTTCAAAATGCACCATTCAAAGGCACATTACAAAATTTCAACAATTTCTGACTTCATTTGGTATATTTCGTGCATTTACTTATTTTTTTGAGTTAGTTGACCCTGAAATTGAAAAGCACTATAAATGAACTCTGAAAATGTTGAAAGTTGGCATGCTATCATCATTTCACCCACATAGCATGTGTTAAAAAGTTGAGAGGGCTACGACAAAAACTGGATGCACATCGCGTACAAAACGGACAATCTCTCTCGAAGTATCAGGGTTTCGAACGAGAACTCATCTCTTACAAAGGGATTTCATTTTTTTGAACTTATTTGAACTCCATACTTTTTTTGTGTTCAAAATGCACCATTCAAAGGCACATGAAAAAATTTCAACAATTTCTGACTTCATTTGGTATATTTCGTGCATTTACTTTTTTTTTGAGCTAGTTGACCCTGAAATTGAAAAGCACTACAAATGAACTCTGAAAATGTTGAAAGTTGGCATGCTATCATCATTTCACCCACATAGCATGTGTTAAAAAGTTGAGAGGGCTAAGACAAAAACTGGATGCACTTCGTGTACAAAACGGACAATCTCTCTCGAAGTATCAGGGTTTCGAACGAGAACTCATCTCTTACATGGATACTATGAAAATGAAAAGTGCTTGAAATTTAGTACATTCGATACATGCATTACATAAAAGGTTTAATACATTATTACATTATTGCACCAATATTCCTATCTATTATTTTTGTTTTCTTCTGGGTCGTAGCCATGGAGAATCTTCATCATTCAGTAGGATGCTTGGGTCAGTTTTCACTTTGAAGGGCGGAATTTCATGGAACTTATTATAATCTTGTGACATGTCTGTCTTGTCATCTACTCCCACGATGTTTCTTTTCCCTGAAAGAACTATGTGGCGTTTTGGCTCATCGGACGATATCTTCTTTTGCTGATTTGTTTTTCTCGTTTTTGTAGACATGTCCTTCACATAGAAAACGTGAGCGACATCATTGGCTAGGACAAATGGTTCGTCCATGTACGCAAGATTGTTGAGATCCACTGTTGTCATGTCGTACTTTTGGTCTACAACTACCCCGCCTGCTGTCAGCTTCACCCATTTGCACCGAAACAAAGGTATCTTAAAAGTAGGTCCATAGTCAAGTTCCCATATCTCCTCTATGTACCCGTAATATGTTTCCAAACAGTGCCCATTCTCGTCTGTTGCATCAAAGCGGACACCACTATTTTGGTTGGTGCTCTTTTTATCTTGGGCAACCGTGTAAAATGTATTCCATTTATCTCATACCATTGGAAAGTACATATAGTCGAAGATGGTGGCCTGGCCAAACAGTACAGCACATCTCCAACGGTGTCGTCATTCATGAGATGTGTCTGCAACCAACTGCCGAAAGTCTTCTCGTGTTCCCCTTTAATCCAAGAGTCAGCCTTCCCCGGTTTTCGGAGCGTAGAATATTCTTGTGTCTCACGATATACGGAGCCACCACGGTGGAATTGTGTAGAACTGTGTAGTGTGCTTGAGAGAAAGAATGCTCGTCCATACATACTTTTGCTTTCCTTCCTAGTGTGCCTTTTCCTGTCAGCCTACCCTCATACCGAGATTGAGGAACACCAATCGGCTTAAGGTTAGGAAGAAAGTCCACACAAAACTCAATGACCTCCTCTGTTCCATAGCCCTTGGAGATGCTTCCTTCTGGCCTAGCACGGTTACGAACATATTTCTTTAAGACTCCCATGAACCTCTCGAAGGGGAACATATTGTGTAGAAACACACGACCGAGAATTCTAATCTCTTCGACTAGGTGAACTAGGAGGTGTGTCATTATATTGAAGAAGGATGGCGTGAACAACAACTCAAAGCTGACCAGACATTGGACCACATCAATCTGTAACCCTGATAGACTTTCTCGATCGATTACCTTTTGAGAAATTGCATAGAGGAATGCACATACCTTCACAATTGCCAGGCGAACATTTTCCGGTAGAATTCCCCTCAATGCAACCGGAAGCAATTGCGTCATAAGCACGTGGCAGTCATGAGACTTTAGGTTTTGGAATTTTTTGTCTTTCATATTTACGATTCCCTTTATATTCGACGAGAAGCCAGTCGGGACCTTGATACTGAAAAGGACTTCAAAGAAGATTTCCTTCTCTTCCTTAGTAAGAGCGTAGCTGGCACGCCCTTGAAACTGCCGTTGATGCATGCCATCTCTTCCTTTATGACGTTCCTGGTCCTCCCGTGCTTCTGGTGTATCTTTTGACTTCCCATACATGCCCAGGAAGCCTAGAATATTCACGCAGAGATTTTTCGTCAGGTGCATCACGTCGATTGCCGAGCGGACCTCATGGACTTCCCAGTAGGGTAGCTCCCAAAATATAGATTTCTTCTTCCACATGGGTACGCGCTTATGAGGGCCGTTAGGAACAGGTTGGCTGCTAGGACCCTTTCCAAAGATTACTTTTAAATCTTTGACCATATCAAATACTTCAGCACCAGTACGGATGACAGGCTTCCCCCGGGGTTCTGCCTTGCCATTGAAATGCTTGCCTTTTTCTTTAAGGGATGCTTGGGCGGAAGAAAACGACGATTGTACGGATACACATTCTTCCTACATTTGTCCAGATATATACTTTCGGTCTGATCCAAACAGTGTGTGCATGCATTGTATCCCTTGTTTGACTGTCCTGAAATGTTACTAAGAGCAGGCCAATCATTGATGGTTACGAAAAGCAACGCTCGAAGGTCAAATTCCTCTTGTTTGTGTTCGTCCCACACATGTACACCTGGTTCGGCCCACAGCTGTAAAAGTTCATCAACTAATGGCCTTAGGTACACATCAATATCGTTGCCGGGTTGCTTTGGACCTTGGACAAGCACTGGCATCATAATGAACTTCCGCTTCATGCAAAACCAAGGAGGAAGGTTGTAGATACATAGAGTAACGAGCCAGGTGCTGTAACTGCAACTCTGCTCCCCAAAAGGATTCATGCCATCTGTACTCAGACCTAACCATAAGTTCCTTGCGTCAGCTGCAAATTTCGGGAACTCTCTCTCGATTTTTCTCCACTGCTGACCATCAGCGGTGTGCCTCAACTTATCGTCTTACATACGATCTTCCATGTGCCATCGCAACAACTTCGCATGATCTTTATTTCTGAACAGACGTTTCAACCGTGGTATTATAGGAGCATACCACATCACCTTGGCAGG
Organism: Hordeum vulgare subsp. vulgare; assembly: GCF_904849725.1. Taxonomy (NCBI): domain Eukaryota; kingdom Viridiplantae; phylum Streptophyta; class Magnoliopsida; order Poales; family Poaceae; genus Hordeum; species Hordeum vulgare. The sequence continues at coordinate 138,113,273 of NC_058524.1, forward strand.
AACCCTCTTCCTGGGTGGCTCGCCCTCAATATCACCAGGGTCATCTTTTCTGATCTTATACCGCAATGCAGTGCATACCGGGCATTTATCCATATTCTCGTACTTCTCACCGTGGTAGAGGATGCAGTCATTAGGGCATGCATGTATCTTCTGCACATCTAATCCTAGAGGGCAGACAAGATTCTTTGCTTCGTACGTGCTGCCGGGCAATTCGTTCTTTCTTGGAAGCATATTCTTCATCAGTACCAGCAACTTTTCGAATGACGAGTCAGTCACACCGGTCTCTGCCTTCCACTTCAGCAATTCCAGTGTGCTACCCAGCTTCTTTTGGCCATCTTCACAAGTTGGGTACAACAATTTGTTGTGGTCCTGTAACATCTGCTCGAACTGCAACCTCTCCTTTTCTGTGTCGCAACCTCGTCGTGCATCAGAAATGACCCGACCAAGATCATCAGTGGGCTCATCTGGTTCCCGTTCTTCATCCTGATCTTCTTCTTCATTGTCTTCCATTGCGGTATCAGCATACTCAGGGAACATAGATCGGTAGTTGTCATCATCATTCTCTTCTTCTTCTTCGTCGTCTTCCATCATAACCCCTCTTTCTCCGTGCTTGGTCCAAACATTATAGCCCGACATAAAACCAGACCGAAGCAGGTGGCTCTGAATGACTCTTGAGGAAGTGTAATCCTTCTCATTCCGACATTCAACACATTGACAAAACATATAGCCACCACCATGCTTGTTCGCATCGGTTGCATCTCGAAAAGAATGCATGCCTTCTCTGTAAGCGGCTATGCGTCGATCACCGTACATCCATGGATGACTCATCTGTGTTATACGACAGTATATCAAATACAATCACGATCCTAAAAATTAGTACCGCACGGTCTAAACGAGGAAATATAGTTGCTAACCTTTTAGAATAAGTAGAAATAAAGAGGAAGAGGTTTAAGCGTGGCTCATGCATCTCATATCGTAGTTGTGTTCGGTGAACTGAAGCGGCATCGCTCTAACACACATTTCAACAAACACCTCTAGTGCATCAAAAAAGTGGAGAGCTAGCACCCACCCACAATCCTCCATCCAAGAAAAATGCAATGAAGAGGGGAGAGGGGGGCTGTGCTATATATTGGCAGAGGACTTTAGTCCCAGTTTGAGACACAAACCGGGACTAAAGGTGGCGCACATGCGGGCTGCCCACCGCGTAGCCCTTTAGTCCCGGTTTGGGACATGAACCGGGACTAAAGGCTCCTTACGGGCCGGGACTAAAGCCTCGAGGGAGGCATTGGGAATTGGGGCGACGTGGCCGGGCCTTTAGTCCCGGCCCAGAGGCAGGCCAGGACTAAAGGGTCCCAGCCAAAGGCCCGTTTTCCACTAGTGTTCCCCTTAATGTGGAAACGCTTGGTTCCCTTGAGAGGTGTGACATGAAGGTACACCAGATCTCCGGGAATGAACTCCACATTCCTGCGGTGAGAGTCCGCATAACTCTTTTGTCATGACTTGGCTGCCTTCAGATTTTCTTGGATTAGTTGCTCCTTCTCTTCTACCCGGTGCAAAACTTCTGGTCCGAAAATCAGCCCATCTCCGGTTTCTAACCAGTTGAGCGGGGTGCGGCATTTCCGTCCGTACAACACTTGAACGGGGCCATCTAGAGACTAGACTGGTAGCTGTTGTTGTACGAATACTCAGTGAACGGTAGACAGTCTTCCCATTTGGCTCCATGCGCTAGGACGCATGCGCAGAGCATATCTTTGAGTATGTGATTCACACTTTCCGTCTGTCCTACCGTCTGCAGGTGGAAGGCGGTGCTGAAAGAGAGCTTGGTACCGAGGGCTTCCTGAAGTTTCCACCAAAACCTTGAAGTGAACTGCGTACCTCGGTCAGATACAATCTCCTTGGGAACTCCATGAAGGCTTACTATGCGCTCGATATAGAGACTAGCCAACTTGTTCCCGTCATATGTGGTGTTGATAGGGATGAAATGGGCCACCTTGGTCAAATGGTCGAGAATAACCCATATCAAGTTATGGCCCTTGCTATTGGTAGACCGGTAATGAAATCCATCCCTACCTTGTCCCACTTCCATTCCGGCACCCGGAGAGGTTGTAGCAGTCCTGCGGGTCGCTGATGCTCAGCCTTAACTTGCTGACACACAACACACTTGGCCAGATAGGACGCAGTTTACCTCTTCATGTCGTGCCACCAGAATCTTTCTCGGAGATCTTGATACATCTTGGTACCACCGGGGTGAATGGAGTAGGGTGTATCATGAGCGTCCCGTAGGATGAGTTCCTTGAGTTCGGCCTTGTTGGGTACGCATAAACGTTTCCCAAACCACACCACTCCTTGATCATCCTCCAAGAATCATGGGGCCTTGCCTTCTGGAATCTTCTTCTTGATACCTTCGATGCTCTTGTGACCCTTCTGGGCCTCCTTGATATCGTCTTCCACCGTTCGTTTGACTTCGAGATTATCTAGGAATCCTGGTTCCACCAGTTCCAATCCGAAGTTCTCCAATTCTTCGTATAAGGCGGGCTGCCTTTTCTTAAGCATGACGTTTAAGGTGCTATTCTTCCGACTCAAGGCGTCAGCCACTACATTTGCCTTACCGGGGTGATATTGAATGCTGAGGTCGTAGTCTTTTATTAACTCCAACCATGTTCGTTGCCTCATATTCAATTCCCTTTGGGTGAAGATATACTTCAGACTCTTGTGGTCGGTGTATATTTCACATCGCTTCCCCACAAGGTAATGTCGCCATGTCTTCAGGGCATGCACTACTGCTGCCAACTCGAGATCATGGGTGGCATAATTCTCCTCATGCGGGCGCAGTTGCCGCGACAAGTATGCCATGACCCTGCCATCCTACATTAGAACCCCACCTAGCCCGGTCCTGGAGGCATGACAGTATATCATGAACTCCTTGCTGATATCTGGAGTGGCCAATACCGGGGCGGTGGTTAGCCTCTTCTTCAACTCTTGTAAGCTTGCCTCACATTCCGGCGTCCATTCAAACTTCTTGCCTTTCTTCAAGATCTGAGTCATAGGTCGCGCGATGCGGGAGAATCCTTCTACGAACTTGCGGTAGTATCTTGGGAGTCCGAGGAAGCTCCTGACTTCCTTCACGTCGATTGGCGATTCCTAGTTGGTTACCGTGGTAATCTTAGAGGGATCAACTCGCAATCCACTTGCCGTCATGGTATGACCTAGGAATCCAACTTCGTTCAGCCAAAACTGGCATTTGCTGAACTTGGCATATAGTTGGTGCTCTCGAAGCTTTTCCAATACTAACCTCAAGTGTTGCTCATGCTCTTCTTCAGACTTGGAAAAGATTAATATGTCGTCAATGAATACGACGACAAACTGTCCAAATATTCCATGAAGACCTTATTCATGAGGTACATGAAGTAAGCTGGGGCATTTGTCAATCCAAAGGACATGACAGTGCATTCGTACAGACCGTACCGGGTCACAAATGCCGTCTTCGGAATGTCTTCGGGTCGAATCTTTAGTTGGTAATATCCAGATCGAAGGTCGATCTTGGAGAATACCTTTGCTCCATCAAGCTGGTCGAATAAGTCTTCAATATTGGGGAGTGGATACTTGTTCTTGATCGTGACCTCATTGAGTGAACGGTAATCGACAGAAAGTCGGATTGTCCCATCCTTCTTGGACACGAAGAGAACAGGCGATACCCAAGGTGACGCACTTGGACGAATAAACCCTTTCCTGAGTTGCTCATCTAGTTGCTTCTTCAACTTTGCTAGCTCTTCGGATCCCATCCTGTAAGGCTTCTTATAGATAGGCCTTGATCTGGGCATGAGTTCGATGATGAACTCGATGTCTCGGTCAGGAGGCATCCCTTGTAGCTCATCAGGAAAGACATCCGGGTACTCACAGACTATTGGCACTCGGTCGAGTCCTTCCTCTGATAGGCTGTTAACTCGTGGCACTCGAGTGGGTACTGGCTCAGAGACATACTTGACTTTGACCCCTTGGTCACTTGTCATGGTAATGGCCCTGTTAGCACAATCCAAGATACTCTGATGCTTGGCCAACCAGTCCATAACGAGGATTACTTCTAGGCCTTGCGACTTAAGCACAATGAGATCTGCTGAGAAGCTCGTCCCATTGATAACTATCCCAACCTTTCTACACCCTAGGTTGGTTCTCAAGACTGCTCCCGGGGTTTGAATTGCCATATGCCCACGAAGCAAGGTAGGTTCTAGTCCACACTTTTCCGCAAACTTTTGCTTAACAAAGGAATGCGAAGCACCACAAACAAACAATACTGTTTCTGGGATAGAGTTGACGAAGAACGTACCCAGAATACAGTCCGGGTCTTCCTGTGCCTCTTCTATGGAAATATGATTAATCCGCCCGTTGCTGTGATACTGCTGATTGCGGGGAGCCTGGTTCCTGCCTAGTGCTACTTGGCCTGGATTTGGCGCATTGGGGCGCGGAACATCGGGTTTCTTAGTGGGGCACTGCCTGGAATAGTGCCCTGGTTGCCGACACCCGAAACAGGTAACTTGCGCTGGAAGGTTGGTCTTGCTCCCACCGTTGTTCGGCGGAGTGCTTGCTGGCTTGACGCTGACTTGCTGAGGTTGGTAATTCTGACAAAATGTTGAATGCTTGGACTGCTGCTGCTGATAGTTGGGTCTTGCTGGGGCTGACTGCCATGGTCGTGGTTTCGAGTTGATTGGCCCTCCACTACTTATTAGATTGCGCTTACGGGTGTTTTCCATTGCACGACGCTTGTCTTCCAACATAAGAGCATTATTAACTAGGTCACTGAAGGTCCGACATTCACAAACAACCAGTTGATACTGGACTGACTGTTGTAGTCCTTCCATAAAGCGCTCCACTTTGGCAGCCTCAGTGCTGACATCTTCAGGTGCATAACTTGATAGAAGGTTGAACTTCTACAAATACTCCTTGACTGATCCACTGCCTTGCCTTAAGGCTCAGAATTCCCGCTGCTTAATGGTCATCATCCCCGGAGGAATGTGAGCGGCGTGGAATCCATCCTTGAACACGGCCCAAGTGATGACTTGCCCGGCTCGCATGATCTAAAATCCATCCCAGCAGGCTCTGGCTGTGCCTCCGAGATAGTGGGTTGCATAGAGAACTTTCTCGTTGTCGTCAGTGCACTTGACCAGCGCAAGAAGGTCTTCAATAATGCGGATCCAGTCATCGGCATCCAAGGGCTCAGTCGTCTCCGTGAATATGGGCGGTGTAGTCCGCATAAACTCAGAGAGAGTTGAGCGACCGTTGCCATTCCCGTTCTGCGGCGGGTGGTTCACCAAAGTTTGAGCCAACTGCCGGATAGCGGCATTGTTGGCATGACGCTCCTCCCGAAGAGCTTGAAGGAACTGAGCCATGGTCAAGCTTTTAGGGGGAGGCGGAGGAACATCGTCTTGCTGCACATGGTGATCTCCCGCTTGAGCTTCCCCTCCGGCTCCCTGCTACTGGCCTGAAGAGGCAGAGCCGGGGTTGCCGAAAGTGCTGTTGCGAGTTGCATTCACCATCCTGTCAGGGGAGTAGACAGGTCAAATTCTGCTGAACCGGTTGCACTCGAAAGAGATGACTTTCTAGTAAAGAAGGGGTCTGGTGTGTGCTAGTGTGCAAGGTTTTGTGACAAAGGTTTTTGAAAAGAACTACTGCATTAATTTAAAAGCAAGTGATGCAGTCACTCACAAGCTTGTCAAGGCAGAATGTGACTTGCATCCAACAGGTTCACACAACATCCGGGTCATAAAATCCTGATACAAGAACTCCTACGTTCAGTACATCCTATGCTGCTAAGCGATCGACTGTGCGGTCTCATAAGCCGGCTCTGTGGGATCTTCGTCTTCATCTTCATCTCTGTCTTCATCTTTGTTAGTGCTTGCCTTCCTCGTAGGGTTAGGGGAAGGAAGTAGACCATCACGACGTCTCTTTGTTGGTGAGGTAGCGAAAAGCTCGGTGTACTCTTCTGCGGTTAAACGTCGACTCTGAAGAGGAACAACCTAAAGTGGGGGTATTCCTCCTTGGAAAGCAAAGCCAGGTGATATCAGAGGTGCTCCTTCTTTCTTCACCTTGCTATTCTTCATCTTCTCCATACGAAGTAGGTCCTTAACTTGGTGCAGCTCTTGGCGAATCCTAGTTGACTCCTTGATCAAAAGATGTCTCAAGGTGTCTGAGGAGAGGCTGAAGTAGGTCTGAAACCTTAATGGCATCCCGTCCTTAGAAGAGGGCTTGAGTGTCCAGCTTCCGTCTATCTTATCCTTAACAAAAGGTAGGTGACGAGTAGCGGGTTCGTTTGCCCTCTCAGGAAGGATGTCGCGGAGTCGCACGAGTGCCTCTCGTGCTGCAGTCTCCACGGCCAACAACAGATCCTCCATTTGTGGCCCTTCAAAGAACCAGCTAGTTGGGGAGTCATTAGCCTTCACTATCACGTCCACATGATACTCCTTGGTGTCGGCGTTTACCCAGTGTTCATGGTAGACAAAGACGGGCGTGCGACACACTTGACACTTCTCGAGGCTATCACTCAAAAGCAGAGGAAAGCCCGTTTCCAGAAGCGTCTCGGGTACGGCGACCATCTACAAGGTGTAGAGGAGAGGGTTAGAAATATATAGTTGGTGCGGTTCTAGGGTCAATCTATGTGCACTAATTGTCCGGCAATCGCCCATGCTACCTAAGGCTTCCTATAGTCAGAATGGCTCTGATACCATCTCTGTGGGGACCCCGACTTACTAGTCGAGATTCGCCGTGCTCAGTGATCCCAGAGATCAATGCTCATCGAACATAGATACTGAATAAAGAGTCTTACATCCGAGTACCGATTATTACAACACGCGACCGAAGGGTCAAGTTAACAAGACAGGGCCTAAGGCCAAATCACACGAATACACTAATAGCGGAAAACAAAGGGGCTAAGTGGGTGCCCATGCCATCAAGCCTACACCGACAGGCATTCTGACTCGGAAGCGTCCTAGTCCGCAGGGGTGTTGCCGAAGACATACTCATCTCCAAACTCCAGTCCTTCCATGTCTGGTCAATAACATAACCAGTGGCAAGCCAATGAGTACTTTGAATGTACTCGCAAACAACCCATGATATGAACAATGAAAGTGAAGGATAACAATATCATGCATTTCTTGCATAACTCATTGGGGTGGAATGATCATGATTATGCATCAAGTTAAAGAATTACTCTTGAAGAACAGGTTACGGATATCAATATATCTATTGAGGGCTGAACCATCCGGGTTCACCCTATATGCCAAGTTACCAAACTTGGTCATATCGTTGCTATCATAGCAACACTTTTCTTATCACCACACACATACTCACACTTACGCACACTTGGTTTATGCGGAAATATCAGGACGTAGTTTAAGGAGGATTACCCAACTGTCCTTGACCGTGGACACGGCTATTTGAATAGTTTACACTCTGCAGAGGTAGTACGCTGGACCCACGAGATCCGGGAAACTTCCGTGTCATCCACGACTCGCGGTATATCACATACCCGATGTAAGTACCCGATCAATGCCTTTCCCCTGGCGATACTAGACAAAGAGGTCCACTCGATTGGTACCCAACCCACAAGTTGTACGTCTTACGAGCACCAACTCTGGACAGTACCGACCATGTGGGGACCAACGGTGTGACTGGAACTCATAAAAATGGCATAGTCATCCTACCCGGCATGACCCCATCACGAGAGTGACCACATATCACTCCCGCCACTAGTAATGTGGCTCTTTGCTAGCACCGACCAGAGTAATTAACATAGCCCCGTCCCATAAGGGGTAACGTGGTCGTACTGGTAAGGTTGGGATGGCCGACACATAATATATCTAATCCCATTTTTGAAACCTTACTCACACAAATACCGGGTGCATCACTTGACCAAAAGTGACCACCTAACTCATCGTCACCCTCGGGCATTAGTGGCATCCGACGGGGTTTTCATAAACTCTTGCTTTATGACAACATCATGCTCATGATAGTACTACTGCTACCTTTACTTGTCAACATGGTATTAGCATGACCCTATGGGGTAGAGTCAAGCTCAATGCATGTGCTCCGGGGGAGCCTTCGGTAAATCACATCAAATGATTAACGACACTTATGATCATATGCAACGGGAATAACTTGCTATCTTAACATGCAAAGTAACATATGCTCAGTCATGGTCAAAGGGCTGCTTGCCTTGGTCAGCTAAGTATCTGGGGTCTTCGAGGTCTTCCGCTCCGATTCCCTCGTCACACGGATTTTCTATCGTCGATAGATCAATAAATAAGGAATAGCTCACACAGAAACAGTCCACAAAGTCATTTTAAAAATGTTCCCTATTACTGATAAATCTAAGATATCATTTAAAAAATACTTGCCTTAATTTTCCTTGAAGGAATATTTTTGAAAACATCCAAGCGGAAGAGAAAATATTCCATTTTATCCCTTTTTAATATTTTAAAATAGAATAGTTGCTGGAAAAATTCACCTAAGCATATCATTAAATACTACAAATTTTTAGGAAAATAACAGTGGAAGAATTATATTTTTACACTGGTTAAATATTTTTATAAAAATCTTAGAAATCCAGGTTTTAAAATAAAAAGAAAATCAGGCCAGCTCCTGCCCTGGCTCGGCCCAGAGCTGGGCTGGCCCATGGCCAGCCGACGACCTGCCCACGCGCACGCGCCGTCAGGTTTGAACCTCACGAGCGGGGCCCTGCGGTCGGTGGTCGAGGCCAGCGCGGGGGAGGAGACTGGGCCACCGACAGGTGGGGCACACCTGTCGGGGTCATCTCCTACCTCCGACAAGAGAGGAGGAGGAGGCCGCCGACGAGGTTGCCGATGCACTCAGGCCCTAAGGAACACGGGAATGGGTCTGCCTGACCGTCGCCTACCTGCTGGTGGTCGAAACAACGACGGGGAGGCGGGGGCTCACTGGCGACGAGGAGGCCGTGGCGGAGGGGTTTCGGGAAGTGGTCGAGGGGGTGGCTAGAGACATAGAAAAGCTCGGGCGAGTTGGGGGAAAGCTTCCTGGGGTCATGGGGGTCAGTTTGGTGGGTCGAGGGGCGCAGGAGCCGTCGTGTAGCCGGAGATCGACCAGAGCTCCGAGGCGGAGGGGCCTCGGTCGATGTCGAGCACCGGGGCTCGGCTAGTTTGCTGGGTGGCTAGGGAGGTGCTAGTGGATGCGACAAAGCTATCTGAGGGGTGCTAGAGCGAGGGGGAGGGCTATTTATAGGCCCGCAACGGTGAGCAGATTCGGGAGCGCCAGTGACGCACCGTGGCGCGCATGGGGGTGCAGAGAGAGGTCGGGGTTGAAACCATGGTCTCACGACGTGGTATTGGACTGCCCGAACCATCTGCAGCAGAGCGAGGGAGAGAGAAGGCGAGCATTCGTAGCCGCACAAGCTTGGCTGATTCTGCAGCGCGAGGGCATGCGTCACGCAAGCTCTAGCGTGAGAGAGGAGGGGCCCTGAGGCTTGCCCGACGCAGAGGGGCTGTCGGGGAGGAGGTTGGATATCTCGGGGGAGGCTGGAACTGGCCAAGGGTGTCGCCCCCACCTCGGTGACTCCCTGTAGCGCGCCCAGAGCGGAGTTTTGGCATGCCACGGCATGCCACGGCATGCTGGTGCACTCCGAGGCACTTTGTACATGTCTAGCATGTCCCGGCACTTGCTGGGGGTGTGGCTACCCGTTTGGTTTTAGTGTGAGCTTCGACTGGTCAAAGGAGGCAGGAAAAACTGGTGCTGTCAGTCATGAACTGAGGTCTAAATTGGGGTTTTTGGCCTTTCCACTTTGAACCACTGAGGGGCCAGTTGACTGGGGTTAGATACATGTGCTGGCTGCTTAATCTGAGAGTTTGAAGCAAAGGAGTTTGGTTTAGCTGTGGCTAAGGTGGCTTTTTCCTATCTGTCAGAAGGTGTTCGACAGTGGGCACAGGGGGTTGCACCCCACCACTGGTGCTGATACTTAACATGTTTGGTTTTGGTGGTAAACCATGGAGTTCCACCAAATGTGAGCTCCAAAGGACAAGTTTATCTTTGTAAACTTGAAGTCACTCCAATATGACCAGATCTGTTCCTTCCAAAGGGAGTGTGGGCAAACTAAGTCCCACAAATCCCATTTTTGGTGTAGAACCCTCATTTGAGGTATTAGGCACTCTTGCAAAGTTTTAGCCTCATTGGACAAACTTTGCTATGTAGAGTTGCTCTAACTTGATTCTGGACACACAGGGTTTTTGGGTCATTTGGGGTCCTTATCCACCTTTGATCAAGGTGAAACTTTATGTGCACACCAAACAAGGCTTAGGGATGTCACTGGAATTTTCTAGGAATTTATTGATAATATTTCCTTTGGAAATATTTCAAAATGCCAAAACAGACAGAAATAGCTTTTATAGTTTTAATCCATAAATATAATATAAAATGGGGTTTAAAATCCTATATATGGAAAATATATGTCCTTCTGATCATCTCTAAATTTAATCAGATTTTTCCAAAGCAGAAAAGTATTTTTCCATGTTGGAATACCAATTCTGACCTTAAAAATGGACATGTTATTTAATTAGGAAAATACTCACAAAAATAATTATTTTTTTGGTTTTGAAGTATAAAGATAGGTAAAGATCAGATTACCAAATATGAGTAGCAGCACTGCTTGCTATCAAAGACATGTAGTGCAACTCAAGGTGGTTTTACTTTGGTTATCAAAGGTTTTTGGAAATCAGTATAATACCAAAGGAATTTAGGGTTTTAAAACCTCACATGATCAAGCATACAAGAATACAATGTCAATCATGGCACTCACAACATTAGTTTTGAAAAAGTTTTAACAAGCTCAGAATTTTAGCCGGACAAGTGATAGCAAAAACAGGGTGTGACATTGGGGAAACCCGGGGCTGCTGTCGTTGCCCATTGCTAGAAACAACTGGCAACTCTTCATGACAGCTGATATAGGAAGTAGAGTGCATCCGATCCCGACTGTATGAGAATTGTGCTTGGTGGGACACTAATGTCTTCAGCATCTCAATGGCGTTTCTAGCTTCAATATCGACCGGGGTGTTTCCTTGTATGGGGAGCGTGTATAGGCTGCACATTGCAGCCAACATATTGTTAACGGAATTGGAAAAATGACCCTCCAGTGTGTGAAAATTTTGTGGTGATGCCTTTGTCGGAGGAGGCTAGGCCGGTGGTGTGTGAGCCATATCGACCTGTTGAGCCGGTGGATTTTGCGCAATGCCAAGTGCGCGAGGTGTGTGTGGACTCCCAAACAAGCGAGCCGACGTTAGGTTTTGTGGCAACCCGGACAAATGCCTCCTATGGGGAACTGCCTCATGAGCGTTCTGTCGAAGCACTAGCCGCTAGGTGTCTGTTCTGAAACGATCCGACTCCTCTTGGATCTGAGACTGCAAGTCTGCCATCCGAGTGTTCTCACCGTCTATCTCCCGCTGGACCTTGATTATCTCCGCGCGAAGTTTTTCTAGTTCCACATTACGCTTCTCCTGGTATTCCACAGTGACAGGACCCTCAATAAGTCTAGCCACCTCAGCCACCAGATACCTCATAGCCTAAATCGGCGTTTTCCCGACCTGTCGGCGTCGTTGGTGGCTCATTCTACAGATGGAACCACAGCCGACGCGGCTCCATCCATGTAGACCATGACTTGACAAGGCGGTTCATGAGGCTCCTCGGAAGGGTCGGCAGCTTCTACTTCTGGAGGGCCCCCAGATCCATCATGAAGAAGAAAGATGGATCCTGTGTCCCCTATGGATGACTCACCGTCATGGTTGTCGAGTATATCCTCGCTGCTCACTGGCTCATCCGAAACGCTGAGTCCCTGGGTGAATCTAGCAAAGACGTGTTGACTACCGGCTTGACGTTGATCGCTTTGGGCACACCGAGCCGCCTCGTCGATGGGGGTGTAGATGTCCGACCAGGGTGCCGATGCATAGATGTGGGCGAAGGGAACCTGCTGATTACACTTGGCTAAGTCGGCCTCACGGTCCCATCCTGGATTGGTGGTGTAGCGACTGCTAAAACCATTCTTGATCATCATGGAAACCGCGTAACTCCCGAACCTGGGCGGTTTACATCCGAGAACTCAATTCCACCTTGCGATAGACGCAAAGTGGGATCAACTGTCGTGGTTTTGTTATGGTAGATGTCCTCATGAACGGACTTAGTGGTGAGGCCATCGTCGCGGTGTGGCGACTCGAAGGGTTTGATTGGGAAGGAAAGACAGATTTACCCACATTCGGCTCCTCCAATGGAGGTAAAAGCATACGTCCTGCTTTGGTGTCTATATTGATAGGGATCTCGATTACAAGGATGCATAATCGCTAACCTAGCTCTCGAGGGTTTCTTACTTGATCTTTCCAGCTCGAGGGCTCTCCTTTATATATAGGTAGAGGTCTCGAGTTTACAACAGAGTCCGGCTGGAATAAGCACTCGTGGCTTACTATAATTCTACTTCATCTTGCTTCCCAAGTTAGGAGAGTTTCTACCGTCTCCTCCCTTCTAGGCTTTAAGTCGCTGTCTCCTGGTGTTGGGCCGCCAGGCAACTTATTGGATAAGTCTTCGAGCTCATCTTACTCTCTTGTCTTTCCGTTTGAACCGGCCTCATAGGGCGGGTTACATTATGGAGTTATATCCCCGACACTCACCTTGACACTTGACTTGTTGTAAAACATTAGAGTCATGTCACCCACTCCAATGTGATATATCCAACACCATCGTATATTGGAAGTCAGTAGTACCACCATCATTTCCATGGTCAGATATCCACCTGTGTAATAAATATTGGCATGCTTGTAATAACTTTCTGAGCAACTTCAGCTCAACCCTTTATAATATTAAGTACTACTAGATTTTTATATCAAGGATTGTTTACGAGTGTGAATTATTTTCTATGTTGGAGTGGCATTAAGGGGAGTATTTTCCGGTAAGCATATTATTCTGAAATCGGGCCTGACAATCTTGGTACCAGAGCCAGGCTGTTTGTAGGAAGCCACTAGGTGTGATCATTAACTAGTAAATTAGTCTAATTAATTTTGAGCATCATGCATATTGTAGTAATTTTTCTGTTAGTGATCATATATTTATGATATGACTATCAGGAATGTTTTTTTCTACTGTTGTAGATGGATGGCGGTAATTGTCCATCGCAGGTGTTCTCCAACGAGACGGTGGAGTTTTCGCGACTCCTCTCCCTCATCACGAGGGTCACGATTGGACCAACGAACTGCCCCGAGTACACACTATACCGCAACAAGATCAACAACACTCTGACCGTGTACCATGCCTCGGTACAGTTCAGGGGTGGCATGTCGAGATGCACCATCTTCGTTTCATCGGGAGAGCCATGCATGCGAAGAGGCATGATATGCATATGGCTGCCCGAGAGGCCCTTGACCGCCTTTGGGACACCCTTCAAGTGATGAAGGCTCATCGTTATCACTATCTCTCGTGCCACGTCCCATACACTAGCCACTACGCATTTGCTTGCATCGTGGGAGAGAGAGATGAAGCAATAGAGCTACTTGTTTAGTACATCATGGCACTGGAGGCATCTTTTGACGGCTTAGTGGATGAATATGTAGCCGCACATGTGGAGTCTCCTCAATCATGAATGCCTAGCTTGGATGATTGTCTCCTTCCTGTGCCACTACTATCATACCGCACGTCCTCCACTTCATATGCGTCGTCCATCCAGTCCACAGCCCGTCGCCTGCATATTACTGAGGAATTTAACCAAGTAATCGCTCCTACCCCAATTAGGTATGCACTTCCTACTAGCGCTATTCCAGCCATGCAGCCTCGCGTCTCTCTTCTAGAGACTATTCTGGAGGAGGTTGAGTCCTTAACACCTCGTCTGGGACTTACCCTCGGTAGACCGATCGATATTCCCTCTACCCGAGACTAGTACGCGATTCAGCCATACGGCATGCCGACTTGTAAAATATTTTGTGATATATCTGTTTGCATGTAGGCTTGGGGAAAAGTTTTTGTGTTTTCATCATGTAGGAGAATGGAGGAGTGCACTATCTTAAATGACATGTCAAGAATGTGTACACGCATCCTTAATGATGTACTATATAATTATTGCATGATTGTAATATATGAATCATGCGGTCCTTCTCTGTATGTAATGATGTTTTTATCGAAAAAAATCTCTGGTTTATTTTATTGTAGTCTTGCAAAATTATTTCTTTTGTTTCTCGGGTTTTACTCATTTATTTTTGCAACAACATCACAGAGTGAAAAATGTATCGTTCCTCGACTCACTCCATGCCTAGTTCGCCAGAGGACAACCACTTCACACACAAGCAAAAATTTTGCGCAGGAACAGTCGCGTCAGCAAGACAACGATTCAGCTTTTTCGAAGGTCTTCCGCCTCTATGATCAAAGTCAGTAGCAACATTAGGAAATGATGAAAACAACTAATAAATTTGGGAAATTACCTGGAAGCACTAATACATCTCCAATGTATCTACAATTTTTGATTGTTCCATGCTGTTATATTATCATTCTTGGAGGTTTTATGATCATTTTATAGCAACTTTACATCATGATTTGGGAATATCCTATTGACATAGTGCCTAGTGCCAGTTGCTGTTTTTTGCTGTTTTTCCTTTGTAGAAAATCCATAATAGATGAGGTCCAATTTCCAAGAAACTTTATGAAGATTTTTTTGGACCAGAAGGAAACTTGGGAACAAAGAATGAGCAATAGACGAGCCCCAGGGGGCCACTTGACATCAAGGTGCGACACAGGCCCTTGGCTAGGTCTGGTGTCTAGTGGTGCCCTCGAGAACGTTCTTCACCGCCTTTGCACTCTATAAATACCTCAATATTCATACAGCCCTACAGTACTCGATGATAAATTGTTTCACCCGCCGCAAGTTCTAGAGCCACAAAATCCAATCTAGAGCACGTTCCAGAGTGGAACACGATCACACACGGGTTCATCATCCTCATTGGTGCTCCTCCAGTGACGCGTGACTAGTTTATATCACACCTACGGGTCCGTAGGCAGTAGCTAGATGGCTTTCTCTCTCGTTTTGTTTCTCAATACAATGGTCTCTTGAAGATACATATCATGTGACTCTTTCTTTTGTGGTATGTTTGTTGGGATCCAATGAATTATGAGTTTATTTTAAGATCTATTCAAACATATTCATGCTCAATTATTATAGCCTCGTATTTGTTCTCCGATATTTTCTTTTTGTCTAGCCAACTTGATATTTTATCTTGGAATAGGAAGAGGTGCTTTGTGATGGGTTCGATATTGCGGTGCTCAATCTTAGTGACAGAAAGAGAGACGACACGCATGTATCATTGCTATCCAGGATAAAATGATGGGGGGTCTATTCCTACATGAATAGATCTTTTCTACATCATGTCATCATACTTAAGGCATAACTCCATTTCTCCATGAACTCAATACACTAGATGCATGTTGGGTAGAGGTCGATGTGTGGAGTAATAGAATTAGATGTAGGTAGAAGTCGGTCTACTTATATTGGATATGTTTCCTATATACGGCCCCCGGGTCTTGAATATCATTATCGTTACTTGCTCTTCTAGTAATTACCCAATACTAATTTGTCTACCCACCATTTACTATTTCTTGAGAGAAGCCAATAGTGAAACCTACGACCCCCGGGTCTACTTCACATCATCTATTTGCAATCTCTACTTTGCTATTTGCTTATGTACTTTAGTTTCTCTTTATTCTTCCATGTGTGCAACATCATCCCAAGGGCCTCCGATACCGTGATTGTATCCGCTTTGAAGATGTGTGCAAATACCAACGACATCATCGATGTGAAGATGTGCGAGAAGCTCTCCTTCATGGACGAGCTTGACTCTGTGGCAGAACTCTTCATCTGCGCCGACCACTTCACCAAGGACAATAAAGGTGGCTCTTCCTGCGCGATGGACCGAGCGTCGGGCCTGCCTCGATGAAGACAAAGGACAAGGACCCGAAGCGCAAGGGCCTTGCCATGCTGGTGGCGGAATCCGAGTAGAAGCGCGGGCGTGACCTCGATGAAGCGCCTAAGAAGCCCTTCTACGGCTACCACTGCGTCAACTCCCACATCATCGAGGAATGCTAAGAGCTCAAGCAGCTTCGCAAGGACCGTACCGACCGCCACGACGCCCGCAGGGAGCGGGCATGAGGGGTGGGGCCGTTGGGATGACAACAACGTCCTGGTAACAGCAACTGCCACGCATGACAAGATCAGCCATGACAGGCTAACCTTGATGCTAACCCCGGGCCACCATGCCCCAACAACCCCCCTATCGCTGAGAAAATCACAGGCTACCATGAGCCTCGCAGGGTGGCATGCATCCTTGGTGGTGCCAAGGCCCTTCAAGCAATTCTGTCACGACCTGAATGTGGCCCTGCCATAGCTCAGGTCCGCCAGCCGCCTCAAGTGGCCTGAGCTCCTCACTGCCCATGATGCCAGCGACCACCCCAAGACCATGAAGAATGTGTGTGCTATCCCACTACTGTGCACCCCCACTATCAGGAACGTGGCCGTCACTAAGACGCTCATCGACGGTGGGGCGGTGCTGTGGTAAGTCTCCAACGTATCTATAATTTTTTATTGTTCCATGCTGTTATGTTATCATTCTTGTATGTTTTATAATCAGTTGGGACTAACCTATTGACACAGTGCCTAGTGCGAGTTGTTGTTTTTTCTAGTTTTTTCCTTCGCAGAAAATCCATATCACATGAGGTCCAATTGCCAGGAAACTTTACACAGATTTTTTTGGACCGGAAGGAAACTTGGGAATCAAGAATGAGAAGCACACAAGGCCCAGGGGCCCCACGAAACATGAGCGCACGCCAGAGGCCCCTGGCGCGACCTGGTGTCCAGTGGGGCCCTCGGGAAGCTTCTCCACCGCCTTTGAGCTCCATGATTACCCCAATATTTAGAAAACCATAGAGGATTCAACGAAAAATCGTTTGAGCCGCCGCAAGTTTTAGAGCCACGAAATCCAATGTAGAGCATGTTCCAGAGTGGAACACGATCATGGAGGGGTTCACCATCCTCATTGGTGCTCCTCCAATGATGCATGAGTAGTTCATATCAAAACTACGGGTCCGTAGGTAGTACATAGATGGACTTCTCTCTCGTTTTGTTTCTCAATACAATAGTCTCTTGGAGATCCATATGATGTAACTCTTTCTTTTGCGGTGTGTTTGTTGTGATCAGTTGAATTGTGAGTTTATGATCAGATCTCTGGCAACATATTCATGCTTGATTATTGTTGCCTCCTATTTCTTCTCCGATACTTGGTTTTTGTCAGGCCAACTTGATATTTTATCTTGCAACGGGAAGAGATGCTTTGTGATGGGTTCAATCTTGCGGTGCTCACTCTTCGTGACAAAAAGAGACATGACATGCATGTATCGTTGCTATCAAGGATAAGATGATGGGGTCTATTCCTACATGAATAGGTCTTGTCTACATCTTGTCATCGTTCTTAAGGCATTCCGCATTGCTCCATGAACTCAATACACTAGATGCATGCTGGATAGAGGTCGATGTGTGGATTAATAGAAGTAGATATAGGCAGAAATCGGTCTACTTATATTGGTCGTGATGCCTATATGCATGATCATTTTCTTGAATATCATCATCATTATTTGCTCTTCTATCAATTGCCCAATAGTAATTTGTCTACCCACCGTTTGCTATTTCTCAAGAGAAGCAACTAGTGAAACCTACGGCCCCCAGGTCTACTTCACATCATCTATTTTCAATCTCTACTTTGCTATTTGCTTTTCTACTTTATTTGCTCTTTTGTTTTCGATTTATAATATCAAAAAACCTAAAAATACCTTGCTGTGTTCTATTTGCTATGACTCTTATTTGTATCTCTTGATGTATCCTTACTTTACCCCTAAGGGATTGACAACCCCTCCACGTGTTGGGTCGCGACCATTTGCCATGTGTTGCTTACATAGTCTTGTGGATCTTCCTACTAGATTGATACCTTGGTTTATTAACCGAGGGAAATACTTGCTGTCATTGTGCTTCATCACCCTTTAATCTTGGAGGGAAATCAACGCAATGAGCGAGGAGACAAGATTTCTGGCACCGTTGCTGGGGAAGATTAAGTCAAGAACTATCAGGTTCCTACACACAAATCTCATATCCTTGCAATTACATGATTTTGCCATTTACCTCTCTTTTTTCTATCCCCCACTTTACAAAAAAATTCCTTTTTATTTTCCATCTTTCGTTTGCCATCTTCTTGCCGGATCTTTTGTTTACTTATTGATATGGCAAACTCCTCGCTCACTATGAGTACCCATGAGATTGAAGTTCTCAATTTTAAGCAAAGGGGAGGAGAAAGTTTAAAAGATGCTTGGTATAGGATTTGCAAAGCTCATGATAAATCTATTTACAAGCAATCTACTACGTTTCTTCTTCAAAACTTTTATGTGGGAATTACTACTTGGTATGGATTTGTTCTTGATACTATCACCGGGAGAATTTTCTTAAGTTGTCCACCCTCCGATGCTCTCAATGCCATGGGAAGTCTATTGGGGTCTCCACCTATCTTTATAAATGAAACGTTTTTAATGCTTGATCATGTTATGCGAAGGATAGATGATATTGAAAAGAAAATTCTTACCAAAGAACATGTTGAAAATTTGGATAAAAATGTGCAAGATCTTGTTAATCGTATGTGCTCAAGGATGGGAGACGTTATTAAGATGCTAAAAGAGAAACAACCCATAACTATGAAAGGGTAGTAGAGACTCCCCAACGAATTGATAAATTATAAGAAATATTTAGTAACCTGAGCACAAATTTTTCTTCCATTCAAAATATTGAAAAAAAATCCTCTTAGAAATAAAATTACCCGAACTCCCAAGAGCAAGGGAGTCTCTTCTAGCAACAACGTAGATCTTAAGATGATTAGGACTCGCTTCAACTTAAATGATCCTACTCATATGAATGAAATCTATAACTTTATCCCTAGGAGTATGATTTTTGAAAATGTGCATGCCAAATCTCTAATAAATAAGGGATGTGTGATTGAGGAGTTGGAAACTAAAGATGACAATAGTTGAAACTATGTTATATGCCTAGCTAGGGGCGTATAACGATAGCGCTTGTTGGGAGGTAACCCAATGAATAAAATTTATTTTCAATTTGGCTTTCTATTCTTGATTGTTTGCGTAATTATTCTACTATTATAATTGTGTTTTTTGTGTTATATTGGGTGTTTCTACAAAGTAAATCCTTTGGGATCATGTGGGGTATTAGTTGCTTTAATCCTCTTGAAAATAGAAACTTCTTGCGTCCAGTAGAAAAATACTATAAATCGCAGAGAACTCAAAAGTGTCTGAATTTTTTACACAAGATTAATATACAAATTCCCTCCTCTTTTCTATTTAAAAAAAATTGGACTGACATAATTATAAATAAATTTTGAATCTCTACAAACTGTTGTGTTTTTAACAGATTCTCTTTTCTCTACGTTATGTGCTTATTTTAATTATTCTATGATTTATATCGGGGGCATAAGCCATTATAAAGTTAGAATACATTATGAATAATGAGAAAACAAAAGTGGAATTGGTTTTCAACAGTACCTATAGGAAATTTAGATTTTTCTTATACTAACTGATCTCAAGAAATATTGTTGAGTTTTTTGTGATTATAGTTTTCAAGTTTTGAGTGAGATCAGGGTGAATGATGAAATAACGAGTGATAAAAGCCTAAGATTTTGGTTGCCCCATGGCACCCCAAGGAAATATCTTAGGAGTACCAAGCAACTAAGTTTGGGGATGCCCTGAAAGGCATCCCCTCTTTCTTCTAAAAACCATCGTTAATTTTACTTGGAGCTATATTTTTATTTCTCACATATCATGAGTTTTGCTTGGAGCATCTTGTATCATTTGTGTCTTTGCTTTATTTACTGGTTAGTTTGTCATTATAAACCTTGCGCGACACACCCATTTGAGAGAGCTATATTATGCTATGATTTGTTAGAATCGCTCTTTACGCTTCACTTAAATTTTTATTGCCATGGAATTGCTCAAGTACTTCACTTATATCTTTCTGAGCACGTTGGTGCTGTTATTTTAAAGAAATTTACTCTAAAGCTTCAGTTAGATTATTTTGATAGTTGTTGAAATTTTGAATAAATCCTCTCTTGCTTCACTTATATAATTTTGAGAGTTGGAAATTTCAAAGAAACTTGTGCTCTCGTGCTTCACTTATACTTGTTTGAGAGCTTGTTATTTGCATGGGCAATTTGCTTCAAATGGAAAATAGTCCCAAAGTGATGAATGTCCAGGAAAGATATAATAAAAACTTTCATAAATATCATTGGAGATTAAGCTTGATTGTTTGCAATAGTTTTGCGATATGAACATAGTAATATCTGAGTTATGTTGATGAGTTATTATTCTCTAGTAAGAATATTGGTGTTAAGGTTTGTGATTCACTGTGCATGCACATGAAGTCAATAACTATGCTATGAAATTACATCCTACTTCTATTGGATTATTCGGTATTAGTTATGTTTAATGTTCACTTATGATGATTTTTGTTCCTTGGTTGGGAGCTTCACAATCTATTTGCTAGCGTTCACTTGTACTAGGCGGGAATACTGCTTGTGCATCCAAATCCGAAACCCAAAGATCTGCCAAAAGAGTCCACCATACCTACTTATATGTGGTATGTCAACGCCGTTCCAAGTAACTTTTCATGCGCCAACTCTAATATTCAAAATAAAATTATGTTTTGTATGCACGTACCGCTCATGAAGCGGCGAGGGGTGGCCGGTATCTTTCATGTTAAATAAGTTATTCTCAAGATGAGTCTTTATTTACTTCTCATTGCACGATAGTATGGTGGTAATAGGGATGCCGAGTCCCACAAATAAAAAATATGTATTTTATGTTGTAAAATAATAAATTCCTTGGAAAGGGTTGGTATGGAGGGTACCCGTGGATACGGCTAGCCGTTGAATGTGAAAGAATGGTGGAAAAGCAATAAACTTTATTTGAAATTTGGGAACAACCTATAATTTGTTTAGCATGGAGGATATTGGAAATTCTTTGTCATTCTCGTTGATAGGAAAAGCATGCCACCCTAAAAAAAATTTACCTTCACTTTGAGCTCTCGCACATCTATAAATCCCTGCTTCCCTCTACAAAGGGCCTCTCTATTTACTTTATGAAATTTTTATTTTTGATTGTGAGTCTCCATGTTCTCTTCTAAAGCACCAACTAAGGAACACCATTATCACAATTGACCATTGGATGTACTTAATATTTGAGTTTGTTGCATGAATGGATCAATGATAGAGCATGATGGGCTAGGGATAGCGTTCTTTAGCGTTGATATTTTGAAAGACTTAGTTTCTTGTTGATATACTTGAGTATTGCAAATTCCATGTCAAATTATAGGCTATTGCTTTGCGTCATCTGTAAGTCCATATGTGCATGCGGAAAGAAAAATAATATGATAAACATGTGAGGAAGCATTCCACATAAAAAAATCCGTTTTATCATTTACCTACGCGAGGACGAGCACGAATTAAGCTTGGGGATGTTCATACGTCTCCAATGTATCTATAATTTTTTATTGTTCCATGCTGTTATGTTATCGTTCTTGGATGTTTTATAATCATTTTATAGCAATTTTATATCATTTTCTGGGACTAGCCTATTGATATAGTCCCGAGTGCGAGTGGTTGTTTTTTTGCTGTTTTTTCCTTCATAGAAAAGCCATATCAGATTAGTGTCAATTGCCAGGGAACTTTACGAAGATTGTTTGGACCGGAAGGAAACTTGGGAATCAAGAATGAGTAGCAAATGAGGTCCAGGGGGCCCACTAGACATCAGGGGGCACCAGAGGCCCTTGGCGCGACCTCGTATCTAGCGGGGCGCTCGGGAAGCTTCTCCACCGCCTCTAAGCTCTGTAAATACCCCAATATTCAGAAAACCCTAGAGGAGTCGACGAAAAATCGTATCATCTGCCCTAAGTTCCAGAGCCACGAAATCCAATCTAGAGCCCGTTGCAGAGAGGAAGACGATCATGGAGGGGTTCACCATCCTCAATGCTGCTTCTCTGATGATGTGTGAGTAGTTCATATTAGACCTACGGGTCCGTTGGCAGTAGCTAGATGTATTTCTCTCTCCTTTAGATTGTCAATACAATGGTCTCTTAGAGATCCATATGACATAACTATTTCTTTTGAAGTGTTTTTGTTGGGATCCAGTGAATTGTGAGTTTATGATCAGATCTATGAAAACATATTCATGCTTGATTATTATAGCCTCATATTTCTTTCCAATATTTTGTTTTTGTTTGGCCGACTTGATATTTTATCTTGCAATGGGAAGAGGTGCTTTGTGATGGGTTCGATCTTGCAGTGCTCAATCTCAGTGACAAAAAGATACATGACACACTTGTATGGTTCCTATCAAGGACAAAAAGATGGGGTCTATACCTACATGAATATATTTTGTCTACTTCATGTCATCCTTCTTAAGGAATTACTCCATTTCTCCATGAACTCAATACACAAGATGCACGCTGGATAGCGGTCGATGTATGGAGTAATTGAAGTAGATGCAGGCAGAAGTCGGTCTACTTATCTTGGACAAGATGCCTATATACATGATCATTGTCTTGAATATCGTCATAATTATTTGCTTTTCGATCAATTGCCCAACAATAATTTTTCTACCAACCGCTTGCTATTTTCTCGAGAGAAGCCACTAGTGAAACCTATGGCCCCCGGGTTTATTTCATATAATCTATTTGCAATCTCTACTTTGCTATTTGCGTTTCTACTTTATTTGGTCTTTTGTTTCTACTTTATTTGCTCTTTTGTTTCTAGATCTATATTATAAAAAAACCTGAAAAATACCTTGCTACGTTCTATTTTCTATCTCAATTATTTGCATCTATCATTCTATCCTTACTTTACCCACGAGGGATTTACTAACCATCTACGCATTGGGTGTCAAGGATTTGCTATTTGTGTGTAGGTGTTGCTTACATAGTCTTGTGTATCTTGCTACTGGATTGTTACCTTGGTTTCTTAACTGAGGGATATACTTTTCGTTAGTGTGCTACATCACCCTTTAAGCTTAGAGGCAAACCAATGCATTCAACGAGGTGTCATGCTCAACGTGCTTTCTATGGAGACCTTCGAGACGCTCCAAGTGCCCTACGAGCACCTGATGCCCACCAAGCCTTTCTCTGTTGTCACTATGGCTCCATTGTTCCCCTAGGGAAGGTAGGCCTTCCAGTCACCTTTGGAACCTACAAGAACTACCACACGGAGTTCATCAACTTCAACGTGCACACATCAGCCTACCCAACAATGCCATCCTGGGCTACCCGACGCCCTCCAAGTTGATGGCACTGACCCACCATGCCTACGGCCTCGTCAAGATGCTCGGCTGTGGTGGCAACATTCCTGTCTACTGCAACGAGAAGGACACGGTGCACACCCTCGAGCATGTCTACAAGGCCGCTGCCACGGCATACCCTGCCAATGAGGACGAGCCCAGGCTTGCTGAGGGGGCACACACAAAGAAGAAGTCTCTGCCCGAGGCCCCTCCCTCAAATAAGAATGCGCGCTCGTCGCCTCCGTTCGGGAAAATCCTGGTGTGCTGTCACGGGTGGCATCAGGCACACCCCGCATATTGAGGGAGGTGATCAATCACAACCAAGCAATGCGCCAGGGCGTGGGGCCCAACGGCGAGCCCGAAGGCACAATTCGCGAAGCCCCGGCTCCAGGTGGGTCGTCAGCAATACCCTCATCTCCAAGCCTTGTGGCAGCAGGCACATGTGCATCATTTTATCTCTCTCCATGCAGCTTGCCTCGCGAGGCCCGTCTCTCCTCCTTCACTACTCATGCCCATGCCTTTCGGCATGTAGAACTGATACGTTTCCAATGTATCTCTAATTTTTTATTCTTCCATGCTGCTAGATCATCATTCTTGGTAGTTTTACAATCATTTTATAACAACTTTATATTGTTTTTGGGACTAACCTGTTGACATAGTGCCCAGTGCCAGTTGCTAATTTTGCTAATTTTTTCTTTGCGAAAAATAAATATCAGATGAAGTCCAAATGTCATGGTACTTTTTCTAGATTGTTTTGGACCATAAGGAAATGTGAGAACCAATGAAGGTCACCACGGGAGGCCCAGGTGGCCCATAATGCACCAGGGCGGGCCCTGGTGGGTAGTGGGGGCCTCGGTCACCTCCTCGACCGCCTCTTGACTCTATAAATACCAAGATATTCCAGAAACCCTAGAGGAGTCGACGAAAATTTGTTTTAGCCGATGTGAGTTCGAGAAGCCACGAGATCCAATCTAGAACCCTTTCTGGCACCCTGCTGGAGGGGAACATGATCATGGAGGGGCTCATCATCCTCATTGGTGATCCTCCAATGATTCATGAGTAGTTCATATCATACCTACGGGTCAGTAGGCAGTTGCTAGATTGCTTTCTCTCTCGATTTTCTTCTCAATACAATGGTCTTTTGGAGATCTATTTGATGTAACTCTTTCTTTTGCGGTGTGTTTGTTGGGATCCGATGAACTATGATTTTATGATCAAATCTATGAAATTGTATCCATTCTTGATTATTATATACTCGTATTTCTTCTTCGATATTTAGGTTCTGTATGTCGAACTTGATCTTTTTATCTTGCAATGGGAATAGATTCTTTGTGATGGGTTCGATCTTGTGGTGCTCAATCTCAGTGACAGAAGGAGATATGACATGCGTGTATCATTGCTATTAAGGATAAAACAATGGGTTCTATTCCTACATGAATAGATCTTGTCTAAATCATGTCATCATTCTTAAGGAATTAGTCTGTTTCTCCATGAACTTAATACACTAGATGCATGCTGGATAGCGGTCGATGTGTGGAGTAATAGTAGTATATGCAGACAGGAAGCGGTCTACTTGTCTTGGACGTGATGCCTATATACATGATCATTGTCTTGGATACTGTCGTAATTCTTCGCTCTTCTATCAATTTCCCAACAGTAATTTGTCTACCCACCGTATGGTATTTTCTCAAGAGAAGCCACTAGTGAAACCTAGGCCCCAGTTCTATTTTCCATCATCTATTTTGCAAGAGCTATTTTTCTATTCACGTTTCCAATTTATTTTCTCTTTTATTTTCTAATATATATTATCAAAACCCAAAAATACATTGTTGTGTTTTATTAGACATTAATTTATTTGCATCTATCAATCTATCTACTTACTGTTTTATCTTACCCACGAGGGATTGACAACCCCTACATGTGTTGGGTTGTAAGGATTTGTTGTTTGTGTGCAGTTACTGCTTACATAGTCTTGTGGATCTTCCTACTGGTTCGATACCTTGATTCCATACCGAGGGAATTCTTACCGTCGCTGTGCTACATCACCCTTTACACTTGGAGGGAAAAACCAACACATCAGCAACACCAAGCAAGATTTCTAGCACCATTGCCGAGGAAGATCAAGTCAAGATCTATCAGGTTCCCACACATAACCTCTCATCTAGTTGCAATTACATTATTTGCCATTTGCCTCTCTTTTTCCTCTCCCACAGTTCACAAAAATATTTTCCTTTTTATTCGCCTTCTTTCCATTTGTCGTTTTTTCGCAGGTCTCTTGTTTGTGTTATCATTATGTCTTGCATTACTACCCCTCCTTTGTCACCGGATTTTGAAGTTTTGTACTTCAAACAGAGACAAGGAGAAAATTTGAAACAAAATTGGTATAGGTTAATGGAATCTTATCGTGTTTTCTATTTAAAAGGGGATGCAAAGATTTTTCTCCACAATTTCTACATAGGATTAACCATGCATCACAAACAACTTCTAGATTTTGCCGCTAAAGGAAATTTTGTTGAGATTGATGCTAATGTTGCTTATGAAATAATAAAGGGAATCTTAGGGGTTCCACCACCCAAAAAGGGATTTAATTTTACGCAAGAAGGGGTTCAAATTTTAGACAAATTGTGTGATCTATAGATTTGTTTTTGGTGAACTGCAAAAAATCTCATGAACCTGTTAAGCATATCAGTCGAAACCTCAATCACCTGAATACTTTGATTGCCTTTTGTAATAAGAGGTTGGATATTTTGGATCTTAAGATGGTATATTTTTCTAAGAATATTGGAAACGAAAAGAGTCACCTGGGTTTGAGAAAGTTCTGACAAAGATATTAAAAACTAAAGATGATAATAGTTGAAATCTATGCTTTATGCCTAGCTAGGGGTGTAAAATGATAGCGCTTGCTGGAAGGCAACCCAATGAATAAAATTTATTTTTGACTTTTTCTTTATGTTCTTGAGTGTTTGCACAATTTTGCTACAGTTATGGTTGTGTTTTTCATGTTTGAATTAGTGCCTGTGCCAAGTAAATCCTTTTAGGATCATGTTGGGTGATAGTTGCTTTGATCTTGTTGGGATACAAAAGCTTTTGCATCCAATAGAAGAATTTTAAAAAATCACAGAGACAACGAAAGTGTCTGAATTTTATACACAAGATTGATATACAAATTTCATACGTTTTTCTAATATTTCCGAATTTTTTGAGTTACCGAAGTATGAGTAAATTCGAGTATTTACAGACTATTCCGTTTTTGCCAGATTCTGTTTTCTTTGCGTTGTGTGCTTATTTTGATGAATCTATGGATTTTATAGGGGGGGGGGTATAAGCCATGGTAAAGTTAGGATACAGTAGGTATAATGCAAAAACAAAATTGGAATGGGTTTTCAACAGTACTTAAAGCAAAGATTGGTTTTCTTATACTAACGGATCTCACAAATGTTTTGTTGAGTTTTCTGAGATTGAAGTTTTCAAGTTTTGGGCTAGATCATGATGAATGAAGGAATAAGGAGTGACAGAATCCTAAACTTGGGGATGCCCCATGGAACCCCAAGGTAATATCCAAAGAGTACCAAACAACTAAGCATGTGGATGCCCCGGAAGGCATCCCCTCTTTCTTCTAACAACCGTCGGTAATTTTACTTGGAGCTATATTTTATCCGTCACATATCATGAGTTTTTCTTGGAGCGACTTGTATTATATGAGTCTTTGCTTTCTTTTCTTGTTAGTTTATCATAATACTCCTGGCTGGATACACCTATTTGAGAGAGCCAAGTTATGTTATGATTTGTTAGAATCGCTCTCTATGCTTCACCTAAACTTTTTAGAGCCAAGAAATTGGTCTAGTACTTCACTTATATATTTTTGACTATGGTGGTGCTGTTATTTTAAAGAAATATGCTCTCATGCTTAACTTAGATTATTTTGAGAGTTAGTAGCAACTTTGAAGAAATCCTCTCTTGCTTCACTTATATTATCTTGAGATCTGAAAATTTTAAAGAAATTTGTGCTCTCGTTCTTTACATATATTTGTTTGAGAGCTTGTTATTAGAAATGGAAATTTCCTTTAAATGAAACTGGTCCCAAAGTGATAGATATCCAGGGAAGATACAATAAAAACTTTCATGAAGATCATTGGATGTTAAACTTGATTCTTTGCAATAGTTTTAAGATATGAAGATAGTGATATGTGAGTTGTTTTGATGAGTAATTATGCTCTAGTAAGAATATTGGTGCTAAGGTTTGTGATTCCCTATGCATGCACATGAAGTCAATAATTATGCTATGAAATTACATGCTGCTTGTGTTGCATTATTCGGTATTAGTTATGTTTAATGTTCGCTTATGATGGTTTTTGTTCATTGGTTGGGTGTGTCTCAATCTATTTTCTAGCCTTCAATTGTACTAAGCGGGAATGTTGCTTGTGCATCCAAATCCTAAACCCAAAGTTGTGCCAAATGAGTCCACCATACCTACCTATAAACAGTATTTTAGTGTTGTTCTAATTAAATTTGTATGTGCCAACTCTAATATTAAAAATAAAATTTTGTTTTGTGTGCCCGTACCACTCATGAAGCGGAAAGGGGTGGCCGTTATCTTCCACGTTGTTATTCTCAATATGAGTGTTTATTCACTTGTCATTGCATGAGAGTATGGCCGTAATAGGGATGCCTAGTCCCGAAATGCAAAGAAAAATTGTTTTATGTTGTCAAATAATAAATTCCTTGGAAAGGTTGGTATGGACGGTACCCGTGGATGCGGCTAGCCGTGGAGTGTGAAAGAATGGTGGAAAAAGGAATAAAATTTATTTTTAATTTGGGAACCGCCTATGATTTGTTAAGCATGGAAGATATTGGAAACTCTTAGTCTTTCGTGTTGATAGGAATAGCATGCCACCCAAAGTATTTTATCTCTCATTTTTTCCGCTTTGAGCTCTAGCACCAATACGGATCTCTGCTTCCCTCTCTGATGGACCAATCTATTTACTTTATGCAATTATTATTTTTATTTCGGTCTCCATCTTCTCTTATAAAGCACCAACTACGGAAAACTGTTATCATACCTGGGTATTGGATGTAGCTAATATTTGGGTGTGTTGCATGAATGGACCAATGATGGAGAATGATGGAATAGGGATAGCGTTGTTTAGCTTTCATATTTTAAAAGACTTGGTTGCTTGTTAATATGCTTGAGTATTAAAGATTTCATGTTAAATTATAGACTATTGCTTTGAATCATCTACAAGTCAATATGTCCATGATATAAAGAAAAGAATATGATGCACATGTTAGGCAACATTCCACATCAAAAATTCTATTTTTACATTTACATACTTGATGACGAGAAGGAATTAAGCTTCGGGATGTTGATATGTCTCCAACGTATCCATAATTTTTGATTGTTCCAAGCTCTTATATTATCATTCTTGGATGTGTTACAATAATTATATAGCTAATTCATATCATTTTTTGGGACTAACCTACTAACATAGTGCCAAGTGTCAGTTACTGTTTTTTGCTTGTTCTTTCCTTTGTAGAAAATAAATATCAGATGAAGTCCAAATGACATGAAACTTTTTGGAGAGTTTTTTGGACCATAAGGAAACGTGAGAACCATGGAAGCTCACCAGGGGAGGCCCGGGTGGCCCACTAGTTAGCAAGGCGTGCCCTTGTGGGTAGTGGGGGCGTCGGGCACCTCCACCACCGCCTCTTGACTCCATAAATATCCAAATATTCCAAAAAAACCCTAGAGGAGTCAATGAAGGATCGTTACAGCCGCTGCAAGTTCCAGAAGCCATGAGGTACGATCTAGAGCCCTTTCCGGCACCCTACCAGAGGGGAACATGATCACGGAGGGGTTTACAAACCTCATTGGTACTCCTCCGATGATGCGTGAGTAGTTTATATCAGACTTATGGGTCCGTAGGCAGTAGCTAGATGGCCTTCTCTCTTGT
This sequence comes from Hordeum vulgare subsp. vulgare, assembly GCF_904849725.1. Classification (NCBI taxonomy): domain Eukaryota; kingdom Viridiplantae; phylum Streptophyta; class Magnoliopsida; order Poales; family Poaceae; genus Hordeum; species Hordeum vulgare. The sequence continues at coordinate 138,142,627 of NC_058524.1, forward strand.
TTTGCTTCTCAACACAATGGTCTCCTGGAGATCTATTTGATGCAGTGTGTTTGTTGGGATACGATGAACTGTGAGTCTATGATCATGTAACACCCTGTGTTTAGCTTTCCTGACTAATTAACTTATTTGAAACATTAGGACCAATTTAATTTTTTTTGTGAAAGCTTGTGATGCTTGAAGTGACTATTGTTTGCTTGCTTGCTGGTATGCTTGTCTTGCTTCTCAATATTCTTGTTATTCTCCAACTCCCCTCCTTAGCCCATGTCCCCGTGCCTAATGATCATGCCATGTGTTTAGGACCAGAAACTTTTTTTACCAAATATTATTTTTACCAAAATGCATTTCTTTGAATTAAACCATCATAACCCCCGAGATGAGGTTTGTACTACAAGTCCTCAAATTAGGGAATTTATTTTGCACCAATTATTTTATTTAAAACCTCTTATCAAAATGTCTTCCAAAAACCACAATATTAATATTTTAAAAGTTATTTTATTATTTTATTTAAATGTGTTTCTGTGAGGCCAGAAATGGTCTCTTAGGAAGGAAAGTTATTTTTATTGCTTTCAAAATATTTGAGAAAATTTAGGGAAACTGAGTGAGCATATATATTCCATATATATGAGTTTCAACACATGGTCATGTTCAAATTTATGGGCAAACCCCTCCAAAATCCTTCCTGCCAATTTCAAGCTTTTGAAATATTTCTATGAGAAATACTCTAAATAAATTCCAGTAAAATTCCAGCATATCAACTATGATATGTTTGATGATCTTGCCAAGTTTCATATCAATCAAAGTTGATTTGACTACCCTATTTATTATAAAACCCGATCTGTCTAGATTCAAATTTGAGCAACTATACATTGTCAAGTGTCTCCAATTGTGCTCAAATTTGGTGGACATGTTCTAATACTCCAATAATGCATCCACATCAAGTGGTGCATCAAGGAGAATAGAAGAACTTGTCCCAAGGCCTTCAAAACCCTCTCTGTTGATTTCTGACTTTAGGAAACTTTACATTAGAAACTTTCTCCTATTGACCCCAAACATTTTGGGCATGCCTTAATGCTCAAATAATGCCCCCACAGCAAATAGTAGATTTGTGGGAATTGATTTGAAAAGGATTGTAAGGACAAAGCTATTTCTGCCCATTTCATGGGTTTTCCAAGTTTACATTGGAAACCTTCTCTACCAAATCCCAAATTTGGTGTCCAAGCTTATTTTCATCTATTATTTGATCCTGTTAAGTTTCATATCCATTGAAGTCCATCTATTTACTCTGCCACTCATCACACACCTTGTGTGCATTTACTTTATGGGCTACTTTGGCCCCTTCCACTTTAACCCTTGAGCTCAACTTTCTACCATAGCTTCATATAGTTACCTTTTACCTCTAGTAACATTTCAATGGCCACTGGTCAATTATTGGAGAGAGGCTCCATGTAACTATTCCTCATTTTAACCTTGGAATCACCATTTTTACCCCTCTTGTCCCACTTCTGCTTAAGCCCAAGCCCCCATCTCTTTCCCAAAGACCCCTAGCATCCGACGACACCATTTCAAACAAAGAGATGGCATGCTCATATGTAGAAAATGAGCAGCACATCTACCACTAGATTTCTGGCTGAAATGTAGCTTTGTACAGCAAGTAGTAGATACCCTCCCTTGCTTGAGCTGAAACTTTGCAGAAATGTAGTCCTTCCATGCTTAAGGCTGCTAGACATGCTTTTACCCCATTATCTCTCCGGTTAGTGCCCTCATTGGTAGCCATAAGTTTGTTGCTACAAACTTAACATGAGTCAAAACCTATTCAAACCAGCTCCACTTGGGGCCAAACTTCACCAGTGCCTTGTGGCCTACATGCCTTGCATGTTTGACACCTTGGCCTGGCCAAAGGGTGGCCCAGGACACCAAGTTGGGTGGTGACCACCACCCTCGAGTGCAGAAATGGTTCTCTGAACTTTGTCTCCTCCCTCCAGTCCATTTCTAGCTGGTCCAAGATGTCTCAGTATGTCTGAGAGCCTTCTTTTGACCATTCAAACCACTTCCAATCGCCATCTAGCTTCCACGCTCCCTCTAGAGCGTGTGACACCCATGCACAGGAATGCTCCCGAGAGCTTCCGAGCTCTCTCTCTTGCTCTACCTCTCCTATCTTCCCCTTCCCGAGTCTCTCTTATCTTATCCTTCCTTTTGCACATCCAAGGCTCCCCATTTCAGCCCCTCCTCTCCTCCCAAGTTCTCCTCCTCCTCCTGCCATGGCATGGCCGAAGCCCCACCGGAGGTCTCCGCTCGAGCCAAGCCAACCAAGGGGTTTTCCCTCGCCTCTAGCCCCCTGGGGTTCCTCTTGGCTGGCGCTGCTCCTCCGAGCACCTCCGGCTCCCTCCCTTCACTTCTAGTGCCGAAACCTGAAAGGGTCATCGATCTCCCCGCAGCCGCCGTCGCCGGCTCCTCTTGGAGCCTCTCTGCAGGCGACTTGTTTGGGAATGGGGGCGGCACGGTCCCCCGAGCCCGCTGGAGCACTCACCTTGGCAGGGGATAGCCGGAGGCACGACGCCCTCGCGGCTACCTTCCTCCCTCCATGATTCCTCTGTCCAGCATGAGGAAGAGGATGACCTTGCAGGCGGGGCCTCATGTCAGTGAGCCAGGGCCAGACCTACTGCCTCTAATGGTCGCACCTCGGGGGGAGTGCGCCACCCTACGGCGGAGGCGCCCTGGCGAAAACCGCCTTCGGTGTGTCCCTCCGCTGGCGGCCCGAGCTGTTGGGCCGCCCCGAAGGCCTATCTAGCGCCCTGGGCGCAAGATAACCCCAAGGCTGAGCTCCTTTTCTCCTTTTTTCTATTTTGATTAACTTCAAAAATCCATTCAAAAATCATTCTAACTCCAAATTGTTTGATTCAAACTCCTACACGCTCTTAAAATTCAAGGCTATCCAAATATGTGCCATGCACATTTTTCCAAGCAACCTTTTTGTGGTGTATTTATTAAAATACAAATCTGGATAATTTAAACCCCACCTTCTGAAATTCCTAGAGGATCCAAATCAGATCTAATTGGAGTAATTCTAAATTCCAGAGCCTTCTAATATCATGCCCTATTTTTTAAGCCTTGGTCAATATTTTTGTCATGCTTTTTTCTATTGCATTAAATAAATAGCTTCCTATTGCTATTTATTCCATATTAGAAAATTCCTAGAATATTCACTTCAACTCCAAATCCAGTGAAACAACTTCCTAAATATTTCTGAAGTTGTTCTGTGTTAAATGAGTGTCTCCACTCATTTTTATCATAATAGTTTCTGTGGGCTTCATAAAGAATCCCCTTCTCCTCCCTTCGTCCATTCAGAAATCCGTGATGATCCAAACCTCCTATGGCATGCTTCAGGTATTTTTATGATGACCAGAGAGGTCCAAGAAAAATATAACTTCTATTTTTGTAGCACTTTATTTCTGCCTACTGTATGGCTTACCGTGGTTGCTTCCAACGATAGTTGACGGGTAGATGTACTTGGAGTTGGTGTGGAAGACCTCGAAGACCCCGAGGGCTTATGTGAGCAAGGTCAAGCAACCCTTTGACCATGACTGAGCATATGTTATATTGCATGATAGTATAGCAAATATTTCCGTTGCATATGATCATAAGTGCCGGTAAATCATTGAAGTGATGTTACCGATGGCTCCTCCGCAGCACATGCATTAAGCTTGATCGTACAACCTATGAGTATCATGCTAGTATAATGTTGACAAGTAAAGTTAGAGTAATATTAGCATGAGCATGTTGTTGATACAAATCAAAGATTTATGAAAACTCCGTCGGGTGCCACTAATGCCCGAGGGTGATGATGAGTTAGGTGGCCACTTTTGGTGAAGTGGTGCACCGGGTATTTGTGTGAGTATGGTTTCGGAAATGGGATTAGATTTATCATGTGTCGACCATCCCAACCTTACAAGTACGATCACGTTACCCCTTATGGGATGGGGCTGTGTTGATTACTCTGGTCGGTGCTAGCAAAGAGCCACATTATTAGTGGTGGGAGTGATGTGTTGCCACTCTCGTCATGGGGTCGTGCTAGTAGGGCGACTATGCCGTTTTTACGTGTTCCAGGCACACCGTTGGTCCCCACATGGTTGATACTCTCTAGAGTCGGTGCTCGTAAGACTTACAACATGTGGGCTGGGTACCAATCGAGTGGACCTCTTTGGCTAGTATCGTCAGGGGAAAGGCATTGATAGGGTACTTACCTCGGATATGTTATATACCGCGAGTCGTGGATGACATGGAAGTTTCCCGGATCTCGTGGGTCCAGCGTACTACCTCTGTAGAGTGTAAAACCATTCGAATAGCCGTGTTGAGGGTCAAGGACAGTTGGGTAATCCTGCTTAAACTACGTCCAGTTGTTTCCGCATAAACCAAGTATGTGTTACATGGAGATATTATGGAAGAAGTGATATGACCAAGTTTGATGACTTGGCATATAGGGTGAACCCGGATGGTTTAGCCCTCGGTAGATATATTGATATCTGTAACCTGTTCTTCAAAAGTAATTCTTTAACTTGATGCATATTCATGATTATTCCACCAAGATGAATTCCACCAAATATGCATGTTATTCTTATCCTTCACTTGCATTGTTCATATCATGGGTTGTTTGCGAGTATGATCAAAAGTAGTCATTGGATTGCCACTGGTTATTTCATTGAGGAGGTATGGAAGAATAGGATATGCTGAAGAGTAACTTGGAGACGTTCTTGCGAGCTAGGATGCTTCCTAGTCAGAATGCTAGTAGGTTAAGGCTGATGGCATGAGTTCACGCTTTCGACCAATATTTCCGCTGTTGGTCCAGTTTGGTGTGTTGGCCCTCAAGGCCCTATATATGTAAGACTTGATCTTAATGGTCATTTGTTGTATCAAATGTTATGTATGAATGTAAGACTCTTAATATTCAGTATCTATGTGTTCGGTGAGCATTGATCTCTGGGATCACTGAGCACGTTCATTCGGCGATCTCGACTCCTAAGTCGGGGTCCCCACAGAGCTGGTATCAGAGCCATCCTGACAGTAGGAAGCCTTTGTTAGCATGAACGTTAATTAGGATAAAACTGCTTTTCAGACTTTTCAAAAGTATTTACAAACCTGTATCTTGCTCACCTCTCCTAAATTTTCAAAGGAAGCAAAGTTTTGCCTTAGCACTCCCACTCTTATTTTCTTCAGATCCCTCGTCTGCATCCTCAAACTTGCAAATAGCCGCTAGCACCCTTATTCCTCACCATGGGATTACTTAAAATCCTCTTGAGCAACTTGGAAGGAAGCAATCATTCCAAGCAACCACCCCTGTGCTGAAAAGCAAAGATGAAAACTCTACGACCAGACGACACCAACCGAAGTACCTCCATGAGGAACAAGGAAATCGAGGCTTGGAAGATGGCAACACCCTCTGCACTGTTCCAGAGTGATGTCACTCACACCTACGATAATCTAGACGTAATTTATGCAAGCCATAATCTGCATCACTAATAGAGCGACCCTGTCAATAATAAGGATTGTGTCGACCACCACCGGTGGATGAGAACCTCGCCATTTGGTCCGCCTCACCTTAGTGAGCAGGAAGACGGTTCTCTTCATCCCCCGCTATAGGTGTCGATATCGCAATTAGGACGACTGACAGATCAGAACTCTATCATGTCTTGCAAATATCAATGCATAAAGATGTCCACTTGAGACTCTCGAAGCCTCAGAAGACAAGAAGACGATGGCATGATCATGAAGAGAACAAAAGACCCTGTCAATGACAGCCATGAAGAACCACCTTCGTCAGCAACTTCCCAGTCGAAAAGTCATCAATGATTCTTTCAACTCGACCCGAGACGTTTTGCGAGCAACAACAAGAGACGTGGCAACACCCTGAGAAGGTCCAGAAGACTTAGCGGACTCCTCTCCGAGGCATGAAGCAAGCCCGACTGCCGAGTCCGAGAACCCTAGGGTAGGACGAGCCATAAATCCCTATGCGTAGTCGAGTACGTGAAATGGTTCAGATGGACCATATTGTGTGTTGTTGTTTTTGTTGTTTGTGCTATGCTGTAAGTCGCACTTTTGCTTAAGCAACAAGCATGCGGTTATATCACCTGTCTTATTTTGATGTTCGACATGATTTTGGCACTTGTTTGAGTTGACTTTCCAAACGCTTGTTGATTGCACTAAAACCCTTAGACACTCCCCTCTATGCTGCTCTCTCTTTGACCGTTCTCGACAACTGAAGACAGCAAGCAAGATGCACCAAGGATCCACTTCAAGGGACGACTGACACTGAAGACACTGACTATACTATGCTTAACCACACGCAACCATAGGAGTTGTGCTCTTCCCTCTAGATCAGAAAACCATTCTAGACCAGACTAACCCGCAAGCCTTTCTTAGCTCAATTTTCTGGTCACGTGTATAATACGCGGATTTGCCAGAACACCTGTAGATCACCGATAAACTCCGCGTAGCACCGGTTTCTTTACGGAACAAGTGATCATGGTTAACGAGTATCCCTCATTCTCAATCTAGCACCATAACCCTGATGCCATAAGAGGACCGTTCTCTGATATAATAGTATTAGGATAAAGATTGTTGTGATGATGATATGTGTCTTGAGGATATAGCCAGACAATCTTGGTGTACCGCAATACCCTTATAGAGTAGGTGAATTTGGTGGAACAAGTTGATATAATAGCATAACCTACATGTTCCTGGAGTAAGATTGGATTTAGTAGGACGACTGTGATCACGAACGATAATTCTTGGTGGTATAATTGACTTTATCAAGTAAGTGACATGGTTTGATGATTTTACCAAAAGGACTTGGATATCAAGCAAGAGTTCTTATTGGACTTTAGTTTGGATTTAAATAGGTAGACCCGGTAGACTATTAATGATATATGAGGCCACATGGTTCAGACTGAATTGGATTTAGCCTGATGATCTTAACCGTGATACCATGTTTCTCGGTGAATAATGAGTGCGTATGCTTGGAGTGGTCGAATTGATTTACGAACCTATGTGAACTGGCCTTGGAGATTGGATGGCCATGATATTGGAAATTGGTGGATATACTATGACATAAACCATGCAATAATATATGAGTTGTGAGGACTCTAAGAGATTATGTAGAACCCCATCAATACTGGATTTGTAGGAGTTATGGGTCCGGAAATGATTGATCGGATTCATAGAAAGGAAACAAGATATTGGATTGGGATACTATGTGTTTCCTTAATGTAGAAATACGGTACCCTCTCCATTGAATGATCTAGCCGGACATTTGGATTTGTGGTGTCTTTAATTCAATCTTAGGAGCTTGTATGCCTCCCCGAGGTTCTTGCTTAGGAATGCATGTACATCATAGCTATGCCATACTTCTAGTGTTTGGGTTTAGTTCTCCCCTCAACCCTGGAGTTGACTAGCATGAGTAGTATGGAGTTGACCCATGTGAGATGGTATCCTTGATGAGATAAGGTGATTTCGTCCCGAGTTATAGGTCAAACTACTAGCATCTAAGGAATGTGCTTAGAGATAAGATAATAACTGTTCACCCACATCCTAAGTTCCTCGAGACCCTAAGCTTCACCGAACCACAAGATGGATGGATTACGACCATAGAAAATGAATCTAAGTCGTTGGGATATGGCCAGTACCCGCCCATAGCAAGATCCCGTTCCCCTCACCTGTCTCATGAGCACTGCGCTTATGAGATCCTTGGGAAAGATATGTTGTTGTCCTCGCGAATGACATGCTCATTCGTGAGTAAGAGGATGAACGCCTCAGTCTAGTTTAGATGAGCCACAGACTTCACAGACTGCAACCCTCCGGCAATTGAAGACGATTTCCCGCAAGCATGATGAAGCATCAACATGATCAAGGAGCCACGATGACGGAGAAGAAACAACACATTTTATTGCAGCTCCAACGTCAACTACGCCGACTACGACTGGCAAGACAATAAGACCAGCAAACACAGACACACCGGGGGCAACCTCCACCCGGACCACGACTATGTTCACGACCACACACACATCATACCTAACCACTTGCCACAATGCGCACCTCGGTTCCTTCGTAAGAAGAAACCGCACATGTATTTATTCGTGGAGATACCACTAACACCACACGTACACTGAGCAGATGCCTAATCATCATGAACCCTGCCACCACGGAGTGCCACCATGCTGGCGACAACATCATGACGATCATCATGGACAATCGTGCAGTACACCGTCGAGACCCCGACCAGCAACGCCACCATCCCGGACAGGAAGATTATGAGCCACCCCGGGGTCTCATCCGCCATTGGCATCCCTCCTCGAGCACCTGCAAGGAGAAGAAGAAAGAGGAAGAGGACTGGAGCAGCAACAAGGAACGAGGCCGGGTGGGAGAACGAGAAGGACTCCCTGGCCAATTTATAGCCAGGCTCGAAGAGCCACTAGCAAGGCCACCAGCTCCGCTTGTCGCTCGGTCGTCGGTGCTCGCTGGGAATCCCAAAGGAGTGCCGACATGCCCAGGCCCACATTGTGAGTGCTCGCCGCGCCGGTGGTTGGCTAACCGCGCACCACCACAGGGCGGCCCCGGACACCCTATGCCCTAGGCACCGCAAGTGGAGGCAACACATGGGACTAACCCAGGAAAGAAGAACCACAGGAAGAAGAAGAGGCTGACGGCGGCCCCTGAGTCCACCTATGAGCCGGAGTGGGTGCCAAGCACCAAGTACGACTAGCAACCAGGTATAAAGATTTTCCTTTCTCCGACATCTTCAAAGAACGCATAAGCACCAATAACTGTCATTCTTGAGGTGACCACGCCAGACTGCGTGTTTAGAATATTAATATCGATGTGTCCAGCAACATAACAGGAGTAGGCCCTTGTTTTCGCCTTAACAAATCTCGGGGACGAGATTTTCTTAAGGGGGTAAGGTCTGTAACACCCTGTGTTTAACTTTCCTCACTAATTAACTTATTTCAAAAATTAGGACCAATTTAAATTTTTTGTGAAAGCTTGTGATGCTTGAAGTGACTGTTGTTTGCTTGCTTGCGGGTATGCTTGTGTTGGTTCTCAATATTCTTGTTATTCTCAAACTCCCCTCCTTAGCCCATGTTCCCCTGCCTAATGATCATGCCATGTGTTTAGGACCAGAAACATTTTTTACCAAATATTATTTTTACCAAAATGCGTTTCTTTGAATTAAGCCTTCATAACCCGTGAGATGAGGTTTGTACTACAAGTCCTCAAATTAGGGAATTTATTTTGCACCAATTATTTTATATAAAAGCTATTATCAAAATGTCTTCCAAAAATCGCAATATTTATATTTTAAAAGTTATTTTGTTATTTTACTTAAATGTCTTTATGTGAGGCCAGAAATGGTCTCTTATGAAGGAAAGTTATATTTATTGCTTTCAAAATATTTGAGGAAATTTAGTGAAACTCAGTGAGCATATATATTCCATATATATGAGTTTCAACACATAGTCATGTTCAAATTAATGGGCAAACCCCTCCAAAACCCTTCCTGCCTATTTCAAGCTTTTGAAATATTTCTATAAGAAATACTCTCAATAAATTCCAGTAAAATTCCAGCATATCGCCTACGATATGTTTGATGATCTTGCCAAGTTTCATATCAATCCAACTTGATTTGACTTCCCTAATTATTCTAAAACCCTATTTGTTCAGATTCAGATTGGAGCAACTCTACATTCTCAAGTGTCTCCAATTATGCTCAAATTTGGTGGACATGTTCTAATACTCCAATAATGCATCCAAACCAAGTGGTGCATCAAGGAGAATAGAAGAACTTCTTCCAAGCCCTTGAAAACCCTTTGTGTTGATTTCTGACTTTGGGAACTTTACAATATAAAGTTTCTCCAATTGACTGCAAACTTTTTGGGCATGCCTTAATGCTCAAATAATGCCCCCACACCAAATATTGGATTTGTAGGAATTGATTTGAATAGGATTGTAAGGAGAAAGCTATTTCTGCCCATTTCATGGGTTTTCCAAGTCTACATTGGAAACCTTCTCCACCAAATCCCAAATTTGGTGTCCAAGCTTATTTTCATCTATTATTTGATCTTGTTAGGTTTCATATCCATTGAAGTCCATCTGTTTACTCTGCCAATCTTCAAATACCTTGTGTGCATTCACTTTATGGTCTACTTTGGCCCCTTCCACTTTAACCCTTGAGCTCAACTTTCTACCACAGCTTCATATAGTTACCTTTTACCTCAAGTAACATTTCCATGGCCGCTGGTCAATTATTGGAGAGAGGCTCCATGTAACTATTCCTCATTTTACCCTTGGAATCACCATTTTACCCCTGTTGTCCCACTTCTACTGAAGCCCAAGCCCCCATCTCTTTCCCAAAGAACCCTAGCATCCAAGGCATCATTTCAAACCAAGAGATGGCATGCTCATATGTAGAAAATGAGGAGCACATCTACAACTAGATTTCTTGTTGAAATGTAGCTTTGTACAGCATGTACTAGCTACCCTCCCTTGCTTGAGGTGAAACTTTGCAGAAATGTAGACATACTTTTTCCTCATTATCCTTCTTGTTAGTGCCCTCATTAGTAGCACTAAGTTTGCTGCTGCAAACTTAACACCAGTCAAAACCTATTCAAACCAGCTCCACTTGGGGCCAAACTTCACCAGTGCCTTGTGGCCTGCATGCCTTGCCTGTTTGACACCTTGGCCTGGCAAAAGAGTGGCCTAGGACACCAAGTGGGGTGGTGACCACCACCTTGGAGTGCAAAAATGGTGCGCTGCACTTTGTCTCCTCCCTCCAGTCCATTTCTAGCAGGTCCAAGATGTCTCATTATGTCTCATAGCCTTCTTTTGACCATTCAAACCACTTCCCATCGCCATCTAGCTTCCAAGTTCCCTCTGGAGCATGTGGCACCCATGCATAGAAATGCTCCCGAGAGCTTCCGAGCTCTCTCTCTTGATCTACCTCTCCTATCTTCCCCTTCCCGAGTATCTCTTATCTTTCCCTACCTTGTGCACATCCAAGGCTCCCCATTTGAGCCCCTGCTCTCCTCCCAAGCTCTCCTCCTCCTCCTGCCATGCCATGGATGAAGCCCCACCGGAGGTCTCCGCTCGAGCCGATCCAACCAGGGGGTTTTCCCTTGCCTCTACCCCCCTGGGGTTCCTCCTAACTGGCGCTGCTCCTCCCAGCACCTCCGGCTCCCTCCCTTCACTGTTGGGGACGAAACCAGAGAGGGTCGTCGGTCTCCCCATAGCCGCCATCGCCGGCTCCTCTTGCAGCCTCTCTGCGGGCGACTTGTTTGGGAATGGGGGCGGCGCAGTCCCCCGAGCCAGCCGGTGCTCTCACCTGGGCAGGGGATGGCCAGAGGCACGACGCCCTCGCCACTACCTTCCTCCCTCCGCGGTTCCTCTGTGCCTGCGTGAGGAAGAGGATGACCCTGCAGGAGGGGCCTACTGTCAATGAGCGCGGGCCAGGCCAACTACATCTAGTGGCTGCGCCTCGGCGGGAGTGCGCCACCCTGCGGCGGAGGCGCCCTGGCGAAAACCGCCTCGGCGTGTCCCTTCGCTGGCGGCCCGAGCTGTTGGGCCGGCTCAAAGTCCTATCTAGCGCCTTGGGCGCAAGATAACCCCGAGCCAGAGCTCCATTTCTCATTTTTTCTATTTTTATTAACTTCAAAAATCCATTCAAAAAATCATTCTAACTCCAAATTGTTTGATTAAAACTCCTCCAGGCTCCTAAAATTCAGGGCTCTCCAAATATGTGCCTTGCATATTTTTCCAAGCAACTTTTTTGTGGTGTATTTATTAAAATCCAAATCTGGATAATTTAAACCCCACCTTGTGAAATTCCTAGAGGATCCAAATCAGCTCCAATTGGAGTAATTCTAAATTCCAGTGCCTTCTAATATCATGCCCTATTTTTGAAGCCTTGGTCAACATTTTTGTGAGGCTTTATTCTATTGCATTAAATAAATAGCTTCCTATTGCTATTTATTCTATATTAGAAAATTCCTAGAATATTAATTTCAACTCCAAATCCAATGAAACAACTACTAAATATTTCTGAAGTTGTTTCCTATTAAATGAGTGTCTCCACTCATTTTTATCATAATAGTTTCTGTGGGATTCATAAAGAATCCCCTTCTCCTCCCTTCGTCCATTCAGAAATCCGTGATGATCCAAACTTCCTATGGCAAGCTTCAGGTAATTTTCTGATGACCAGAGAGGTCCAAGAAAAATATAACTTCTATTTTTGTAGCACTTTATTTCTGCCTACTGTATGGCTTACCGTGGTTGCTTCCAACGATAGTTGACGGGTAGATGTACTTGGAGTTGGTGCGGAAGACCTCGAAGACCCCGAGGGCTTATGTGAGCAAAGGCAAGCAACCCTTTGACCATGACTGAGCATATGTTATATTGCATGATAGTATAGCAAATATTTCCGTTGCATATGATCATAAGTGCCGGTAAATCATTGAAGTGATGTTACCGATGGCTCCTCCGCAGCACATGCATTAAGCTTGATCGTACAACCTATGAGGATCATGCTATTATAATGTTGACAAGTAAAGTTAGAGTAATATTAGCATGAGCATGTTGTTGATACAAATCAAAGATATATGAAAACTCCGTCGGGTGCCACTAATGCCCGAGGGTGATGATGAGTTAGGTGGCCACTTTTGGTGAAGTGGTGCACCGGGTATTTGTGTGAGTATGGTTTCGGAAATGGGATTAGATTTATCATGTGTCGACCGTCCTAACCTTACAAGTACGACCACGTTACCCCTTATGGGACGGGGTTGTGTTGATTACTCTACTCGGTGCTAGCAAAGAGCCACATTACTACTGGTGGGAGTGATGTGTGGTCACTCTCGTCATGGGGTCGTGCTAGTAGGGCGACTATGCTGTTTTTACGTGTTGCAGGCACACCGTTGGTCCCCGCATGGTTGATAATGTCAAGAGTCGGTGCTCGTAAGACGTACAACATGTGGGCTGGGTACCAATCGAGTGGACCTCTTTGGCTAGTATCACGAGAGGAAAGGCATTGATCGGGTACTTACCTCGGGTATGTTATATACCGCGAGTCGTGGATGACCCGGAAGTTTCCCGAATCTTGTGGGTCTAGCGTACTACCTCTACAGAGTGTAAAACTGTTCGAATAGCCGTGTCCACGGTCAAGGACAGTTGGGTAAGCCTGCTTAAATTACGTCCAGTTGTTTCCGCATAAATCAATGCACCTCGCTGCTGGCCCACAAACATTGGTCCCGGTTCGTGGCATGAACCGGGACAGAAGGGGCGGCTTTAGTACCGGTTCATGCCATGTACCGGGACAAATAACTTGCCTATATATAGCCACAGCCACGGCAGAGCACTCCACAGTGCTCTGTTTTTTCAATCCGGCGAGGAGAGGGCATTTGGGTGCTCTAGTTGACCTCCTATGCACATGAGGGGTTCGATGAAATGCTCGAGCCACACTAGTTAAGCTTTCTCCTCTCGAAGCTCGACCTAGGAGCTCCATTTTTTTCGAGATTTGTCTAGATTTAGGGGTCCGTCACGCCCCGTCCCCGTTTTCACCGCCGTTGATCGCCCGCGCCGATCTCGTCGCCGGCACCACCATGGTGAGCCTCTTGTTCTTATCTTCTTTATGATACTTGTCTGATTTTCTTAATTTAGATAGATATTTGTCTTATTTTCTTAATTTTGACACACGTAATTATATGTAATGCACGCAGATGAACCGGCAATGGATGTATGGTGACAGACACACCTCCGAGTACATTAAGGGCATGCATATTTTTCTCGAAGTGGCTGAGGCAAAAAAGCAAAATGGTTTTATGTGTTGTCCATGCAGTAAATGTGGGAATACGAAGTCTTACTCTGACCGGAAAATCCTTCACACCCACCTGCTTTACAAGGGTTTCATGCCACACTATAATCTTTGGACGAGGCACGGAGAAATAGGGGTTATGATGGAAGACGGCGAAGAAGAAGAGGACGATGACAACTATGTGCCCCCTGAATACGGTGATGCTGCAACGGGGGGAGCTGCTAAAGATCAAGAGGAACCAGACGATGTGCCCGATGATGCTGCAATGGGGGAAGCTGCTGAAGATCAAGAGAAACCAGACGATGTGCCCGATGATGATCTCCGCCGGGTCATTGTCGATGCAAGGACGCAATGCGAAAGTCAAAAGGAGAAGCTGAAGTTCGATCGCATGTTAGAGGATCACAAAAAAAAGTTGTGCCCCAATTGTGAATATGGCAACACAAAGCTGGGTACCGTACTGGAATTGCTGCAGTGGAAGGCAGAGAATGATGTGCCTGACAAACGATTTGAGAAGCTACTGAAAATATTGAAGAAGAAGCTTCCAAAGGATAATGAATTGCCCGATAGTACGTACGCAACAAAGAAGGTCGTATGCCCTCTAGGATTGGAGGTGCAGAAGATACATGCATGCCCTAATGACTGCATCCTCTACCGCGGTGCGTACGAGGATTTGATGACATGCCCGGTATGCGGTGCATTGCGGTAGAAGATCAGACGAGATGACCCTGGTGATGTTGACGGCGAGCCCCGCAAGAAGAGAGTTCCTGCGAAGGTGATGTGGTATGCTCCTATAATACCACGGTTGAAACGACTGTTCAGAAACAAAGAGCATGCCAAGTTGATGTGATGGCACAGTGAGGACCATACGAAAGACGGGAAGTTGAGAGCACCCGCTAACGGGTCGCAGTGGAGAAAACTCGAGAGAGAGTACTGGGCTGAGTTTGCACGTGACCCAAGGAACGTATGGTTTGGTTTAAGCGCGGATGGCATTAATCCTTTCGGGGAGCAGAGCAGCAATCATAGCACCTGGCCCGTGACTCTATGTATGTATAACCTTCCTCCTTGGATGTGCATGAAGCAGAAGTTCATTATGATGCCAGTTCTCATCCAAGGCCCTAAGCAACCCGGCAACGACATTGATGTGTACCTAAGGCCACTAGTTGAAGAACTTTTACAGCTGTGGAATGGAAATGGTGTACGTCCGTGGGATGAGCACAAATAGGAGGAATTTAACCTGCACGCGTTGCTGTTTGTAACCATCAACGATTGGCCCGCTCTCAGTAACCTTTCAGGACAGACAAACAAGGGATACCACGCATGCACACACTGTTTAGCTCACACCGAAAGTATATACCTGGGAAGCTGCAAGAAGAATGTGTACCTGGGCCATCGTCGATTTCTTCCGACCAACCATCAATGTCGAAAGAAAGGCAAGCATTTCAAAGGCGAGGCAGATCACCCGAAGAAGCCCGCCATGCGTACCGGTGATCACGTACTTGCTATGGTCAATGATTTACACGTAATCTTTAGAAAGGGTCCCGACGGACTAGCTGTTCCGAGTGACGCTGGGGGACACGCACCCATGTGGAAGAAGAAATCTATATTTTGGGACCTACCCTACTGGAAAGACCTAGAGGTCCGCTCTTCGATAGACGTGATGCACGTGATGAAGAACCTTTGCTTCAACCTGCTAGGCGTCTTGGGCGTCTATGGGAAGACAAAAGATACAGCTGAGGCACGGGAGGACCTGCAACGTTTGCACGAAAAAGACGGCATGCCTCCAAAGCAGTATGAAGGTCCTGCCAGCTACGCTCTTACCAAAAAAGAGAAGGAAATCTTCTTTGAATGCCTACTTAGTATGAAGGTCCCGACTGGCTTCTCGTCGAATATAAAGGGAATAATAAATATGGCCGAGAAAAAGTTTCAGAACCTAAAGTCTCATGACTGCCACGTGATTATGATGCAACTGCTTCCAGTTGCATTGAGGGGGCTTCTACCGGAAAACGTCCGATTAACCATTGTGAAGCTATGTGCATTCCTCAATGCAATCTCTCAGAAGGTGATCGATCCAGAAATCATACCAAGGCTAAGGAGTGATGTGGTGCAATGTCTTGTCAGTTTCGAGCTGGTGTTCCCACCATCCTTCTTCAATCTCATGACCCACGTCCTAGTTCACCTAGTTGATGAGATTTTCATTCTGGGCCCTGTATTTCTACACAATATGTATCCCTTTTAGAGGTTCATGGGAGTCCTAAAGAAATATGTCCGTAACCGCGCTAGGCCAGAAGGAAGCATCTCCATGGGCCATCAAACAGAGGATGTCATTGGGTTTTGTGTTGACTTCATTCCTGACCTTAAGAAGATAGGTCTTCCTAAATCGCAGTATGAGGGGAGACTGACTGGAAAAGGTACACTTGGAGGGGAGACAATAATATGCAGGGATGGATATTCTTGGTATGAAGCACACTGCACCGTTCTACAGAACTCTACCTTGGTGACCCCTTATGTCGATGAACACAAGAACAGTCTGCGCTCCAAACACTCGTAGTAGTGCGACGACTGGATTACATGTGAACACATCAGGACTTTCAGCAGTTGGTTGGAAACACGTCTCAGAGATGAAAACACTGTTTGTGATGAGCTATACTCGTTGTCCAGGGGACCATATTCGACTGTTACGATTTGGAAAGGATATGAGATAAATGGGAATACATTTTACACGATCGCCCAAGATCAAAAGAGCACTAGCGCAAACAACGGTGTCCGCTTTGATGCAGCCACCGATTTGGAAAGGACACATATTATGGTTACATAGTGGACATATAGTAACTTGACTACAAAGTAGATTTTAAGGTCCCTTTGTTTAAGTGCAAATGGGTCAATCTGTCAGGAGGCGGGGTACAGGTAGACCCACAGTACGGAATCACAACAGTGGATCTGAACAATCTTGGGTAGACTGACGAACCGTTCGTCCTAGCCAATGATGTGGCACAAGTTATCTATGTGAAGGACATGTCTACCAAACAGAGAAAAAGAAAAAATAAGCAAGCGAATACATCATACGATGAGCCAAAGCGCCACATAGTTCTTTCAGGAAAAAGGGACATCGTGGGAGTGGAGGGCAAGACAGACATGTCCGAAGATGATGAAAAGTTTCATGAAATTCCTCCCTTCAAAGTCAAGGCTGACCCAAGCATCCTGATAAATGATGAAGATTATCCATGGTTATGACACAATAAGGAAATGACACAAGCGAAGAAAATGTGAAGACTTTCTCCACAACTATTATGATGATACCATGCCAACTTTCAATCTTTTTGTAGTTCATTTGAAATGCATGTTGTAACAGACAAGTTTCCGTATGAATATGCATGTTTTAACAAACAAGTTTCCGTATAAAATGCCTTTGTAACAGCCTTAGAACTGGTACTAAAGGAATCAACTAAAAAGCTTTTATATACCTCTAGTATTATTGAAACTAAAATTATATAGAATTTTGTTACAAACTTTAATAGCAAAAAGAATTATCATAAAAGAAAATAAATAAGTAATTAGAATTTTGTTCAAAACATTAAAAGCAAAAAGAATTATCATAAAAGAAAATAAATAACTAATATAATTAGAATTTTGTTACAAACTTTAATAGCAAAAACAATTATCATGAAAGAAAATAAATAAGTAATTAGAAACCACTCCGAGCCCCTCTCGGCTAGCGAGGTGGGACTAAACATAGCATCGCACCGCGCCAGCACACGCCCTTTGGTCCCGGTTGGTATTTATTTGTTAAAAATAGACAAAAAAGAATGAATTAAAGAGAATCAAATTAAACATTAATAAAAAGAATGAACTAAAAAAATCAAAAAATATCAACTAAAAAAGTTTTCATAAAATCAAAAAAAAATTGCAACAAAATAGATGCGCTTATAGAGAAAATTCAACCTAAACACCCTTCGATTTTTAGGTTGAATTTTCTTTATAAGACACTTTGAATAAGCAGCCGTAGAGGGGCTTATAAACCATTAACACGGCGCATCGCTTGGCGAGGTGGGACTAAACTTCTTCGGAACTGCCGAGAACACACCTTTCGTCCCGGTTGGTGGCACCAACCGGGACTAAAGGGGTGCATTGGTCCCGGTTTGTGCCACCAATCGGGACCAAAGGTCTGTGTTTCCCGCCCTTTGGGCTGCTGAAAAGAGGCCTGTGGTCCCAGTTGGTGCCACCAACGGGGACCAAAGGTCTTTGTTTCCCGCCCTTTGGGCTGCTGAAAAAAGGCCTTTGGTCCCGGTTGGTGCCATGAACCGGGACCAATGCCTTTGCTATATAAGCCAACACTTTGGAAATTTTCAGATTTCACGATGCCGCGAGCTCATCCACGCTCGACGATGCCGCGAGCTCATCCACGACGTCGCCAGGCTGCCCCATCGCCGTCGCCCGTCGCCCTCCAACCCCACGCCATCGCCCATCGTCGTCGACCTCCGCCCCCCACCCCCCGCCTCCGTTGTCGTCGCCCTCCACCGTCCCCGAGCTGTCGCCCGTCACCGTCGCCCTCCGCCCCCCCGCCGCCGTCGCCGTCACCCTCGCCGTCAACGCTGTCGCCCTGGCCGCCCCCGATATGAGCTGTCGCCGCCACAGATCTGTTTTTTTTATTATTGTTTTTAATTTTTTGATTTTTTTGGTGATATTATTGTTGAATATGCATGTTTGTATGTTCATATATATGCAAAGATCGAATATGTCAAATTTGGAGTCATCCAGATCTTTGTTCGAAACCTTTTTTTTAAAATTAAACTAACAATGTTTTTAATTTCTTGTACCATATGTTTGTGTTCTAGTTTGCAAGATGTTATCTAGATAGTATGCATCTGGTAATAACTAAAGAAAATAAATTCGCGTATTAGTTGATTAAGATCAAGGAAGGAGATATTGACATTTTTCCATAACAGGTACAAGTACTTATGTTAGAAATTCCATGGAATAATGCCTAATGTTGAAAAAGAAGTGACAATTATAGGATAAAAATAATTATTGTAGGCATGAACGTAGAAGAAACATATAGCATTATTTTGGTAGTCCTACGAATCTGATACTTGTGCATCTCGACCTATTTTGGTAGTCCTGCATATCGGAAACTTGTGCGTTTCGAATACTTGTGCATTTCGGATACTTGTGCATTTCGGATACTCTAGGAACATCATTTCCTTTGATATGCTTATCCTATGTTGTCCTGCATGAGCAATGGGATTAGAGATGAAATTTTTGCTCACTGGAATAAACATTTCTGCCACTTTGGCAAAACTTATGGTAGTTGAATTAATCTTATCTTGTTACCAACCAAAAGATGGCATATATTAATTCTTGTTCATTAGATTGTTAATTGTAGTGCAATATGAGACACATAATTAAAAACTAGTATTACCACCATAGTAAATATAGATTTGGTTTTATTTATTTATAGTAAGTGCTTAGTAGTTGAACTAGTTGATTTAATAAAACTACTTTATTTTACTATATATAGAAGTAGTTTATTTTTAGAAAGAAAATTAATAGAACTAGTTTATTTTTTAGTTCATTTTACGATTCCTATCCCGCATCCTCGTCGTCGACTCGGCGGAGGACACCTCCTTGATCAGAGGGGCCCTATCCGGGACTGGGCTCCGCCCGGCTGGTATTGGGAGGTGCTACCTTCCGGGGAGCGTAGATTGGTGAGGAGGCAGCCCGTTGTTGACCGATCCTTGTTTGGTGGCGGTCGCGTGGGCCAGTGAAGGTGCCGAGGCTTCCGGACACCGCGGAGGTGGTACGTCACCGTGTCAGCAAGGAGGACGAGCACGCCCATCGCTACATGGTTGCATTGGAGGGAAGGTTCTCCAATACCTGGCAGGTTCTTCAGGGATCTCACTGGAGCTATGATCCTGTGATGGTTCCTTTTCTCTGGGTGTCCACCGCCCGCAACGATACACGTCGGGTGCTACAGTTCTAGCTGTATTAGTGATGCTATATGCATGACAAGAGATGATGTAGTTTTTCTTATAATTGAATGCATGCTAATTTGAATACTACTTTATTTTACGATTTGGTTTTGCTTATTGAATGCTCAAATTGGAAAAGTACTCCTACTTTGAATGCTAAAATTGGAGAGCACTATGCAGAAAAGTCCTACCTAATACTGATGATCATCTTGCTGTAAATGTTGAATGACAATGTTATAAAGGGTAGTAATTGGTCTCTTCAGCTGCTATTCAGAGATGGAGTACTTCATGATTATACTTGATAAATCCTCCAGGAGGCAGGTGCTACCGGAAAATTTTGTGAAGATGCTGGACGGCCATCGGCCACAGAACATGAAGCTGAGGCAGGCCGGCAACGGGCTTCGCAAGCTGTGGGACGTGGAAGTGGTGTTCGACACCGATGGAAGCATGAACCTAGATCGTGGCTGGAAGCAGTTCATCCATGCCTACGACCCGCGGCACTGGTACTTCTTTGTCTTCAGGTACAACGGCAATGCCATGTTCACCATGAAGGTGTTCGACACGACTATGTGTCAGAGGCGCTACCAGGACGACGACGATGCCAGTAATCTCTGTCTCTTCTTCCTATCCATTACGCTATGTCTCACACCCATTTAAAAAAAACCTTTTTTGCATTTGGAAAGGCAATGGGAGCAGGAGCCACGAGTACTGCGACAGGTGTTATGTCTATGACAGCAGCGACTCTGGCTATAGCAAAAGTAGCAGCGACTCTGGCTACAGCAAAAGTAGCAGCGACGATGGCCTCGTGATGGTGATCCCACAGCTGGGCGACAGGGCCATGCCAATTCTGGTAGTGGAGTACATCCCACAGCCTGGCCCGGGACTTCGCCGCTCTAAGCACATCAGGATGATGAAGGAGAAGGTGAAGAAGCATGAGTGAAGATCTTAAGAACCTGATGGAGCTTTAATCTTTATAGTGTAAACCTTTTAAGTACGATAGTGTTGAACTGTTACTCCACATTTAAGTATGATGGTGGTGTGCCTGATGAAATTTTGTGCATGCTCATGGATGCTCATTGATGAAAGATAAAATTATTTCTTTTTGTGCTTGCTCATGGATGCTCCTTGGTTGGTGTATATAACAACCTAAATTAACCCCTAAACCAGCCCCTTTCAAAAAAAACTCAGCTTCAGCCAGGTGCTGACGCGTGGATGCCTTTTGGTCCCGGTTGGTGTCACCAACCGGGACTAAAGGCCCCCTGCCTCGCCTAGCCGCAGCGGCCACGTGGAGGCCCATCTGTCCCAGTTGGTGTAAGAACCGGGACTAAAGGCCAAGGGCATTAGTAACGACCTTTTAGTCCCGGTTCCAAAACCGGGACAGAAGGCCCTTACAAACCGGACAAAAGGCCCTTTTTCTACTAGTGTTATGGAAGAAGTGATATGACCAAGTTCGGTGACTTGGCATATAGGGTGAACCCAGATGGTTCAGCCCTCGGCAGATATATTGATACCTGTAACCTGTTCTTCAAAAGTAATTCTTTAACTTGATGCATATTCATGATCATTCCACCAAGATGAATTC
The DNA here is from genome assembly GCF_904849725.1 of Hordeum vulgare subsp. vulgare. Classification (NCBI taxonomy): domain Eukaryota; kingdom Viridiplantae; phylum Streptophyta; class Magnoliopsida; order Poales; family Poaceae; genus Hordeum; species Hordeum vulgare. Next base: position 138,164,021 of record NC_058524.1, read on the forward strand.
CACCAAAGATGCATGTTATTGTTATCCTTCACTTGCATTGTTCGTATCATGGGCTGTTTGCGAGTACGATCAAAAGCACTCATTGGCTTGCCACTGGTTATTTCTTTGACCAGGTATGAAAGAACAGGATATGGTGAAGAGTAACTCGGTGACGTGTTCTTGCGAGCTAGGACGCTTCCCAGTCAGAATGCCTGTAGGTTAAGGATGATGGCATGAGTTCATGCTTTCGACCAATATTTCCGCTATTGGTCCAGTTTAGTGTGTTGGCCCTCAAGGCCCTATATATGTAAGACCTGACTGCAATGGTCATTTGTTGTATCAAACAGTATGTATGGATGTAAGACTCTTAATATTCAGTATCTGTGTGTTCGGTGAGCATTGATCTCTGGGATCACTGAGCACGTTCATTCGGCGATCTCGACTCGTAAGTCGGGGTCCCCATAGATCAGATCTATGAAATTATATCCATTCTTTATACTTATAGCCTCATATTTCTTCTCCAATATTTGGGTTTTGTTTGGCCAACTTGATCTTTTTATCTTGCAATGGGAAGAGTTGCTTTGTGATGGGTTCGATCTTGCAGTGCCCAATCTCACTGGCAGAAGGAGACATGGAACGCATGTATCGTTGTTATTAAGGATAAAACGATGGGGTATGTTCCTACATGAATAGATCTTGTCTACATCATGTCAATGTTCTGAAAACATTACTCTGTTTCTCCATGAACATAATACACTAGATGCATGCTGGATAACGGTCGATGTGTGGAGTATTAGTAGCAGAAGCAGGGAGGACTCGGTCTATTGTCTCCGACATGATGGCTATAGACATGATCACTGTCTTTGATATCGTCATAATTATTTTCTATTCTATCAATTTCCAAACAATAATTTAGTTACCCTCTGTATACTATTTCTCGAGAGTATGCACTAGTGAAATCTACGGCCCTCGGGTCTATTTTCCATCATCTATTTTGCAAGATCTATTTTGCTATTCGCATTTCCAATTTATTTCCTCTTTTATTTTCAGATATATATTATGAAAAACCCAAAAACACATTGTTGCATTTTATTTTTTGTTACATTATTTGCATCTATCAATCTAACTCTTTACCGTTTTATCTTACCCATGAGGGATTGTCAACCCCTACACGTGTTGGGTTGCGAGCATTTGTTGTTTGTGTGCAGGTATTGCTTACATAGTCTTGTGGATCGTCCTACTAGTTTGATACCTTGGTTCCTAATTGAGGGAATTCTTGCCGACGCGGTGCTACATCACACTTTACACTTGGAGGGAAAAACCGAAGCATCAACAACACCAAGCAAGAACATCACAACCATCTTTGTGAGGTTTGTGCGCATGAGACTAGAGTCCCACATACCAGATGTGGTGTACAATCACAGACCCCCCCCCCCCGGTGGCACGACCAATGATGACGGTGATGGGGAACGTTGCATGGGAAACAAAATTTTTCCTATGCACACGAAGACCTATCATGGTGATGTCCACCTATGAAACAAAAACGTTCCATCTACGTACCCTTGTAGATCGCACATCAGGAAGCGTTAAGAATGCGGATGATGTAGTGGAACGTCTTCACGTCCTTCGATCAGCCCCACGAACCATCCCGCGAACCATCCCACGAACCGTCCCGCGATCTGTCCCACGAACCGTCTCACGATGCATTGCATGAACCGTCCTGCAATCCGTCTCATGATCCGTTCCGATCTAGTGCCGAACGGACAGCCCCTCCGCGTTCAACACACGTACAACTCGACGATGATCTCATCCTTCTTGAACCAATAAGCAAGACAGAGAAGTAGATGAGTTCTCCGGTAGCGTGATAGCGCTCCGGTGGTGGTGAAGGATCTACTCCCGCAGGGCTTCTCCCGAGCTCCTCAGAAATACAATCTTGAAATAAAACTATGGTGTCTAGATCTGAGTTGCACGTCGCAAAAGTTGTCTCAAATCAGCCCTAGATCACCACTATATATAGGAGGGAGGGGGAGGAGGCTGCCATGAGGACCAAGTCCCCAAGGGGGCGCCGGCCAAGAGGAGGAGGAGGACTCCTACTCCAATCCTAGTCCAACTAGGATTGGAAAGTGGAGTCCTTCCGTTCCTTCCCACCTTTTCTTTTTCTTTCTTTCTTTGGTTTTCTCTCTATGGAGCATATGACTTATTGGGCTGTCCCACCAGCCCACTAAGGGCTGGCGCGCCACCCATAATTCCTTTGGGCTTCCCCCGGGAGGGTTGCCCCCCTCCCGGTGAACATTCGGGACCCATTCGTCAGTCCCGGTACATTCCCGGTAATCCCCGAAAACTTTCGGGTAACCAAATGAAGTCATCCTATATATCAATCTTCGTCTCCGGACCATTCCGGAAACCCTCATGACGTCCGTGATCTCATCCGAGACTCTGAACAACATTTGTTAACCATGCATATAACTCAACTATACTAAAACATCGTCGAACCTTAAGTGTGCAGACCCTACGGGTTCGAGAACTATGTAGACATGCCCCAAGGTACTCCTCGGTCAATATCCAATAACAGGACCTGGATGCCCATATTGGATCCTACATATTCTCCGAGGAACTAATCGGTTGAACCTCAGTGTCAAGTATTCTTATAATCCCGTATGTCATTCCTTTTGTCCTTCAGTATGTTACTTGCCCGAGATTTGATCGTCGGTATCCGCATACCTATTTGAATCTCGTTACCGGAAAGTCTCTTTACTCGTTCCGTAATACAAGATCCCGTGACTTAACTTAGTCAGATTGCTTACAAGGTTGTATGTGATGTTATATTACCGAGTGGGCCCTGAGATACCTCTCCGTCACACGGGGTGACAAATCCCAGTCTTGATCCATACTAACTCAACAGACATCTTAGGAGATACCTGTAGAACACCTTTATAGTCACCCAATTACGTTCTGACGTTTGATGCACACAAGGTATTCCTCCGGTGCTAGTGAGTTATATGATCTCATGGTCATAGGAATAAATACTTGACACGCAGAAAACAATAGCAATAAAATGACACGATCAATATGCTACGTATATAATTTGGGTCTTGTCCATCACATGATTCTCCTAATGATGTGATCCAGTTATCAAGTGACAACACTTGCCTATGGCCAGCAAACCTTGATCATCTTTGATCAACGAACTAGTCAACTAGAGGCTCACTAGGGACAGTGTGCTGTTTATGTATCCACACATGTATTTGAGTTTCCAATCAGTACAATTCTAGCATGGATAATAAACGATTATTATGAACAAGGAAATATAATAATAACTAATTTATTGTTGCCTCTAGGGCATATTTTCAACAGTCTCCCACTTGCACTAGAGTCAATAATCTAGTTCACATCACCATGTGATTTTAACGAATCCAACACCCATATAGTTCTGGGGTCTGATCACGCCTTTCTCGTGAGAGAGGTTTTAGTCAACGGTTCTGAATCTTTCAGATCCGTGTGTGCTTTACAAATATTTATGTCATCTTATAGATGGTCTTACTACGTGCTATTCGAAAATACTCCAAATATCTGCTCTACTATATGAATCCGTTTCACTACTCATAGTTATTCGGATTAGTGTCAAAGCTTGCATCAACGTAACCCTTTACGACGAACTCTTCAACCACCTCCATAATCAAGAAAAATTCCTTAGTCCATTGACCACTGTTCAGTGATTGAATCCTGGATCACTCTTTGTACCTCTTAATAGACTTGTGGCAAGGCACACATCGGGTGCGGTACACAACATGGCATACTGTAGATTCTATGGCTAAGGCATCAGGGACGACTTTCGTCCTTTCTCTTTCTTATGCCGTGGTCGGGCTTTTGAGTCTTACTCAATTTCACACCTTATAACACATCCAAGAACTCCTTCTTTGCTGATCTATTTTGAACTCCTTCAAAAACTTGTCAAGGCATGCATTTCATTTGTAAGTTCTGCTTATCATTTTGATCTATCTCCGTAAATCTTGATGCTCAATGTTCAAGTAGCTCTATCCTGGTCTTCCTTTAAAAAACCCTTTCAAACAACCTTTATGCTTTAAAGAAATTCTATATTACTTCCGATCAACAATATGTCAACCACAGATAGTTTATCATAAATACTATAGTGCTCCCACTCACTTCTTTGGAAATACAAGTTTCTCATAAACCTTGTACAAACCCAAAATCTTTGATCATCACATCAAAGCGTCTACTCCAACCCCGAGATGCTTGCACCAGTCCATAAAAGGATCGCTGGAGCTTGCATACTTGTTAGTACCCTTAGGATCGAAAAAACCTTCTGGTTGTATCACATAAAATCTTTCCTCAAGGAAACCATCGAGGAAACAATGTTTTGACATCCTATGTGCAATATTTCATAAATAATGCAGCAACTACTAACATAATAATGCAGCAAGTCTCATCATAGTCAACTATTTGATCTTGTCGGAAACATCTTTGCGACAAGTTGAGGTTTTCTTAATAGTGACTTATCACCATCATCGTTTGTCTTTCTTTTAAAGATCCATCTTTACTCAATAGTCCTACGACCATCAAGTAGTTATTCCAAAGTCTACACTTTGTTTTCATACATGGATCCTCTCTCGAATTTCATGACCTCCATCCATTTGGCAAAATCCGGGCCCACCATCGCTTCTCCATAGCTCGTAGGTTCATTGTTGTTCAACAACATGACCTCCAAGACAGGGTTACCGTACCACTCTGCAGCAGTACGCGACCTTGTCGACGTACGAGGTTTGTAGTAACTTGTTTCGAAGCTCTAATGATCACCATCATCAGCTTCCACTTCAATTGGTGTAGGCGCCACAGGAACATCTTCCTGCGCCCTGCTACACACTGGTTGAAGTGACGGTTCACCAACCTCATCAAGTTCCACCACCCTCCCACTCAATTCTTTCGAGAGAAACCCTTCCTCGAGAAAGGATCCGTTTCTAGAAACAAACACTTTGCTCCCAGATTTGAGATAGGAGATGTATCCAACTATTTTGGATATCCCATGAAGATGCATTTATCCGCTTTAGGTTCGAGCTTATCAGACTGAAACTTTTTCAGATAAGCGTCGCAGCCCTAAACTTTCAAGAAACGACAGCTTAGGTTGCTCCAAACCATAGTCTATACCGTGTCATCTCAACAGAAATACGCGGTGCCCTATTTAAATTGAATGCCGTTTGTCTCTAATGCATAACCCATAAACGATAGTGGTAATTTGATAAGAGACATCATAGTATGCACCATATCAAAATAGGGTGTGGCTATGACGTCCGGACACACCATCACACTATGGTGTTCTAGGTGGCATAAACTGTGAAACAATTTCCACATTGTCTCAACTGTGCACCAAAAACTCGCAACTCAGATATTCATCTCTATGATCATATCGTAGATAGTTTATCCTCTTGTCACGACGATCTTCACTCTGAAACAGCTTTGAACTTTTCAACATTTCATACTTGTGATTCATCAAGTAAATACTCCTGTATCTACTCAAATCGTCAGTGAAGTAAGAACATAACGATATCCACTGCATGCCTTAGTACTCATTGGACCTAAACATATCAAAAATGCATTATTCCAAACAAGTTACTCGCTTGTTTCATGTGGCGTGATTTGCATGTCTCAAGTGATTCAAAATCAAGTGAGTCCAAACAATCCAACTGCATGTCTCAAACGTTTCAAAAATGAGTGAGTACAAAGATCCATCAGCATGGAGCTTCTTCACGCATTTTATACCAACATGACTCAAGTGGCAGTGCCACAACTAAGTGGTACTATCATTACTACGTTGTATCTTTTTGGCACCAATATTATGAACATGTGTAACACTACGATCGAGATTCAATAAACCATTGAGGGTAATTATTCAAGCAAATAGAATAACTATTATTCTCTTTAAATGAGTAATTGTATTGCAATAAACACGATCCAATCATGTTCATGCTCAACGTAAACACCAAATAACAATTATTTAGGTTGACCACCAATCCTGATGATAGAGGGAGCGTGCAATGTTTTGATCGCATCAACCTTGGAAATACTTCCAAGACGTATCGTCACCTCGCCTTTAGATAGTCTCCGTTTATGTCGTAGCTTTCATTTTGAGTTACTAATCACTTAGCCACCGAACCGGTATCCAATACCCTCGTGCTACTAGGAGTACCAGTAAAGCACACATCAATATCATGTATATCAAATATACTTCTGTCGACTTTGTCAGCCTTCTTATCTACCAAGTATCTAGGGTAGCTTTGCCTCAGTGACCGTTCCCCTCGTAACAGAAGCTCTTAGTCTAGGGTTTGGGTTCAATCTTGGGTTTCTTCATTGGAGCAATAACTAGTTTGCCGTTTCATGAAGTATCCCTTCTAGACCTTGCCCTGCTTGAAAGTAGCAGTTTTACTAACCATCAACAATTGATGCTCCTTCTTGATTTCTACTTTCGCAGTGTCAAACATTGCGAATCACTCAAGGATCATCATATCAATCCTTGATATGTTTATAGTTCATCACGAAGCTCTAGCATCTTAGTGGTAGTGACTTTGGAGAACCATCACTATCTCATCTGGATGATTAACTCCCACTTGATTCAAGCGATTGTTGTACTCAGACAATCTCAGAACATGCTCAATGATTTGAGTTTTTCTCCTTTACTTTGTACGCAAAGAATCCTGTTGGAGGTCTTACACCTCTCAACAAGGGCACGAGCATGAAATCTCAATTTCGTCTCTTAGAACATCTCTTATGTTCCGCGACGTTTTCAAAAATGTCTTCGGCGCCTTGCTTCTAAGCTATTAAGTATTGCGCACTGAATTATCACGTAGTCATCAAAAATGTGTATGCCAGATGTTCTCAACATCCACACACGATGCTCGGGGTGCAACACACCGAGTGATGCATTAAGGACATAAGCCTTCTACGCAGCAATGAGAACAATCCTTAGTTTTACAGACTCAGTCCACAAAGTTGCTACTATCAACTTTCAACTAAATTGTCTCTAGGAACGTATATAAACAGTAGAGCTATAGAGCAAGCTACATCATAATTAGCAAAGACTATTAGACTATGTTCATTATAATTAGTTCAATTAATCATATTACTTAAGAACTCCCACTCAAAAAGTACAACTCTCTAGTCATTTGAGTGGTAAATGATCCAAATCCACTATCTCAAGTCCGATCATCACGTGAGTCGAGAATAGTTTCAGTGGTAAGCATCTCTATGCTAATCATATCAACTATACGATTCATGATCGACCTTTCGGTCTCTTGTGTTCCGAGGCCATGTCTACACATGCTAGGCTCGTCAAGTTTAGCCCGAGTGTTCCGCGTGTGCAACTGTTTTGCACCCGTTGTATGTGAACGTTGAGTCTTTCACACCGGATCATCACGTGGTGTCTCGAAACGACGAACTGTCGCAATGGTGCACAGTCGAGGAGAACACAATTTCGTCTTGATATTTTAGTGAGAGATCACCTCATAATTCTAAAGTCGTTCTGAGCAAAATAAGGTGCATAAAAGGATTAACATCACATGCAATTCATAAGTGACATGATATGGCCATCATCATGTGCTTCTGGACATCCATCACCAAAGCACCGACACGATCTTCTTGTCACCGGCGCCACACCATGATCTCCATCAACGTGTCGCCATCAGGGTTGTCGTGCTACTTATGCTATTACTACTAAAGCTACGTCCTAGAAATATAGTAAACGCATCTGCAAACAGAAACATTAGTTTAACGACAACCCTATGGTTGATGCCGGTTGCCGTTCCATCGACGTGCAAGTCGATATTAACTATTACGACATGATCATCTCATACATCCAATATATCACATCACGTCATTGGCCATATCATATCACAAGCATACCCAGAAAAAACAAGTTAGACATCCTCTAATTTGTTGTTGCATATTTTACGTGGCTGCTATGGGTATCTAGTAGATCGCATCTTACTGACGCAAAAGCCACAACAGAGATGTGCAAATTGCTATTTAACCTCTCCAAGGAACGACTCGGTCAAAACCAATTCAACTAAAGTTGAAGAAACAAACACCCGTCAGTCATCTTTATCAACGAGGTTGCATGTCAATCGATGAATCCAGTCTTTCGTAAGCGTACGAATAATGTCGGTTCGGGCCGCTTCAATTCAACAATACTGCCGAATCGAGAAAAGACTAACGAGGGCAGCAAATCGAACATCACCGTCCACAAAACCCTTTGTGTTCTACTCGAGATAACATCTACGCGTGAACCTAGCTCATGATGCCACTGATGGGGAATGTTGCATGGGAAACAAAAAATTTCCTACGCACACAAAGACCTATCATGGTGATGTCCATCTATGAGAGGAGATTTGGATCTACGTACCCTTGTAGATCGCACAGTAGGAAGCGTTAAGAAACGCGGCTGACGTAGTGGAACATCTTCACGTCCCTCGATCAGCCCCATGAACCGTCCCACGATCCGTCCCACGAACCGTCTCGCGATCCGTTCCACGAACTGTGTCGCGATTCGTTGCATGAACCGTCTTTCAATCCGTCTCATGATCCGTTCCGATCTAGTGTCGAACGGACGGCACCTCCGCGTTTAGCACATGTACAGCTCGTGATGATCTCCGCCTTCTTGATCCACCAAGCAAGACGGAGAAGTGACGGCGCTCCGGTGGTGGTGAAGGATCTACTCCTGTAGGGCTCCGCCCGAGCTCCGCAGATAAATACGATCTAGAGGTAAAACTATGGTGTCTAGATCTGAGTTGCATGTGGCAAAAGTTGTCTCAAATCAGCCCTAAATCACCACTATATATAGGAGGGAGGGGGATGAGGCTGCCTTGAGGACCAAGTCCCCAAGGGGGCGCCAGCCAAGAGGAGGAGGAGGCCTCCTACTCCAATCCTAGTCCAACAAGGATTGGAAAGTACAGTCCTTCCCTTCCTTCCTACCTTTTTCCTTCTTTATTTGGTTTTCTCTCTATGGCGCATATGCCGTATTGGTCTGTCCCACCAGCCCACTAAGGGCTGGTGCGCCACCCATAAGTCCTTTGGGCTTCCCCCGGGAGGGTTGCCCCCCTCCCGGTGAACTTCCGGAACCCATTCGTCACTTCCGGTACATTCCTGGTAATGCCCGAAAACTTTCCGGCAACCAAATGAAGTCATCCTATATATCAATCTTCGTCTCTGGACCATTCTGGAAACCCTTGTGACGCCCATGATCTCATCCGGGACTCCGAACAGCATTCGGTAACCACGCATATAACTCAACTATACTAAAACATCGCCGAACCATAAGTGTGCAGACCCTGCGGGTTCGAGAACTATGTAGACGTGCCCCGAGGTACTCCTCAGTCAATATCCAATAGCGGGACCTGGATGCCCATATTGGACCCTACATATTCTCCAAAGATCTTATCGGTTGAACCTCAATGTCAAGGATTCATATAATCCCGTATGTCATTCCTTTTGTCCTTCGGTATGTTACTTGCCCCAGATTTGATCGTCGGTATCCGCATACCTATTTCAATATCGTTACCGGCAAGTCTATTTACTCGTTCCATAATACAAGATCCCGTGACTTATACTTAAGTCACATTGCTTGCAAGGCTTGTATGTGATGTTGTATTATCGAGTGGGCCCCGAGATACCTCTCCGTCACACGGAGTGACAAATCCAAGTCTTGATCCATACTAACTCAACGCACACCTTCGGAGATACCTGTAGAACACCTTTATAGTCACCCAGTTACGTTCTGACATTTGATTCACACAAGGTATTCTTCCGGTGCGAGTGAGTTATATGATCTCTTGATCATAGGAATAAATTCTTGACACGCAGAAAACAATAGCAATAAAATGACACGATCAATATGCTACGTATATAATTTGGGTCTTGTCCATCACATGATTCTCCTAATGATGTGATCCAGTTATCAAGTGACAGCACTTGCCTACGGCCAGGAAACCTTGACCATCTTTATCAACGAACTAGTCAACTACAGGCTCACTAGGGACAGTTGGTTGTCTATGTATCCACACATGTATTTGAGTTTCCAATCAATACAATTCTAGCATGGATAATAAACGATTATTATGAACAAGGAAATATAATAATAACTAATTTATTCTTGCCTCTAGGGCATATTTCCAATAGACGGAGGGTGTTCCGGTGCAAAACACATGGAACACCCTCCATCACCGTAAGTTCTATCCATACTCCACGGATATGAGCTAAACGAGGAAGTACACTCCTGGGGCTCTCTCTACCCACGCCGCCCCTCGGCTCGTGAGAGTCCCTTCCCAATCTCGTGGAAGGCACATGCTCCGTGCAGGTGGAAATCTCCTACCACTTCTCATGGAAGCCCCATGCTCCATGCTAGCGGGAACACCCATGCTCCGTGCTGGGGGAGAACTCTCTTACCCACCTTTCGTGGAAGCCCCTAGCTCGGCACCAGCGAAAACCTCATGCTCCATGCTAGGGGGAACCCTCATGCTCCATGATGTGGGGGAACTTTCCTACCCACCTTTTGTGGAAGCCCAACGCTCGGCGCCGGTGGAAACCCCATGCTCCATGCTAGTTGGAACTTGCATGCTCCGCGCTGGGGAAAATCTCCTACCCGGCTTTCGTGGAAGCCCCACGCCCGGCACCGGCAGAAACTCCATGCTCGGACATGGAGGACTTATGAGGGTGCTTTTTAGGTGCACACAACCTCATGCTGACCTGTTTCGAAAATGAAAGAATGTGGCTTTTTATATATAATGAACCAGTTTCATGCATTAGAGAAATTGTTTTTGTCAAAACCTTTTGTGTGATGACAGGTGGCATGCCTCAAGCACGATGCATGCTCATTGTCTCCCTCGTGTCCTCCATGTGGGTGGGGGCTGGGAACGGTGTATGTGCTCAGGTTTGTCCCTGCAGTGCTGCAAAACCCAAGTGAGTGAGCTCTGGCTCGCGGGTCTAATCCCATGTACACCACCTCACCACGTCCTAGGTGCTCTTAACTCCTCGTGTGACACGCATGGGCAACCGAGTGAGAGCGCCCCATGGTGTCGCCTCGCTATTTGTTTTCCTTACTGCGGGGCCTTGCGAGAGGCATCATGAGCCCCCCTGGAGGCCTCACAAGCGGCATCCTGCGGGAGGAAGAATTGATGAGCATCCACACACCCAAAGAATCTGAGTATAGACATGACCCTCGGGTTTTTCCTTCCTTCACTCTTCCCAGAGGCATCCAAGTTTCCTTGGCACGAGCTTCCTGACCATCATGGGGCGGATCCTAGGCATCACGCCCTAAGATATCCTAACGGACCAACGAGCCCTATGCCCTTTTGCCTTGCTGAGCCCTTGCTTCAGGCATACTAGCAACGGTATAGTCTACCTTGGGGGCTGGAACCCAGAGACACATGGAAAAAGGGAAGCTCAGGGATTCCAGGACTAAGGGATCCTCGCATTGTCTATCTATTCTCGTGGGTCGAACTCATGGTCCTATTCGACCGTCGTTAGAATTATCAGAATGAAGATGCACTCTTTTGAAGCCTTGGCGTACAATCCAAGGTGACGTACTGGTTCGCATATTCCTTTCCTATTGTAACCGACTTTGTAACCCTAGAACCTCATGTATATATATAAACTAGGGTCCATGGTTCAGAGGATACATTAAGCTCAATACGATTAGGGTTTAGACCACAACGTACGATCTTGGAGTAGATCAAGTATGTACTCTGTACTACTCCGTCAATACCAACAAGAGTAGGACGTAGAGTTTTAACTCCATCAAGAGGGCCCGAACCTGGGTAAGACATCGTCTCCTTCATATCTTGTTATCCATCAACCCTAGATCCACTGTTCGGACCCCCTACTCGAGATCAGCCGGTTTAGACACCGGCAGCAGCATAAAAAGAAAAGCAAGACCCGGGGGGTATAAGAATAGAACGATTTAAACATTTCAGGGGTCGAGTACTTAAAGAAAAAGCTCCCTACGATTGTATTTTATGCCCCCACACGACCAAATGGTTCACTATGCAATACGAAAGAAATAAAAGACAGTAGCTCAGGCGGTGGAGGCGACATCATCATCGTCATCGTCGTCCCCGCCGTTGTCATCGGCGAAGTCTCCTCGAGGCCTGCCTCCATCCTCGGAGAGCTCGACCTACATGAACCGCTCAATGAGGGAGTCCATGTGCTTGCGCACTTTGTCCCCGAGAGAGCCCTGGAGCTCGACAGGCACCACCGCCACCATGTGGGAGAAATCAAAGGCGGGGTCATGGCGGCAAAGGTTGGAGTAGATGCGTGTCACCATGTAGTCTAGGAGGTCTCGAGCGCCCCCGTCGATGGCCTCGTCCACCTTGGAGACGCCCCACTCCAGTGCCTTCACCACCTTCCTGAAGAAGTCGAGGTAGCTACCATCAGAGTGCGCGAGGGGCAGCGCCGGCATGCCATCAACATAGTGGCCGAGCGCGTCTCAAGCGTGCTCGGCGAGGCTAAAGAATAGCTTGGTGCGATGCGCCTGCATCATCCATTTGAGCGCCTTATCATCCCAGTCCCTGTGCAAGGTGTTGACGAGCTCTCCAACCTACATCTTGAGCAACACCAGCTCCACCTTGGTCTCCCCTTGTTGCTCGAGCATGGCCTGGAACTATCCCTCGGTGTCCTGGAGCTTGTAGACTTCCTTCTATACCTCGTCACGCTTGGCTTGGAAGCAGGCTTCCTACAGCGCCAACCTGCCACGGTACTCCTCTAATGTGGCCTCCCAATCTCGGGCTTCCTTCAGCGCTAGCTTGTGGGGCTTCAGCGTTGCCCGCGATGTAGCCTTGTCGGTGAGAACATGGGTCTACATGGTCTACAGGCGCTCGTGCTGCACCTCCTTGACGAAGGCAATATGGGCGGCCTCCTACTCCAGGAGGGCCATCTTGTCCTCCCGATCAGCAAGGGCCTCCTCCTTTAGGGTAAGCTTCCCCTTGCGTGCGGTGGGCATAGCCTCGCGTGCTTCGAGCACCTCATGCGGAGGGTTACCCGCTCTTCTTCCCGACTGGCAAGGGATTCGACCACCTCACGCTGTGCGCTCTCCGCTCTAAGGTCATTCTCGAGTTCCTCAAGCATGGGCCATGCGTTTGGGAGAGCCCCACAGGCGACTCAGCTCCCGACAGGAGTTTCGATCTTCGCGGGCCCGTTACCTTAGGATGAGGCAATGTGATACGTCTCCAACATCTCTATAATTTTTGATTGTTCCATGCTGTTATATTATCAACCTTGGATGTTTTATATACATCTACTAACAACTTTGTATCATTGTTTGAGACTAACCTGTTAACATAGTGCCCAGTGCCAGTTGTTGTTTTTTACTTTGCACAATATCAATGCCAAACAAAGTCCAAATGCCACGAATGTTTTTGGAGATTTTGTTCTGGCAAGAAGAGATCGTGGAAGCTTCTAGAGGACATGAGAGGAGGCTCGTGGGGCCTGCTAGGCACCATGATATGTGAGGGGTCTCCGGCGTACCCTGGTGGGTAGTGGAGCCCACATGAACCGTCTTGACCAACCTCCAACTCTATAAATACTCTAAAACCCTAGAAACCCTAGTTGAGTCAATGATATTCTTTTTCCGCCGCCGCAAGTTCAAGAACCATGTGGTCCAATCTAGAGGCATTTTCTCGCACTCTGCCGGAGGGGGCAATGATCATGGAGTGGTTCTTCATCATCCTTGTCGGCCCTCAGATGATGCGTGAGTAGTTTACCTCAGATCTATGGGTCTGTAGTTAGTAGCTAGATGGCTTCTTCTCACTTTTTGATCTTCAATACAATGTACTCCTCGATGTTTTTGGACATTGATTTGATGTAACTCCTTTTGCGGTGTGTTTGTTGAGATCCTATGAATTGTGAATTTATGATTTGATCTAGGCATGAATATTATTTGAGTCTTCTTTCAACTCTTTTATGCATGATTGTTATAGCCTCGTATTTGTTCTCCAATTTATTGGTTTGGTTTGTCCAACTAGATTGATTTATCTAGCCATGGGAAGAGGTTCTTTGTGATGGATTTGATCTTGCGGTGCTCAATCTGAGTGACAGACACACACATGGCACACATGTATCATTCTTATTAAGGGTAACAAGATGCAGTTTATTCAGATGTGTGTTTATCTTGTCTACATCACGTCATCGTTTTAGTCAGAATCAGGTCTCCGGGGACCTAGAGGAAGTTCGAACTCGGGGGTGCGCTCGCTTTTCGGACCCGTTCTATCTCTCAACTTCATGGCGACTCTCTGGTGGCTTAAGCTAAGGGAAGTGAACTATAACGCATGCCATTTTACCTAGGTTCGGTCCACCTTGCGGTGTAAAACCCTACTCCTGCTTGTCTAGATTGCTTGAGGTGGAAGAGGAGTACAAAGGGGGGGGGGGTTTGCCCTAGTCGAGATAATGGGGATCTTATCCCTTACTACAGAGGCTGAGCCTCTCTTTTATACCGGACTCGGTCCTCTTCCCCCCGGAAACACATTGGCAGGAAGGGTTGCCACAACGACCATTTTGAAAGGGGACAGGACTACAGTGCGCCATAAGAAAGGTGGTCTTCACATGCAAAAGCCTTTCTTTGTGATGTGTTCGTGGGCTCGGGGGTCACCTCCATCCTGTCGGTCCCCCAACCTTAGTCTTCTTGCACCGACCAGGAAACCTTTGGGAGTTGCTTTGGGAGCCGCCAGCTAGCCCCGCTTCCTTAGCACGGAAGTGGAAATCCTCCCTATCCATGCCTTCTAGCACCTCTCCTGCGTCGGTTGGGCAGCCTGCATCACCCAGGCGGAGGCGCGGGGCCGTGGGGACCTGCCATGCCACCCTCGATGAGCCCGCCTTGTGAGAACCTCGGGGGTAGCCTTGGGACACGGCCTTGCAGGGGCGACCCTGCGTGATCCTTGGCAATTATCTCTAGACGCTTGCCTCGCGAGGGTCTCCCTTGCCGAGTCTCCCGATGGGCCAAATCAGGCTTGCCTAGCTACGTCACGCTCGGGGCCGCAGGCTGATGGGCCTGGGAACCCCCGGTCCTAGAGGCCCAATAGTAGCCTGCGTTGTGCATGGCTCCACCCGATGGGGGGCGAAGCGACGCGGGCCCCTATTGCGTGGCACCCGTTGTGTCGTAGACCTCTCTCTACAAGGCTTCCGGAACCGCCTGGAGTGGGTTGATGCAGAGCCTGTGCGCAATGTTGGCCTTCATTGCTCTTTACCGGAGCCACCCACTTGCGCCATCCTTCCCGCGCTAAGTTGTCCCTATGCCCACGACACGCACGGAGCAGCCGGTTGGGGGAACGAGGCGATGCAAGAAGAAACCACCCGTGGGCCAGTTATGGCATGCGGCGCACGATGGGGTGCACATTGCCTCCAGTTCCCATGATACCCCGGGGGCTGCGATCACCGCTATAAAACCGCCACCACCAGCGGCAAAAGAGCTGCCATCGCACTACTTCTCCATTCCGCCTTCCTCTCGCGTTGCCCCATCATGCCCACGCGAACATCGCCTCCTTCCTCCTTCCGCCCTTCGCATGGCGGCCAGAAGGGATGCTTCTCGCAATGAGGTGCGCGTGGGGCCTTCAGAGCCACGTCTGCCCCTTCTGCGATGATGCTCGGCCGCGAGTGATGAGTAAGTACACCATCGCTGCTTCTTTTCTTGCGTGCCTTGTTTGGCTCAACGAATCTTGATCGCTGATATTTTCAGGGAGCTGACACCCCAAAGGCGTCGCATGATCCTGCCAAGGGCGTCCTCTCGCGCGCCGCCCTCTGGGTTGGACTCTTCCTCCGCTTGTGGCCTGGTGAGGCTCGGGGGACCTACAACCTCCTTAGGGGCAAGGACAGGGCCCTGGGGGCATGCAGTACAATCCGCCACACCTTTCCCTGGGCCGTCCGACGCGAGGCAGACCTAAACCTGCAGGACGTGGTGGTCATCAGGCGAGAGGAGGACGTGGCTGACCGCGAGCAAGAGGCCGTTCAGACCGCCTATGATGAGGAGGTGGAACGGGAGTGCCTCGAGACCCTAGAGAGGCGCGTTCTTGCAGACGAGGACCCCTTCATGGAGAGGCCCTGGAGAGAGCGGCCTCCCTGCAGGAATACCGCGATGAACTAGCCCCGCAGGAGAACCGCCTTCAGCACAGGTGTGACACAATACAGGGGGAATAGGCACGCTTAGGACCCAGCCATGGGATGCTCAGGCCACTCTCGTGGCCGCCCTTAGGGGCGAGGAGGGCGCTAAGGAAGATCTGGCCACGCTCTAGGCCTAGGTAAAAGAGGCTGCTGACACCGTGGAGGCGGCCAGCGACGGCACGGTTCATGCGTGGATGATGGAGGCGCAACGCGCCAAGCAGTTCTTGGAGCTCGCCCACCGCATGAACCGAGCGCTTCATTGCTTTGTCGAGGGTGCCCCACTGATGCCTCGCGCACACGGTGATGGAGGCTACCTTGAATTCTTCCTGAAGGTGGTGGAGGCGCTGTAGTGAGGCGTCTCCAAGGTGAACAACGATATCGAGTCCAGCATGCGCGACCTTCTACACGGCGGCTGACACACGTTTTCTCCAATCTATGCTGCCACGATCCGACGTTCGAAACCCCCTCGAGGACAAGGTGCGCGAGTATGTGGAGTACATGGTGGGGCGGTTCGTCCAAGCGACACCTTCCGGGTGGAGCGACAGTCCCAGCACCTGGTCCTCTGGGAGCCATGTCGAGGATAATGCCTCCTCCACCTAGACTTTCTTTACCTTTCCTATTGCTTCAAGAATCACCAAGCCCCGAAACGGATGTCACATGTTATATAATATACCTTTGTTTTGAGTAGCGGTTGCCTATTATGCTTGGTGTTTCCTTGTTCCTTCCTCGAGGCCCTTCACTTCCCTTCGTGCGTTTCTTGTGTCCAGGCGGGGGGCTCCCATGGCTTGTAACTCCTGAGGCCTTCGCCCCCGACGCACAATGGGGCCTCAGGGGATAGCCCCCGAGCTTTCCTGAGTACTTGCCCTTGCTTGGCCAGGTCGTTTCCCCGCGCTGCCCCGGTTGTCCTTCCCCGCGTAGCCTTTGGGGCAGTTTCTTAGCACGGCCCCACGGGGCGCCTTGTAGTCCTTCGGGACGGTTGCTAGTGCAGGACTCGCAAGTCCGGTGTCCTCACAATGGCCTTCCCCATGCGGCATGGCAACAAGTCGGTCCCAAGATGTGGCACGTGCCACGAGGCCACAAGCTGTCACCCTAGGCTTCTCCGGGCCTTTGGGCCTAGCGGCACAGCTCACGGGTCTGTGGTAGATGCACTTTATCTAGTGGCGGAAACCGGAACGGCAGGGGCCCTTTCTGCCAAAGAGTCGGTGCGACACATGTGTGCTACCGCTTCCCATGTTGCCTCGGTACCTGTCCAGCACTGACATAAAGCTTGCACGTGGCGCAAGGACATTATTGCCCTTGTTAATCTTCCACCCATCGAATGCGCGCGAGGCAGTGTAGACCAAACGCCCGCTTGGAGGCTCCATATAAGGGCAGGGGAGGGACCTCCTGCCCCGACCTCCTCGCCCTTATTATTCATCCCCATTCATCGTCGCCATGGTGATGGCACGAGCGAGAGGTCCTTCGCCGTCAAGAAGGAGACAACAGTGAAGAGGGGAGAGGGTGTGCAACGCCCAACAAGGGGAAGGGGCCGCCCTCGCACGCCCATCACTGCACTCGAGGCACCTCCTAGGGGACGCGGGCATTCTCTGTCGGTGTCCCGTGGCGGCCTGAGAAGCCACGGGAGGTGTTCCGTCCATGGTTGCGGTGGATGAGGCAACCGCGGACGAGCTGGCCGGGCGGCGCAAGCTCCCGTCCTCCCAAGTCGTGAAGTAACTCTGCCAACGCAGCCAATGAATTCATCATGCAGATGGAGGACATGATCCGCACGTGGCTCCGGCTCCTAGACTTTTTTGCGGAGGAGATGGAGGAGCTTGCGCCCCTGGGCGTGTGGCTGCAGGTAGACAGGTGATGCAATAGGCCCACCTAGGTGGCGACGGAGTTCAACTCCCTCGACTTCTTGTTCCTGGGGCGCGGGTAGAAGTCGTTCGCCCTCGCCCGTGGCTTGCAAGAGGGGCACGTCCTCCACTACATGTTCGTTGGGGCTGCCACGGTCGTCGTGAAGGTCTATAGGAGCATCGGCGGTCGCGTGGACGTCTGCATGGAAGGCTGTAGTAGTAGTAGTAGTAGCAGCAGCAGCCCTTCTAGCACCGATGACAGGGGCGACAACTCCTCCTCCAATGGGACCAGGGCCAACAGCGACTCCAATAGCTCCCCGGGCGCACACATCAAGGAGGAGGAGGACTCCCACTAAGAGTGCGCAACACCAGCGTCAAGGTCCCCTACAGTGGCACTTCAAGGTCCCGATCTTCTTTCTCTTGTGTCATCTTCCCTTTCCTGTAACACAACATGTCGGCCCAGTGGGGCCTGTAGCAGGGGTCATGTCTTTCTTACTTTAAATAGAATGCTACTTTGTGTTGAAAATAAACTTCTCCCGGGTACTCTTGCCAAGCTTGGACCCTCTCCAAGGTCATCCTGACACTTTGCGCCTCTTAGGCCCCAGCCCCCGAGCATGGGTACGAAGGCTCCCGAGGCGACCCCTCAGGGGCTCGTCTTCCTCTCGCGGATGGCTCGCGTGAGAGGATGCTGCTTGTGGGGCCCATCTTGCGAGGCCCGCCGAGGGGAGTCCCGCAGAGAGACCACCCTCTCTTGACGGTGGGCACATATCCACTTGCGTCCGGGCGTTCCACAATAAGTTGTGGCCCCCATTGCCTTGATGAGGTGACACATGAGTGGAGTTTGCTTGCAAGCAAGAACCCAACTCTCTAGGTTCCCAACGTCGTGAGGGCAAATCCACGCCAAGGTATCGTGCGCGGACCCGCACGCGGAAGGCCCAGGGTAAGCTGGAGGGCGTGTGCCGCATGGTGTTCCCTTGCCACCTTCGTCGTCCCCCAGGGGGGGTGTAAAACCCGAGGCAAACTTGTTCGTGAGCCCAAAAAGGGCAGTCCGGCTACCGTACCCAATACCAGTGAGCTTGGTGGGCTCGTTCATAGGTTGAAGGAAGAGGAGAATAAAATGCCATATCCAGCACGGGTCAACCTAGAAAGAAAAGCGTGTGCCGTATCCAGCACGGATCAACCTAAAAAAGAGTGCGACTTGCGAGGCATCTTCTTTGACTGTCGTATTCCACCAGCGCGGAGCATAAAGCCTTACGCTTGGGCATGGGCATGGCCTCTCCACCGCGGACACGATGCTTCTCATCATGGGGTTACACTTAAGAGGCCCCCGGGGTGTGTACAACCCCAACACACATTATTACGTGAGAGGGTCACGGGCGGCGATAGTTGGGTAGATACCAAAGGCACAAGGCTCGGGAGTTCCTAACCCGGTTTTCAGGTGCGCTTTTGAGGCCCAAGCATGAGTTCCATTCACACCCCGCGTACCCACAGGAGCGTCATTGTGTGCCCCCACGCCCCAACCACTAGTATCATTCACACCCCATGTAGCCATGAGAGCATGTCATGAGGAGAGTCGCCATGTTAAGCCGCAAGGCACCCGTCTAGAGTCAACGCGAGCCTAGTCGTGTCCTCTTCATCTAGTCATGACGGCTTGTCGAGACGGTACGACACTAAGGACCTCGGCGAGATGGCTAGCATGGGTGGCCAGCCCACGAGCCAGATCTCGGTCACTTAGATTTCTCATCAATGTGAGGACAAGTCCTGCAAAGACGCCATGTCTAACCACTCACCATCGATCCTTTCCTCGGAGGTTGCAGGTGCACGTCAGCCCCCGGCGGCGTCGGAGCATCATAGCTTAAAATTTAGACAAACCAAAACATCTCAAGTGAATATTAATCGGGTTTGTTACACGTCCAGAAAACGACTACTCGAGGAGAGGCAAAATACAAGGAACTGCATGAGTCATGCAGCCCAAAAAGTCACGTGACGGCCACGCTACTGCGGGAGCGTTAGGCTGCTTGACAACGGGTGATGCCGAGGCCCACCCCTATAAAAGGGGAGGGCGAGTGGCTCTTGAAGCTTCAACACCTTGCAGGGATGACTCCTGAGGCCGCAAGGGCCCGCATTATCCAGCACTTAACGAGGCACTCATGACCCCACCTCTTGCTGCTAGCCGGTCTCCTCAATGATTAACTCCCGTGTCCTTGGTTCCCCATGCCGCGCTTGCAGGCTGAGGTGCGCCACTACATGGTTCCCGAGCACCCATAAGTTGTGTCGGCTAAGCCATGCGACTTCCAGGCAGAAGCCCTCGAGCCTGGCCTGATGAGGGCGTCAACTGGCCTCGCTTCCTTAGCATGGAAGTGGAAATCCTCCCTATCCGTGCCCGTTGGCCCCGCTCCTGCGCCGCCTATGCAGCCTACATCACCCAGGCGGAACCATAGGGCCGTGGGGCCCTGCCATGCCACCCTCGGCGAGCCTGCCTCTCGAGAGCATCAGGGTGAGCCTCGAGATGCGCCCTTGCAGCGGGAGACCCCGCGTGATTCTCTGCGGTGATCCCTAGGCACTTCGCTTGCGAGGGTCTTCCTTGCCGAGCTTGCCGATGGGCGGAACCAGGCTTGCCCAGACGCGTCGGGCCCACCGCAGGATGATGGGCCTGGGTACACCTGGACCGGGAGGCCTGACAGTTCTTAATGCATTACTCCATTTTTGAATTAGCTTAATACACTAGATACATGCTGGATAGAGGTCGATGTGTGGAATGATAGCAGTAGATATAGGTAGGAGTCGGTCAACTAATCTTGGACGTGATGCCTATATAGATGATCATTGCCTTGGATATTGTCATGATTATTTGTTTTTCTATCAATTGCCCAATAGTAATTCGTTTACCCACCGTATGCTATTTTCCCGAGAGAAACCTCTAGTGAAAACTATGGCCCACGGTCTATTTTCTATCATATATTGAAACCAAAAATACCTTGCTGCAATTTTATTTTATTTATTTTACTTTGTGTGTTAGATAGATATATGTAAAAAATCCTATGCAATTTAATCTATCCCAATACCATTGAGGGATTGAGAACGAATGCGTTGGGTTGCAAGTATTTCTTATTTGTGGGCAGGTGTGATTGGTTCTCCTACTCGATTGATAATCTTGGTTTCATAACTGAGGGAAATAATTTTATCTACTATAATGCATCATCGCCTCCTCTTTGGGGAAATCCCAACGCAACTCAAAAGTAGCATAGCGCCGCTAACGCGAGCTGGGGGCTCGACGCGGCCATCCCGTCGTCGCCCCTGGCGCAAGCTTCCTCCAAGGCCAGCCTCACCAACGAGTCGCACCGGCGAAGGCGTCGCGGGCATGGTGGCCCTTTGCCTCTTGCACGAGGGCGCCCTGCAGGGGTTAACCGATCGATCCGTCATATTCATCGACGACAAGCAAAATGGATGAGTGGGTTCGAGAACTTACTCATTGGCGGTGGCCCAATGCGTTTGCGACGGTAGGGATCGAGGGAACTGGCTGCCACTCTCCTTGGGAGGAGGACAGTGTCGTGGGATGAGCCTGCGACCCGGTGGCAACAACACTCCTTTTTCGTGCCATGGAAAAACTGTGGTGGAGAGGAAGGCAGAGAGAAAAGTGCGAGTAGCGAGCTCCTATGCAAGGAGGAGCGGTTTGTAAGGGAGGCCTATGCGAGAAGGCGAGCAATGATGGTGTCGCACATCTCGCACATCAGTTTATTGGCAAACGGGTGATTCCCGAGGCATCATGGGGGAAGGGGAGCATTCGTCCCATCATGGTTGACACATGTCGTCTCCCGGCACAGCAGTTCTTCGGGGCCCGCAACATTTCTGCCTGCCCCGTCTCATGCCTCACTCATGGAACAACGCACCACGGGCTCGAGGGCTACTGTCGGTCCAGTGGGACCTGAGGTACCACAACCGGTATTCTGCTGGCCTAGGGACCACAGGCGGGTCGAGCGAGGGGGGCAACTGTGTCTCGACTACTCCGGAGGGAATCGCCTTGCGAGGGGCGTGCCTCAACATTCCCCCACGTTGCTGGATCAACCCCACTTGGGGCCTTCAAGCAACAGGGAATCCTGTGAGGCCCCTTCGACGAGGCGGTCCTGCGAGCCTTTGCCTATGGTGAGATCCGTAGGGTTTTGTGCCCATCACGTTGGAGATGTGTATGCTTGGAGAAAGGCGACTGTCAGGTGGATAACCCCGAGGTAGCCTCATCTCACTTCATGCCCGTTTTAAAAATCATCGATGGCGACTCAGCCCGTCAGGTGCCGGTTCCGTCGGGCCGGCGTCGGATGCTTCGTGCGGCTCGCGATTGGATCTTCATCCCTCCAGCTCCACGCGACCCACCAGCCTGCGCCTCCCTCCTTTCATTCACCGGCCCATAAAACAAGACAAGACCGCTCCGAGGAGACACGGCACAGAACCAACCACTCCATGATGCCGTATATGGGTGGCTATAGTGGAGCCGGCCGAACCGTTGATCGCTGCCAACTACAACCGGGCAAGGCGGCACTGTGGCTACATAGTGCTCATCATCTCCAACTCCCTAACACCGCCTACGCGTGGCTACATGGGAGTCAGTCGTACCCCTCACTAGGGCGGCCGCGACAAAGGCCCTACAGGCCACCACTTCGACACAACCCTGGACCCTACGGGCCATACCTGTGACAAGACCACACCAGCGGTGGGACCCTCCAGCCGGCCAAAGAGACCGCCAGCCGGGCCCCACCTGGACCATCTATGTATATTGTAAGCCCGGTCGCTGCCCTATAAAGCCCCCGTGTCACAGCCCCAAATCTCGAATTGTTTGTCATTGCCATAAATACTGAAACTATTATGTGGCATTGGACATTTATATTTATGCCACATAAAGATATTATCAGGATTTTGCAAAATGATTTGGATTTATTTTCAAATCAACACAAATATGAGAATTAGAAAATAGAAAAGAATAAAAAGGAAAAAATAGAAAACCCTTACGTACTTACCTGGCCCAGGAAGGAGATGGCCTAGCCCACTGGCCTCTGCCAGTCATCGTCTACCTCTGCCAGAAGGCAGAGGCGAGACCAGACACGGCGCCGGGCGAGCCAGCTCCTGCTTCGCACTGGCGGCCACCCATGCATCCCTATCCGTCCGTGGCCACCACCTAGACCCCTCGAGCTCATCCCCCTCTCTGGTCTCTTCCCCATCTCTCTTCTTCTCCCTTCCCCATGGATCCCAGCAAGGCCGTCGCAGCCGTCCATCGCAGCCGTAGCCTCCGGCCACCCCTCGCCCCTCTGTTGTGCCCATAAGATCCACTGCGAAGCCCTGGTCTTCTCCGCCATTGGAATCAAGCCGAGATGCCCTGCATCACCGACACCAGCTTCATCATCTTCCTTGGACTCGCCGGTCGCCATCGTTCGATTCGTCCCCAACAGAGCCTCCCCGGGCACGCTGACCACCTCCCTCTCACCGCAGTGAGCTACTGAACCCATTCCCCCTCTTCCCACAGTCGTTTCTGCCCTCTAGCGCCGGTTCCGGTGAGCTCATACTCCGACCGCCGTGTACGTCATCGCTGCCGTCGATGTAGTGCACCCTAGGTGCTGCCGCTTGCTTCACCGTATGCGCGCGAGTGCGTGCTTTCTATAGTGCCAAACCGCGCCCAAAACGGATGCCCGTAGCGATTTTCCGACGAGCTCCACCATGTCTGGTGTTGCCGGCATTGAGCCGCCGGTGGCTTTGGCCCTTTTGACCAGGGGTTTGACCCCTCTAAGTCACAGACAGGTGGGGCCGAGCTGTGGTTAGTTAAGGATTTAGTTGTTAATTAAATACTCCCTCCGTCCCAAAATAACTGTCTCAAGCTTAGTACAATTTTATACTAGTTAGTTTAAACAAACCTTGAGCCAGTGACAGATGGGCCCCACTTCTAATTAATTAATTAGTTAGTTAATAAACCCTGTTATTAAACTGAGTCACTGTCGTGTGGCCCCCACACGTCAGGTTTGACCTGACCCAGGTCAGTTCACCTGCTGACCTCACCCTCACGTCATGCTGACACAACTAATATATTTTGGAATTAAATCAATTCAAAGAAATTCCAGAAAATGCTGAAAACTTCTAAATATCATAGAAAATAATCTGTAAGTCCAATGAAAATAATTTATATATGAAAAATGATCAGAAAAATTCAAGAAATCTGGTTATGGAACTTTCATGCATGTTTGAGAAAGTTAACATCACCAAGTAGGAAAAATGATGATTAGGGTAAATTTAATAAATAGTTTGGAGTTGGAATTTGGTATATATTTGAATTCCACTTCAATTAATAAGACCAAACATTGAGCTAGGAAACTCAGTACATCAATATGCCATTTTCATGCATGATAAAACAAGTTATGCCTGAGCATCAGGTCGAATCAATTAAAAGGGTATCTGAAAAATACCTTGTTTGAAGTGATATTTGAATTTTGATTCAAACCAGCTTCAACTTAAGAAATGGTAGCTACATTAGACATGCCACATTTCATTTTCATGTCATCATCATGCATCATGGTGTTGCATTTCCGTGAAGTAAATATTGTTCTTTCTTGTTTGCCGGTGTTGTTCCCTCTCGGTAGACGATGGTTTCGACGATGTGATCGTTGACATTGAGGAAGACTCATTGCTACCTTCAGAACTGTCAGGCAAGCAAACCGCCTTTGAGCATATTGAGATAAGCCCACTCTCTTGATCCTGGTCTCTTTTATTGCATTAGGGCAAGCACGATTCAGCTGTTACATGTTCTTGGTAGTTGAACCCATTCCTTTGCATGACCTGATTTTGCAACAGCAAATAGTTGAAACCACTTAGCATGAGTAGAAACTGCTTGAGCCTTGTCGTGCTTACTCATCCATGCTTGCTTATTGTGCCTGCTATGCTTAGAGTTGTGTCGGGTCTGATCCATCTAGACGATGAATCGGAATGGTGGTGTTCATGTTCTACAGTGTGAGAGTAAAGGTGTGAATCCGATTTGGTAAAGGTATGTCGGGACCCCGATCCTAGGTCATAAGAACCCAGCCTGTAACACATCACATCACTTTGCCGCCTCACGCACGGTAAACTCCATGGCTGCCACCTTACCTTGGCCGGGACCGTTTGCGTCTTTTGGCTCACGTATATGAACGTGTCGCTAGCGTTCGAACGACAAAAACCTGGGTCGACATGACTAGTTATAAACCCAAGCGGTACATCCGTACAGGGACATGCATACATAACCCAGCAAAGCAGGTGTCAGTCATCAGCGTGTGTAGACGAGTCGTAGCAAGCTACAAGGACTCCATTACACCGCGTGACATTTCCCCGAGGGGACAGACACAGAAGCAAAGAAGGATACACGCCGGTCAATCAATGTGTCTAGAGCAGTAGCAAGCTACCAGGGCTCGATAGAAGCACAAAGAGGCAGTTCCCTGTAAAGAGTACTACTAAAGGCACACAGCTAGGTGTCGAATCCCACACATATAATGCATTTCAAACATACACACATTATGCACGATATGTGTAGATACAACATGGCATCACAACATAACTCTATGACTCAAGCATTTATTAAAGACTCATAAGAATCAACATAGTGTGATATTACAAACAGGGGTCTCGTGACCCGACACTCAAGTCATACAAACAACAAGCGGAAGCAAATCATGTCTGGGTACAGACATCTACTAAAAGTGGCTGGAAGAGCCTGAAAAGCTACTACGACCCTACCAAAGGAGGCAGACCTCTGTTTGGGATTCCCAAGCTATTCCGGTCAACATCGAACACATCGCATAGAACCTTTTAATGAGTCTAAGTCTTCTCTGCAAAAACATAAATAAAGCAACCGTGAGTACAAAGGTACTCAGCAAGTCTTACATCAAAACTATCTACAGATGCATCATGTTCCAATGAAAGGATTGTGGGGTTTGATTGCAGCAAGCCAGCTTTGACTCTTGGCTAACCTGTACTACGACTACAAGTTCTTTCTTTGAGGTGGGATAACGCACACGAGTCCACATATTCACCAATTCAATACACCACTATGGATCCACTCTCGTTTCCCTATGAGAAGGCCTTCCATAGCACTCACACTTATCTTGCATGTTTTAAAGTATCCATTTAAATTGTCTGTGTACCACGTAATGCTTCCAAGTAGTCCATATCCGAGGACGTGGCTATTCGAACAGATTGAATCACCCTGCAGGGGTGTACTTCTTCACACATGCTCCCTCCACTTAGCACCATATGCACGTCATGCATCTCGGCAACCTTCAAGCGGAAGCACTGGCGTGGGTGTCAGCCATGACCATTTACCACACAAGACCCTAGTCCAAGTTTATCGCCTATTTGAGACTGCACCCGCAAGGAAGTCCGGCCGAGGTTTCCTCTACAGCCCCAAACGATGTGCGCAGGGTTCCCAAGCCCACCATTCGGGTGCCACTTGGTACACCGTGCCACTCTGTATCTACCGTAGTGAAGCCTACCCCGTCGGGCAGAGCTGAACACGGCCGCCAACACTTTTCCTACAAACACCAGAAACTAATTGCCACTCCTAGACAGGGATCTAGGCAATTAATAAGCCGAGCGGGGTCATATTTCAGGGGCCAATGCATGGTAGTATCTTGTCTTGGATAACATACACATAACTCAGTTCTTAAGGACGGTCCCAATGAGACAACCCGCCATGTACTCCTACATGGCCTCTCATCGCTACCTTTACCAAATCAGATTCACACCTTTACTCTCACACTGTAGGACATGAACACAACCATTCCGATTCATCATCCAGACGGATCAGACCCGACACGACTCTAAGCATAGCAGGCATTGTAAACAAGCATGGATGAGTAAGCACATCAAGGCTCAAGCAGTTGCTACTCATGCTAAATGGTTTCAACTATTTACTGTGACAAAATCAGGTCATGCAAAGGAATGGGTTCAACTACCGATGACATGTACAGTTGAAACGTGTTTTTCCTAATGCAGTAAAGGAGAGCAGGAGCGAGAGGGTGGGTTTATATCAATATGCTCAATGGGGGTTTGCTTGCCTGATACGTCTGAAGATAGCAATGAGTGTTCATCAATGTCAATGATCACATCGTCGGAAACATCGTCTTCCGAGAGGGAACAACACCGGCAAACAAGAAAGAACAACATTACTTCACGGAAATGCAGCACTATGATGCATGCTGAAGACATGAAATGAAAGGTGGCAGGGCTAATGTGGCTATCATTTCTTAAGTCAAAGTTGGTTTGAATTAGGATCCAAACATCACTTCAAGTCGTGTATCTTTCCAAGTACCCTTATAATTGATTCGACCTCATGCTCATAAAAAATTATTCCAACAAGTATGGAGTTAGTATTTTGAGGTACTGATTTGCATTGACCAATGTTTGGTCATAACAATTGAAGTAGAATTCAAATAAGTATCAATTTCCAACTCAGAACTATTTATTAAATTTACCCTGTTCATCATTTTGCCTATTTGGTGTTGTTACCTTTTTCCAACATGCATGAAAATGCCATAATCAGATTCTTTGGATTTTTCTGATCCTTTTTCATATATAAATTATTTTCATTGGACTTACAGATTATTTTCTATGATTTTTAGAAGTTTTAGGCATTTTTGAAATTATTTTATAAACAGAAATACTATTATTGCATCAGCACTGACGTCAGCAGGTCAACTGGACGGCCAGGTCGAACCTGACAGCCAGGGCCCTCTAGTCAGTGACACAAGTGTTAAAAAGGATTTAATTTTAAACTTTTATTCCTAATTAGAGTCTGGGCCCATTGTGAGTGGGTCATTAGGTTAATTATTTTGTTTAACTTATTTCTGAAAATATTCTAATTTGACAGGGGCCAGGCCCCACCTATAGGTGACCCAAGGGAGGTCAAACCCCTAGTCAAGGGGCCAGAACCACCAGCGGCTCAACGCCGGCGAGTACAGACACGGCAGAGGTCATCGGAAAATCCCTACGGGCATCCATTTCGGTCGCAGTTTGGCTCTACGGATTGCTAAGAAAACGCAGCATCCATTCCGACCAAGCCACGGGCCAGGAGGTGGCCGGAGCGAGGCCGGCGACGACCTCGGGCGGTGGCCGGAGTCGGCCATGGTGGGGGTTGGTGCTAGAGGGCAGGAACGGAGGGGGAGAGCATATGAGGAGGCGCAGGAGCTCACGGCGGTTCCAAAGGGGGCGACAGCGACGGAGGAGAAGCTCGGGGCAGGACGAATCGGCCTCGAGGTTGCCAGCGGCCGGAGATGGGGAAGACGGCGGTGCGACGCTGCGGAGGCCCTGGAGCTCGGAGTTGTTGATGGAGAGAAGCAGCTCATCGAGGCGGAGGTGTAGGGCGCGACAGGGAAGCAAGGTGTGGCCGGGGTCGATGGCGACGAACTTGAGCAGTGCTCGGCAATGACGGTGAGAGGGGAGAGGAAACAAAGAGAAGAGGAGGGGAATGGAGAGAGGGGAGGAGATAAGGGAGAGCAGAGCCTCGTGCTGACGCGGTGGAGGCAGGAGAAGGCTCCACGGTGAAGCAGGAGGTGGCGAGGGGGCGTCGTGCCTTCCTTCTCCTCTGGCTTCTGGCACGAGGAGGAAGACGACAGGGGAGACCCCCTGGTGGGCTGGGCCAGCAGGTAGGTACTAGGTAAGTTTCTCTCTCTCTCTCCTTTCCTATTTTTGTTTTATTTTCTTTCTGGCATTTAGATTTAGGATTTTAATAAAACATTTAATCATTTTATAAAACCCTAAAATAGTATTATGTGACAGTAAAAATAATCAATGCCACAAAATAGTTTCAACATTTTGGAAACTTTTATTTTAAAATAAAAACAAAATAACTCCATTCCAAACAGTTATTTAATCGAATCAAAATTCATGTTCATAAGTTCCTCTGACTTAGAAATTTGGTTTGGCAAATTTATTCCCTGTCACTATTTTCCCAAATGTTTGGAACATTTTTCTAGTTCCTTTTAAGGTAATATTTTTATTGCCTTTTTGTCAATTTCAACTCATTTGTCTTGATCACTTCCATTTCGAGATTCAATGAAATTTGAAGGCATGCATGGAATGCAATGGCAAGCAAGGCAAACTTGGGCTATGACAACTCACCCCCACTAAACAAGAATCTCGTCCCGAGATTCAGGCGTAGTCAGGAAGAGGAATAGGGCACTAAACTACCACAATCTTCAAGATCCATTTACTCCTCCCGAGGACGTTGATTCATCGCACCATGTTGATCTTGACTTCTTTGTCCTTGAGGTCTTCATCTAGCTTGATGACAAAAGAACAGGGAGACGACATAAGATTCGATCTCCTCGAAGATCGAGCAACTCAAGATCAACTCATAGAATGAGACGTAGGAACGTCCCTTGAGTTGAGACACAACATACATAATGCGGACGAGGAAATGAGACACATGACAGAGGTTCAATTGGTAGGCAACAAATCCAGGCTTAAAACAGATGCTGGCGAGGTTTCAATGTAGCGAGGATTAGGTTGCCCTTCATACCACAACAGGGCACCTTAGGAAGGTGACTCTTAGACTTATTCCCTTCAAGTGGCAAAAAGAATTACTTCTGATCCTAATATCATTGAAACTCTTCATACCAGGGTAAGGCATTTCACAAATAATTGTTGGAGGAATTTGAAAGAATGGAATACTCAGTTGGAAAGAAACTAGAGTTATAGAACAACTCGGCGAACGGAAGGCACATTCCAAGTACTACCGAGGATATAACCTAGTGTCTGAGCGTGCTCTCAAGAACTTGAGCATTTCTATATTCATCAAGGTTTACCAACATCCATGCCAAGGATCCTGGTGACACAACATACTACCATGATGAACACAGATGGAGGATGCAGATACAAAGGAAGACAACACTTCCTCAGATTTCACCTTAGCTGTGCCAAGGGAAAGAAATCTTGTTGATCGACCGAGAGACATTTAGCACTTCGCTTCTAATGTTCCCCTTGATTTACTAGCACAACCCAATTATAGGTCATGCTTTATATCTAGCACATCAAATATAGGTCGGAATTTGGGGCATCAAAGGAAGTCCATGAGGAACAACTTCCAAAATAAGCCATACAAAACCTCACGGGGAGATGGCTAAGATTGTTGATACAAGATATTATAATATCAAGTCTTCCGGCTAGATGTGTTAGCCATTACATCACTTTACCGGGTTACAAAGAGACCAGTATTATAATTCTTGGGGAAAATTCCAACCATTATAACTGCGTGAGATTCAGCTCCGGTTGGTGACATGATGCTTCAGACTCAGCATGTCTGAAAAGAAAGTTTGCAACACAAATCGACGAGATAACGTTGCATGATTCTCAGAAATGAACTGCGGAAGACAACTCCAAAACATGAGCTGGATCGCAAGACACATGTGAACACGCTGCCCAAGACAATGATGACCACATGAAAAGTCTTACAACAAAACACTACCGCGTTCTAGTTTGGGAACCATCATTGCGGATGACGAAGCCATGTGCAAGTCTGTCTGGTACCTTCAGGAATGGCACTTACCTTCTTTTCCTTGAACAAATCAATCAGTGGCTTGGTGTGCTAGGAGATACATATGGAGTGAAGATGATCAGTCTATCAAACCATAGAATACTTCGCACGTGCATGATTGACTTGGGATGATTCCGAAGAAACAAATTAACTTTTCTCGAATTCACGGCGGCAACTTTTATCAAATGCACATGAATTAGAGGAAGTCACTTCTTACACCTAACATATACCTCGTACTAGAGACACGAAGACAATGTCTACAAAGTTTCCAACACTAGCTTAATGTCCAACATAGATCATGGAACAAATTAGAATGTTGCCGATGGGCTCAACAACAATTCATCAGGATACCCATATAAATGGATTTCCATAACTATGTGAGCAAGATAATAGCATTGGTCAGATCAAAGAATATAATGGTGTATGCGCAGAGAAATCCATGAGTAAAACACCGCTACAGAAATCTTTGGTTCTGAGTTTGATTTGACGATAGCCCATGCTCAAATCAAAATTAAACAAGATAATATATGCAACAATTGATCACACAAATCAACCGATGAAAATATCATCTTTCTTCAGACTCACACAACAGAAATATATCCCTTTTAAATGAGTTGAGTTTAGGCGAAGCTTTTATCTTCCAACTCTCCAAGTTGTTGTTTAGCTTAACCAACTAGCTCGGGGTATCCCATACAGATTCTTGGAGAAGGGGTTGGTTTATAGAAAAACCAACTGGATCACGAGCTCTATCATAATAGTCAAGAAACAACCTGGTAATACTTCCGAGAAGATATTGGGAAAATCACGAACCACCAATATATTATGAAGCTCGGGAACAATCTCGCTTTTCTGGGCAAGATGATGTGATCAATAGAGCGAGGGATTGACACAATCCTAACCCATCGATCGAAAAGTGCACCATGAAACATGGACTAGGTAGCACAGTCAATCTTAGAATGACGATTCAATCACCATCACCATAAGAGTGAAATTATTGTCCATTAACTACCAAGCAATAACATTGCTAGGAGTATTCATTTCACACATCATGGTTCACTTATTGATATTCCGGTTACAACCAACACGAAAACCGAGGGATTAACAATGATAGCGAGAAGTATCGCTACATCAAGAGCTCATAAGAGATGGTGCAATTCTCATAACACTCTTGACAAAAAGAGGGTAATACTCCAAGATAGAACAGAACAAAAGCTGGTTTAGCATTTTGATCTGCGGAATACAACTACTTTGACCCAATCCAAGAAATGGATGTGGTACTGGAGTTTGCTTCTCCCAGTCTTTGGAGAATACAACAACTTGACAGACCACAAGATAAAGACATTAATGACACGAATGCACAACTATTCTTGACTATCCTCTCATGGATGAAGGTTTAAATACAACTAGATAGGGCCAACGCAAGAGCACATGATTTCTTGAGTTATGGATGCATGGATTAGAATGTCGAACGAGTTCAACATAATTCTTCCAGATAACCCATGCAGAAGGGAGGAGTAGGAAGTATCACAATATGGAGTGGAGAACTCATCACGAGCACTCTTATTATGATCTTTAGTTCACGAAGGACTTTTGACAGAGATGGTCCATGGTATTGGAAGAATGATATACCACGCACCTTGAGGACTACGAAAAGGTTACTAATCATCCTAGAGGAACTAGCAACACTATCAACAGAGATGAGCAGAATGATCATTGGATTCAGGAACCCAGAAATAGAGTACCTACAAGCTATTTAACATCAAGAGATGTTTTTTTTCGATGATGATGGCCAGAACTATCACACTGGAAACCAAAACACATCTAGACTATTGGGTAGTTATCGGAGTAACATGGTTTCCTAATACTTCAACAAAACATCAAGGTAATAAAGTACCTCAACACAATTATTAGTGTGCTTTGTCCGGCCAAAAGACATTGGGAAAAAGGAAGGAATTTGCAATCGCATCAGACTATTTGGGAACTTTGGAAAACTCGGACAGCATAACGGCTGTACGGGCATGAAATATGAAGCAACCTGCAAGAAAACTAACAACAAAACAATTGAATTCTTATGGAGACACTGATCCAGGGAGACAACAACTTTTCTATATGTCTCCAACATAGTAACTCGTCATCCTAATGAATAGATGAGAAAGCCTAATTATTGAACCCCGTAGAATAAATATGAGGGTGACTCAGAATAAGAATGACACAAGGAAAGGAGTAAAAAGAGCCTTACGTTCCCTTCCACAAACAATTCCCTTATATAACTAAAGAGTTGCTAGACTCAACATCGACTAGTTTGGCTTGGTTATCCTACAGGCAGTCAAGCTCTGATACCAAAGCTGTCGTGACCCCGATCCTAGGTCATAAGAACCCAGCCTGTAACACATCACATCACTTTGCGGCCTCACGCACGGTAAACTCCACGGCTGCCACCTTACCTTGGCCGGGACGTTTGCGTCTTTTGGCTCATGTATATGAACGTGTCGCTAGCGTTTGAACGACAAGAACCTGGGTCGACATGACTAGATATAAACCCAAGCGGTACATCCGTACACGGACAGGCATACATAACCCAGCAAAGCAGGTGTCCGTCATCAGCGTGTGTAGACGAGTCGTAGCAAGCTACAAGGACTCCATTACACCGCGTGACATTTCCCCGAGGGGACAGACACAGAAGCAAAGAAGGATACACGCCGGTCAATCAATGTGTCTAGAGCAGTAGCAAGCTACCAGGGCTCGATAGAAGCACAAAGAGGCATTTCCCTGTAAAGAGTACTACTAAAGGCACACAGCTAGGTGTCGAATCCCACACATATAATGCATTTCAAACATACACACATTATGCACGATATGTGTAGATACAACATGGCATCACAACATAACTCTATGACTCAAGCATTTATTAAAGACTCATAAGAATCAACATAGTGTGATATTACAAACAGGGGTCTCGTGACCCGACACTCAAGTCATACAAACAACAAGCGGAAGCAAATCATGTCTGGGTACAGACATCTACTAAAAGTGGCTGGAAGAGCCTGAAAAGCTACTACGACCCTACCAAAGGAGCCAGACCTCTGTCTGGGATTCCCAAGCTATTCCGGTCAACATCGAACACATCGCGTAGAACCTTTTAATGAGTCTAAGTCTTCTCTGCAAAAACATAAATAAAGCAACCGTGAGTACAAAGGTACTCAGCAAGTCTTACATCAGAACTATCTACATATGCATCATGTTTCAATGAAAGGATTGTGGGGTTTGATTGCAGCAAGCCAGCTTTGACTCTTGGCTAACCTGTACTACGACTACAAGTTCTTTCTTTGAGGTGGGATAACGCACACGAGTCCACATATTCACCAATTCAATACACCACTATGGATCCACTCTCGTTTCCCTACGAGAAGGCCTTCCATAGCACTCACACTTATCTTGCATGTTTTAAAGTATCCATTTAAATTCTCTATGTACCACGTAATGCTTCCAAGTAGTCCATATCCGAGGACGCGGCTATTCGAACAGATTGAATCACCCTGCAGGGGTATACTTCTTCACACATGCTCCCACCACTTAGCACCATATGCACGTCATGCATCTCGGCAACCTTCAAGCGGAAGCACTGGCGTGGGTGTCGGCCACGACCGTTAACCACACAAGACCCTAGTCCAGGTTTATCGCCTATTTGAGACTGAACCCGCAAGGAACTCCGGCCGAGGTTTCCTCTACGGCCCCAAACGATGTGCGCAGGGTTCCCAAGCCCACCATTCGGGTGCCACTTGGTACACCGTGCCACTGTGTATCTATCGTAGTGAAGCCTACCCCGTCGGGCAGAGCTAAACATGGCCGCCAACACTTTTCCTACAAACACCAGAAACTAATTGCAACTCCTGGACAGGGATCTAGGCAATTAATAAGCCGACGGGGTCATATTTCAGGTTCCAATGCATGGTAGTATCTTGTCTTGGATAACATACACAGAACTCAGCTCTTAAGGACGGTCCCAATGAGACAACCCGCCATTTCCTCCTACATGGCCTCTCATCGCTACCTTTACCAAATCAGATTCACACCTTTACTCTCACACTGTAGCACATGAACACAACCATTCCGATTCATCATCCAGACGGATCAGACCCGACACGACTCTAAGCATAGCAGGCATTGTAAACAAGCATGGATGAGTAAGCACATCAAGGCTCAAGCAGTTGCTACTCATGCTAAATGGTTTCAACTATTTACTGTGACAAAATCAGGTCATGAAAGGAATGGGTTTAACTACCGATGACATGTACAGTTGAAACGTGTTTGTCCTAATGCAGTAAAGGAGAGCAGGAGCGAGAGGGTGGGTTTATATCAATATGCTCAAGGGGGGTTTGCTTGCCTGACACGTCTGAAGATAGCAATGAGTCTTCACCAATGTCAACAATCACATCGTCGGAAACATCGTCTACCGAGAGGGAACAACACCGGCAAACAAGAAAGAACAACATTACTTCACGGAAATGCAACACTATGATGCATGCTCAAGACATGAAAGGAAAGGTGGTAGGGCTAATGTGGCTATCATTTCTTAAGTCGAAGTTGGTTTGAATTAGGATCCAAACATCACTTCAAGCCGGGTATCTTTCCAAGTACCCTTATAATTGATTCGACCTCATGCTCATAACAAATTATTCCAACATGTATGGAGTTAGTATTTTGAGGTACTGATTTGCATTGACCAATGTTTGGTCATAACAATTCAAGTGGAATTCAAATAAGTATCAATTTCCAACTCCAAACTATTTATTAAATTTACCCTATTCATCATTTTGCCTATTTGGTGTTGTTAACTTTTTCAAACATGCATGAAAATGCCATAATCAGATTCTTTGGATTTTTGTGATCCTTTTTCATATATAAATTATTTTCATTGGACTTACAGATTATTTTCTATGATTTTTAGAAGTTTTAGGCATTTTCTGGAATTATTTTATAAACATAAATACTATTATTGCATCAGCACTGACGTCAGCAGGTCAACTGGCCGGCCAGGTCAATCCTGACAGCCAGGGCCCACTAGTCAGTGACACAAGTGTTAAAAAGGGTTTAATTTTAAACTTTTATTTCTAATTAGAGTCTCGGCCCATTGTCAGTGGGTCATTAGGTTAATTATTTTGTTTAACTTATTTCTGAAAATATTCTAATTTGACAGGGGCCAGGCCCCACCTGTAGGTGACTCAAGGGAGGTCAAACCCCTGGTCAAGGGGCCAGAACCACCGACGGCTCAACGCCGGCGACTATAGACGCGGCGGAGGTCATAGGAAAATCCCTACGGGCATGCATTTCGGTCGCGGTTTGGCTCTACGGCTTGCTGAGGAAACGTAGCATCCGTTCCCACCAAGCCACGGGCCAGGAGGTGGCCAGAGCGAGGCCGACGACTTCGCGCGGTGACCGGAGTCGGCCATGGTGGGGGTTGGCGCTAGAGGGCAGGAACAGAGGGGGAGAGCATAGGAGGAGGCGCAGGATCTCATGGCGGTTCCGAAGGGGGCAACAGCGACGGAGGAGAAGCTCGGGGCAGGGCGAGTCGGCCTCGAGGTTGCCGGCGGCCGAAGATGGGGAAGACGGCGATGCGACGCTGCGGAGGCCCTGGAGCTTGGGGATGGAGAGAAGTAGCTCATCGAGGCAGAGGTGTAGGGCGCGACAGGGAAGCAAGGGGTGGCCGGGGTCGACGGCGACGAACTTGAGCAGTGCTCGGCAACGACAGCGAGAGGGGAGAGGAAACATGGAGAAGAGGGGGGGAATGGAGAGAGGGGAGGAGATAAGGGAGAGGAGAGCCTCTTGGTGACGTGGTGGAGGAAGGAGAAGGCTCCACGGCGAAGCAGGAGGTGGCGAGGGGGCGCCGTGCCTTCCTTCTCCTCTGCCTTGTGGCACGAGGAGGAAGACGACAGGGGAGACCCTCCTGGTGGGCTGGGTCAGCAGGTAGGCACTAGGTAAGTTTCTCTCTCTCTCCTTTCCTATTTTTGTTTTATTTTCTTTCTGGCATTTAGATTTAGGATTTTAATAAAACATTTAATCATTTTATAAAACCCTAAAATAGTATTATTTGACAGTAAATATAATCAATGCCACAAAATAGTTTCAACATTTTTGAAACTTTTATTTTAAAAGAAAAACAAAATAACTCCATTCCGAACAGTTATTTAATCCAATCAAAATTCATGTTCATAAGTTCTTGTGACTTAGAAATTTGGTTTGGCAAATTTATTCCCAGTCACTATTTTCCCAAATGTTTGGAACATTTTTCTGGTTCCTTTTAAGGTAATATTTTTATTGCCTTTTTGTCAATTTCAACTCATTTGGCTTGATCACTTCCAGTTCCAGATTCAATGAAATTTGAAGGCATGCATGGAATGCAATGGCAAGCAAGGCAAACTTGGGATGTGACAAGGTACCGATGAGAGGCTGTGTAGGAGTACATGGCAGGTTGTGTCATTGGGACCGTCCTTAAGAACTGAGTCCCGCGTATGTTATCCAAGACTAGCTACTACCGCACATTGGGATCCTTAATTGACTCTCTCGACTTATTAATCACCTAGATCTCTGTCCAGGAGTTGCAACTAGTTTCTGGAGGTTGTAGGACATGCTAGTAGTCTACCGAGTGGCACCCCGTATAGGTGGGCTTGGGACAGATTAGGCATCATGGATCGGTGTACCAAGCGTAGTACCATCCGTCAAGGTGGTCTTGGGTACCCTGTACACATTGTTTGGGACAATAGAGGAAACTTCGGTCGGATTTCCTTGTGGGTTCTATCTCAAATAGGCGATAAACCTAGACTAGAGTCTTGTGTGGTTAGTTAGGTCGTGGCGGACACCCACGCCAGTGCTTCCGCTTGAAGGTTGCCGAGATGCATGACGTGCATATGGTGATAAGTGGTGGGAGCGTGTGTGAAGAAGTACACCCCGACAGGGTATACTAATCTATTCGAATAGCCGCGTCCGCGGATATGGACTACTTGGACACTTATATGGTCATAGACAATTTGAATGGATTCTATAAAATATTCAAGATAAGTGTGAGTGCTATGGATGGCCTTCTCGTAGACAAGAGTGGATCCATAGTGGTGTATTGAATTGGTGAATATGTGGACTCGCGTGCGCTATCCCACCTCAAAGAAAGTACTTGTAGTCGTAGTACAGGTTAACCAAGAGTCAAAGCTGGATTGCTGCAATTAAACTCCACAACTCCTTCATTGATACTGATGCATGTATAGATAGTTCTGATGTAAGTCTTGCTGAGTACCTTTGTACTCACGGTTTCTTTATTTATGTTTTTGCAGAGAAGATTTTAGTCTCATTAAAGGTTTCTACGTCATGTGTTCGATGTTGACCGGAATAGCTTGGGAATCCCACATGGAGATCTGGTTCCTTCGGTAGGGTCGTTGTAGCTTTTCAGGCTCTTCCAGCCACTTTTAGTACATGTATGTACTGAGACATGTTATGCTTCCGCTTGATGTTTGTATGACTTGAGTGTCGGTTCACAAGACCCCTGTTTGTAATATCATACTATGTTGACTCATATGAGTCTTTAATAAATACTTGAGTCATAGAGTTATGTTGTGATGCCATGTTGTATCTACACATATCGTGCATATTGTGTGTATGTTATGAAATGCATTATATGTGTGGGATTCGACACCTAGTTGTGTGCCTTTGGTAGTACTCTTTACGGGGATATGCCTCCTTTTGCCTCCACCAAGCTTTGGTAGCTTGCTACTGCTCCGGACACATTGATTGACCGGCATGTATCCTTCTTTGCTGATGTGTCTGTCCCTTCGGGGAAATGTCACACGGTGTAATGGAGTCCTTGTAGCTTGCTACGACTCGTCTACACACGCTGATGACCGACACCTGCTTTGCTGGGTTATGTATGCCTGTCCCTGTACAGATGTACCACTTGGGTTTGTAACTAGTCATGTCGACCTGGGTTCTTT
The DNA here is from genome assembly GCF_904849725.1 of Hordeum vulgare subsp. vulgare. Lineage (NCBI taxonomy): Eukaryota > Viridiplantae > Streptophyta > Magnoliopsida > Poales > Poaceae > Hordeum > Hordeum vulgare. The sequence goes on from NC_058524.1 coordinate 138,202,498, forward strand.
GTCGTTAGAAAGCTAGCGACACATTCATATATGTGAGCCAAAAGACGCAAAAGGTCCCGACCAAGGTAAGGTGGTAGCCATGGAGTTTACCTTGTGTGAGGCCTCAAAGTGATGTGATGTGTTACTGGCTGGGTTCTTATGATTCAGGATCGGGGTCCCGACAGCTTTGGTATTAGAGCTTGACTGCCTATAGGATAACCAAGCCAAACTGGTCGATGTGGAGTCTATCAACTCTTTAGTTATATAAGGGAATTGTTTGTGGAAGGGAACGCAAGGATCTTTTTACTCCTTTCCTTGTAATATTCTTATTCCGAGTCACCCTCTTCTTTATTCTACGGGGTTTAAGGATTAGGCTTTCTCATCTATTCATTAGGATGAGGAGTTACTATGCTAGAGACTTATAGAAAAGTTGTTCTCTTCCTCGATGAGTGTTTTCAGAAGAGTTCAATTGTTATTTTGTCAGTTTTCTTGCAGGTTGCCTCATATTTCATGCCGTACAGCCGTTATGCTATCCGAGTTTTCCAAGGTTTCTAAAAAAATCTGATGCAATTGCAAATTCCTTCTTCCTGTTCCCGATGTATTTTTGGCCACACAAAGCACACCAATTATTGTGTTGAGGTACTTTATTACCTCGACGTATTGTTGAAGTATTAGGAAACCATGTTACCTCCAAAAAAACCACCCAAGAGTCTATATGTGTTTTGGTTCCTAGTGTGATAATTCTGGCCATCATTTTCGAAAACATCCCGTGATGTTATTTAGCTAGTAGGTATTCTATTTCTGGGTTATTGAATCCAAGGATCATTCTACTCACTTCTGTTGATAGTCTTGCTAGTTCCTTTAGAATGATTAGTAACCTCGTCATAGTTTCCAAGGTTCATGGTATATCATTCTTCCAACACCATGGACCATCTCTCGCAGAAGTTCTTCATGAACTAAAGATCATAACAAGAGTGCTCATGATGAGTTCTCTACTCCATATTGTGATTCTGCCAACTCCGCCCTTCTGCATGGGTTATCTGGAAGAATTGTGTTGAACTCGTTCTACATGCTAACCTATGCATCCACAACTCAGAAACATCATGTGCTCTTGAGTTGCCCCTCTTCAATTGTTTCTGACCTTCATTTATTAGAGGATAGTCAAGAGTAGTTGTGCATTCGTGTCATCGATGTCTTTTATTCATGTGGTCTGTCAAGTTGTTATATTTACGAATGACTGGGAGAAGCAAACTCCAGTACCTCATCCATTTCTTGGGTTGGGTCAAAGTCCTTGTATTCCGCAGATCAAAATGCCAATCTAGCTTTTGTTCTGTTCTATCTTGGAGCATTACCTTCTTTTGTCAAGAATGTCATGAGAATTGCACCATCTCTTATGAGCTCTTGAGGTAGTGATACTTTTCTCTATCATTGTTCATCCCTCAGTTTCCGTGTTGGTCGTAACCGGAATATCGACAAGTGAACCATGATGTGTGAAATCAATACTCCTAGCAATACCATTGCTTGGTAGTTAATGGATAATAAATTCACTCTTATGGTGATGGTGATTGAATTGTCATCCTAAGATTGACCGTGCTACCTAGTCCATGTTTCATGGTGCACTTTTTGATCAATGGGTTAGAATTGTGTCAATCCTTCTCTCTTTGATCATATCATCTTGCCCTGAAAAGCGAGATTTTTCCCGAGCTTAATAACATATCGGTGTTTTGTGATTTTCCGAATGTCTTCTCGGAAGTATTACCAGGTTGTTTCCTGACTGTTATGATAGAGCTCGTGATCAAGTTGGTTTCCCTAAAAGCAACCCTTCTCCAAGAATCCATGTTGGATACCCCTGAGCTAGTTGGTTAAGCTAAACAACAACTTGGAGAGTTGGGAGATAAAAGCTTAGCCTAAACTTAGTTCAATTTAAAGGGATATCTTTCCTGTTGTGTGAGTCTTGAAGAAAGATGATATTGTCATCGGTTGACTCGTGTGATCAATTGTTGCATATATTATCTTGTCCAAGTTTTTATTTGAGTATGTGCTATTGTCAAATCAAACTCAGAACCAAAGATTTTCGTAATGGTGTCTTACTCGTGGATTTCCTTGAGCATACACCATTGTATTCTTTGATCTAACCAATGTTATTATCTTTCTCGCATAGTTTGGAAATCCATTTATATGGGTATCTCGATGTATTGTTGTTGAGTCCATCGGCAACATTTTCATTTGTTCCATGATTTATGTTGAACATTAAGCTAGTGTTGGAAACTTGGTAGACATTCTTTTCATGTATATTCGTGAAGTATATGTTAGGTGTAAGAAGTGACTTCCTCTCCATTCATGTGTAATTGGTGCAAGTTACCGACATGAATTTGAGAAAAGTTATTTTTCTTCCTCTGGAATCATCCCAAGTCAGTCATGCACGTGCGAAGTATTCTATGGTCTGAGAGATTAGCTACCTCCATTCCATATGTATTTCCTAGCACACCAAGCCACTGATTGATTTGTTCAAGGAAAAGAAGTTAAGTGTTATTCCCGAAGGGCCCAGACGGACTTGCACATGGCTTCGTTATCCACAATGATGGTTCCCACCCAGAACTCGGTAGTGTTTTGTTGTAAGACTTGTCATGTGGTCATCATTGTCTTGGACAGTGTGTTCACGTGGATCTTGCAATCCAGCTCAAGTTTTGTAGTTGTCTTCCGTAGTTCATCTCCTGAGAATCTCGCAACGTTATCTCGTCGATTTGTGTTGCAAACTTTCTTTTCACACATGCTGAGTTAGAAACATCATTTCACCAACCAGAGCTGAATCTCACGCAGTTATAATGGTTGGAATTTTTCCTAATAATTATAATATTGGTCTCTCTACAACCCGATATAGTGATGTCGTGGTTAACAGACCTAGCCGGAAGACTTAGTGTTATAATATCTTGCATCAACAACCTTAGCCATCTCCCCGTGAGGTCTTTGTATGACTTATTTTTGAAGATGTTCCTCATGGACCCTTTGAGCCCCGAAGTCCGACCTTTGTTTGATGTTCTAGATACCAAGAAGCTGAGTTATCTTATTACATCAAGGAGAACATTAGAAGCCGAGTGCTAAATGTCTCTCGATCGATTATCCAGGTTTCATTTCCTTGGCATCGCTAAGGAGAAATCTGAGAAAACGTTGTCTTCCTTTGCATCTGCATTCTCCATTACTATTCATCATGGTAGTATGATGTGTCACCAGGATCCTTGGCACGGATGTTGGTAAGCTTTGATGAATAAGGAAATTCTCAAGTTCTTGAGAGCACGCTCAGACACTAGGTTATACCTTCAGTATCAATTGGAATGTGCCTTCCATTTGCCGATCTGCTCTATAACTCTAGTTTCTTTCCAAACTGAGTATGCCATTCTTTCCAATTCCTTCAAACGGTCAATTGTGAATTGCCTTACCCTAGTATGAAGAGTTTTAATGATCTTTGTATCTGAAGTAATTCTTTTTGCCACTTAAGGGAATAACTCTACGAGTCACCTTCCTAAGGTGCCCCGTTATGGTATGAAGGGAAACTAAACTCCTCGCTACTTTGAAACCTCGTCTCCATCTATTTTAAGCGTGGAATTGTTGCCTACCAATTGAATCTGTATCATATGACTCATTTCCTCATTCCTACTATGTGTTTTGTGTCTCAGCTCAAGGGACGTTCCTACGTCTCCTCCTATGAGTTGATCATGAGTTGCTCGATCTTCGAGGAGATCGAATCTTGTAGAGTCTTTCCGTTCTTTTGTTGTCATGTTAGATCAAGACCTCAAAGACAAAGATGTCAAGATCAACATAATGCAATGAATCAACATCTTCGAGAAGAGCAATTGGATCGTGAAGATTGTGATAGTCTAGTGTCCCTTCTTCCTCTTCCCGACTACGCTTGAATCTCGGGACGAGATTCTTGTTTAGTGGGGGTGAGTTGTCACAGCCCCGGATCTAGAATTGTTTGTCATTGCATCTCATGCATGCATTCCTATTTTTTTCTTTTGGAAATGAAATAAAGAGTGATCAAGCCTCATCATTTAATTTTTTGTCAAACAAGCAACATAAAAATTGCTTCAAATTGATTCCAGGAAATGTCCCTCATTTTCCAATAAAATATTGGACAGAAAAAAATGTCAACCAATATTTTGGATCACAAAAACATTTTATATTGTTTTTGAATTAATCAAACAATTATTTTAAATGGAATTATATGTTCTATATATAAAATATAGCTTTACAAATACTGAAACTATTATCTGGCATTGGACATTTATATTTATGCCACATAAAAATATTATCAGGATTTTGCAAAATGATTTGGATTTATTTTCAAATCAACACAAATGTGAGAATTAGAAAACAGAAAAGCATAATAACGAAAAAACAGAAAACCCTTACCTGCTTACCTGGCCCAGGAAGGAGATGGCCCAGCCCACTGGCCTTTGCGAGTCATCGTCTACCTCTGCCAGAAGGCAGAGGCGAGACCAGGCATGACGCCGGGCGAGCCAGCTCCTACTTCGCCCTAGCGGCCACCCGTGCATCCCTATCCGTCCATGGCCACCACTTAGGCCCCCTCAAGCTCATCCCCGTCTCTGGTCTCGTCCCCATCTCTCTGCTTCTCCCTTCCCCACGAATCACAGCGAGGCCGTCGCCACCGTCCGTCGCAGCCATAGCCTTCGGCCATCCCTCGCCCCTCTGTTGTGCCCATAAGATCCACCGCGAAGCCCTGGTCCTCTCACCGTTGGAATCAAGCCGAGATGCCCTGCATTACCGACGCCATCTTCATCTTATTCCTTGGACTCGTCGGTCACCTTCGTTCGATTCGTCCCCAACAGAGCCTCCCCGGGCGTGCTCACCACCTCCCTCTCACCGTAGTGAGCTACTGAACCCATTCCCCCTCTTCCCACAGTCGTTTCTGCCCTCTAGCGCCGGTTCCGGTGAGCCCATTGATACGTCTCCATCGTATCTACTTTTCCAAACTCTTTTGCCCTTGTTTTGGACTCTAATTTGCATGATTTGAATGGAACTAACCTGAAATGACGTTGTTTTTAGCAGAATTGCCTTGGTGTTATTTTTGTGCAGAAATCAAAGTTCTCCAAACGTCCTGAAAATTTACGGGGAACATTTTTGGAAAATATGAAAAATACCTGCGCCAAGATCCACTAGAGGGTTGGGCCAGTGGGCCACAAGCCGTGCCTCCGCCACCCCCTCGTGGCGATGGGCAAGCTTGTGGTGCCCACACGGCTCTGCCGCCCCCAATCTCAGCTCTATAAGTTCACTTTCGTCCCATAGAAAATAAAAAGAGAAGATTTCGTCGCGTTTGCGATACGGAGGCGCCGCCAAAACCTGTTCTTCATCTGGAGGGCAGATCTGGAGTCCGTTTTGGGCTCCGGAGAGGGGAAATCCTCGCCATCGTCATCATCAACCTTCTTCCCTCTCCAATTCCATGAAGCTCTTCGTCGTTCGTGAGTAATCTATTCGTAGGCTCGCTGGGCAGTGATGAGTAGGATGAGATCTATCATGTAATCGAGTTAGTTTTGACGGGGATTGATCCCTAGTATCCACTATGTTCTGAGATTGATGTTGCTACTACTTTGCCATGCTTAATGCTTGTCACTAGGGCCCGAGTGCCGTGACTTCAGATCTGAAATTATTATGTTGTCACCAATATATGTGTGTTTTAGATCTGATCTTGCAAGTTGTAGTTACCTACTATGTGTTATGAGCCGGCAACCCCAGAGTGACAATAACCGGAACCACTCCCTGTGATGACCATAGTTTGAGGAGTTGATGAGTTCACCAACTGCTAATGCGTTGGTCCGGTTCTTTATTAAAAGGAGAACCTTAATATCCCGTAGTTTCCTTTTGGACCCTGCTGCCATGGGAGGGAGGGACAATAGATGTCATGCAAGTTCTTTTCCCTAAGCGCGTATGACGACACACGGAATGCGTGCCTACATCATATTGACGAACGGGAGCTAGCCACATATCTCTCTGTGTTATAACTGGTGCATGATGAATATCATGCAAACAAATCACCGACCCATTGCCTACGAGTTTGTCCTACTGCTGCTGTTACTTGTCTTGCTCTGTTGTTGTTACTTGTCTTGCTCTGCTGCTACTGTTGCTACTAATATCACTTGCTCGGTTGCTACTTGCTACTGCTGTCACTACTGCTGTTCCTTGCCACTATCGTTACTTGCTACTTTGTTGTTACTACTTTGCTTGCAGATACTAATCTTCCAGGTGTGGTTGAATGTGACTCATTCAGCTTCTAATACTCGAGAGTATTCTCTCACCTCCTGTTTGGCGAATCAACAAATTTGGGTCGAATACTCTACCCTCGAAAACTGCTGCGAACCCACGCGCTGGTGGGCCATCAACAATATTCTTCTAGTTTCGTTGCCGGGGAGTGCTAGCAGCATTCTTCTGGTGCCGTTGCAGGGGAAGGTTTGTTGTCATAGAATTAGCATTCGTCTAGCTATTGCCAGAGAGTGCCTTTTCACGGTTATGAGTCTGAGACGGTCGTAGCCCATCTTGCCAAACTACACGATATAGCCACCCTTTTCACTAATGAGGAGAAGATCCGCCACTACTATATCCTTAAGCTGTTTCCTTTCTCTGTAAAGGATGACGCTAAAGTCTGGTTCACCTCTCTTGATCCTCGATGTGTGAGTAATCCCCAGGATATGGTCTATTACTTCTGTGAGAAATATTTCCCTACCCATAAGAAGCAAGCTACCTTACAGGAAATATACAACTTTGCTCAACTCCAAGAAGAGAGTCTCCGACAAGCTTGGGGGAGGCTCTTCCAGCTACAGAATGCTTTGCCTGATCACCCTCTTAAGAAGAATGAGATACTTGATATCCTCTATAATGGACTTACCGATGCCTCTAGAGACCACCTAGATAGTTGTGCCGGTTGTGTTTTTAGGGAACGAACTGTAGAACAAGCTGAGACCCTACTAAATAACATCTTGATCAATGATAATGCTCGGACTATTCCCGAACCACCTGCTAAGCCAACTCCGAAGAAAAGAGGTATTCTACTCCTTAGTCCCGAAGATATGCAAGAAGCCAAGAAATCTATGCAAGAGAAAGGCATTAGATCTGGAGATGTAAAAAATCTACCACCTATCGAAGAGATCCATGGTTTCGATAACCCGATACAAGTAGTAGAAGTGAATTCTCTGTGTAGATTTGATGAGAGTGATATTCCTTTTGACAAACCTGCTAGCCTATGCTTTGATGAATTTGACAACTTTGTTGCCAAACAACAAAGTTTCAATGATTATGTTAGCAGACATTTGGAACAATGTACTCGTATGCTTAGCCATTTAAGTGCTTGTGTAGACAGAAATGTCAATGATCTGAAGCTTCTGAGTAAACAGGCCTCTATGATTACTACTCAGGTAGAACAAGTACTTAGAGCTCAGAATGACCTGCTCAATGAATTAAATGACAACTCTGTCAGAGTCATTACTAGAGGAGGCAAAATGACTCAGGAACCTTTGTATCCTGAAGGTCATCCTAAGAGAATTGATCAAGATTCTCAAGGAATCAATGCAGATACACCCAGTCATCCTAAGGAGAAGAAGAAGGATGATAGAAACCTCTATGCCAGTTCACCAAATACTATCACACCTGAAGAACCTAATGATATTTATGTGTCTGATGCAGAAACACAATCTGGTGATGAACATGAACCTGGTGACAATATGGACAGTCATGTTCATAATAATGCTCAACCTAGCAATGATGAGGATGTGGAGATTGAACCTATGGTTAATCCTGATAATCCACAAACTAAGAAATATGATAAGTATGACTTTACTGCTAGGAAGCATGGTAAAGAAAGGGAGCCATGGGTTCAGAGATCTATTCCCTTTCCTCCTAAGCCATCCAAGAAAAAGGATGATGAAGATTTTGAGCGCTTTGTTGAGATGATAAGACCCATCTTTCTGCAGATGCGGTTAACTGATATGCTCAAGATGTCTCCCTATGCCAAAGTGGACGACAAAGCTCTTTGCCGTAAGCTTTCCTTAGGAGCAGTCGGCAAAGTGCTCGAGACGGCAGCCGACATGCGTTGCCTCCGTTATGTGTTAACGGAGGCTTTGCCGTCTGCCTCCCCCTTATTCTTTGCCGTCTACCTCCCCCTTATTCTTTGCCGTCTGCCTCCCCTTATTCTTTGTCGTCTGCCTCCTCCTCCTCCCCCCTCCACTCTTTGCCGTCTGCCTTCTCCTCCCCCCCTCCTCTGTGCCCTCTTCTTTGTTGTCTGCCCACCCTGGAGGCAGACGGCAAAGAGCTTATATAGACACCCCAGGATGCAGAGCTGGGTGCCATGCGGCACCTTTGCCATCTGCCAGCTGATGGCACAGGTCTTTGCCATCAGCTGGCAGACGGCAAAGAGCCCATATAGTACCTGTTTTTTTGTTTTATATTATTTCACAGCACATATATATATATATATATATATATATATATATATATATATATATATATATATTTGACAACACATTTATATAATTCACCACACATATATGATATATAGTTCACCACACATATAATTGCCAACACATATATATAATTCACCACACATATATGATATACATATAAATCAACGTACATCCCCATATATCGAAAGAACCAATATACAAAGTATTGCACTGTTTATCCATATATACATATACATATAGTTTGACATTGTTCATCAACTCAAATGAAAACTAGATGATATACATATAAAGTTCATCCATCAACATTGTTCAACTCCATGAATGCCAACTTCCATGCATGTAGTATATCCAATCTGCAATAATGTGAATAAGAAAGTCAGAAGAAGAACAAAATATGATGTTTTTGAGCTAATTATGTCATTTTTAGTGGAAAACAAGCTAAGAATATAATATTCATGAGCTAACCAAGGTTCTTATGCTATTTTTCGCTTATTATGGCATTTTGGAGCTAAATGGGTTAATTCTGTCATTGTTGGGGAAATTAAAGCAAGGATAATATGAAAGAGGAGAAGAAAGAGGAGGAGGAGGAGAATAAGAAGAAATCAAGAAGAAGGAGGAGAAGGAGGAGGAGGAGGAGGAGAAGGACTAGAAAGTCCTTGGCCTTCTCCTCCTCCTCCTCCTCCTTCTCCTTCTTCTCCTTCTTCTTCTTCTTCTTCTTCTTCTTCTTCTTTCTTTTCATTTTGCCTATTTCTTCTCCTCTTCTCCTCTTGTTGGAGCTAAATTACCTAATTATGTCTTTTTGGAGCTAAATGGGTTAATTATCCCATTTTAGAGGAAAACAAGCTAAGTATATAATATTCATGAGCTAACCAAGGTTCTTATGCCATTTTGAGCTTACTATGGTATTTTGGAGCTAAATGGGCTAATTATGTCATTGTTAGGGAAATTAAAGCAAGGATAATATGAAAGAGGAGAAGAAAGAGTCGGAGGAGGAGAAGAATAAGAAATCAAGAAGAAGGAGGATAAGGAGGAGAAGGAGGAGGAGGAGAAGGAATAGAAGGTCCTTGGCCTTCTTCTTCTCCTCCTCCTCGTCCTCCTCCTTCTCATTCTTCTCTTCTTATTCTTCTTTCTTTTCATTTTTCTTATTTCTTCTCCTCTTCTTCTCTTGTTGGAGCTAAATTACCTAATTATGTCTTTTTGGAGCTAAATGGGCTAATTATCCCATTTTAGAGGAAAACAAGCTAAGTATATAATATTCATGAGCTAACCAAGGTTCTTATGCCATTTTGAGCTTATTATGGTATTTCGGAGCATAATGGGCTAATTATGTCATTGTTGGGGAAATTAAAGCAAGGATAATATGAAAGAGGAGAAGAAAGAGGAGGGGGAGGAGAAGAAGAAGAAATCAAGAAGAAGGAGAAGGAGGAGAAGGAGGAGGAGGAGAAGGACTAGAAGGTCCTTCACTACTGGAATTGATAAATTTGCCGTGTGTCGTGCCTTTGCCGTCTGCTAACGCATGGCAAAGCAGACGGCAAAGAGGTTGCTGATGGCAAAGGTTTTATTTTCCGTCGGCCACCTCTTTGCCGTCTGCCAGCGGACGGCAAAGATGCACCACGCAGACGGCAAAGATTGTTGTCGTCAGCTCCATCTTTGTCGTGTGCCTCTCCCTCTTTGCCATGTGCTAGCAGACGACAAAGGGGATGGCCACATAACGGCAGCACTCGGTCCCTCCAACCCCATCTCCCCACCTCTCTCTCTCCCCCACTCCCGACCTCTATCTCTCTCCCACACTCCCCACCTCTCTGTCTCTCCCACGCCGCCCGCATCACCACCACCGCGCCGCCCCCTCCCTTCCTCCCCCTCGCTCACCCTGGGGTCTCCCCGTGCCTCTGGGCCGCGCTCCAGCTCCGGCGCCTTGACCCAGCCGCCGCGGTCACCCTCATGCCCCGGTACGCGCCCCACCTGTGCAGCCTCCGCCTCGCCGGTCGCGCCCTTACTTCGCACCGCCGGCCTCAGCTCGCTCTGCCTCTCTGGCTGCCGCGACCTCACTGACGCCGCGCTCGTCGTTCTCGCCGTGCGCCACAGGGCCCTCGCCGAGCTCCACATCAGCCCCGACCTGCTCGACCGAGTCTCCAGCGACGCCCTCCGCAGCGTCGCCCTCTGCTGCCCGCGCCTCCGCTGCCTCCGCCTCTCTAGCCTCGCCGAGCTCCACATCAGCCCCGACCCGCTCGACCGAAGACTATTTGGATTCTTCTGCCTTCACAACTGCACTTACTCTCTCTTTTGATTCACTAATTTATTTATTTTCAATTAGGATTTAAAGGCTAATGGAGTGGTTGCATCTGGTGGTGTCGATTTTGCAGAAATTCCTGATATTAGAGGCAGCAAACCAATCATTTGATATTTGAGGGACATCAATCAGTAGGCTTTTTCAGGAAGCATTGGTGTTGGCAAATAAAAGGATGCTTTAGGTATACTCTATTTTACATTGTTCAATTGGTTCGATGACATCCATATGTGATTGACTGATTAATTAAGAATGGAAATATTCCTTTCTATTAGAAATTTGTATGGTAGGTTGTTTGTTCTAGCTTACTAACTATAAGCTATAGTGTACTTCCACGGTAATGCAGTAAAGGATGAATTACTGGCTATGGATGATTACTATGAGCGGGTCTGATATTATGAGTTGTAGGTTTCTTAAGCTACATGTCTTGTGATGGTTAAGTTGTTTAGGCAATAGCAATACTAGATCAGTTTAATTCTGTAGCAATGCAACTAAGCAGGGGTACAATAATGTACATAAGCAAGGGTTGGAATGCGTCACTCTTTGTTATGAACAAATGGCCTAGGTAGCAGCGATGTTGTTACTGGCTTGTATTTGATCTGAGTGAAGTGTAGCCAATTGAAGGTAATTTGAAGATCCTACATTAGAGTATATTCCGTTTTCATTAACCCACAACAGAGTATGTATAGGGAAGTATATACTTTTGGGAACAGTTTAGTGCTCGCATCTCTTACTGTACTGTTTTAGGCTGTTCATGTTCTAATTTTTCAGCATTTTGTTCACATGAAAGGTGCTTCTTATAATACCATCATTGAATTTTGACTATTTAAAGGAAGAACACACAAACTTATCTACACTACAAATTCAGCCTTCTACATTTCATTTGTGTTGAACTATCACCATTTGGTCCATATATACATTTCCATGCTCAAAGAATGCAGGATATGACGTGGTTGTTTGAAATAATGAAATTTATGGGACACAAAGGCCACACGAACTTGTGTTAGTTCAAGTAACACTCTTCTTATGCTTCCTACTTGTGTTGTACTTCTTCAGTGTCCATAGATTGCGTCCATATTTCCTACTTCTCTTACAAAATTTGTTGAAGTTTAGATATGTAAACCATTTTATTTCTTGCATAAGCTTGATTGTGTTTTTTAGTGATAATTATGATAGGATGGATGATCTCACATCGATTATGTACAGTAGGGTCTGCCCTTTGCTGTTCGTGCTACTTTGGCTTGCATTGGATCGATTGTCACATGTACTTCCATAAGGTTGCAAACAATGGTTCAGTACGACCACTTCCTTCCTAATTTTACTTATTTGTCCACATTATATAGGATGGAACTAATAACTAACATGAGGTAAATTGTAACGAATGTGGACTATATATATAGTGTCGTATTTCATAAAAATATTGTATGACGTTTATAACTTGGCCATTCTTCTTCAATTTTTGGTTCAGTTAGATGTATTTCACAATGCTCCTGCACCATCAGATTCTTGAGTCACATTTGCAAGCTCTTAGCTTTTCCACCATCTTCCTTTAATGCCCCTGGCTTGTTAGTTCCTATTAGATCCTAGCCTGTTCACCATGTGCGGCATTTGTAGTTTCGTACTGCTATTGTGAAGCATTTTGTTTGTTTGTGTACATGGTTCAGAAATAGATGTGATGTCAATTTGCCATGGCTATGCAAATGGTAGACACGGCCAAGCAGCCCATGTAATTGTAGTTCATGCATTTTCCTAGTCTGTGTTGAGGGTTTAAATTGTAGTTGTTGGTCACCATTTATGATTGATATGCTTGCCTGAGTTAGAAGCATTTGTAGTATTGCCAGCTATCAGGATTACTTTTTTAGAAGACTATGCTTTCCTATTTTCAGCTATTATTTTCTGAACTCAAAAATTGGCAAACAATAACCTTCACTTTTCAAACAATATTGGTTGAATCTTTCATATTTGTTTACTGTTTCTTTCAGCCACTATTTGTTGTAAGATACGCAGTGTTGTGGCGCGGCCCGATGAACCAAGCCAGGGGGTCACCGGGGCCGGATCTCCCCACGCCCACGGATGAGTCGCCCGCCCCTGCTGTTGTTCCCGTTGCCGCTGGAGAGGAGTAGCAGCAACTTCCCACCGTCGCTGTTGAGGAGCAGCAGCCACTTCCAACCGCAACGCCATCGGCCGCCGCCCCCCCAACAATCTTTGATGTCGGGTAGAGGGGCATCCCAGTGCAGCATCTCCATCCAACAACCTCAATTTCTAATGTGAATCCCCTTCCAATTTGTAAGTTTGATGGATGAGGATCTCTGGATCAGGCTGATTAAATTAGCAAATAAATGATATATGATTTGTCTTTGAATTCTAGCTGATTTTTTGACAACCAACCATATTAAAGTCTGAATAAGCTCCTTATCAGAAAAAAGGTCTGAAGAATATCAACATCATCACATAGTGAATCATGTAGAAGTATAGGACGAATTTATCCTACAACTATGCATGGTTTTCGTACACGGAGAATGACTCCATCTTTTTTTCTACTACTCTGTCGAATGACTATATGGATTAACATATAGACTCATGTGCACATTTTTATTGCAAAAGAGGATCAACAATATGCACATTTTTATTTTATAGTTTTATATGAGCCAAATCAAGTTGTTATATTTTTATTTTACTTTTTAACACAACATTAGCTGAGAACAAAAAGGAAAAAGGAGAAAAAAAATAACAAACTGGCTGAAAATGTTCCACAACAGAACCTATAGTTTGAACGGGCTCCAGGATTATACTACATAATATACTTTCATGCTCCAGGTTAGATTTGGAAACAATATAGCTGCACAAAGATGACCCGTCGTTCACACTGTGAATCCTGATTATAGCTGCAGGAGAAGAATATGATACCTTGTCAGCCATATAAAACATAGCTAATTACTAGAGCTTCTAAAATAAGGGATCATTTGGAAGAGAACACATGGGAAGATATTCTCATCTCAATAGTTATCTAAAATATGAACATATCACAATCTTTCTACTTTTGTATTTGTTTTGATATAGGTATGAACTGAACATTTGGGGTGATGCGACCTAGTCCTCGAGCGTTCTTAGTTGTTTTGGCCGTTTTGCTTTTTCTAAATCCTATAATGTACTTTATCCAGCTAAAAAAATGTACATTATCAATCAAACCTAGAGCTACATAATGTCCTTTCTCCCTTGTTTCAATTGCAGAGACTCCTGCTTTGAGAGTTTTTTTCTAGGGTTGATTGCTAAGGTTCTTATTTTTTTCCAGCTCATTATAGCTTGTGCCGAGGGAGCAACGAGCATTGAAGATCTTGCAGAGAAGTTCCCTGATAAGATTGTTAAGGTCATCTATTTCTTCAACTTGATTTTGGATCAATGCATATATATCTTGAGTAGCAGCTTCACTTGTCATAAGAGAGATACAACACTACATTTAGTTTGCATCGATTTCATAATCTCTTGGGTAGTCCTATTTCATTGATTGTATGTTGAAAGCAGATGTAATCTTATTGATTTTCACATTAGATGCCTCTTGTAATGTTAGTATTTTTTTGTCAGGCCTTAACAAGTTTCTACATATATGCAATGAACATTCCCGCATATATGCACCTTCTACCTCTTCTTCTTATTTTACTTATTATTCTTTTAGTATTTTTTCTTCTTCTACTTCTTCTAACTTTCTTAATTACTCTCCTTTTTGTAGATTTGATTAATTTCATGGAAGCTGGAATTGATGGACTGTTAGTGTTTAGTTTTTTCATTTGTATTGAGGAACAATGTAAAACTTATGTATGTATATATATGGATGAACTATGTGAAACTACGTATTGTGCTAGCCTTTGTGTTCTCTAGCTTGTTAAATATTTCATGATGATGTTGGAAATATATATGCTGTGAAATATATGTGTTGAAGATGTCTAAAACTATATATGCTGTGAAATATGTATATAGATATAGTATAATGTGCTAGCCTATGTGTTCTCTAGCTTGTTAAATATTTGATGATGATGTTGGAAATATATATGCTGTGAAATATATGTGTTGAAGATGTCTAAAACTATATATGCTGTGAAATATGTATATAGATAGAGTATAAAAATGTAGGGAAATAAAAGAAAACAGACAAAAAAGGAGCAATACAGGCTCTTTGCCATCTGCCAGCAGATGGCAAAGCCCTTTGCCGTCAGCCCCCTCATGGCAAAGGGGGAGGGCAGACGGCAAAGAGGGGAGAGAGAGGGGTTGTGTGCCCCCTTTGCCGTCAGCCCCCTCATGGCAAAGGGGGGAGGGCAGACGGCAAAGAGGAGAGGCCTGCCGTTAAGACTTAACACGGCCGTTGCAGTATATGCCGTCCCATTTAATTTGCCGTCTGCCCCCTCATGGCAAAGATTCTTTACCGTCCGCTTTGAAAAAGCAGACGGCAAAGAACCTCTTCACCGGATTTTTTTTTTACCGTCTAATTTGCCGTCTACTAACCGACGACAAAGGCTTTGCCGTCCGTGGTTCCCCCCTTTGCCGTCCGCCATGGCGGACAGCAAATTCTCAGATTCCTATAGTGCTTGGCCTTCTCCTCCTCCTCCTTCTCCTTTTTCTCTTCTTCTTCTTCTTCTTCTTCTCCTTCTTCTTCTTTCTTTTCGTTTTTCCTATTTCTTCTCCTATTCTCCTCTTGTTGGAGCTAAATTACCTAATTATGTCTTTTTGGAGCTAAATGGGCTAATTATCCCATTTTAGAGGAAAACAAGCTAAGTATATAACATTCATGAGCTAACCAAGGTTCTTATGCCATTTTGAGCTTATTATGGTATTTTGGAGCTAAATGGGCTAATTTTATCATTGTTGGGGAAATTAAAGCAAGGATAATAGTAAAGAGGAGAAGAAAGAGGAGGGGGAGGAGAAGAAGAAGAAATCAAGAAGAAGGAGGAGAAGGAGGAGGAGGAGAAGGACTAGAAGGTCCTTGGCCTTCTCCTCCTCCTCCTCCTCCTCCTTCTCCTTCTTCTCTTCTTGTTCTTCTTCTTTCTTTTCATTTTTACTATTTCTTCTCCTCTTGTTGGAGCTAAATTACCTAATTATGTCTTTTTGGAGCTAAATGGGCTAATTATCCCATTTTAGAGGAAAAGAAGCTAAGTATGTCATATTCATCAGCTAACCAAGGTTCTTATGCCATTTTGAGGTTATTATGGCATTTCGGAGCTAAATGGGCTAATTATTTCATTGTTAGAGAAATTAAAGCAAGGATAATATGAAAGAGGAGTAGGAGGAGAATAAGAAGAAATCAAGAAGAAGGAGCAGAAGGAGGAGAAGGAGGAGGAGGAGAAGGACTAGAAGGTCCTTGGCCTTCTCCTCCTTCTCCTCCTCCTCCTCCTCCTCCTCCTTCTCTTCTTCTTCTTCTTCTTCTTCTTCTTCTTTCTTTCTTTTCATTTTTCCTATTTCTTCTCCTCTTCTCCTCTAGTTGGAGCTAAATTACCTAATTGTGTCTTTTTGGAGCTAAATGGGCTAATTATGCCATTTTAGAGGAAAACAAGCTAAGTATATAATATTCATGAGCTAACCAAGGTTCTTATGCCAATTTGAGCTTATTATGGTATTTTGGAGCTAAATGGGCTAATTATGTCATTGTTGGGGAAATTAAAGGAAGGATAATATGAAAGAGGAGAAGAAAAAGGAGGGGGAGGAGAAGAAGAAGAAATCCGGAAGAAGGAGTAGAAGGAGGAGAAGGAGGAGGAGGAGAATGACTAGAAGGTCCTTGGCCTTCTCCTCCTCCTCCTCCTCCTTCTCCATCTTCTCTTCTTCTTCTTCTTCTTCTTCTTCTTCTTTCTTTTCATTTTTCCTATTTCTTGTCCTCTTCTCCTCTTCTTGGAGCTAAATTACCTAATTATGTCTTTTTGGAGCTAAATGGGCTAATTATCCCATTTTAGAGGAAAACAAGCTAAGTATATAATATTCATGAGCTAACCAAGGTTCTTATGCCATTTTGAGCTTATTATGGTATTTTGGATCTAAATGGGCTAATTATGGCATTGTTGGGGAAATTAAATCAAGGATAATATGAAAGAGGAGAAGAAAGAGGAGGGGGAGGAGAAGAAGAAGAAATCAAGAAGAAGGAGTAGAAGGAGGAGGAGGAGAATGACTAGAAGGTCCTTGGCCTTCTCCTCCTCCTCCTCCTCCTTCTCCATCTTCTCTTCTTCTTCTTCTTCTTCTTCTTCTTCTTCTTTCTTTCTTTTCATTTTTCCTATTTCTTCTCCTCTTCTCCTCTAGTTGGAGCTAAATTACCTAATTATGTCTTTTTGGAGCTAAATGGGCTAATTATGCCGTTTTAGAGGAAAACAAGGTAAGTATATAATATTCATGAGCTAACCAAGGTTCTTATGCCAATTTGAGCTTATTACGGTATTTTGGAGCTAAATGGGCTAATTATGTCATTGTTGGGGAAATTAAAGCAAGGATAATATGAAAGAGGAGAAGAAAAAGGAGGGGGAGGAGAAGAAGAAGAAATCCAGAAGAAGGAGTAGAAGGAGGAGAAGGAGGAGGAGGAGAATGACTAGAAGGTCCTTGGCCTTCTCCTCCTCCTCCTCCTCCTTCTCCTTCTTCTCTTCTTCTTCTTCTTCTTCTTCTTCTTCTTTCTTTTCATTTTTCCTATTTCTTGTCCTCTTCTCCTCTTGTTGGAGCTAAATTACCTAATTATGTCTTTTTGGAGCTAAATGGGCTAATTATCCCATATTAGAGGAAAACAAGCTAATTATATAATATTCATGAGCTAACCAAGGTTCTTATGCCATTTTGAGCTTGTTATGGCATTTTGGAGCTAAATGGGCTAATTATGTCATTGTTGGGGAAATAAAAGCAAGGATAATATGAAAGAGGAGAAGAAAGATGGGGAGGAGGAGAAGAATAAGAAATCAAGAAGAAGGAGGACAAGGAGGAGAAGGAGGAGGAGGAGAAGGACTAGAAGGTCCTTGGCCTTCTCCTCCTCCTCCTCCTCCTCCTCCTTCTCCTTCTTCTCTTCTTCTTCTTCTTCTTTCTTTTCATTTTCCCTATTTCTTCTCCTCTTATTGGTGCTAAATTACCTAATTATGTCTTTTTGGAGCTAAATGGTCTAATTAGCCCATTTTAGAGGAAAAGAAGCTAAGTATATAATATTCATCAGCTAACCAAGGTTCTTATGCCATTTTGAGGTTATTATAGCATTTTGGAGCTAAATGGGCTAATTATGTCATTGTTGGAGGAATTAAAGCAAGGATAATATGAAAGAGGAGATGAAAGAGGAGGAGGAGGAGAATAAGAAGAAATCAAGAAGAAGGAGGAGAAGGAGGAGAAGGAGGAGGAGGAGAAGGACTAGAAGGTCCTTGGCCTTCTCCTCCTTCTCCTCCTCCTCCTCCTTCTTCTCTTCTTCTTCTTCTTCTTCTTCTTCTTCTTCTTTCTTTCTTTTCATTTTTCCAATTTCTTCTCCTCTTCTCCTCATATTGGAGCTAAATTACCTAATTATGTCTTTTTCGAGCTAAATGGTCTAATTATCCCATTTTAGAGGAAAACAAGCTAAGTATATAATATTCATGAGCTAACCAAGGTTCTTATGCCATTTTGAGCTTATTATGGTATTTTGGATCTAAATGGGCTAATTATGGCATTGTTGGGGAAATTAAATCAAGGATAATATGAAAGAGGAGAAGAAAGAGGAGGGGGAGGAGAAGAAGAAGAAATCAAGAAGAAGGAGTAGAAGGAAATGGAGGAGAATGACTAGAAGGTCCTTGGCCTTCTCCTCTTCCTTCTCCTTCTCCTTCTTCTCTTCTTCTTCTTCTTCTTCTTCTTTATTTTCATTTTTCCTATTTCTTCTCCTCTTCACCTCTGGTTGGAGCTAAATTACCTAATTATGTATTTTTGGAGATAAATGGGCTAATTATCCCATTTTAGAGGAAAACAAGCTAAGTATATAATATTCATGAGCTAACCAAGGTTCTTATGCCATTTTGAGGTTATTATGGCAGTTTGGAGCTAAATGGGCTAATTATGTCATTGTTGGGGAAATTAAAGCAAGGATAATATGAAAGAGGCGAAGAAAGAGGAGGAGGAGGTGAAGAAGAAGAAATCAAGAAGAAGGAGGAGAAGGAGGAGGAGGAGAAGGACTAGATGTTCCTTGGCCTTCTCCTCCTTCTCCTCCTCCTCCTTATTCTGTTCTTCTTCTTCTTCTTCTTCTTCTTCTTCTTTCTTTTCATTTTTCCTATTTCTTCTCCTCTTCTCCTCTTGTTGGAGCTAAATTACCTAATTATGTCTTTTTGGAGCTAAATGGGCTAATTATCCCATTTTAGAGGAAAACAAGCTAAGTATATAATATTCATGAGCTAACCAAGGTTCTTATGCCATTTTGAGCTTATTATGGTATTTTGGAGCTAAATGGGCTAATTTTATCATTGTTGGGGAAATTAAAGCAAGGATAATAGTAAAGAGGAGAAGAAATAGGAGGGGGAGGAGAAGAAGAAGAAATCAAGAAGAAGGAGGAGAAGGAGGAGGAGGAGAATGACTAGGAGGTCCTTGGCCTTCTCCTCCTCCTCCTCCTCCTTCTCCTTGTTCTCTTCTTCTTCTTCTTCTTCTTCTTTCTTTTCATTTTTCCTATTTCTTCTCCTCTTCTCCTCTTGTTGGAGCTAAATTACCTAATTATGTCTTTTTGGAGCTAAATGGGCTAATTATCCCATTTTAGAGGAAAACAAGGTAAGTATATAATATTCATGAGCTAACCAAGGTTCTTATGCCATTTTGATGTTATTGTGGCATTTTGGAGCTAAATGGGCTAATTATGTCATTGTTGGGGAAATTAAAGCAAGGATAATATGAAAGAGTAGAAGAAAGATGTGGAGGAGGAGAAGAATAAGAAATCAAGAAGAAGGAGGACAAGGAGGAGGAGGAGGAGGAGGAGAAGGACTAGAAGGTCCTTGGCCTTCTCCTCCTCCTCCTCCTCCTCCTTCTCCTCCTTCTCTTCTTGTTCTTCTTCTTTCTTTTCATTTTTCCTATTTCTTCTCCTCTTGTTGGAGCTAAATTACCTAATTATGTCTTTTTGGAGCTAAATGGGCTAATTATCCCATTTTAGAGGAAAAGAAGCTAAGTATATAATATTCATCAACGAACCAAGGTTCTTATGCCATTTTGAGGTTATTATGGCATTTTGGAGCTAAATGGGCTAATTATTTCATTGTTGGAGAAATTAAAGCAAGGATAATATGAAAGAGGAGAAGAAAGAGGAGTAGGAGGAGAATAATAAGAAATCAAGAAGAAGGAGGAGAAGGAGGAGAAGGAGGAGGAGGAGAAGGACTAGAAGGTCCTTAGCCTTCTCCTCCTTGTCCTCCTCCTCCTCCTCCTTCTTCTCTTCTTCTTCTTCTTCTTCTTCTTCTTATTTCTTTTCATTTTTCCTATTTCTTCTCCTCTTCTCCTCTAGTTGGAGCTAAATTACCTAATTATGTCTTTTTGGAGCTAAATGGGCTAATTATGCCGTTTTAGAGGAAAACAAGCTAAGTATATAATATTCATGAGCTAACCAAGGTTCTTATGCCAATTTGAGCTTATTATGGTATTTTGGAGCTAAATGGGCTAATTATGTCATTGTTGGGGAAATTAAAGCAAGGATAATATGAAAGAGGAGAAGAAAAAGGAGGGGGAGGAGAAGAAGAAGAAATCCAGAAGAAGGAGTAGAAGGAGGAGAAGGAGGAGGAGGAGAATGACTAGAAGGTCCTTGGCCTTCTCCTCCTGCTCCTCCTCCTTCTCCTTCTTCTCTTCTTCTTCTTCTTCTTCTTCTTCTTCTTCTTCTTCTTCTTTCTTTCTTTTCATTTTCCTATTTCTTCTCCTCTTCTCCTCTAGTTGGAGCTAAATTACCTAATTATGTCTTTTTGGAGCTAAATGGGCTAATTATGCCGTTTTAGAGGAAAACAAGCTAAGTATATAATATTCATGAGCTAACCAAGGTTCTTATGCCAATTTGAGCTTATTATGGTATTTTGGAGCTAAATGGGCTAATTATGTCATTTTTGGGGAAATTAAAGCAAGGATAATATGAAAGAGGAGAAGAAAAAGGAGGGGGAGGAGAAGAAGAAGAAATCCAGAAGAAGGAGTAGAAGGAGGAGAAGGAGGAGGAGGAGAATGACTAGAAGGTCCTTGGCCTTCTCGTCCTCCTCCTCCTTTTCCTTCTTCTCTTCTTCTTCTTCTTCTTCTTCTTTCTTTTCATTTTTCCTATTTCTTGTCCTCTTCTCCTCTTGTTGGAGCTAAATTACCTAATTATGTATTTTTGGAGCTAAATGGGCTAATTATCCCATATTAGAGGAAAACAAGCTAAGTATATAATATTCATGAGCTAACGAAGGTTCTTATGCCATTTTGAGCTTATTATGGCATTTCGGAGCTAAATGGGCTAATTATGTCATTGTTGGGTAAATAAAAGCAAGGATAATATGAAAGAGGAGAAGAAAGATGGGGAGGAGGAGAAGAAGAAGAAATCAAGAAGAAGGAGGACAAGGAGGAGAAGGAGGAGGAGGAGAAGGACTAGAAGTTCCTTGGCCTTCTCCTCCTCCCCCTCCTCCTCCTCCTTCTCCTTCTTCTCTTCTTCTTCTTCTTTCTTTTCATTTTCCCTATTTCTTCTCCTCTTGTTGGTGCTAAATTACCTAAGTATGTCTTTTTGGAGCTAAATGGTCTAATGATCCCATTTTAGAGGAAAAGAAGCTAAGTATATAATATTCATCAGCTAACCAAGGTTCTTATGCCATTTTGAGGTTATTATAGCATTTTGGAGCTAAATGGGCTAATTACGTCATTGTTGGAGAAATTAAAGAAAGGATAATATGAAAGAGGAGAAGAAAGAGGAGGAGGAGGAGAATAAGAAGAAATCAAGAAGGAGGAGAAGGAGGAGAAGGAGGAGGAGGAGAAGGACTAGAAGGTCCTTGGCCTTCTCCTCCTTCTCCTCCTCCTCCTCCTCCTTCTTCTCTTCTTCTTCTTCTTCTTCTTCTTCTTTCTTTCTTTTCATTTTTCCAATTTCTTCTCCTCTTCTCCTCTTATTGGAGCTAAATTACCTAATTATGTCTTTTTGGAGCTAAATGGGCTAATTATCCCATTTTAGAGGAAAACAAGATAAGTATATAATATTCATGAGCTAACCAAGGTTCTTATGCCATTTTGAGCTTATTATGGTATTTTGGATCTAAATGGGCTAATTATGTCATTGTTGGGGAAATTAAATCAAGGATAATATGAAAGAGGAGAAGAAAGAGGAGGGGGAGGAGAAGAAGAAGAAATCAAGAAGAAGGAGTAGAAGGAGGAGGAGGAGAATCACTAGAAGGTCCTTGGCCTTCTCCTCCTCCTCCTCCTTCTCCTTCTTCTCTTCTTCTTCTTCTTCTTCTTCTTCTTCTTTCTTTTCATTTTTCCTATTTCTTCTCCTCTTCTCCTCTGGTTGGAGCTAAATTACCTAATTATGTATTTTTGGAGCTAAATGGGCTAATTATCCCATTTTAGAGGAAAACAAGCTAAGTATATAATATTCATGAGCTAACCAAGGTTCTTATGCCATTTTGAGGTTATTATGGCAGTTTGGAGCTAAATGGGCTAATTATGTCATTGTTGGGGAAATTAAAGCAAGGATAATATGAAAGAGGCGAAGAAAGAGGAGGAGCAGGTGAAGAAGAAGAAATCAAGAAGAAGGAGGAGAAGCAGGAAGAGGAGAAGGACTAGAAGGTCCTTGGCCTTCTCCTCCTTCTCCTCCTCCTCCTTATTCTGTTCTTCTTCTTCTTCTTCTTCTTCTTCTTCTTCTTTCTTTTAATTTTTCCTATTTCTTCTCCTCTTCTCCTCTTGTTGGAGCTAAATTACCTAATTATGTCTTTTTGGAGCTAAATGGGCTAATTATCCCATTTTAGAGGAAAACAAGGTAAGTATATAATATTCATGAGCTAACCAAGGTTCTTATGCCATTTTGATGTTATTATGGCATTTTGGAGCTAAATGGGCTAATTATGTCATTGTTGGGGAAATTAAAGCAAGGATAATATGAAAGAGGAGAAGAAAGATGTGGAGGAGGAGAATAATAAGAAATCAAGAAGAAGGAGGACAAGGAGGAGGAGGAGGAGGAGGAGAAGGACTAGAAGGTCCTTGGCCTTCTCCTCCTCCTCCTCCTCCTCCTTCTCCTTCTTCTCTTCTTGTTCTTCTTCTTTCTTTTCATTTTTCCTATTTCTTCTCCTCTTGTTGGAGCTAAATTACCTAATTATGTCTTTTTGGAGCTAAATGGGCTAATTATCCCATTTTAGAGGAAAAGAAGCTAAGTATATAATATTCATTAGCTAACCAAGGTTCTTATGCCATTTTGAGGTTATTATGGCATTTTGGAGCTAAATTGGTTAATTATTTCATTGTTTGAGAAATTAAAGGAAGGATAATAAGAAAGAGGAGAAGAAAGAGGAGTAGGAGGAGAATAAGAAGAAATCAAGAAGAAGGAGGAGAAGGAGGAGAAGGAGGAGGAGGAGAAGGACTAGAAGGTCCTTGGCCTTCTCCTCCTCCTCCTCCTCCTTCTTCTCTTCTTCTTCTTCTTCTTCTTCTTCTTCTTTCTTTCTTTTCATTTTTCCTATTTCTTCTCCTCTTCTCCTATAGTTGGAGCTAAATTACCTAATTATGTCTTTTTGGAGCTAAATGGGCGAATTATGCCGTTTTAGAGGAAAACAAGCTAAGTATATAATATTCATGAGCTAACCAAGGTTCTTATGCCAATTTGAGCTTATTATGGTATTTTGGAGCTAAATGGGCTAATTATGTCATTGTTGGGGAAATTAAAGCAAGGATAATATGAAAGAGGAGAAGAAAAAGGAGGGGGAGGAGAAGAAGAAGAAATCCAGAAGAAGGAGTAGAAGGAGGAGAAGGAAGAGGAGGAGAATGACTAGAAGGTCCGTGGCCTTCTCCTCCTCCTCCTCCTCCTTCTCCATCTTCTCTTCTTCTTCTTCTTCTTCTTCTTCTTCTTTCTTTTCATTTTTCCTATTTCTTGTCCTCTTCTCCTCTTCTTGGAGCTAAATTACCTAATTATGTCTGTTTGGAGCTAAATGGGCTAATTATCCCATATTAGAGGAAAACAAGCTAAGTATATAATATTCATGAGCTAACCAAGGTTCTTATGCCATTTGGAGCTTATTATGGCATTTTGGAGCTAAATGGGCTAATTATGTCATTGTTGGGGAAATAAAAGCAAGGATAATATGAAAGAGGAGAAGAAAGATGGGGAGGAGGAGAAGAAGAAGAATTCAAGAAGAAGGAGGACAAGGAGGAGAAGGACTAGAAGGTCCTTGGCCTTCTCCTCCTCCTACTCCTCCTCCTCCTTCTCCTTCTTCTCTTCTTCTTCTTCTTCTTTATTTTCATTTTTCCTATTTCTTCTCCTCTTGTTGGTGCTAAATTACCTAATTATGTATTTTTGGAGCTAAATGGTCTAATTATCCCATTTTAGAGGAAAAGAAGCTAAGTATATAATATTCATCAGCTAACCAAGGTTCTTATGCCATTTTGAGGTTATTATGGCATTTTGGAGCTAAATGGGCTAATTATGTCATTGTTGGAGAAATTAAAGCAAGGATAATATGAAAGAGGAGAAGAAAGAGGAGGAGGAGGAGAATAAGAAGAAATCAAGAAGAAGGAGGAGAAGGAGGAGAAGGAGGAGGAGGAGAAGGACTAGAAGGTCCTTGGCCTTCTCCTCCTTCTCCTCCTCCTCCTCCTCCTTCTTCTCTTCTTCTTCTTCTTCTTCTTCTTCTTTCTTTCTTTCTTTTCATTTTTCCAATTTATTCTCCTCTTCTCCTCTTGTTGGAGCTAAATTACCTAATTATGTCTTTTTGGAGCTAAATGGGCTAATTATCCCATTTTAGAGGAAAACAAGCTAAGTATATAATATTCATGAGCTAACCAACGTTCTTATGCCATTTTGAGCTTATTATGGTATTTTGGAGCTAAATGGGATAATTATGTCATTGTTGGGGAAATTAAATCAAGGATCATATGAAAGAGGAGAAGAAAGAGGAGGGGGAAGAGAAGAAGAAGAAATCAAGAAGAAGGAGTAGAAGGAGGAGGAGGAGAATGACTAGAAGGTCCTTGGCCTTCTCCTCCTCCTCCTCCTTCTCCTTCTTCTCTTCTTCTTCTTCTTCTTCTTCTTCTTTCTTTTCATTTTTCCTATTTCTTCTCCTCTTCTCCTCTGGTTGGAGCTTAATTACCTAATTATGTCTTTTTGGCGCTAAATGGGCTAATTATCCCATTTTAGAGGAAAACAAGCTAAGTATATAATATTCATGAGCTAACCAAGGTTCTTATGCCATTTTGAGGTTATTATGGCATTTTGGAGGTAAATGGGCTAATTATGTCATTGTTGGGGAAATTAAAGCAAGGATAATATGAAAGAGGAGAAGAAAGATGAGGAGGAGGATAAGAAGAAGAAATCAAGAAGAAGGAGGAGAAGGAGGAGAAGGACTAGAAGGTCCTTGGCCTTCTCCTCCTCCTCCTCCCTCTCCTTCTTCTATTCTTCTTCTTCTTCTTCTTTCTTTTCATTTTTCCTATTTCTTCTCCTCTTGTTGGAGCTAAATTACCTAATTATGTCTTTTTGGAGCTAAATGGGCTAATCATCCCATTTTAGAGGAAAATAAGCTAAGTATATAATATTCATGAGCTAACCAAGGTTCTTATGCCATTTTGAGGTTATTATGGCATTTTGTAGCTAAATCGGCTAATTATGTCATTGTTGGAGAAATTAAAGCAAGGATAATTGTCACATCCCTAACCCTTAAGCAAGTTAGCCTTGTGCTCATGTCTTCTTTGCTTTTGCATCTAAGATTTTTCAACAAGAACAACAAAGTGGCAAAGGAAAAACTCAAAACCCTAGCCACTATTTCAAATAAAGGATTTCTCAAACTAGTTAAAATCAATGAACCCAAAATGGCCTCAAGAAATGTTCAAACTTTCTGATAAATAATGAAAGTAAATGAGCATTGGAGAAAACTATTTTCTTGACACTTTAAGCATTTTAAATTAATGCAAAAGCCACTGGTTTCAAACTTTAAATTTGAAATCAGAAACTACAAATTTTCAAAAATGTTGAAAACTTTGGAAATGGATGGGAATATTATAACAAATAATCAGGTGTGTCTAAAATAATTTTTACCACCTTTTTGGAGCTGAAATAAATAGCAAAACATTAGTTAACAAAACAGAACAAAACAGAAAAGAAAAAGGAGGAAGAAAACCTTACCTGACGCCTGAGGAGGCCCAGCCCACCTGGGGCAGGGTCGTCTTCTTCCTCTGCCTTGTGGCAGAGGGGAGATCGACCACGGCGGCCCCCTCCACCTCCTGCTTCGCCGTGGCGAGCTCCAGAGCCTCCGTGCCAGCGCGACGACGGGGATAAGCTCCCCAGGGTCTCCTCTATCCATTCCCCAGCACCGTTTTCCCTCTCCTCTCGGATCTTGCCCTCCCTCCTGCTGCCGCCATTAGAACCGAGCTCGAGCTCGAGCCGCAGCGCTTCTAGCCACGGGAACATTCCTCCGAGTAGTTCGTTAGCTCCGCCTCGTCGAGCCGGTCCTCCCTGCAGAAGCCGAAGTCTCCCCAAGCTCGGCATCGCCCCCAACGCCGTCGTCTTCCACCTCCGGCCGCCGGACCTCTCCCGTCGATTCGCTCCCTCCGGCGCACCCCCGAGCCCCTCAGCAGCACCATCGGAACCGCCGTGAGCTCGTCATCGTTTCCCCTCTCGCCCCACGCTCTTCCGTGCATCGTAGCCCCGTTCCCCACCAAAGCCGAGAGCTTCTCGCCGCCGGTCATGTCGTCGCCGTCGCTGTTGTGTTTGATCCACGCGCTCGAGCTAGGGATCGAGCTCCTGGAGCCTCCACGAGCGTGATGAGCCCTCCAGCTACCCTCCGCCGTTCCCGTGATCCCCGCCGGCCATGCTCCGGTGGGGGTCGACGTGGCAAAGCTAACCCAGCAGCATAGGGGCTTAATCACTCGTTGACAGTGGGCCCAAGGCCAAGTCAAACCCCAATTAGGACTGGTCAGCGCGGGATTAGTCCCAGAGAGGCTGACCAGTGGGTCCCCCCTGTCAGGTTTGACCTGAACAGGTCGGCTGACCTGCTGACGTCAGTCTGATGCAATAAATAGAATTTCCAGTATAAAACTAATTCCAGGAAATTGCTAAAACTTGTAAAAATCATAGAAATTAATCTGTAACTCCAATGAAAATAATTTATATATGAAAAAGTATCGGAAAAATTCAAGGATTCTGATTATGCTATTTTCAACTATGTTTGAAAAAGTTACAGAACCCTAAAATGTGGAATAAGGATTAATTGAATTCTTATACTTATTTTTTAAATGGAATTTGGAAAATATTCAAATTTCATTATGAATGCCATGATCACACACTGTTCTAATTACAAATCAGTACCATAACATGACATTTCAAGCATGCTAACATCAAGTTGATTTGAGCATCAGGTCGAATCAATTAAAACGGTATCCGAGAATACCCCGTTTGAATTGATATTCGAATGTGATTCAAATCAACTCTAAACCTAATACATATTGATTATAATAACTTATCACCTTGCATTCTCATGCCATGCTCATGCATCATTTTGAGTGCATATGATTGTTATTGAATGTTGCCATTCATTTCGGTAGGCTCCGCACCCTCGGATTCCATCGAATATCCGTCTGACGGATATCGTTCCTCCTCTGAGCAACAAGGCAAGCAACCCTTTTGATCATCCCGATAATTCCCATGTTCTTGCTCCTGCACTTATTTATTGCATTACGATCAAATGCTTCAACTGCTTTTACCACGTTAGTTGAACCCACTTCCTTTGCATGACCTAACCTTGTCACGGTAAATAGCCGAACCTTGCAATCTAGCATACCTGGTAGTTGCTTGAGCTATGATGTGCCTTATCCTGCTATGCATGCTATGCTTAGAGTTGTGTATGGTCTGTCACCTGGGAGATGAACAGAATTGAGGAATGTGTTCGGTGAGCAAAGGTTGTGTTTTGAACTTGATTTGGTAAAGGTACCGGTGAAAGGCTGTGTAGGAGTACATGGCGGGTTGTTTCATTGGAATCGTCCTTAGGAACTGAGTTCCGTGTATGTAATCCAAGACTAGATACTACCACATGCTGGGCCCTGAAATATGACCCCGCTCGGCCTATTAATCGCGTAGTACTCGGTCCAGGAGTTGCAAGTAGTTTCTGGTGTTTATAGTAATGCTGGAGGCCGTGCATGGTGCTGACCTGAGAGGTGGGTCGTGATGCGGTAGACAGTGGCACGGTGTACCAAGTGGCACCCGGATGGTGGGCTTGGGAACCCTGCGCACATCGTTTGAGGCCGTGGCGGAAACCTCGGCCGGACTTCCGTACGGGTTACTCTCAGATAGGCGATAAACCTGGACTAGGTACTAGTGTGGTTAACGGTCGTGGCCGACTCCCTCGCTGGGCTTCCGCTTGAAGGTTGCCGAGGTGCATGACGTGCACATGGCGATAAGTGGCGAGAGCGTGTGTGACGAAGTACACCCCTGCAGGGTTATGATCTATTCGAATAGCCGCGTCCGCGGATATGGACTATTTGGAGACATATGTTGTTCATAGATAACTTCAATGGCTACTCATAAAATTGTCAAGATAAGCGTGAGTGTCGTGGACGGCATTTTCGTACGGAGACGGAATGATTCCACGATAGTGTATTGTTGTGGTGTTAGTGGACTCGTGTGTGAGAAATCAAGTTGTCAAAATTATTTGAAAATGCAAGTGTCTAGCCACGAGTCAAATGCTAGCTTTCCGCATGAAACCCCACAATACCTTTTGATACCTTGCATGAGTTGTTAGTTCTCCTAAAGTCTTGCTGAGTACCTTCGTACTCATGTTTGCTTAATACATGTTGCAGAGGTTGCTAATGACCCTAATGGAGGGTTCTTCGTAGACATCGACGACGACGAGTAGCTGGTGTCCCAGCTACGATCTGGCCCTACGTTGGATCTGTAGTATAGTCAGGCCATGTGCCTATAGTTGCCCTGTCTGTACTCAGACAGTTTAAAACTCTTCCGCTGGCTTGTAACTGAATGACTGTTATTATGGGTCGTGAGACCCTTAATGTGTAATATTATGTGTGTGGCTCTTCCGAGCCTCTTAAATAAAGCTTGTATGTTTATGGTTATGTTGTGATGCCATCGATGTATCTATACATATCGGTATGCCATGCGTAAGTGTGTCTTACTTGATATGTATGGGGTTCGAATACCTAGTCGTGAACTTTAGTAGCACTCCTTACAAGGAAATGCCCCTTTGTGATCCAACGAGCCTTGGTAGTTCGCTACTGCTCCGGACACATTGGTTGACCGACATGTGTCCTTCTTAGTTGCTGTGTCTGTCCCCTTTGGGGAAATGTCATGCGACGTAATGGAGTCCTTGTAGTTTGCTACGACTCGTCTACGTTCGCTGATGACCGACACCTGCTTTGTTGGGTCATGTATGCCTGTCCTTGTGCGGTACTGCCACTTTGGTTTATGACTAGACATGTCGATCCGGGTTCTTTGACATTGGAATGCTAGCAACACTATTGCATACGTGAGTCAAAAGACGCAAACGGTCCCGGCTAAGGTAAGGCTGCAGCCATGGAGTTAACCGTGCGTGAGACCGCAAAGGGATGCGATGTGCTACAGGCTGGATTCCTATGGCTTAGGATCGGGGTGCCGACAATAATATGAAAGAGGAGAAGAAAGATGAGGAGGAGGAGAATAAGAACAAATCAAGAAGAAGGAGGAGAAGGAGGAGAAGGAGGAGGAGGAGAAGGACTAGAAGGTCCTTGGCCTTCTCCTCCTCCTTCTCCTCCTCCTCCTCCTTCTTCTCTTCTTCTTCTTCTTCTTCTTCTTCTTCTTTCTTTCTTTTCATTTTTCCTATTTCTTCTCCTCTTCTTCTCTTCTTGGAGCTAAATTACCTAATTATGTCTTTTTGGAGCTAAATGGGCTAATTATCCCATTTTATAGGAAAACAAGCTAAGTATATAATATTCATGAGCTAACCAAGGTTCTTATGCCATTTTGAGCTTATTATGGTATTTTGGAGCTAAATGGGCTAATTATGTCATTGTTGGGGAAATTAAAGCAACGATAATATGATAGAGGATAAGAAAGAGGAGGGGGAGGAGAAGAAGAAGAAATCAAGAAGAAGGAGGAGAAGGAGGAGGAGGAGAAGGACTAGAAGGACCTTGGCCTTCTCCTACTCCTCCTCATTCTCCTTCTTCTCTCCTTCTTCTTCTTCTTCTTCTTCTTCTTCTTCTTCTTTCTTTTCATTTTTCCTATTTCTTCTCCTCTTCCCATCTTGTTGGAGCCAAATTACCTAATTATGTCTTTTCGGAGCTAAATGGGCTAATTATCCCATTTTAGAGGAAAACAAGCTAAGTATAATATTCATGAGCTAACCAAGGTTATTATGCCATTTTGAGGTTATTATGGCATTTTGGAGCTAAATGGGCTAATTATGTCTTTGTTGGGGAAATTAAAGCAAGGATAATATGAAAGAGGAGAAGAAAGAGGAGGAGGAGGAGAAGAAGAAGAAATCAAGAAGAAGGAGGAGAAGGAGTAGAAGGAGGAGGAGGAGAAGGACTATAAGGTCCTTGGCCTTCTCCTCCTTCTCCTCCTCCTCCTCCTCCTTCTCCTTCTCCTTCTTCTCTTCTTCTTCTTCTTCTTTCTTTTCATTTTTCCTATTTATTCTCCTCTTGTTGGAGCTAAATTACCTAATTTTGTCTTTTTGGAGCTAAATGGGCTAATTATCCTATTTTAGAGGAAAACAAGCTAAGTATATAATATTCATGAGCTAACCAAGGTTCTTATGCCATTTCGGGGTTATTATGGCATTTTGGAGCTAAATGGGCTAATTATGTCAATGTTGGGGAAATTAAAGCAAGGATTATATGAAAGAGGAGAAGAAAGAGGAGGAGGAGGAGGAGAAGAGAAATCAAGAAGAAGGAGGAGAAGGAGGAGAAGGAGGAGGAGGAGAAGGACTAGAAGGTCCTTGGCCTTCTCCTCCTCCTCCTCCTCCTCCTTCTCCTTCTTCTCTTCTTCTTCTTCTTCTTTCTTTTCATTTTTCCTATTTCTTATCCTCTCGTTGGAGCTAAATTACCTAATTATGTCTTTTTGGAGCTAAATCGGCTAGTTATCCCAATTTAGAGGAAAACAAGCTAAGTATATAATATTCATGAGCTAACCAAGGTTCTTATGCCATTTTGAGCTTATTATGGCATTTTGAAGCTAAATGGGCTAATTATGTCATTGTTGGGGAAATTAAAGCAAGGATAATATGAAAGAGGAGAAGAAAGAGGAGGAGGAGGAGAAGAAGAAGAAATCAAGAAGGAGGAGAAGGAGGAGAAGGAGGAGGAGGAGAAGGACTAGAAGGTCCTTGCCCTTCTCCTCCTTCTCCTCCTCCTCCTCCTCCTCCTCCTTCTCCTTCTTCTCTTCTTCTTCTTCTTCTTTCTTTTCATTTTTCTTATTTATTCTCCTCTTCTTGGAGCTAAATTACCTAATTATGTCTTTTTGGAGCTTAATGGGATAATTATCTCATTTTAGAGGAAAACAAGCTAAGTATATAATATTAATGAGCTAACCAAGTTTCCTGTGCCATTTTGAGGTTATTATGTCATTTTGGAGCTAAATGGGCTAATTATGTCTTTTTGGAGCTAAATGGGCTAACTATGTCATTGTTGGGGAAATTAAGGCAAGGGGAATATGATAGAGGAGAAGAGAAACTTACCGTAGTGGTCATCAAGGAGGAGAAACGCCTGGAGAAGGGTCGTGCGATGCCGCTCGGGAGTTATTCTGCAAAATAGATATTTTGCAATGTCTCAGTTAGCATGATGACACTCAATTATTAATACTAGTTTATAATGAAACTCAGCATGCCAATCAAAGAGAAGATGGGCATCGGCGGAGGGACTTTACCGCTCTTCTCGCACAGACCCTGAAGAGTGGGTCGTATTAGTTAGTAATGAAACAGACATTACACACATGATTTGGCTAATGTGAAAAAAAACTTACCACAAAAAGCTCGTACAGGGCCCGTTGACCCGCCTTATTCCGGGACCTCTCCTCCTCAATCAATCGTGCCGTGGTCTGGTCCCTCTCATCAAGAGCAGCCTGACTTGCCAATCTCTCTTTCTCAAGAGCAGCCTCAAGAGCAGCCTGGCTTGCCAATCTCTCTTTCTCAAGAGCAGCCTGGTTTGCCAATCTCTCTTTCTGAAGAGCAGCCTGAAACACCATTCCTCGTTACCACAATAATGATCTATGGTGACACACATAATGAAATGGATGAAAGCGTTCTTAGTCCGTACAACTAACCACGATGGCAAGTTCGACTAGCGGTGGACGACGCATTATCTCAGGACAGCTGCTCGACTGACGAGCCTTGATCTTCGGAAGAGTGAGTGGACAACGTATTATCCCATCTCCAATGGCTATCGAACCATGGGGCCTCCAGCCACCAGATATCATCACCAGCTCTGGATCCAAAGGTTCCTGGCTAGGGTTAAAGTCATCCCATTTCGTAGCCTTCCCCGCGTCCTTGTATGCCACGAGCTTCTGGTGGGATGATATGTTGGTGAAGTTATTGGGATCATCCAGGTCAGACTCAAAGAATGCCTTCGCCTTCTTGTATGAGGTCGTATGGGCCATGCCATAAAGGTCGTACAAGTGTGGCATCTCCGTCTTATTGTGATGCGCCTAAAAGAGAGGAACAAAATATTAGCATCAAGAATGAATTGCATGAATCATGAAGCAAATCACATACCCAGTTTCATCCAAACTGAAGTAAGTTGGCGCTGCCTTGATGGTGTGGCACACCAACCATTTGGCTACACCGATCCTTCGCATTCTCGTGGACGGCTCGCCAGCTGCCTGTGCACCACTCATCAACCAACGCCTCCCAACAATCCATCTTATCCGCACACCATCTCGGGGGCACCTGTAAGTTATTAGAAAGAATTTTCACCACTACGCCTATGAATGAAATCAAGAAAACTACGTAGAAGGACTTAAGAATAGGTAATTACCTTCATGTATTGCTCCTTCTTCAGAAACTTTCCGTGGCAATCCTTCTTCTGTTTCTTAATACCACGCGTGGCGTAGTAATATCGAATAGCCTGCGGCCGAGCCTCGTGGCGCAAGTTCTGTAGTAACCGCCTACACTCGGCCTCGAGAACCCTGGCCGCCTCCTCCTCATATCCATCCTCACACCTATAGAAGGTCTGCAATCAAACGTGAAAACACCGATTAGTACAATAATTAGCTATATTGTTAATTTTAGATTCTGTAAAAGGATAATTTACCCAAAAGCTCTTGATCAACATCTCAGCCCTCGTGTGGCACAGGACACCATCTATAATCTCCTCCGGCGGGGCCTGCGCAGCCTGGTAGTGCTCCGAGGAAAATCCTAGTGTAGGAACCTGACCCTCACCAGGCAACGTGACAAACCTCGGGAAATTTGTCCGGCAAAGCACACCAAGGACGGAGTTCAGCCTGCGGACTCCAAGAGGGTGTACCCATCCCCTACAGTATGATAAGGTCAACGCATTATATATTTGAACAAACTTGAAGGCAAAAGCTAAAAAAAGAGTAAATGTACTTACCTATTTCCTTCAGGTTTAATCACCGGCCTCTGCTCGCGGGTAGCCGACACGACCAGGAGTCGTGTACTACCACGCTTGTACACGGTGGCCCCGTCCACCTGCACATCGCCCTCACTATCCGTAAGCTCATCCCCGCCATCCCCGCCACCTGAGCCACCCGGACCCTCGGTCCAATCCGGCCAGGTCTCCCATCCGGGCCTCTCCACGTCGGGTGAAGCCTCCGGAACCGTAGTCTCCTCCGGCTGCTCCTGGGCCGAATGCACCTCGACCCGAGGCTGCTCCTCGACCGGAGTCTCATGGGACGAATGCCCGTCAACAACAGGCTCTTGGAACGGAGTCCCCGTAGCCTCCTCCGCAAACGGGTCGACCATAGTAATCCTATACTCGGGTGAATGAGCTGGTGGTGGTGGCGAGGATGGCTCAACAGTCCTCCTGGATCTTCCGCGGTCACCACCTCTCCCTGTACCCTTCCCCTTCTTCCCTACCCGACCAGCACCTCTCCCAGTGGGCAATGCCGCCGACGTAGAAGAATCCTAGGGTGGTGTCGACAGACTGTCTGCCAATGCTCTATGGAGAGATAGGGGTGGAAGGGAAGTACCACCCCTCGTGCGGGGCGCCTGGGAAGAACCCGTCGAGCGATCTGGACCAGCGCCCACCATCTTTCCACACCTGGTGACCTGCCATGATAAAGAATAAAAGAAATTAGTACAACATAAAAAAATTGAATAACTGACATGAATAATAATATGTACATGAATAATAAAGATTAAAAAATATATAATTTAAGTTGTGAATCTTACAAACTAATAATCATCATCAATAGATGCATCATCATCATCACTATCACGCATGTCTTCATGAATGACGTGCTCGTCGGGTTCAACAACGTGAAGTTGTGAAAGGCCTTCCTTTAATCGTTGAAGCATTGACATGTCATCCACATCAGTAACCTCTACGAGTTCCAGGTCTTCTGGTTCCGGCTCAGGGCTGGAGTCGGATTCATCGTCGCTGTCTACTTCCATGTTCTTGGGTGAAGCACGGCGGTTCTTGAAACGTTTCTTGGAAAGACGTGTTTCTTGGAAGAATTCTCCATCATATGTGTCTGGGTTAATGTGAGGTTCATAATCCTGTTCATTTGGAAGAGTGGTCTGACATGTGGTGGCACTTCATAAACAACATACCAACCTTCCAGATTCTTATCCGTTTGGCATGCCCACGGTAGATAGAAAACTTGGGTCGCCTGTCGAGCCGTAATATAGACATCGGGAACATCTAAATGGGTGTTTGGATTGATTTCGACTAGTCCTATATGTTCATGAGTCCTTCTAGTCTTTTTCGGTTGGAACCAATAACATTTGAAGACTACGACGTTCGGTGGGTTTTCACCATAGAATTGAAGTTCATAAATTGCTTCAACTCTTCCATAATACTCGATAACACCTTCGTCGATAGCAGAGACACCACAATTTGTAGATTTCCGGTCGGGCATAGATAGCTCTTTGCCAAAGGTACGAAAGAGATAGCCGTTGATGTTGTATTTCTCAAATGAACGGACCTTATAGTCAAAACCATTAGCGACTTGTCTCAGTTCGGCGTCCATAGACTCTGAATTAGCCTACAAGTTTAATACGAAACGGTTGTCGCATTAGCCGCAAGTTAGACCAAGAATGAAATGGTCCATTATTGATAATTACCGTTTGTTTGAACCAAGAGATGAAACCGGGATAGCCACCTCCTGTCTTTGACAGAAGCTCATACTCTTCGACGGAATCATTTTCGATCACCGCTCCATCCGAGAATTTGGCAACGTAACGGCTGTTTGAAATATCCGGGAATAAGAGCAGTTCAAATGAATTAGAAGTTACGAGAAAATGTGCCGAGAACTCACTCGATGGACGGTTGCACTTCTGTTAGGTTGTTGAAGATATACAACGAAATGTTCCGCCATTCTTCGACATCCAATGTTATTGGTTTCGAAGCACCGGCTGGTGCGAGCTTCCCTGTGAATTGGCTGAGTGTGGACCCACCTTTTTAGGGTCTGCATCATTGTGCCGAGGCTTCGGATTATGCAAATGATGATTTTTGGCTTCGTAGTGTGCTGTTAGAAAGTTTGCCACCTCCTCAGTAATGAATGCCTCAGTCATCGATGCTTCAATTCTACGCTTATTTTTACATTCAACTCGAAGGGTCTTCTGGATCCTCTCAGTTGCATAGCACCAATGATCTTGCACGGGCCCACCCAATTTTGCCTCGGTCGGTAGATGTAAAATCAAATGCTGCATTGGATTAAAGAAGCCCGGTGGAAAGATCTTCTCTAACTTGCACAACAACTCCGGTGCAAACTCCTCCATGTCTTCTACCACGCCAGGCGGCAATTCTTTCGCACAAAGAACACGGAAGAAATAGCTTAGCTCCGCGAGTACTAGCCATTCATCCTCAGGAATAAAGCCATGTAACATCACCGGCATTACCCGCTCTAGCCATATGTGCCAAGCATGACTCTTGAGACCAAAGGTTTTTAATTTTTCAAGACTCGCTCCCCTCTTTAGAATCGCTGCATACCCATCGGGGAACATCAAGTGCATTTTGACCCACAAGATAATTTCCCTCATAGCTGGCCTTCCAAGATTGAACCAGGCCTTTGGCTTCGACCACTTCTGCTTTCCTTTGCCTTCTCGCATGTTTTGTAACGGTCTATGACATAGTGTCTCTTGATCGACTCTAGCCTTAATATTATCCTTTGTCTTCCCATCTATGTCGAACAATGTACCGAAAATAGCCTCTCCGATAT
The DNA here is from genome assembly GCF_904849725.1 of Hordeum vulgare subsp. vulgare. Taxonomy (NCBI): domain Eukaryota; kingdom Viridiplantae; phylum Streptophyta; class Magnoliopsida; order Poales; family Poaceae; genus Hordeum; species Hordeum vulgare. Next base: position 138,238,676 of record NC_058524.1, read on the forward strand.
TCTTTTCAGTGTGCATCACATCGATATTGTGTGGAAGAAGGAGGTCTTTGAAGTAAGACAGATCCCAGAAGCATGGCTTGTGAGTCCAGGCGTGTTTTGAATTATACCCCTTGAAATACCCTGGATGCTCTGGATCAGGCTCGAGGGCGTTTAACTGATCCAGGATCTGTTGGCCTCTGAACGCGGGTGGTGCCATGTTTTTGACAACTTTACCTTTGGTAAAGTTCTTCTTGTCTTTTCTGAACTGATGGTCAGGATCCAGGAACTGTCTATGCAAGTCAAAGCAAGAACACTTCCGACCCTCGTGCAACCAATGAAACTTTAGAGCTGCCTTGCATTGGGGGCACGGGAACATTCCATGCACACACCATCCAGAGAATACCGCATACGCTGGCAAGTCATGCATAGAGTACATGTACCACACATGCATTTTGAAGTTTTCTTTTCTAGCGGCATCGTATGTCTTGACCCCATTATCCCAAGCTTCTTCCAATTCATCCTTAAGCGGTTGTAGGTACACATTCATATTCTTCCCCGGATAATTGGGCCCTGGAATTATCAACGTCAGAAATATGTTCTTTCTTTGCATAATCTGCCCGGGGGGAGATTGAGTGGAATGACAAATACATGCCAACAACTGTATTGGGTTGCCGTCATGCCGAAGGGATTAAAACCATCCGTGGCGGCGCAGACTCGAGGATTCCTTGGATCTGCCGCTTTATCCTGATGCAATCCAATGAAATGTTTCCACGCTTCCCAATCCGATGTGTGTACCATCATCTTATTCCCAGCCGCATCTAGTTCGGTTCTTTTGCCCAATTTGTGCCATGTCATCTGTCTGGCTGTCTCTTCGACCATGAAAAGACCTTGAAGTCTTGGTACGATTGACATATACCGAAGAACACTAACTATGATTTTGGTCTGCCTCTTCTCACCCATACCGTTGTCTACCACAAGATACCTCCAAGACTTGCAATTGGGACAATAGTCCAAGTGTGCATACTCCTTCCTAAATAAGACACATCCTTTCTCACATGCATCTATCTTCTCATAGAGCATCTTAAGTACACGAAGTATTTTGTCCGACTGGTACAGGTTTGCAGGCATGACATGGCCTTTGGGTAGGAAACGTCCAAATAGTGTCATCATCACGTCGTAGCATTCTCTTCCCAAGTTGAACTGAGCCTTCAGAGCCATTACTTGTGCAATTGCATCCAGCTGACAGAGCTCAGTGTGCTCATGGAGAGGACGTTTTGAAGACTCCAACATTTCATAAAAGGCCTTTGCAGATACCTTCATCTCATCTTCCGAATCCCTAGCATCATCAAAGTCTTGCACCATGTCTTCGATCCTGGTACCATGCTCGTCCGTGCGACGACGGACCACCTCAGCTCTTGTGCCTTCTATAGACTCACCATGACATGTCCACACCGTATAATTAGGCTTAAAACCCCTCCTCTGCAGGTGTTTAATCATTACAGCCTCTGTCGTCTTTTTATAGTTGTCGCATCCAGGACAGGGGCAATAGTTTCTTTCCAGGCCATTTGCGAATGCGGCTTTCACAAATTCCTTTGTTTTTACAAACCATTCTTTCGTCATCTCTTTCTGACTAGGGTGACCGGTATACATCCACGCACGATCACTCATCTTGCGTAGCTACTAAAGACAGAAGAAATATATTTATATATAATTTAGCATTTATATTCATCGGTTTATCAGGTTCGGCATTTTTATTACGTCCAAGCAACCTACACGCTAATAGGTAAAGATAGGTCCTAATCTCACCCGAGTATGTGTAGATTGGGTTCGTTTTCCCATGCTCTGCTCCGGATCCAACACAAAATTTCGGCAGCACCTCCCAGCTGTTCGCCTGATACACGTCTCCACAATAAACACAGAGGATGTGCATCCGAAGAACAATAGGGAGGCACTGACGAAATTCCGCATCGGATCCAGAGCATAGCATACGGGAAAACGAACCCAATCTACACATACTCGGGCTGTCCATGGATAATGTTGGACAATTCGAAAGGATGGCGGTTATAAATATGCAAAGACATGCATATTTATAGATGTCGCCCTTTCGAACGGGAGACGCATACTGGTCACGCATACTGATAAATTAATTTAATTACCTAAATCTAGGAAGTTTCATCTGGAAACAGACCCACGGTAAATGAAGGGGCGAGGAGGAGATGACATATGTACTGACCCACGAATGCAGGGGCAGAGCTAGTACAACTCACGGGGAGGTCTTCGCTCAGCAGACCTGACAGCGAAGAGACAACTGTCACATGTAAATCCACCCGATCAACACAAATATGCTAATTATGTCATTTTATAGCTAAATGGGATAATTATCTCAATGTTGGGGAAAATAAGGTAAGGAGAATAATAAAGAGCAGAAGAAAGAGGAGAAGAAAGAGGAGGAGGAGGAGAAGAAGAAGAAATCAAGAAGAAGGAGAAGGAGGAGGAGGAGAAGAAGGAGGAGAAGAAGGAGAAGGCATTTTTCTTCTTCTTATTATTCTTCTCCTCCTCCTCCTCCTCCTCTCCTCTTCTCCTCCTCCTCCTCCTCTCCTTTTCTCCTCCTCCTCTCCTCTTCTTCTCCTTTCACGGGAAATTTCAGCATGACATGTCCCAATTCCAAATGTCACGTGTCCAAATCACATGTCCACATATGACATGTCCACTTCAAATTTTCATATAATAGGAAGAATCATATAGAACTTGAAGCAAAATGCAAGAGTATTTTTTCTTCGCAATATTTGGAACTAGTGGTAATCAATTCTGTTTTTTTTCTTTAAATAGCCTATATGAAACTTGAAGAAAAATTTGCAACCTAATAAGAATTAACATAAGTAACTTAACCTAAGAACCTAATAAAAATTAACCTAAGTAAATTAACCTAAGTAACTTAACTAAATTAACCTAAACAACTTAAAGTAAGAACCTAATAGCAACAAGAACCTAATAACAATAACCTAACTAAATTAACCTAAGTAACTTAACTTAACTAAATTACCCTTAGCAAAGAGGCAAAGAGAGCAAAGGAGGGCCGGAGGACTTACAAGGGGCTAGGGGAGGCGTCAGCGACGAGGTGGAGCTCGGGGGAAATGCCGGCGGCAAGGTGGACCACGGGCAGGGAGAGGAGGGGGCGGTGGTGGAGTAGGGGGTCGCAGGGAAGAGAGGGCAGTGGTAGAGCTGGGCACGAAGAGGAGGGGGCGGTGGTGGAGCAGGGGCACGATGGTGGAGGAGGGGGTCGCAGGGAGGAGGAGGGGCGAGCTCCGGCGGCGGGTCGCGGGGAGGAGGGAGGAGGGAGGACGAGCTCTGGCGGCGACGGAGGAAGCGAGTTGGGGGCTGTGGTGAGCCGTTATGGGGGAGAGAGAGGGGGTGGGGTGGGGGTTGATGACGTTAGGTCTAGTTGCCTCTTTGCCGTCTGCCCCCGACGGCAAAGTGGTAACAGGCTGATGGCAAAGAGGTGGACCGTTATGGGTTAGAGGGCGGTGTGGGGTGGGTTCTTTGCCGTCTGCGTGCATGTGCTTTGCCGTCAGCTGGCACACGACAAAGAAGCAGCCGATGACAAAGCTGATGTTTGCCATCAGCTTGCTCTTTGCCGTTAGGTTTTGGGTAGCTGATGGCAAAGAGTGTCTTTGCCATCAGCCAGCAGACGACAAAGAAGCAGCAGATGACAAATTCTTTGATTCCAGTAGTGTACATGAAAGATATCGTGACTAATAAACGAAAGATACCAGATCTCGAGATCTCCACCATGCCTTCCAATTACACTTTCAAAGGTGGAACTCCTAAGAAACTTGGTGATCCCGGAGTGCCCACTATACCTTGCTCCATTAAAGGAAACTACATAAGAACTGCCTTATGTGACCTTGGAGCCGGTGTTAGTGTTAGCTCTCTCTTTGTCGTAGACTTGAATTGGATAAGTTGACACCCACTGAAATTTCTCTGCAAATGGCCGACAAATCAACTGCTTTCCCTATCGGCATTTGCGAGGATGTGCCTGTTGTGGTTGCTAATACCACTATCTTAATAGACTTTGTTATCTTGGATATTCCCAAGGACGATGCCATGGCTGTCATCCTCAGAAGACGCTTTTTAAACACTGCAGGGGCTGTTATAGATTGCAACAAAGGCAATGTCACTTTTCATGTCAACGGTAATGAGCACACAGTGCACTTTTCGAGGAAACGATATCAAGTACATTGCATCAATGCTATCGAAAAGACTTCATCGATTCTTATTGGGAGCTTTGAATGCCCTACTCCTCGTGTTAAGATGAAGTATGATTTCACTGTTGGGCAGATACATATCCCCATTGAGGTGACTTAGTGGCTATTCGAAAATTCTCCATTCTCTCTTGAGATTCGAGAAGGTTTTGTCATGAGGACTTGATCAATCCTATAGATAGATTTCTTTCGATGACCATGAAATGGATGAATCAAAGAGTCACATAACTCAGTTTTGAGCATTCATTTTATTTTGCTTAGAAGAAAAATGATGGAATTAGTTTAGTTTTTCCTGTTTTCTGTTTTAGCATCGCGGAGAAAAATACCTCGAAAATAAAGTTCTCCAATGGTCCTGAATATTTAGTATGATTTTTTCTGGAATATTTGAAATTTTTTAGGCTTGAGAGCTGGCATGGGGCCCAGACCAGTGGGCCACAAGCCCTGCCACCGCCACCCCCTGGTGGCGGAGAGCAAGCTTGTGGGGCCCACAGGGACCCCCTCCACTCATTCCATCTCCCAGACTCTTCTTCCACCTCCAGAAAAAATTGTTTCACAGCTCAAACCCGTGTTCTTGCTCATTTGGATGTGATTTTCGATCTCCTTGCTCAAAGCACCATTCTCCGAACCGTTTTGGGGAAATTACTCCTTGGTAAGTGTCTCCTCCATTGGTCCAATTAGTTTTTGCTCTAGTGCTTTATCTTTCGCGTATTCTTGCTACCTTGGTGACCCTGTTCTTGAGCTAGAAAGGTTGATTTTAGCTGGTCCCAAGTAGTTTTAACGCGTGATACGGTCTCTAGGCACTAGTAGGAGTAGTTGCTACAAGTTGGGTTAATCTTTATTCACTTTTCTTTTGAACTCTCTAAAAATTTCAGAATTTTTCAGAGCTAGAGAAGGGAAAAGATGAAGAGGTTCTTGAGAGGATCTTCAAGCCGTAACCCCAAGGGGGATGAGAAGAACCACCCCAAGTACGTAGTCCCTCGAGTCACAGAAGTTCGAGCGTGCGAGTGGCCATGTGATGAATTTTTGCACGCCGCTGGGCTTTATGAAGACTTTTATTACTTGGTGGAGAACGCGGGTCTTACTGCGTTCGTTGAAGATAAGTTCTCACAATACCTCCTCCTCACCAATATTTTCGTTCAAAGCATCAACTTTTATCCGAGGAAGAATCCTCCCATGGTTGAGTTCATGATATACGACATCCCCTAGTGCATGACACAACAAGATTTTTGCAATGTATGCAAATTACCTTACGTTGCGGATATCCGTGACCCTCGTCCACGGGACTTGGAGGATTTCATTGGTTCTATTGGTGTTGGAGAGGAGAGAGGAGTGTCTCGCGCTAGAATTTCTAGCATACATTTTCCTGTGCTTCGGTACTTCTCATTATTTGTGGGAAAATGTTTGATTGGCCGTGGGGAGGCTGTATCACTTAGTTCTCCAGACCTTGTGGTTTTGCGCGAAGGTCTTTATAACGATAAGACTTACAGCGTAAGTGCTATAGTGGCCGAGCGGTTGAACATCAAGCGTTCCAAGGGTGTCGTCTATGGAGGTATCTATGCCACCCGTCTTGCCAGACACTTTGAGATACCCATTAGACTGGGAGAGGAAGGAGAAATGCTTCTCCCCGAAAAATATTTGGATTATGACAGCATGGTTCGCCATGATTTTCTGGATAGAGATGCTAGTAGACGGATGATTTATAACCTGGTATTTAGTCAGGGTACTCGAGAGACTATTACTTTTCCTGCTCCTTCTTTGTTCGATCTTCATGCAGGCAGGTACACTATTATGCCCTCGGACATCTACGCATATTGGGGCTTGGCCCAACGACAGGCGCTTGTGCCCGAGCCACCAGTCGAGTACCAGACGCCAGTTTATCAGTGGGAGCGAGAGGAACTCACACAGCAGTGGCATCCACAGTCTGCTCCGGAGTATCCTGGAGCTGGTGATTTCCACCATGGGAGTAGACCAAGCTAGGCCAAAAGCCTAAGCTTGGGGGAGTACGTGTTCTCACCGACTTTACATTCATGCTTATGCTTTCACTTTGTTAGCCGGTGTTCACACTTTGCCACTGTATTATCCATGCTAGTTTATTTTTGTTTTCTTGTCTTCTTGTTCAGTGTCCTTTTGAGAAATCCCAAAAAGATTTTTCTTTCTTCTTTTGCTTGTTGGGAGCTTTCCCGTGTAAATAGTTTCCTTTTTCTTTGGGTCAAGGTAGAAGATATTGGTTACAATGTTTAGTGACCCTTGCATGCATACCTGTTTAGCTTTCAATGAGCCATATTACTTTGTCTTCTCCTTTGTGTTTACCTGCAGATTCAGCTTAGTCCAATGCACGAGCACTCTTATTATTGTTCACATCGTTCGATCGTGCAAGTGAAAGGCAATAATGATGATATATGATGAAGTGACTGAGACTGAAAAGCTGGTATGAACTCTATCTATTTTGTTTTTGTAAATATGACTAGCTTGTCGACCCAGATTCAGCTTTGTTGTGAGAGAACCATGTTTGCAATGACAACTTAGAGATCATAGTTTCTGATGCCATGCTTATTTAGCTAGGAGCTTATAATGGTTTGTCTTGAATGCCAACATAGATTTTGAGATGACTATGATGTAGTATGATAGGATGGTATTCTTCTTTGAATGTTTCAAGTCGCTTGACTTGGCGCATGTTCATGCATGTAGTTGAAACAAAATCAACATAGCCTCTATGATGTTCCTGTTCATGGTGATTTATATCATGTTCATGCTTGCATTCAATGTTAGTCAAACTCATTGCATCTTGATGACTGTTGTCGCTCTCTAGTTGGTCGCTTCCCAGTCTTTTGCTAGCCTTCACTTGTACTAAGTGGAATACTGCTTGTGCATCCACCTCCATCAACCCAAAAGTTTTTCCATGAGAGTCCACCATAGCTACCTATTTTGAGGTGTCTACCTGCCGTTCCAAGTAAATTTGCATGTGCCATTTTCTAAATCTTCAAGAAATAATCTGTTTTGCATGCCCGAACCGCTCATGTGGTGACTGAGGGCTATTGGTATATTCCATGCTAAGAGTGTTATCCTCGACATGTGTTTATTCACTGTCATTCACGAGAAAGGGGCCGGTAATAGGAATGCCCAGTTCCACGCTTAAATCGAAAACATAACTATAAAACAAGACTCCCCCCGGATTGATGTTAGTATGGACGGTACCCGAGGATTCGGCTAGCCGTGGAGTGTGATTGATTGGTGGTGGGGGAGTTAAAACTTTACTTTTCTATTTGGGAACCGCCTATAGCATGAGTAGCATGGAAGATATTGAGAACTCTTGGTCATTTAGTTGACAATGAAAGCATGCCACCCAAAATTATTATCTTTGTTTTCAAAAGCTTGAGCTCTGGCACCTCTACAAATCAATGCTTCCCTCTACGTAGGGCCTGTCTATTTATTTTCCTGTTGAGTCATCCTCCTCTTCTATAAGCACCAATTAGAGAGCACCTCTGTCATTTTTATGCTTTGCTTTTGATTGATATTGAGTATGACTATGACCGGACCTTCGTTGCTATGAATTACAATGTTTAGTCAGCCCTTGATCTTTGAAAGTGCTCGGCGTTTATGTTTTCCGGTCTTAGAAAGAGCTAGCGAGATACCACCTATTCGTATTTCTTCATGCTTGTTTTGATTGAAGTGTTGGTATTTCAAACTCATTATTATTTGCTCGTTAGCTGAATATGCCATTGAAATTAGTTTACTGTGAGACCTGGTTATTAGTTAGACATAGTTGCAACAACAAGATCAAACAGAGTTTGTCAAAGTTTTTCTTTCTCTCTCAGTTTGTCAACTGAGTTGCTTGAGGACAAGCAAGGTTCTAAACTTGGGGAGTTGATACGTCTCCATCGTATCTACTTTTCCAAACTCTTTTGCCCTTGTTTTGGACTCTAATTTGCATGATTTGAATGGAACTAACCTGGACTGACGTTGTTTTCAGGAAATTGCCTTGGTGTTATTTTTGTGCAGAAATCAAAGTTCTCCAAACGTCCCGAAAATTTACGGGGAACATTTTTGGAAAATATGAAAAATACCTGCGCCAAAATCCACCCGAGGGCGTGGGTCAGTGGGCCACAAGCCCTGCCTCCGCCACCCACCTGGTGGTGGTGGGCAAGCTTGTGGGGCCAACACGGCTCTACCGCCCCCAATCTCAGCTCTATAAGTTCACTTTCTTCCTAGAAAAAATAAAAATAGAAGATTTCATCGCGTTTGCGATACGGAGGCGCCGCCACAACCTATTCTTCATCTGGAGGGCAGATCTGGAGTCCGTTTTGGGCTCCGGAGAGGGGAAATCGTCGCCATCGTCATCATCAAACTGCTTCCCTCTCCAATTCCATGAAGCTCTTCGTCGTTCGTCAGTAATCTATTCGTAGGCTCGATGGGTGGTGATGAGTAGGGTCAAATCTATCATGTAATCGAGTTAGTTTTGATGGGGATTGATCCCTAGTATCCACTATGTTCTGAGATTGATGTTGCTACTACTTTGCCATGCTTAATGCTTGTCACTAGGGCCCGAGTGCCATGATTTCAGATCTGAAATTATTATGTTGTCACCAATATATGTGTGTTTGAGATCCGATCTTGCAAGTTGTAGTTACCTACTATGTGTTATGATCCGGCAACCCCGGAGTGACAATAACCAGAACCACTCCCGGTGATGACCATAGTTTGAGGAGTTCATGTTCACCAAGTGCTAATGCGTTGGTCCGGTTCTTTATTAAATGGAGAACCTTAATATCCCGTAGTTTCCTTTTGGACCCCGCTGCCACGGGAGGGATGGACAATAGATGTCATGCAAGTTCTTTTCCCTAAGCACGTATGATGACACACGAAATGCATGCCTACATCACATTGACGAACGAGAGCTAGCCACATATCTCACCGTGTTATAACTGTTGCATGATGAATATCATCCAAACAAATCACCGACCCATTGCCTACGAGTTTGTCCTACTGCTGTTGTTACTTGTCTTGCTTTGCTGCTGTTACTTGTCTTGCTCTCCTGCTACTGTTGCTACTACTGTCACTTGCTCTGTTGCTACTTGCTACTTCTATCACTACTGTTGTTCCTTCCCACTGTCGTTACTCGCTACTTTGTTGTTACTACTTTGCTTGCAGATACTAATCTTTCAGGTGTGGTTGAATCTGACACATTCAGGTGTGGTGAATATTCTCTCACCTCCTGTTTGGCGAATCAACAAATTTGGGTCGAATACTCTACCCTCGAAAATTGCTGCGAACCCACGCGCTGGTGGGCCATCAACAACATTCTTCTCGTTTCGTTGTCGGCGAGTGCTAGCAGCATTCTTCTGGTGCCGTTGCATGGGAAGGTTTGTTGTCACAGAATTAGCATTCGTCTAGCTATTGCCAGAGAGTTCCAGTCACTCATACTCCAGCCGCCGCGGACGTCGTTGCTTCCGTCGATGTAGTGCACCCTAGGTGCTGCCGCTTGCTTCATCGGATGCGCGCGAGTACGTGCTTTCTATAGAGCCAAACCGCGCCCAAAATGGATGCCCGTAGCGATTTTTCGACGAGCTCAACCGTGTCTGGTGTCGCTCGCGTAGAGCCGCCGGTGTCTTTGGCCCTTTTGGCCAGGGGTTTGACCCCTCTAAGTCACACACAGGTGGGGTCGAGCTGTGGTTAGTTAAGGATTTAGTTGTTAATTAAATAGTTAGTTTAAACAAACCTTCAGCCAGTGACAGATGGGCCCCACTTCTAATTAATTAATTAGTTAGTTAATGAACCCTGTTATTAAACTGAGTCACTAACGTGTGGCCCCCACACGTCAGGTTTGACCTGACCTAGGTCAGTTGACCAGCTGAACTCACCCTCATGTCATGCGGACGCAATTAATATATTTTGGAATTAAATCAATTCAAAGAAATTTCAGAAAATGCTGAAAACTTCTAAAAATCATAGAAAATAATCTGTAAGTCTAATGAAAACAATTTATATATGAAAAATGATTAGAAAAAATCAAGGAATCTCATTATGGCATTTTCATGCATGTTTGACAAACTTAACATCACCAAGTGGGCAAAATGATAATTAGGGTAGATTTAATAAATAGTTTGGACTTGGAATTTGGTATATATTTGAATTCCACTTCAATTAATAAGACCAAACATTGAGCTAGAAACTCAGTACATCAATATGCCATCTTCATGCATGATAAAACAAGTTATGCCTGAGCATCAAGTCGAATCAATTGAAAGGGTATCTGAAAAATACCTTGTTTGAAGTGATATTTGAATTTTGATTCAAACCATCTTTAACTTAAGAAATGCCAGCTACATTAGCCATGCCACATTTCATTTTCGTGTCATTATCATGCATCATGGTGTTGCATTTCCGTGAAGTAAATATTGTTCTTTCTTGTTTGCCGGTGTTGTTCCCTCTCGGTAGACGATGGTTCCGATGATGTGATCGTTGACATTGAGGAAGACTCATTGCTATCTTCAGAACTGTCATGCAAGCAAACCCCCTTTGAGCATATTGATATAAACCCACTCTCTCGCCCCTGCTCTCTTTTATTGCATTAGGACAAGCACCATTCAACTGTTACATGTTCTCGGTAGTTGAACCCATTCCTATGCATGATGTAGCGACCCGACTCAAAACGAGTCAAGCCTATGTGTATCTGTGCCATCCCTGGATCAGTATGCTGGCACACACAGTACATCAATGTATATATCAAAGTGCAATCACATGGAAATAGCGTAAAACTGATATATACCTTAAATATCTCAGCGGAAGCAGTCAAGGGAGTGGAGTCCCAATAAACACCAACAACAAGTTGAGTGTAGACCGTAACCCTGAATCATACTCTTACTCGTCGAAGAAAAATATCTGCAACATAAGACGTTGCAGCCGTGTAGGTCAGCATATTGAATATGCCGGCAAGTCACATAAGAGAGGGGTGAAAAGTAATCATCTATACTATATGCATATATGGCAGGTGGGGCTATAAGCTTTTAGCGAAAAGCAAGTTTTCTCCTACATCAAGAGAGGGCTAAAAGCAAAATGTTACTACATTGTTGGTTGTTAACGAGATGGCTCCACCAACCAATTCTCGTACCCATGTTGTTAATAATACCCACATCAATATTATTATTTGTGTTGAGAATTTCAGATAACTTCGGTTCCTTTGGCTCAAGTTGTCCATGACCGTGGGCACGGCTAATCGATTAGGTTTGAGTACTCTGCAGAGTTTTGCACACGTTCCCCACAAGATTTGATGGCCTCCGAGTATGTCCTCGTACTTCAGGGTGTTTGAAGACCGGATGATCAAAACATGGTCTTTCAACGGGTCCCTCTGAATCCTTGTCGGTGCCCATCCAATCCTACCGTTCTTCTACATCTGCTAGCACAACCTGTCCAGAGTCGCCACGTTGTCCAACCAAGCCAGAGCCCATAATGACTTGTGGCTGTGCAGGTAAGCCTTGGGTCTTGAAAATATCCGTCCGTCTCTTTGAGCCTGGGTGAAGGTTTCCGCAAGATGTCATGGCCGTCTCCAGCATCCCGGGTCATCCACAGGTTTCTCTAGGGAGCCGATCAACCGTCCTTCACCCAAAGTTGCATTGCATCACGAGGTCTTGAAAAGTCTTCACTTAACCGGTCTTGGTTATTAAATTATTCTCGCATCAGTCGTGGTAAACTCTCAACCAGAATCCCGTCTACTCAAGCATAGCAATATGAAATTTGTCTTCCCGGGCCAAGTAACGGGGTTGTTGAGTGCCTACCACATGATACTACAATATGTAACCATAATTTCCAAGTACCTAGTCAGCATGCAAATTGGGCATAGGATGGTAGAACTACGATGCATAAAACATAGGTGATACATGATCAAATGACTTGCTTGGCGATGTTGACGAAGAAGAATTTCTCGATAAATAACTTGATAGACTACTCGTCACTCTCCGATGAAATCTATATAACAAACATATCATTTACATAAGCACTCATACTAGCAATCATTCTAGCAATCAAAACAAAAGAGAGAGCGAATAGGAATCCGAAGGAAACTTCAAATAAGACTAGGGAGTCTTCTACTACATCAAACACTAAATAGTTTTTTTGTCCAACAGAAAATAATAACAGGGAACTAAGATATAAATTTAACTAATATAAAATAAAGTATTTTTCACAAAACTATTTGAAAGTATTTCCAAACGGGATTTGAAACAGTGGAGAAACCAATTGCAAGTTATTAGAGAACTAGAATTGATTTCATGATAACATATAAAAATAAAAATCAAAACTTGTTGCAAACCTACTGTTAACTAACAGAAACAAAACATAATCTTTCTGAAATATAAAAGAAAATAATTTAAAAACAACTAAAGAAAGAAATATAGTCATACTCCTAAAACATGTGAAACAGAAATTGTTTCACAAGAAACAATGAGCTAAAATAGTCAAATAATTCTGAAATTTGTACCACTGATAACGAAGATCACTAGTGATCAGTAGCAAAAAGAATTAAATTAAAAGCTATTTTTAAACTCCTGGAATAAGCAAAACAAGGTTTAAAGTAAATCTGATCTAATTCAAATTTGAGAATTTCAAACATTGACAAATTATATGTTTTTACAAAATACAGAAAAATTGTGATCTACTGCAACAAGTTTCAACTCCATTGGAATTCGGGATCAAAAGCTGTGACCAAAACAAGATTGGAACTTTCTCTGTTTTTGAATTAATACAGAAAAAGAAAAACTGAATTCTATCGGATAGGGGTACATGTGGCAGTCTCTGTTTGGTTGCGGGGGTGTTTGCTGCAAGAGTTACTAGCAAATGGCCGATACCTAGTGAAAACGGGTCGGCTCAGTTTAAGTGGATAGAAAACCGGGCTGGTTTTATGTAAAAACCCGAAGGGGTACACCACATCTAATCTGCACCGCATGCTTTAGACCTAACGGCTACCAGGGGGTGGGGGTGCTCACCGTGGGAAGTTACTGGTGCTCCTTCTCCGGCGAGGCAGAGAAGGTGGCGGTCGACCGGGAGGGTCCTCCGGCGGTCTCCGACGGCGGCTGAGGGGTCGGGGGTGTTGCGGGGAAACTCCTCCGTCGATTGGTGGCTGCGGAGGGGTTGTTCGGTGATGCGGCAGGGTGGCGGGGGTGGCTCCAGTAGCTTTGGCCGGCTCCAACTCCGGCGAGGTGGCGAGGGGTGGTGAGGAGGTGGCGAGGTCTCGGGCTAGGCGTAAAAATGGGTTGCGAGGGCAGTGGGGAATCTCATGGCGGCGTCGGTTGGGGCGGGGAGGCGCGGTGGTGGTCGGGGCGAAGTGGAGTTGGTCCTCTGGTGCCTGGCTCCGGCGAGGCAGCAGGGGGCTGGGGCGAGGCCTGGCGGCGTGGGGAGGAGGGGCCGAGGGGGGGGGGGGGTTTCGGGGCTGCGGCTTAAAGGAAAGAAAGGGGGTGCGCTCGGGGCTGGATGCTCGCGTGGGGAGGAGGATCGGCCAGGGATTCTCTCCCAGCGATCTGGGGACCTGGCCCAGGAAAAATCTCCTGATTTGTTTTTTTTAAAACAGCAAGAGAAAGAATAATAAAAGGAAAAAATAAAAAGATTTATATGGGGTATTATATACCAAAATTTTCCAAATAATATTCCCTACTCGTTTATCATTTTTCGAACACCAAAATAAAAACTTTTAAAAAATGTTTTTTTCAGAAAAATCCCTAAGGCTTTATTTTCTTTTGGCAAAATATTTTCCCCATAAGCTTGGGTCTTCTTGGCTCAAAATATTTCAGAAATGCCTCACATTTTGAACGGTCATTTTCCTCCGCTCTTTCTTGCGTGCAAGAATTTTGTCGGGGCATTTTCTCGGGGAAGAAAAATATAGAAGCAAGGGCAAATATTTTGAAAGGATTCAAATGCAAACTCTGTTCAAATTCTTTATAGTTGAAGAAGTCATGTCATCTTCTCTCTTTGCTTTTAAAAGATTGAATTTGAATTCATCGGAGATGGGGAAAGTCATTTTATTACCTCTCATTCAGAAGTTTTTGAAAAGTTTCAAATTTCACTCAAGTTTCAATCACTCAAGCAAACAAACAAACAATATAATAATTATATTAACATTCCAAAATTTGGGATGTTACACATGACCAGATTTTGCCACAGTAAATAGTTGAAACCACTTAGCATGAGTAGCAACTGCTTGAGCCTTGTTTTGCTTACTCATCCATGCTTGCTTACTGTGCCTGCTATGCTTAGAGTCGTGTCGGTTCTGATCCATCTAGACGATGAATCGCAATGGTGGTGTTCATGTTCTACAGTGTGAGAGTAAAGGTGTGAATCCGATTTGGTAAAGGTACCGATGAGAGGCTGTGTAGGAGTACATGGCAGGTTGTCTCATTGGGACCGTCCTTAAGAACTGAGTCCCGTGTATGTCATCCAAGACTAGCTACTATCACACATTGGGATCCTTAATTGACTCTCTCGACATATTAATCACCTAGATCTCTGTCCAGGAGTTGCAACTAGTTTCTGGTGCTTGTAGGACATGCTAGTAGTCTACCGAGTGGTACCCCGTACATGTGGCCTTGGGACAGACTAGGCATCGTGGCCCGGTGTACCAAGCGTAGTACCAATTGTCGAGGTGGGCTTGGGAACCGTGTACACATCGTTTGGGACCGTAGAGGAAACCTCAGCCGGACTTCCTTGTGGGTTCAGTCTGAAATAGGCGATAAACCTACACTAAAGTCTTGTGTGGTTAGTTAGGTCGTGGCCGACACCCACGCCAGTGCTTCCGCTTGTATGTTGTCGAGATGCATGACGTGCATATGGTGATAAGTGGTGGGAGCGTGTGTGAAGAAGTACACCCCTGCATGGTAATCTAATCTATTCAAATAGTCGCGTCCGCGGATATGGAAACTTATATGGTCATAGAGAACTTATATGGATTCTATATAATATTCAAGATAAGTGTGAGTGCTATGGATGGCCTTCTCATGGGAGACGAGAGTGGATCGGTAGTGGTGTATTGAATTGGTGAATATGTGGATTCGTGTGCGCTATCCCACCTCAAAGAAAGTACTTGTAGTCGTAGTACAGGTTAGCCAAGACTCAAAGCTGGCTTGCTGCAATTAAACTCCACAAGCCCTTCATTGATACTGATGCATATATAGATTGTTCTGATGTAAGTCTTGCTGAGGTCCTTTGTACTCACGGTTGCTTTATTTATGTTTTTGCAGAGAAGATTTTAGTCTCATTAAAGGTTTCTACATGATGTGTTTGATGTTGACCGAAATATCTTGGGAATCCCAGACAGAGGTCTGGTTCCTTCGGTAGGGTCACTGTAGCTTTTCAAGCTCTTCCAGCCACTTTTGGTAGATGTCTGTACCCAAACATGTTATGCTTCCGGTTGATGTTTGTATGACTTGAGTGTCGGGTCACGAGACCCCTGTTTGTAATATCATACTATGTTGACTCTTATGAGTCTTTAATAAAAGCTTGAGTCATAGAGTTATGTTGTGATGCCATGTTGTATCTACACATATCGTGCATATTGTGTGTATGTTATGAAATGCATTATATGTGTTGTATTCGACACCTAGTTGTGTGCCTTTAGTAGTACTCTTTATGGGGAAATGCCTCTTTGTGCCTCCACCGACCTTTGGTAGCTTGCTACTGCTCTGGACATATTGATTGACCGGCATATATCCTTCTTTGATGTTGTGTCTGTCCCTTTGGGGAAATGTCACATGGTGTAATGGAGTCCTTGTAGCTAGCTACGACTCGTCTACACACGCTGATGACCGATACCTGCTTTGCCGGGTTATGTATGCCTGTCCCTGTATGGATGTACCACTTGGGTTTATAACAAGTCATGTCGACCAAGGTTCTTTGTCGTTTGAATGCTAGCGACACATTCATATACGTGAGCCAAAAGATGCAAACGGTCCTGGCCAAGGTAAGTTGGCTGCCGTGGAGTTTACCGTGCGTGAGGCCCCAAAGTGATGTGATGTGTTACAGGATAGGTTGTTATGATTCAAGATCGGGGTCCCGACACTCCGACCCTCCCTTATATAGAGGGGATGCCTAGTGCCACAAACACACACACACACTCACTAATGTAGAGAAGCAAGGAGAGAAACCAACCAAAGGGGGGGGGGGCAAATCTGGGTGTTTCACCATCGCTTGCTCCCAATCCTGTTCCCGGAGTCCTCCAATGCACATTGGCCCTAACCACTCGAGATAAGCCAGCCCATGGCATCTGTTGTGACGAAACAATGATTGTTGGTCCCCACCTTGGGACCGTACGCGACGTCGGTCAGAGACACGCTCCGAGAAGGATCCCTCTCGACCCTGACCGAGTGCATCATGCATGGGCTACTCTACACCCCCGCGGCATCTGCACCCGCGAATGACAACTCGTCATGGGGTGCTGACCCCGTCTGCCTCACAGGCGGCTCCATTGACCCACTCAACGTGCTACCGAGCGACTTCAACTCCGTCGATATCGACAACCTCTGCAAACAGTTCGGCGAGCTACGCATCAGCAACCCGTCCGCCTTTGGTGAGTACCCAAACGAGGTACTTGCCATCTCTGACCCGCTTTAACATGGACGATCTTTGCGACTGCTTCATGGAGTTGTGCATCAGTTGTGCTACCACCTCCGACGAATACCCTCATGAGGTACTTGACATCTCTGATCCGCTGCCTGCCCTCGGCCGCAATGCTTCGGCCGATGCCAGCCGTCTTCACCTCTGAGCTGAGGTGATGGTCACCGGCTCCAAATACATCTTGGGGCATGCCAAGGCCGAGGTGGCAGCTGTCGCGGCTGTGGCCTGCAACGGCTCGTCCGATCCCCTGCGTGCCACCTTGGAGGGACTGTGAACTCCGATCGCGCAAATGGCCAACCCGGTCGTGGCCACAACCGAGCTCGAGGTGGCCAGCAAGGAACTACTTGCGGAGGCTACCGCCCTCGCCACCATGGAGCGCCGGATGGAGTCTGTGCAACACGAGTACAACACCATCTATGGCCTCACCCCGGTTGGCACCGAGCCTAGCGGCGTGGTGAGGTGTGTTAACGTGGCCTCCGTGTTGCTGGCATACTCTGTGGGAACTTCCCCACCTATGACATGCCAGCTGCCAACTTGAAGGTTGCCGGCGTTGTTATGGCCGACCGGGCCGACCTGGAAGGCGAGGAGCACACACTGCAGGAGCAGCATGTCAGTGAGCTCATCAACACCGCAACGCCCTTCAGGCCCAATTTGAGCCTGGCGAGGCCGGCTCCATGTCGTCCCACGTTCTTAGTACATAGCGGTGGGACTTGGGCAACACAGTAGGCGTCCTCCCCTCATGGGTCCAGCCTCCACGGTAGTCGGGACTAGGACGAGCATCCCCGATGCCCTGACGATCAGCCGGCAAACACCAGCGCGAGGAACGACCGACGGTAAACTGGCTAGCTCTCGATGGACGCGAGCTCCCCACCTCCATGCGAAGACAGGGCTGCCAGCGCCGGCCCGACTTTGCAGCCTGAACTTGCAGCCTGGGTGGGCCCCCGCGTCCAGGATGAGAATGATGCTCGTCGCCGCCTCGACCGGTTGGCCTAGTCCAGCCTCCTGGAGTAGGAAGGGTCGATCGGCCCGGCTTGCTTCGCCACCCGCATCTGCAATGAGTTGCTCCCCTCCATCTTCTCGTTCCCACGCGACACCCCCAAATACAATGGCTCTACCAAACCGGAAGACTATTTGGTCACCTACACCACCGCAGTCGGCATCGCCAGGGGCAAAATGCGTGTGGCGATGTGTTATGTCCCGCTCATGCTACTTGGCTGGGCCCGAACATGGCTCAACAACATCAACGTGTGGACCGACTTTGAAGAGGCGTTCATGCAGAAATTCACCAGCACCTACAGGTGTCCGGGTAGTCCCCGTGCGCTGGCCTTGTGCGTCCCAGGCCCGGATGAATCCCTGCACGACTACCACACGCGTTGGACCGAGCTGCACAACTCGTGCAAGGAAGAGCACGAGGTCCACGCGATCTAGTACTTCTCCAAGGATTGCTTGGATGGCACCCTGGTCTTGCACAAGCTCATGTGCAATGAGCCGACCTCCCTGGAGGACCTCATGATCAAGGCGGACAATTACTCCACCACCGACTCCACCGTGCACATGAATATCGATGCTACCAGCTTGCCCGGCCAACTAGAAGCCGACCGGCGAGAGACGCTCGCTGCAGAACAACGACCCCAACGGCAATCACAAGCTGGACCAGTCGGACACGCGCTAGAACGGGCGGCTGGTGGCAACCACTGAAGAAGAGTAGCCGGCTGGCCAGGGCGTGGCCCAACGGCTACGCACCGACAAGTCCACTTGGCTGCCCAAGCTCACCTTCGAGCAGATACTCGACGCATCGTGCTAGATGCATAGCGGCATGAAACCAGCCATGCACACCCTCCGCAAGTGCAGCCTCTCCCAGTGGCTGGCTCGAGGCGAGGGCCTTCCGGTTCCTCCCCCTCTGGGTCAGCGAGCTTCAGATCTGGCGCCTCGCGCGGTGCCGGCTCCACCTCCCAATGACGGCCGGCTCCTCGAGCTTCCCTGAGCATGACGGTGCGTATGGCGTCTTCACCAGTGAAGATGATGGGAAACATGCCGAAGGCAAGCGCCGACACGAAGTAAACGCCATGGTACCCTCCGTCCCTCAATACATGCATTGGTCCGAGAAACCCCTCAACTAGAGCCAGGAAGACCAACCTGCCATGATGCCGCACCCAGGTTGCGTCCTCGACCCCACCATTGCGTCGAGAACCTCACCCGCCGATTCTCGTGGGTGTTGGTCGATGGTGCCGGCAGCATCAACATTCTCTACCAAAACACCATGCTCAAACTTGGTCTCAAGGAGACCCACCTACAGCCGACCCGGGGTGTCTTCCACAGCATTATGCTGGGATAGTCTTGCTCTCCCATCAGCAAGATCCGACTCGGCGTCCTCTTAAGCACCAAGAGCCACTTCTGTTATCTGTCGATGTCATTCGAGGTGGTGGACTTGGGCAGCCCCTACCACACGCTCCTGAGTTGTCTGGCTCTGGACAAGTTCATGGTGATCCCCCATTATGCCTACGTTAAGATGAATATCCTGGGTCCCAAGGATGTCATCACCATCAACAGGGATTAAAAGAAATCCACCGAGTACACTCAAGCCGGTAGCCTGCTGGTGAGTCCCTGGTCATCGCTGAGGATAGGCGTCACCTCGACCAACTCGTGGGTCACGCTGTGGCACAACCATTTGTGCCAACTCTGCCTTGCCAAACCCCTAATGAGGTTGCCTTCATGCCATCCAAGGACACCAATGAAGTGTCGCTTGACCCGGCTAACCCCAAGCTATGTGTGTCCATCGATGCCAACCTCGAAAACAAATAGGAAGGTGAGCTCGTCGACTTCCTCCGTGAGAATTGGTACATCTTCGCACGGTCTCAAAAAACATGTCTGGTGTTCCAAGGAAGATCGCCAAGCACAAGATCCACGTCCGGACAGAGCTCAATATGGTCAAGCAACCTCTCCGCCACTTCTCATAAGAGAAGTGACATTTAATATGTGATGAGATCGCCCGACTCCTTGCTACTGGGTTCATCATGGAAGTATTCCACCCGGACAGACTAGCAAACGTAGTCCTGGTGCTGAAGATGAACATGACTTCGTGCATGTACATAGACTACACCAGCCTCAACAAGGCGTGTCCCAGGACCCGTTTGCCTAGCCTCGGATTGATTAGGTGATCGATTCTATCATCGGTTGTGACTTGCTATCCTTCCTGGACTCATAATACGGCTACCACTACATCAAGCTTGACCCGGACGACTGGCTCAACACATCCTTCATCACCCCTTTCAGGGCCTACTGCTACATCACCATGTCGTTCGGCCTGAAGAACGCCGGCACCACTTTCAAGCGCTGCATGTAGAAGTGCCTCCTGTCCCAGATCAAGAGGAACGTGCACGTATATGTGAATGCCATCATCGTCAAGACCAAGAAGCACTTCAGCCTCCTCGAGGATCTCCGGGAGACCTTCGCCAACCTGCGCGTATACAAGTTCAGTCTCAACTCGGAGTAGTGCATATTCCGCGTCCAGGCCGGCCATCTCCTTGGTTTCTTTGTTTTCGCCCGCGGAGTCGAAGTCAACCCTGAGAAGATCAAGGCCATCGAGCACACGCACAAATCAGCCAAGCTGCACGACGCCAGAAGTTCACTCGCTGCCTTGCCTCCCTCAGCCGGTTCGTCAATCAGCTAGGGGAGAAGGCCCTGCCCCTCTACCAGCTCATGAGTAAGATGACACCCTTTGAGTGGACCTACAAGGCGGATGACGCCTTTTGCAACCTGAAGTGCGTGCTCTCCACCATGCCCATCCTCCCCACGCCAAAGGAGAAGGATCCCATACTTGCTTACATCATAGCCACAACTCCCACATGGTGAGCTTCGTCCTGGTCGTGGAGTGGCCAGAGGAGGTAAGGGCGCTGCCAGTACATCGTCCTATCTACTACCTCAGCGATGTCCGCTGCAACTCCAAGTAGAACTACCCCTACTACCAGAAGACGTGCTATGGTGTGTACTTCACCGCCTAGAACATGAAGCAATACTTCCAGGAGCACACCATCACCATGGTGAGCACAACTCCACTCTCAGAAATCATGGGCAGCCAGGACGCCACCGGTCGGATCACCATGTGGGCCATCACCCTAGACGACCACGACAACCAGTACGAGCCCCACACGGCCATGAAATCGCAAACGATGGCCGAATTCCTTGTCAACCGGGCTACGACACAGCATGTGTCGCCTCCCCCCGAATCAACACATTGGCGCATGCACTTCGATGGCTCAAAGATGTGCATCAGTTTGGGGGCCGATATCGTCCTTGAAACGTCCATATTGCATCATGTTTTCATGTTGATATTTATCACTTCTTGGGCTGTTATTTGACTTCACGGTACAATACTTATGCCTTTTCTCTCTTATTTTGCAAGGTTTACATGAAGAGGGAGAATGCCGGCAGCTGGAATTCTGGCCTGAAAGTGGAGCAAGTTTGAGATACCTATTCTGCGCAACTCCAAATGCCGTAAAAATCAACGATGCTTTTTTCTGGATTTACAAAAAATACTATGCCAAAGAAGCACCAGAGGGGCGCCAGCAGGTGGCCACAAGCCTGCTAGGCGCTGCCGCGCCTAGGGGGCTTGTGGGCACCCAGCTGGCCCTCTGGCCCCCCTCTTCTGCAATATGAAGGGTTTCGTCCGGAAACAAATCAGGAGGAGGTTTTTTCAAGGATTCGCCGCCGCCACGAGGCGGAACTTGAGCTGAACCAATCTAGAGCTCCGGCAGGACGATCCTGCTGGGTAAACTTCCCTCCCGGAGGGGGAAATCGTTGCCATCGTCATCACCAACACACCTCTCATCGGAGGGGACTCATCGCCATCAACATCTTCATCAACACTATCTCATCTCCAAACCCGAGTTCATCTCTTGTAACCAATCTACGTCTCGTGACTCCGATTGGTACTTGTAAGGTTGCTAGTAGTGTTAATTACTCGTTGTAGTTGATGCTAGTTGGATTACTTGGTGGAAGAGTTTATGTTCAGATCCTTGATGCTACCCATTACCTCTCCGGTCATGAATATTATTATGCTTTGTGAGTAGTTACTTTTGTTCCTGAGGACATGGGATAAGTCATGCAAATAGTAGTCATGTGAATTTGGTATTCGTTTGACATTTTGATGTGTTGTATGTTGTTTTTCCTCTAGTGGTGTTATGTGAACGTAGACTACATAACACTTCACCATTATTTGGGCCTAGAGGAAGGCATTGGGAAGTAGTAAGTAGATGATGGGTTGCTAGAGCGACAGAAGCTTAAACCCTAGTTTATGCATTACTTCGTAAGGGGCTGATTTGGATCCACTAGTTTAATGCTATGGTTAGACTTTGTATTAATTCTTCTTTCATAGTTGCGGATGCTTGTGAGAGGGGTTAATCATAAGTGGGATGCTTGTCCAAGTAAGGTCAGTACCCAAGCGCTGGTCCACCCACATATCAAACTATCAAAGTAATGAACGCGAATCATATGAACATGATGAAAACTAGCATGACAGAAATTCCCGTGTGTCCTCGGGAGCGTTTTTCCTCCTATAAGACTTCGTCCAGGCTTGTCCCTTGCTACAAAATAGATTGGGCCACTTTGTTGCACAGTTGCTACTTTCGTTACTTGTTGCTTGCTACGAATCATCTCACCACACAATCACTTGTTACCGACAATTTCAGTGCTTGCATATTTTACCTTGCTGAAAACCACTTGTCAGATCCTTCTGCTTCTCGTTGGGTTCGAGAATCTTACTTATCGAAAGGACTAGATTGATCCCCTATACTTGTGGGTCATCATGACTCTTTTTTGGCGCTGTTGCCAGGGAGTGAAGTTCCTTTGGTAAGTGGAACTTGGTAAGTAAACATTCATATATTGTGCTGAAATTTATAGTCACTTGTCACTATGGATAGTAATACTTTGAGGGGCTTGTTCGGGGTATCTTCACCTCGAACGGAAGCACAAAGAGTTGGTCCTCAACCTTCTGCACCTACTGGAAATATTTTCTTTGAATTTCGTTCGGGTATGCTTGAGAAACTGCTGGCTAATCCTTTTACACGAGATGGAACATCACATCCACACTTGCATCTAATCTATGTAGATGAAGTTTGTGGTTTATTTAAGCTTGCAGGTTTGCCCGAGGATGAGGTCAATAAGAAGGTATTTCCTTTATGTTTGAAGGATAAGGCGTTGACATGGTATAGGCTATGTGATGCTACTGGATCATGGGACTACAATTGGTTGAAATGGAATTCCATCAAAAGTTCTATCCTATGCATTTAGTACATCGTGATCGGAATTATATTTATATTTTTTGGCCTCGTGAAAGAGAAAGCATCGCTCAAGCTTGGGAGAGCCTTAAATCAATGCTATATTCATGCCCCAGTCATGAGCTCTTGAGAGAAATTATCATTCAGAACTTTTATGCTCGGCTTTCTCATGATGATCGCACCATGCTTGACAAATCTTGCACCAGTTCTTTTATGAAGAGAGATATTGACTTCAAATGGAATTTATTGGAGAGAATTAAATGCAACTCTGAAGATTGGGATCTTGAAGAAGGTAAGGAGTTAGGTATAAATTTCAAGTTTGATTGCGTTAAATCCTTTGTTGAAACAAATACTTTTTGTGACTTTAGCGCTAAGTATGGACTTCACTTTGAGATAGTAGCTTCACTCTGTGAATATTTTGCTGCTCATATTGATATCCCCAAAGAGAAATGGTTTAAATATCATCCTCCTTCAGAAGTCAATGTAGTTAAACCCACTCTAGTTGAAGAGAGAGTCATTGCCTATAATGATCCTGTTGTTCCCAGTGCTTACATTGAGAAACCACCTTTCCCTGTTAGGATAAAGGATCATTCTAAAGCTTCAACTGTGATACGTAGAGGCTATATTAGAACATCTACACCCCCTGAGAAAATTAGAGTTGAACCTAGCATTGCTATTATCAAAAATCTTCTGTCCGATGATGTTGAGGGACATAATATTCACTTCTGTGAAGATGCTGCTAGAATTGCTAAACCTCATGCTAGAGACAAACATAGGCGTGTTGTTGGCATGCCTGTTGTTTCCGTTAAGATATGAGATCATTCTTATCACGGTTTATGTGACGTGGGTGCTAGTTTTAGTGCAATACCTCAATCCTTATATGATGAAATCAAAGACGAGATTGCACCTATTGAGATAGAACCTATTGATGTCACTATTCAACTTGCTAATAGAGATACTATCTGCCCTGTGGGAATTGTTAGGGATGTTGAAGTCTTGTGTGGTAAAACAAAGTATCTTGCTGATTTCCTCGTTCTTGCTACTGCACAAGATAGCTTTTGTCCCATCATATTTGGCAGACCCTTCCTCAATACTGTCAATGCTGATATTGACTGTGAGAAGCAAACTGTCACTGTTGGCTTTGAAGGTGTGTCACACGATTTCAATTTCTCCAAGTTTGGTAGACAACCTCATGAAAAAGAGTTGCCCAGTAAGGATGAAACTATTGCCTTAGCCACTATTTCCGTGCCTCCTACCTATCCCTTGGAGTAATACTTGCTTGAGCATGAAAATGATATGCATATGGATGTAAGGGATGAGATAGATAGAGTTGTCTTAGAACAATATCCTATCCTTAAGAATAACTTGCATGTTGAACTGCTTGGGGATCCACCCCCACCAAAGGTTGATCCTGTGTTCGAGCTTAAACAGTTGCCAGATACTCTTAAGTATGCTTATCTTGATGAAAAAGAGATATATCCTGTTATTATTAGTGCTAGCCTCTCAGAGCATGAAGAAAAGAAGTTAGTAAATACTCTGAGGAAGCACCGAGCTGCTATTGGATATACTCTTGATGATCTTAAGCACAAGATTAAAACTGATCCTGACTTCAAACAAGTTGTTGATAATCAAAGGAGATTAAATCCTAAGATGAAAGAGGTAGTTAGAAAAGAAATACTAAAGCTGCTGGAAGCAGGTATTATCTATCATGTTGCCCATAGTGATTGGGTGAGTCCGGTGCATTGCGTTCCTAAGAAGGGAGGCATTACCATTGTCCCTAATTATAAGGATGAATTGATCCCACAGAGGATTATTACTAGCTATAGGATGGTGATTGATTTTAGGAAATTGAATAAAGCCACTAGGAAAGATCATTACCCTTTTCCTTTTATCGACCAAATGCTAGAAAGACTGCCTAAACACACACACTTCTTCTTTCTAGATGATTATTCTGGTTTCTCCCAAATACCAGTTGCAGAATCTGATCAGGAGAAAACCACTTTCACCTGCCCTTTCGGTACCTTTGCTTATAAACGTATGCCTTTTGGCTTATGTAATGCACCTTCCACCTTCCAAAGATGTATGATGGCTATATTCTCTGACTTTTGTGAAAAGATTGTTGAGGTTTTCATGGATGAGTTCTCCGTTTACGGGTCTTCCTTTCATGATTGCCTCAACAACCTTGATCGAGTCTTACAGAGATGTAAAGACACCAATCTTGTCTTGAATTGGGAGAAGTGCCACTTTATGGTTAATGAAGGCATCTTCTTAGGACATAAAATTTCTGAAAGAGGTATTGAAGTAGATAAGGCTAAGGTTGATGCAATCGAGAAAATGCCATACCCCACAGATATCAAAGGTCTAAGAAGTTTCCTTGGTCATGCAGGTTTCTATAGAAGGTTCATTAAAGACTTCTCTAAGATTTCTAGGCCTCTTACCAATCTCTTGCAAAAGGATATTCCTTTTGTTTTTGACGATGATTGTGAGGAAGCCTTCGAAATACTTAAGAGGGCTTTGATAACTGCACCTATTGTTCAACCACCTGATTGGAACCTACCTTTTGAAATCATGTGTGATGCTAGTGATTATGTTGTTGGTGCTGTTCTAGGGAAAAGAGTTGATAAGAAGTTGAATGTTATTCACTATGCTAGTAAAACTCTAGACAGTGCCCAAAGAAACTATGCTACTACAGAAAAGGAATTTTTAGCAGTTGTGTTTGCATCTGAAAAGTTCAGGTCTTACATAGTTGATTCGAAAGTGACTATTCACACTGATCATGCTGCTATTAAGTACATTATGGAGAAGAAAGACGCTAAAGCTAGACTTGTCAGATGGGTTCTCTTGCTACAACAATTTGATTTGCGCGTTGTTGCCAGGAAGGGTGCTGACAACCCAGTAGCAGATAACTTGTCTAGGTTGGAGAACGTTCTTGATGACCCACAACCTATTGATGATAGCTTTCTCGATGAGCAATTGAATGTCATCAATGCTTCATGTAGTGCACCGTGGTATGCTGATTATGCAAACTATATTGTTGCCAAATATATACCACCTAGTTTCACGTACCAGCAAAAGAAGAAATTCTTCTTTGACTTGAGACACTACTTTTGGGATGATCCTCACCTTTATAAGGAAGGAGTAGATGGTGTTATTAGACGTTGTGTACCTGAACATGAACAAGGACAGATCCTACAGAAGTGTCACTCCGAGGCCTACGGAGGACACCATGCGGGAGATAGAACTGCACACAAGGTATTGCAATCAGGTTTCTATTGGCCCACTCTCTTCAAGGATGCCCGTAAGTTTGTCTTGTCTTGTGACGAATGTCAAAGAATGGGTAATATCAGTAAATGTTAGGAAATGCCTATGAACTATTCACTTGTCATTGAACCATATGATGTTTGGGGCTTTGATTATATGGGACCTTTTCCAAAATCCAATGGGTATACTCATATCCTAGTTGTTGTCGATTACGTCACTAAGTAGGTAGAAGCTATCCCCACTTGTAGTGCTGATCACAACACTTCTATCAGGATGCTTAAAGAAGTTAGTTTCCCTCGACTTGGAGTCCCTAGATATCTAATGACCGGCGGTGCTTCACATTTCATTCATGGTGCTTTCCGTAAAATGCTTGCTAAGTATGATGTCAACCATAGAATTGTGTCTCCCTATCACCCTCAGTCCAGTGGTCAAGTGGAGCTAAGCACTAGAGAGATTAAACTGATTCTGCAAAAGACTGTCAACAGGTCTAGAAAGAATTGGTCTAAGAAACTCGATGATGCACTGTGCGCTTATAGAACTGCCTATAAGAATCCCATGGGCATGTCTTTGTACAAAATGGTGTACGGTAAAGCATGTCGTTTACCTCTTGAGCTAGAGCAGAAAGCTTATTGGGCAATCAAAGAGCTCAACTTTGTTTTCAAACTTGCTGGTGAGAAGAGGTTATTTCATATTAGCTTGCTTGATGAATGGAGAACTCAGGCATATGAGAATGCCAAGTTGTTCAAGGAGAAGTTTAAGAGGTGGCATGATAAGAGGATACAAAAGCGTGAGTTCAATGTAGGTGATTATGTCTTGTTATATAACTCTCGTTTAAGATGCTTTGCATGCAAGCTTCTCTCTAAATGGGAAGGTCCCTATATTGTTGAGGAAGTATATCGTTCCAGTGCTATCAAGATCAACAACACGGAAGGTAATTGTCCAAGAGTGGTAAATGGGAAGAGAATCAAGCATTATATCTCAGGTACTCCCATAAATGTTGAAAGCAATATTATCAATACCATAACTCGAGAAGAATACCTAAGGGATATTTATCAGCATGTTTCAGACTCCGAAAACAAAGAGGTATGTGATTCAGTAAGAAAATAGACTCCAAAACTTTTCCAGTAGGAAATTTTCTCCGTTTTGGAATATTTGAAAAAATAAAAAAAATGGAAGTAGTCCGGAAAGCACGTGAGGATGCAATAAGCCTGCCAGGCGCAGGCCCACGCCTGTCCGCGCCTGCGGGGCTTGTGGCCACCTCGTGCGCCTCCCGAACTCCGTTTTCGTGCGGAGTACTCCTTATGGTCAGGAAAAAATCAATATATATTCTCCCGTGGGGTCTGATCTTCGTATCACGTAAATGTCCTCTGTTTTTTGTTTCGAGCCTGTTTTCTGCCGCAGATTTAGGGCAAGATGTTTTCTCAAGATTCAGAGGGGGAGAGCTTTGTGGAAGATTACCTTGCTAACCCCAAGGTCTATGGGGACTTGGATCCTTATGGCTGGACCACTGATGAGGAAGAAGATTATGATCCCAAGGGGAAGGAACAAACAAGTTCCGATGAAGAGGAGGCTCCTCTACCTCAGCCTGGACACACGCATGTGGAGTTCAAGAAGTCGAGCCTCCCTGACTCAAGGAAGAAGCCTAAGACTTTGTTTATCCCTTCCTGTTTCTTGCAGGAGAGTAAGCAGGAATTATGCCAAAGGGTGTTGAAGCTTGAAGAGGAAAATGATGATCTGAGGGAGCAGAACTTTATGCTCAGGTGAAAATTAAACAAGCTCAAGACCTCTTCAACAACTCCACCGCCATCACCTCCAAAGAAAGACACCTAAACATGGGTATGGGCAATCCCCTTGGCTCGTGCCAAGATTGGGGGAGTTGCCCCGGTATCGTATCCCCATCACATCTTTTGCCTTTACCTTTGTTTTAGTTTGTTCCTTTTCAGTTTTCTTTTCTAGAATAAAAGTCTTAGTGTTTAGTCTTGATTTTTGCTTTGTGTCACGCCTGATGTATTCGATCTCGTGAGCCATATAATAAAGAGTGTCTTAGTTCAGGGCTTTGCCTCTTGCCATGATCAAAAGATAGAGAAAAGAACAACAGCATGAAAGATCATGTAATGATCTTATGGGAGGTTATGGCTTCACATATAAAAAGAATAATGATTGAAACTTGTTGAGGGTAGACAAACGTAGACCTTGGTCATTGTTGCAATTAATAGTAAGTGATAAAGAAGGAGAGGTTCACATATAAATATATCATCTTTGACACCATCTATGATTGTGAACACTCACTAAACTATTGTATGCCTAGAAGTAGATGTTGGACAAGGAAGACAACATAATGAATTGTGTTTGCTTGGTTCCAAACAATGTTATATGATTAGAGATCCCTTAGCATGTGACGATTGCTTCCACCTCATATTAGCCAAAATTCCCGCACCAAGTAGAGATACTACTTGTGCATCCATAAACCTTCAACCCAGTTTTGCCATGAGATTCCACCATAACTACCTATGGATTGAATAAGATCCCTCAAGTAAGTTGTCATTGGTGCAAGCAATAAAAATTGCTCCCTAATATGTATGATCTATTAGTGTGTGGAAAATAAGCTTTTTACGAACCTATGATGAGGAATACATAAAAGTGACAGACTCCATAATAAAGTTCTTTATCACAGGAGGCAATATAAAGTGACGTTCCTCCGCACTAAGAGGACACACATCCAAACCTCAAAAGTGCATGACAACCTCTGCTTCCCTCTGCGAAGGGCCTATCTTGTACCTTTACTTTTTGCCCTTGAAAGAGTCATGGTGATCTTCACCAATTCCTTATCTCGCCTTTATCTTGGCTAACGTCATATGCTTGGGAAAGATCTATATTCATATGTCAACTTGGTGGTAAGCATTCATGAATTATTATTGTTGACATTACCCTTGAGGTAAATGGTTGGGACGCAAAAACTATAAGCCCCTATCTTTCTCCGTGTCCAGCTCAAACTTTGATCTCATGAGTACCACGTGAGTTGTAGAAATTGTACAGAACGATAGGATGATTGAGTATATGGATTTGCTTTACAAGCTCTTATTTGACTCTTTCTGATGTTGTGATAAATTGCAATTCCTTCAATGACTAAAGGGTATCGGTTGTTACTTCTCGGTAAGGTTCTTGATCCATGCTTTACTTTGTGAAGGAATTATCACTTTAGCATGAGAGATTATATGTTGGTATTGCTGTTCTGATCATGATCATGATGCCTGCATGTTCGTATCTTATTTTGTCGACACCTCTCTCCCTAAACATGTGGACATATTTATTCGGCTAGGCTTTCGCTTGAGGTCAAGCGAGGTCTAAGCTTGGGGGAGTTGATACGTCCATTTTGCATCATGTTTTCATGTTGATATTTATCACTTCTTTGGCTGTTATTTCACTTCACGGTACAATACTTATGCCTTTTCTCTCTTATTTTGCAAGGTTTACATGAAGAGGGAGAATGCCGGCAGCTGGAATTCTGGCCTGAAAGTGGAGCAAGTTTGAGATACCTATTCTGCGCAACTCCAAATGCCGTAAAAATCAACGATGATTTTTTTTCTGGATTTATAAAAAATACTGGGCCGAAGAACCGCCAGAGGGGCGCCAGCACGTGGCCACAAGCCTGCTAGGCGCGGCCACCCCCCTGGTCGTGCCTAGGGGGCTTGTGGGCACCCAGCTCGCCCTCTGGCCACCCTCTTGTGCTATATGAACGGTTTCCTCCGGAAAAAATTAGGAGGAGGCTTTTTCAAGGATTCGCCGCCACCACGAGGCGGAACTTGAGCAGAACCAATCTAGGGCTCCGGTAGGACGGTCCTGCCGGGGAAACTTCCCTCCTAGAGGGGGAAATCGTCGCGATCATCATCACTCCTCTCATCGGAGAGGACTCATCACCATCAACATCTTCATCAGCACCATCTAATCTCCAAACCCTAGTTCATTTCTTGTAAGCAATCTCCGTCTCGCGACTCCGATTGGTACTTGTAAGGTTGCTAGTAGTGTTAATTACTCCTTGTAGTTGATGCTAGTTGGATTACTTGGTGGAAGAGTTTATGTTAAAATCCTTGATGCTATTCATTACCTCTCTGGTCATGAATATGATTATGCTTTTTGAGTAGTTACTTTTGTTCCTGAGGACATGGAATAAGTCATGCTAATAGTAGTCATGTGAATTTGGTATTAGTTCCATATTTTGAGGTGTTGTATGTTGTTTTTCCTCTAGTAATGTTATGTGAACATCGACTACATAACACTTCACCATTATTTGGGCCTAGAGGAAGGCATTGGGAAGTAGTAAATAGATGATGTGTTGCTAGAGTGACAGAAGCTTAAACCCTAGTTTATGTGTTACTTCATAAGGGGCTGATTTGGATCCACTAGTTTAATGCTATGGTTAGACTTTGTCTTAATTCTTCTTTCGTAGTTGCGGATGCTTGCGAGAGGGGTTAATCCTAAGTGGGATGCTTGTCCAAGTAAGGGCAGTACCCAAGCGACGGTCCACCCACATATCAAACTATCAAAGTAACGAACACGAATCATATGAACATGATGAAAACTAGCATGACAGAAATTCCCATGTGTCCTCGGGAGTGTTTTTCCTCCTATAAGACTTTGTCTAGGTTTGTCCGTTGCTACAAAAGGGATTGGGCCACTTTGCTGCACCGTTGCTACTTACGTTACTTGTTGCTTGCTATGAATCATCTCACCACACAATCACTTGTTACCGACAATTTCAGTGCTTGCAGATTTTACCTTGCCGAAAACCACTTGTCAGATCCTTCTGCTCCTCGCTGGGTTTGACACTCTTACATATTGAAAGGACTACGATTGATCCCCTATACTTGGGGGTCATCAGTCCTCTACTCTCCCAAGGGCGGGGGCAGCTTAGCTATGCGCTACAGATCCACTTTCCTACCTCCAACAATGTGGCCAAGTACGAGGAGCTCGGCCATGTCCTCCGGCTCGCCCGGGAAATCGGCATCTGGCACATCCTCTGCTTTGGTGACTCGGACCTAGTGGTGTAGCAAGTCTCGGGTGAGTGGGACCCTCGGGACGCCAACATGGCGAGCTACTGCTTCCTCGTAAACAACTCACCGGCTTCTTCGACTAATGCGAGTTCCATGCTGTCCTGCGGGCAGACAACGATGCTGCCCACACGCTAGCCAAGATCGGCTCCACCCGAGAGGCCATCCCGGCAGAGGTCTCACTTGTGTGGCTGCTTGATATGTCTGCTACGTATCTATAATTTTTGATTGTTCCATGCTTTATACTACTTTATCTGCTTTCGATGTTTTATATGCATTAATATGCTATTTTATATTATTTTTGGGACTAACCTATTAATCTAGAGCCTAGTGCTAGTTTTTGTTGTTTTCCATGTTTTTGAGTATTGCAGATAAAGAATATTAAATGGAGTGAAATCTCCAGGATTATTTTTCTTGGACCCGAAGAAACCTGCCAAACTTGGATTAGGGGGCAGGACACCTGCCGGGAGGCGAAAAGCCAACATTGTGCGCCCCCTAGCTTGTGGGCCCCTGCAGGTCTCCTAATCCTAATCCTCGTCCTATAAATTCGCAAATATTCCCCATTGCCAAAAAGAGACAACAAAATACTTTTCCGCCGCCGAGATCCTCTGTTCCCTTGAGATCCAATCTGGGAGCCTTTTCCGGTAATCTGCCGGAGAGGGAATTGATCACGAAGGGCATCTACATCAACTCCATTGCCCCTCCGATGATGCGTGAGTAGTTCACCACAGACCTACGGGTCCATAGCTAGTAGCTAGATGTCTTCTTCCCCTTCTTTGTTCTTCAATACCATGTTCTTCATGATCATCATGGAAATCTATCCGATGTATTACTCTTTTGTGGTGTGTTGGTCGAGAACCGATGAATTGTGGGTTTATGTTTGATACGACTCAAACGTATCTATAATTTTTGATGGTTTCACGTTGTTATCTTGTCATCTTTGGATGTTTCGTTTACCTTTTTTATCTTTTTTGGGACTAACTTATTAATTCAGTGCCAAGTGCCAGTTCCTGTTTTTTTTGTGTTTTTGACTATTTTCAGATCTGATTTTGGAACGGAGTCCAAACGGAATAAAATCCCCGAAATAAATTTTTCTAGAATGGAAGAAGATCGGGAGGCTTGAGGGTCAAGGCAGTGGGCCCACAGGGGGCCCACAAGCCTTGTTGCCGCGACTAGGGGGATGCCGCGGCAACCAAGCTTGTGGCCCCCTGGCACTCCCCTGCCCTAGGTCTTTGGCCTATAAATTCCCTAAAAATCCAGAAAAAATCAAGGCATCCACGAAAACACTTTTCCGCTGCTGCAAGGTTACGTTTCCGCGAGATGTCATCTGGAGACCCTTCCCGGTGCCCTGCCAGAGGGGACTTTGGAGTTGGAGGGCTTGTACATCAACACCATCACCTCTCCAATGGCTCGTGAGTAGTCCACTTCAGACCTACGGGTCTGTAGTTAGTAGCTAGATGGTTTCTTCTCTTGCTTGGATCTTCAATACAAAGTTCTCCATGATCTTCATGGAGATCTATCCGATGTAATCCTCTTTGGCGGTATGTTTGTCGAGATGCGATGAATTGTGGATTTGTGATCAGCTTATCTATGAATTATATTTGAGTCTTTGCTGATTTCTTATATGCATGATTTGATATCCTTGTAAGTCTCTCCGAGTCTTGGATTTTGTTTGGCCAACTAGATCTATGATTCTTGCAATGGGAGAAGTGCTTGGTTTTGGGTTCATCCCGTGTGGTGACCTTTCCAAGTGACAGAAGGGGCAGCAAGGCACCCATCGTGTTGTTGCCATCAAGGGTAACAAGATGGGCTTTTATCGTAGATATGAGATTGTCCATCTACATCATGTCATCTTGCTTAAGGCGTTACTCTGCTCTTTTGAACTTAATACACTAGATGCATGTTGGATAGTGGTCGACGTGTGGAGTAATAGTAGTAGATGCAGAAAGTATCGGTCCACTTGTTTTGGACGTGATGCCTATAGATATAATAATTGCCTTAGATAACGTCCCGACTTTGCACGGTTCTATCAATTGCTCGATAGTAATTCGTTCACCCACCGTCTACTTGCTTTTATGAGAGAAGCCACAAGTGAACACTACGGCCCCTGGGTCTATTCACACCTATCATTTCCACTTTCACTTTTACTTCACTTGTTTACTTTGTTGCTTCCAGTTCTCACTTTGCAAACAATCTATAAGGGATTGACAACCCCTTCATTGCGTTGGGTGCAAGCTCTTCGGGTTTGTGCAGGTACTTGTGACTTGACGAGATCTTCCACTGGTTCGATACCTTGGTGATCAAAACTGAGGGAAATACTTACCGCCGCTGTGCTACATCACCCTTTCCTCTTCAAGAGGACACTAACACAAGGCTCCAAGGCCGCGGGGAAATCCTTTGCATATTTGCCAAGGAAGTCCCTAAAGGAGTAGCCGTAGCAGCAGGATTCCTGGCACCGTACCAGGGAAGGTCTGTTGTGGCAGTAGCAGAAGGATTTCTGGCGCCGTTGCCGGGGAGGATCAAGTCAAGAATCGTCTCTCATCAACGTGCTGATTTCTAGCGCGGGTAGGAGATCTATCCAAGTAGGTTTCACAAACTCATCTCTTGCATTTACCTTTTTTTCCAGTTGCCTCTCGTTTTCCTCTCCCCCACTTCACATTTGCCGTTTTCATTTGCCTTTCTCCTTTGCCGTTTTCATTTGCCTTTCTCCTTTGCCGTTTTCTTTTGCCTTTTTGCCGTTCTCTTTTGCCCGTTTCACTCGCTTACTTCCTGCTCGTTTGTGTGTGGGATAGTCCATCAATGGCTAGACCCACCACTCCAAACGATACACCTGAGAACGAAGTTCTCAATTTCAAAAAGAATGAGGAAGAAAATTTAAAGGACGCTTAGTACAGGAATTGCAATGCTCAAAGTAGATCTACTCGTAAGCATTCCACTACCGTTCTTCTTCGCAGTTTTTATGTTGGAATCTCTGCTTGGAATAGGTATATTCTTGATACCATTGTGGGCGGGAATTTTTTGGGGAGCCATACTGTTGACTCCTATGGAGCTATCATGAATTTGGTAGGCTCACCCCCGCTCATGGTTAATGGAGCTGCCTTGACCTTGGAACACATGATGCAAAGGCTTGACTCCATTGAAAACATAATTGCCACAATTGAACTAATTGAGGATTTGGATAGAAAGATCCACAATCAAATTACTCAGTGGGAATGGTTTTGAAAAATTTAAGGGAGAAGGAACCTATAGTTAATGATTCCTCTAGAATTGGCAAACTAGAAGATGTCATAACTAACTTGGGTTCCGCTTTTGCCGCTGTGCAAAATACTCCAAATCTCACTCTCAAAAAGACCGTCAAGTCTGATTTTGTTCCTGAAGCTAGTGTTGAGTCATCCAATAAAGATGAAGATCTTAAGATGATAAATGATCACACTACTTATGGTTTGAGCACCAAAGATGACTATACGTGATTCCATCACCTTATGCCTAGCTAAGGGCGTTAAACAATAGCGCTTGTTGGGAGGCAACCCAACGAATCTATCCTTTTTCTTTCTATTTTGTGTTTTCCACACTTTCATAATTCTGTTATGATTGTGTTTTTTGTGTTTCTTTTTGCGTTTGTGCCAATCAAAACCGTTATGATTAGTTTTGGGGATGATCGTTTGGTCATGCTGGAAAAGGTAGAAAC
The DNA here is from genome assembly GCF_904849725.1 of Hordeum vulgare subsp. vulgare. NCBI lineage: Eukaryota > Viridiplantae > Streptophyta > Magnoliopsida > Poales > Poaceae > Hordeum > Hordeum vulgare. Next base: position 138,273,783 of record NC_058524.1, read on the forward strand.
TTTCTGCTCACGAAAAGAATTTTCGTTTTTTCTGTAAGAGCTTTTGAGTTGATTCGTTTTTATGCTGATTGCTACACAAATTTTTCAGGCTATCATAATTTTTCAGAAGTTTTGAAGTACCAGAAGTATACCAAGTATACAAATTGCTATAGACTGGTCTGCTATTAACAGATTCTGTTTTTGTTGAGTTGGTTGCTTATTTTGATGAAACTATAGATAGTATCGGGGGGTATTAGCCATGGAAGTTTGAAAATACAGTAACCCAACATCAACATAAGTAGAATTTAAGTTTGCTAAAGTACCTAAGGAAGTGGTGGTTTTCTTTCTTATACTAATGTTATCACGAGTTTCTGTTTAAGTTTCGTGTTGTGAACTTTTCAAGTTTTGGGTGAAGTTCTTATGGACAAAAAGATAAAGAGTGGAAAGAGCTCAAGCTTGGGGATGCCCAAGGCACCCCAAGTTGATTCAAGGATGCCGTAAAAGCCTAAGCTTGGGGATGACCCGGGAAGGCATCCCCTCTTTCGTCTTCAATCCATCGGTAACGTTACTTGGGGCTATATTTTTATTCACCACATGTTATGTGTTTTGCTTGGAGCGTCTTGTATCATAGGAGTCTTTTATTTTGTTGTGTCACAATCATCCTTGCTGAACACCTAGAGAGAGAGACATGCACTCACCGTGATTTTGTCGAGCTTCACTTATATCCTTTGGTTAGACAATTCAGCTCACATGTGCTTCACTTATATCTTTTGAGCTAGTTCATTTTGCTCTATGTGCTTCACTTATATCTTTTAGAGCACGGCGGTGCGTGGCTTGGTAGTTGATCTATGCTACGAAAGTAGTCTCAAAAGGGGTAGTTATCCAAAGGGATATCAAAACTTCCACCTTCATGTGCATTGAATAGTTAGAGAAGTTTGATTCATCTCAACTAGTTTTGAGTTGTGGTTATGGTAATATTGACGTTATATTAGTAAGGTGTTGTGGATCTAGAAATACTTGTGTTGAATTTAGTGATTCCCGTAGCATGCACGTATGGTGAACTGCTATGTGATGAAGTCTGAGCATGATTTATCTATTGATTGTCATCCTTTGTGTGGCGGTCGGGATCGCGCGATGGTTTATACCTACCAACCCTTCCCCTAGGAGTATGCGTTGAATGCTCTGTTTCGATTACTACTAAAACTTTTGCAACAAGTATATGAGTTCTTCATGACTAATGTTGAGTCCATGGTTTAGATGCACTTTCACCTTCCACCATCACTATCTTCTTTAGTGTCGTGCAATTTTCGCCGGTGCACAAAACCCACCATTAGCCTCCCTCAAAACAGGCACCATACCTACCTACTATGGCTTTTTCAAAGCCATTCCGAGATATATTGCCATGTAACTACCACCATGACATGTGCCACCACTTCTACATTGCCATTGCATGATCATAAGATAGCTAGCATGATGTTCCCATTGATGTCTATGCCATGCTAGATCATTGTCACGGTACACTACCGAAGGCATTTCATATAGAGTCATCATTGCTCTAGGTTTTGAGTTGTAAGTGTGATGATCATCATTGATGGAGCATTGTCCCATGTGAGAAAATAAAAGAGGCCAGCGAAGCCCATTTAAAAAAAGAGGCCAAAGATGCCCACCAAAAAAAAAGAGGCCAAAGAGCCCACAATTTTTTTTAATAATAATGAGAGAAAAAGAGAGAAGGGACAATGCTACCACCTTTCCACACTTGTGCATATTAAGCACCATGATCTTCACGATTGAGAGTCTCTCGTTTTGTCACCACCATATAGCTAGTGGGAAATTTTCATTATATAACTTGGCTTGTATATTCCAATGATAGGCTTCCTCAAATTTCCTTAGGTCTTCGTGAGCAAGCAAGTTGGATGCACACCCACTAGTTTTCTTTAAGAGCTTTCACATACTCTTAGCCCTAGTGCATCATTTGTATGGCAATCCCTACTCATTCACGTTGATATCTAATGATGAGCATCTCCATAGCTCATTGATATGCCTAGTCAATGTGACCATCTCCTTGTTTGTCTTGCAACCTCCACCACACTCCACACCACTTATAGTGCTAAAACCATGGCTCACGCTCATGTATTGCGTGAGAGTTGAAAAGGTTTGACAAAGTAAAGGTGTGAAAACAATTACTTGGCCAATACCGGGGTTCTGCATGATTTAAATTCGTTGTGCAATGATGATAGAGCATAGCCAGACTATATGGTTTTGTAGGGATAACTTTCTTTTGGCCTTGTTATTTTGAAAGTTCATGATTACCTTGCTAGTTTGCTTGAATTATTATTGTCTCCACATCAATAGCAAACTATTGTTTTGAATGTAATGGATCTGAACATTCACGTCACATAAGAGGAGTTACAAAGGACATCTATGTTAGGCAGCATGAAAGCATCAAAAATTCATTCTTTATCACTTCCCTACTCGAGGACGAGCAGGAGTTAAGCTTGGGGATGCTTGATACGTCTCAAACGTTCTATAATTTTTGATGGTTTCACGTTGTTATCTTATCATCTTTGGATGTTTTGTTTACCTTTTTTATCTTTTTTGGGACTAACTTATTAATTCAGTGCCAAGTGCCAGTTCCTGTTTTTTCTGTGTTTTTGACTCTTTTCAGATCTGATGATTGAACGGAGTCCAAACGGAATAAAATCCCCAATATAAGTTTTTCCAGAACGGAAGAAGATTGGGTGGCTTAAGGGACAAGGCAGTGGGCCCATAGGGGGCCCACAAGCCCTGTTGACGTGGCCAGGGGGGAGGCCGCGACAACTAAGCTTGTGGCCCCCCTGGCACTCCCGTACCCTAGGTCTTTGGCCTATAAATTCCCTAAAAATCCTGAAAAAATCAGGGCATCCAAGAAAACAGTTTTCCGCTGCCGCAAGCTTTCGTTTCAGCGAGATCTCATCTGGAGACCCTTCCCGGTGCCTTGTCGGAGGGGACTTTGGAGTTGGAGGGCTTCTACATCAACATCATCGCCTCTCCAATGACTCATGAGTAGTCCACTTCAGACCTTCGGGTCTGTAGTTAGTAGCTAGATGGCTTCTTCTCTCTCTTGGATCTTCAATACAAAGTTCTCCATGATCTTCATGGAGTTCTATCCGATGTAATCCTCTTTGGCGGTGTGTTTGTCAAGATCCGATGAATTGTGGATTTGTGCTCAGATTATCTATCAATTATATTTCAGTCTTTGCTGATTTCTTAAATGCATGATTTGATATCCTTGTAAGTCTCTCCGAGTCTTGGGTTTTGTTTGGCCAACTAGATCTATGATTCTTGCAATGGGAGAAGTGCTTGGTTTTGGGTTCATACCGTGTGGTGACCTTTCCAAGTGACAGAAGGGGCAGCAAGGCACCCATCGTGTTGTTGCCATCAAGGGTAACAAGATGGGCTTTTATCGTAGATATGAGATTGTCCATCTACATCATGTCATCTTGCTTAAGGCGTTACTCTGTTCTTTTGGACTTAATACACTAGATGCATGTTGGATAGTGGTCGACGTGTGGAGTAATAGTAGTAGATGCAGAAAGTATCGTTCCACTTGTTTTGGACGTGATGCCTATAGATATAATCATTTCCTTAGATAACGTCACGACTGTGCGCGGCTCTATCAATTGCTCGACAGTAATTCATTCAACCACCGTCTACTTGCTTTTATGAGAGAAGCCACAAGTGAACACTATGGCCCCTGGGTATATTCACACCTATCGTTTCCACTTTCACTTTTACTTCGCTTGTTTACTTTGTTGCTTTCAGTTCCCACTTTGCAAACAATCTATAAGGGATTGACAGCCCCTTCATAGCGTTGGGTGCAAGCTCTTTGTGTTTGTGCAGGTACTTGTGACTTGACGAGATCTTCCACTGGTTCGATACCTTGGTTCTCAAAACTGAGGGAAATACTTACCGCCGCTGTGCTACATCACCCTTTCCTCTTCAACGGAACACCAACGCAAGGCTCCAAGGCCACGGGGAAATCCTTTGCATATTTTCCAAGGAATTCCATAAAGGCGTATCTGTAGCAGCAGGATTCCTGGCACCGTACCAGGGAAGGTCCGTTGTCGCAGTAGCAATGTTTGTATATCTATGAATATTATTTGAATCTTCTCTGAATTCTTATATGCATGATTTCATATCTTAGCAAGTCTCTTCGAGTTTTTGGTTTGGTTTGGCCAACTAGATTGGTAATTCTTGCAATGGGAGAAGTGCTTAGTTTTGGGTTCAATCTTGCGGTGTCTTCACCTAGTGACAACGTAGGGGTAGCAAGGCACGTATTGCATTGTTGCCATCAATAATAAAAAGATGGGTTTTTCATCATATTGCTTGAGTTTATCCCTCTATATCATGTCATCTTACTTAATGCGTTACTCTGTTCTTAATACTGTAGATGCAGGGAGGAGTCGGTCGATGTGTGGAGTAATCGTAGTAGATACACAATCGTTCGGTCACTTGACACAGACGTGATGCCTATATGCATAATCATTGCCTTGGATATCTTCAGAATTATTCACTTTTCTATAAATTGCTCGATAGTAATTTGTTCACCCACAGTATTATTTTCCTTCATGAGAGAAGCCTCTAGTGAAACGTATGGCACCCGGGTCTATTTTCCATATTATACTTCCAGATCTATAAACCAAAAATACCAAAAATTTATTGCTGCTATTTATTTACTTTTGTTTTACTTTCAGATCTATCAGTCTTTTATATCTATCTCTATCAGATCTCATCCTTGCAAATAACTTCGAAGGGATTGACAACCCCTTTTTAGCGTTGGGTGCAAGTGTTTGATTGTTTGTGTAGTTACTAATATTGGGGCCTTGATTATTCCTCCTACTGGATTGATACCTTGGTTCTCAACAAACTGAGGGAAATACTTATCTACTTTGCTGCATCACCCTTTCCTCTTCAAGGGAAAACCGTCGCAAGCTCAAGAAGTAGCAAGAAGTATTTCTTTCGCCATTGCCGGGGAGGATACATAGCAAGATCAAGCCTACCGAGTACCCATCTCAAACTCATCTCTTGGATTTACTTTATTTTCCATTTTCCTCTGTTTTCCTCTCCCCCTCTTCTAACTAGATCTTCAGAAAATACCAAAAATATTTGCCTTTTTATTCGCCCTTTTTTCCGTTCACCTTTTCGTTTGGTTGGGTGTTAGATCACCTAAACTCATGGCTAGCGTTGCTACTGTCGCTAGTATTCCCGAGAATAAAGTTCTTTATTTTAAGCAAAGAGAGGGAGAAAACTTAAAATATGCTTGGTATAAAATTTGCAATGCTCAAAATAGATCTATTCGTAAGCAATCTACTACCGTTCTCCTTCGCATTTTTTATGTGGGTGTCTCTCCTTGGAATAGATATGTTTTGGATACCATTATGGGAGGAAACTTTTTTGTTAGCCATACCTTTGATTCATATAATGCTGTGACGAATTAGGTTGGTTCACCCCCACTCATGGTTAATGAAACAATCTTAACTTTGGAACATGTGGCGCGAAGGCTTGATGCTATTGAAAATAAAGTTGCTACCATTGACGTCATTGAAAACGTGGACGAAAATATTCAAAATCATATTACTCAATATGGATCTAAGGTAGGAGTTACTTTGAAAACCTTAGGGAAAGGTAACCCATAGTTAATGAAAAACTAGATCAAGATTCTTCTAGAATTGGGAAGCTAGAGGACATTATTACCAACTTAGGTTCCGCCTTTGCCTCTATTCAAACCACTACAAAATCTCCTCCTCCTAAGACTACCAAGTTTTTTTATATTCCTAATAATAAGGGTGAATCCTCTAGAAAAGGCGATGAAGATCTTAAAATGATAGGCGTTCACCCTCGCTTCATTATTAGGGAACTTATTGCTACAAGTGAATTTCTGGATTTGTCTCCTATGAGTATGACTATTGATAAGACCAAAGGATCTCCTAGGGTTCATAAGTGTGCAATTGAGGAGTTGCATACCAAAGATGACAATACCTAGATCTATTGCATTATGCCTAGCTAGGGGTGTCAAACAATAGCGCTTGTTGGGAGGCAACCCAATTTTACTTGTATGTTTTTGTTTTTGCTTTTGTTTTTGAGTTCTGCACACATTCTTACTGCTGTAATAATTGTTTTTTCTTGTTTTAATTAGTGGTTGAGCCAAGTAAGACCTTTGGGATGGTCTACGGTGTTTGCAAGTTGATTTTGCTAAAAAACAGAAACTTTCGCTCTCAGTCCAGAAATTTTGTAAATTTAGTAGAATGCGCTTTTGATATGAATTCTTTACAAAATATTGAGTTACAAATTTCCCTTATTTTCATAATTTATCATAATTTTTGGAGTTACAGAAGTATTCGAACTATATAGATTCTGTTTTTGACAGATTCTGTTTCTTTGTGTTGTTTGCTTATTTTGATGAATCTATGGGCTGCATCGCGGGGTATGAACTATGGAGAAGTTGGAATATAGTAAATATTACACAAATATAAATAACGAATGAGTTCAGTACAATACATAAAGTGATGATTTATTTTTCTTATACTAACGCATCTCATGAGTTTTCTGTTGAGTTTTGTGTTGTGAAGTTTTCAAGTTTTGGGTAGAGATTTGATGGACTATGAAATAAGGAGTGGCAAGAGCATAAGCTTGGGGATCCCCAAGGCACCCCAAGCCATAGTAAAGTATAACAAAGAGCCTAAGCTTGGGCATGTCCCGGAAGGCATCCCCTCTTTTCTCTTTGATCCATCGGTAAATTTATTAGATGCTATATTTTTATTCACCACATTATATGTGTTTTGCTTGGAGCGTCTTGTATGATATGAGTCTTTGCTTTTTAGTTTTCCACAATCATCCTTGCTGCACACATCTTTTGAGACACACACGCTGAATCGTGAATTTATCAGAATACTCTATGTGCTTCACTTATACCTTTTAAGCTAGGCAATGTTGCTCTACTGCTTCACTAACATCTTTTAGAGCACATCGGTGTTTTATTTTATAGAAATTATTAAACTCTCTTACCTCACTTAAATTATTTTGAGAGTTCTTTAAACAGCATGTTAGCTGGTTTAGGTTATGAATAGTACTAATATATTGGGCATCCAAGAGGGATATAATAAGATCTTTCGTATTAAGTGCATTGAATATGATGAGAAGTTTGATTCCTTGCACATAGTTTTGAGATATGAAGGTGGTAATATTAGAGTCATGCTAGTAAGTAATTGTGAATTGGAATAAATACTTGCGTTAAAGCTTGTGATTCTCGTAGCATGCACGTATCGTGAACCATTATGTGATGAAGTCGGAGCATGATTTGTTTAATGATCGTCAACCTTTGTGTGGAGGTCGGGATCACGTGAGGGTTAACTCCTACCAACCTTTTCCCTAGGAGTATGCGTATAATCCTTTACTTCGATAACTAATAGACTTTTGCAATAATTATGTTAGTTCTTCATGACTAATGTTGAGTTCATGGATTACACGCACTCTCACCCTTCCACCTTTGCTAGCCTCTCTAGTACCGCGCAACTTTTTCTGGTACATTAAAACCCACCTTCCTCAAAAGAGCCACCATATCTACCTATTATCGCATTTTCATAGTCATTACGAGATATATTGCCATGCAACACCATCGTCCCTTTTTTTATGACACGCACCATTACTTCCATATTGCTTATAGAGTCATATTTTGTTCTAGATATCGAGTTGTAATCTTTGAGTTGTAAGTAAATAAAACTGTGATGATTTGCATTATTAGAGCATTGTCCCATGTGAGAAAAGGATGATGGAAGCTATGATCCGCTCGCAAGTTGGGACGAGTCTCCGGTCTTTACAAAAAACAAAGAGGCCAGAGAAATCCATAAAAAAATAAAAGAGGCCAAAGATGCCCACCAAAAAACAAAGAAAAAAATGAGAGAAAGAGAGAAGGGACAATGCTACTATCTTTTTCCATAATTGTGCTTCAAAGTAGCACCATGTTCTTCATAGAGAGTCTCCTATTTTGTCACATTCATATAACTAGTGGAATTTCATCTTTTGCACAACCACTTACTTTTCTTTTTTAGCTTTCATACACTTATAGCTCTAGTGCATTTGTTGCATGGTGATACGTCTCCAACGTATCTATAATTTTTTATGGTTCCATGCTATTATCTTGTCGACTTTGGATGTTTTATATGCATGAATATGCTATTTTATATCTTTTTTGGGACTAAACTATGAACTCAGTGCCAAGTGCCAGTTATTTTTCCGTGTTTTTGGCCCATTTCAGATGGAGTCCAAATGGAATGAAACTTTACGATGATTTTTTCGGACCAAAAGAGACCGCCGAAGCTTTGGAAGAAGGACAGAAGATCCACGAGGGAATCACAAGCCCTGACGCCGCCACTACCCCCCTAGGTGGCGCAGGACAGGCTTGTGACCTCCTCGTGGGCCCAACCGACGTAATTCCACCGCCATAAATTCCTATAAATTCAGAAACCTCCAGAAAGAAACCTAGATTGGGAGTTCCGCCGCCGCAAGCCTGTGTAGCCACCAAAAACCAATCTGGAGCCTGTTCGAGCACCCTACCGGAGGGGGAATCCATCTCCGGTGGGCATCTTCATCATCCCGGGGATCTCCATGACGAGGAGGGAGTAGCTCTCCCTCGGGGCTGAGGGTATATACCAGTAGCCATGTGTTTGATCTCTCCCTCTCGTGTTCTTGAGATGTCTTGATCTCGATGTACCATGGGCTTTGCTACTATAGTTGGATCTTATGATGTTCTTCTCCCCTCTCCCTCTTGTAATGAATTGAGTTTCCCCTTTGGAGTTATCTTATCGGATTGAGTCTTTGAGAACACTTGATGTATGTCTTGCACGTGTCTATCTGCTGTGGTCAACTTGCGGGTTTGTGACATTGGAAACCTATGCATATCGGTTGGCACACGTTTGATTCATGTGAGTACTCGATGTATGTTTTGGTGATCAAGTTGCGGGTTCGTGACATTGGGAACCTATGCATAGGGGTTGGCACACGTTTTGACTCTCCGGTATAAACTTTGGGGCACTCTTTGAAGTTCTATGTGTTGGTTGAATAGATGATTATGAGATTATGTGATGCATATCGTACAATCATGCCCACGGATACTTGAGGTGACAATGGAGTATCTAGGTGACATTAGGGTCTTGGTTGATATGTATCTTAAGGTGTTATTCTAGTATGAACTCTATGATGGATCGAACGGAAAGAATAGCTTCGTGTTATTTTACTACGGACTCTTGAATAGATCGATCAGAAAGAATAACTTTGTGGTGGTTTCGTACCCGACAATAATCTTTTCATTTGTTCCCTGCTATTAATGACTTTGGAGTGACTCTTTGTTACATGTTGAGGGCTAGTTATATGATCCAATTATGTTATCATTGTTGAGGGAACTTCACTAGTGAAAGTATGAACCCTAGGCCTTGTTTCCACGCATTGCAATACCGTTCGTGCTCACTTTTACCATTTGTTACCTTGCTTTTTTTGTAATTTCAGATTACAAAAACCTATATCTACCATCCATATTGCACTTGTATCACCATCTCTTCGCCGAACTAGTGCACCTATACAACTTACCATTGTATTAGATGTGTTGGGGACACAAGAGACTCTTTGTTATTTGGCTGCAGGGTTGCTTGAGTGAGACCATCTTCATCCTACGCCTCCCACGGATTGATAAACCTTAGGTCAGCCACTTGAGGGAAAATTGCTACTGTCCTACAACCCTCTGCACTTGGAGGCCCAACAACGTCTACAAGGACAAGGTTGCGTAGTAGACATCACATGGCAATCCATACTCACTCACATTGATATATTTTTATGGGAATCTGCATAGCCCGTTGATACGCCTAGTTTATGTGAGACTACGTTCTCCTCCTTTCTGTTTGCAACCTCCACCATATTCTATTCACCTATAGTGCTATATCAATGGTTCACGCCCATGTATTGCGTGAAAGTTGAAAAGGTTTGAGAACATAAAAAGTGTGAAACAATTCCTTGACTTTCATCGGGGTTGTGCATGATTTAGAAACTTTGTGTGGGGAAAACGGAGCATAGCCAGACCATATGATTTTGTAGGGATAACTTTCTAAGACCAGGTTATTTCGAAAGGAAGCAATTGCCTTGTTAGTATGCTTGAAGTATTATTGTTTTTATGTCAATATTAGACCTTTGTTTTGAATCTTATGGATCTGAATATTCATGCCACAATAAAGAATATTACATGGATAAATATGTTAGGTAGCATTCCACATCAAAAATTCTGTTTTTATCATTTACTTACTCGAGGACGAGCAGGAATTAATCTTGGGGATGCTTGATACGTGTCCAAGGTATCTATAATTTTTGATTGTTCCATGCTATTATATTATCTGTTTTGGATGTTTGATATGCATTAATATGCTATTTTATATTATTTTTGGGACTAAACTATTAATCTAGAGCCTAGTGCCAGTTTCTATTTTCCATGTTTTTGAGTATTGCAGATAAGAAATATTAAACCGAGTCCAAACGGAATAAAATCTCCGGAATGATTTTTCTTGGACCAAAAGAAACCTGCGAGACATAGATTAGGGGACAGGACACCTGCAGGGAGGCGACAAGCCTGCAGGGCGCTCCTTAGGGGCGCCCCAGGCTTATGGCCCCCTGGAGGTCTCCTAACCCTAATCCTCATCCAATAAATTCCCAAATATTCCCCCATTGCCAAGAAGAGACAATGAAATACTTTTCCGCCATCGAGAGCCTCTATTCCATTAAGATACAATCTGGGGGCCTTTTTCGGTAATCTGTCGGAGAGGGAATTGATCACGGAGGGCATCTACATCAACTCCATTGCCCCTCCGATGACGCGTGAGTAGTTCACCACACACCTACGGGTCCATAGCTAGTAGCTAGATGGCTTCTTCTCTCTCACTGTTCTTCAATACCATGTTCTTTATGATCTTCATGGAGATCTATCCGATGTAATACTCTTTTGCGGTGTGTATGTCAAGATCCGATGAATTGTGGATTTATGTTTAGATTATCTACGAATATTATTTGAATCTTCTCTGAATTCTTATATGCATGATTTCATATCTTATCAAGTCTCTTCGAGTTATTGGTTTTGTTTGGCCAACTAGATTGGTAATTCTTGCAATAGGAGGCGTGCTTAGTTTTGGGTTCAATCTTGCTGTGTCCTCACCCAGTGACAAAGTAGGGGTACCAAGGTACGTATTGCATTGTTGCCATTGAGGATAAAAAATGGGGTTTTCATCATATTGCTTGAGTTTATCCCTCTACATCATGTCATCTTACTTAATGTATTACTTTGTTCTTCGTGAACTTAATACTCTAGATGCAGGCAGGAGTCGGGCGTTGTGTGGAGTAATAGTAGTAGATGCATAATCATTTCGGTCCACTTGACACGGACGTGATGCCTATATGGATAATCATTGCGTTAGATATCTTCATAATTATTCGCTTTTCTATCAATTGCTCGACAGTAATTGGCTCAGCCACCGTATTATTTTCCTTCATTACAGAACCTCTAGTGAAACCTATGGTCCCCGGGTCTATTTTCCATATTATACTTTCAGATCTATAAACCAAAAATACCAAAAATATATTGATGCTATTTATTTACTTTTGTTTTACTTTCAGATCTATCAATCTTTTATATCTATCTCTATCATATCTCATCCTTTCAAATAGCTCTGAAGGGATTGGCAACCCCTTTTTAGCATTGGGTGCAAGTGTTTGATTGTTTGTGTAGGTACTACGATTGTGGCCTTGCCTGTTCCTCCTACTGGATTGATACCTTGGTTCTCAACAAAATGAGGAAAATACTTACTTACTTTGCCGCATCACCCTTTCCTCTTCAAGGGAAAACCAACGTCTAGCCGTCTCCCAAGTCAGAGTCAATGTTCATTCCGACCGACCCTACTAGCGTGGCTCGTGGATCAGGGACTCCTTCGACGGCGCCCGACTTTGACTCGATCAAGGCCGACACGTCTGATGCACTTCCGAGCTGGGGGACTCCACCACCGGCTCCGGTCATGGCCGACCCCAGCCCGACCCTGTCCTAACCACGGGAGAAGCCCTGCCGGCCAGCCCCTGCCCAGGGGCTGCCGGCTTGAGCGAAGCATCGGCCGGATCCGAGCAGGCGCCGGCTTTGGCAACAATTTCCACGTCGCCCTAGGCTCACGCTATCCTTGCTTTACATGCGCGTGGCGAGCTCCCACCCGACGAGGTCGAGTTGCGGCAAGTACAATGCAGGGCTCCTTCCTACGCCATTGTCAACCATGAGCTCGTCAATCACATCGCGACCAGCATCTTTCAGCGCTGCGTGGAGGCGGCCTAAGGATACGAGATCCTAAAGATCATCCAGCAGGGCGCGTGCGTTCACCACGCCGCCTCAAGATATCTCATGGCCAAAGCATTCTGCCATGTCTTTTATTGGCCAATGGCGCTGCACCATGCCATGGCCCTAGTGGACAAATGTGAGGGTTGCCACTGCTTCAGTAGCCGAAGCCACCTACATGCGAGAGCTATGCAAACTATCCCTATCTCGTCGACCTTCGTTGTATGGGGACTCAACATGGTGGGGCCCTTCAATATGGCGCGAGGCGGCATGACGCACCTCCTGGTGGCCATTGAAAAGTTCACCAAGTGGATTGAGGCAATGCTGATCAAGAGGTTGGACGGCCCCACTGCCGTGACTTTCATCAAGAACATCACTAGCTGCTACGACATCCCTATAGTATCATCACAGACAACGACACCAACTTCGACAAAGGCACTTTGGCTTACTTTCGCTCCGCCTAGGGCATCCGGATCGACCTCGCGTCGGTGGCCCACCCTCAGTCAAACCGAATGTCAGAGCAAGCCACTGGACTCATTCTAGACGGTATCAATTCCTGACTTGTCGATCCGCTGATGTGCTCGGGTGGCTATTCGATCGACGAGCTCCCGGTCTTGCTATGGAGCCTTCGTACCACCCCCAACTGGTCAACCGGCTTCACGCCATTCTTCCTGGTCTACGTGTCCAAGGCGTTCATCCCCATGGATATAGATTCCACTCTCCTCACGTGACGCTCTACACGGAGGCAGAAGCCAAGCAAGCAAGAGAAGACGATGTCGACCTGCTTGAGGAGGCATGCCTTCTAGCCTTGAACTGGTCAGTCATTTACTAGCAGAAGCTCCACCACTACCACTACAAAAGAACTCAACCTCTCGCTTTCCGCAAGGTTGACCTGGTGCTCCAGCTGGTCGAGCGGACAACCGTCCAGCACAAGTTGGCTTCCCCATGGGAAGGACCCTTCATCATTACCAAGGGGTTGCACAACAACGCGTACTACCTCATAGAAACCCAAAAACCGCAAATGCGCAAGAGAGATGCCTCCGACGAAGAGATGGAGCGCCCATGGGATGAGACGCTCCTCCACCCATTTTATAGCTGAACCAATGTATGTATGTATCCCCCATACCTTTTGGGTTTAATGAATTCAGCAGGTACCCCGAGCCATACTTGAGGGCTACCTTTTCATCGTCTCTCTCGAGCATCCTTCTATCTTTCCTTTCTGATCCCCAGGTCTGGCTCGCCACACCCGAGGGCTAGCCGGCCAGTCCGGGCCTCAATCTCTCAAAAGGGGGCCGAGTAGTGTGCGAAACGCGAAAACCCACTATTTGCTCCACCTACAGACCGACTCCCGGATGTCCGTCTGACAAGAGTCGAAGGTCGAAATCACTCGCACGCAAAAGGTACCTAAGGGAGGATGGCTGGCTCAGTCCCTCGAGGTTGTCTCCAGTCGGCCCCTGTCGTGATCTGCCTCGCTCGAGTCTCTCTGTCCTAAGGACTGCGCCACTTCCCCCGGAGGCCGAGGACCCATCCCAGTCACAGTACGTCTCCCGATTGTCCGGCTAGCGGGACCGAAGCCAGAGGAGGAAGGGCACAAATAAAAGGATAGGGGACAAAAGCGAAAAACGAGTTGGCATGCTAAGGTTGTTCAAAGCAAGTGCATGCATATATTATATTGAAGCAAGAGGTCCACGTCCACAAAGTTCAATACAAACTAAAGTTTACACCCCAAGTGGGTGAGTACTAACAAAAGCAGGAAAGAAGAAAGGAGGTCTAGCTGGTAGAAGCATCGTGTGCTCCAGCCATGGCGCTGGTGTCCGCCTCCTCGGTGTCAGCATACGTGGTGGCACTGGAGCCGGTTTCCTCGTTGCGCATCTCCCTATCACTGCCCTATGGGTCGCCAAAGGCCAATGCCTAATCTTCTTCCGGGAGTTGCACGACTTCAGCGGCCCGCTCCACGACGTACATGTCCCACATGGCGTACGACACAAGGTTACTTGCCCGGGCTTTTCGGGGCTTAGGGGTCGCTGCCAATTCAGCTTCCATACCCTCCCAGTGGGTCGCCAGCAGTCCCAGGTGCAGGACTGGGTGCCAGGACATCACGAAGCTAAGAGCCATCTCAGCCCTAACTCATGAGGCCGAGTCCAACCATGTGTTGACACACGCCAGCCCGGCCTCTAGCCACCGCACCAGCTGACTCATGGTCTGGAGCCGCACCACACCTGTCCACAGGGCTCGGGCCAAGCTCAGGCCGACACTCTAGAGATGGTGCATGACACTAAACAACCGGTTCATACGGGCCCGGGTACCCATTCCAATCTCCTCCATGGTCGAGCTGGCGAGCGACCCAATAAGGACCCCCTCGACGCGCAGCTCTTCCCGTTGGGCCTTCATGCCCGCATCCGCCACATCCCGTGTCTCGGGGAAGAATCGTGGAGGGAGAACAAAATAAAGTAAGTCCAAACGGCCAAAACTCCCAAAGACCAAGGTTAACGCAACAAAAAAACAAGGAAATTTATGGGTTAGGAGCTGGTCGAGTTCGTGCGCCTCCTGCTGCATGCCCTACTCCTTCACGGAACAGGCGCATGGCCGCCTGTCATAATCCTCCCTCGTCATACGCTCCTCCTTGAGGGTCCTCTCCAGTATCGTATCCTTGTCCGCCAACACCTGATGGTGGGCTCGATTGAGGCAATCCAGCTCCCCCTGGTGGGCTGTTCAAGCGCCTGCCTCTCCTACAGCCGACGGGCCGCCTTTTCATGTAGCCTGTCGCATTCTGCCGACAGATAGTTGCGCTGCTGCCTGACTATTGCCAGCAGGCCCCGAAGTTTTTCTCTCTCAAGGGTCAAGCCTGCACAAGACCAACTTCACAATCAGCCCCCTCAGAAGAACGAAGCAAGAAGTATAAGGAGCACTAACCGTGCATTTGCTGTAGGTCCGCCTCCGCGGCGACCAGTCGACCCTCTGTCTCCTGATGTAGGTCCACAAGCTTGTTGAAGGCGGTCACCCAACAGTCGTGAAGGCCCTGTAGGCGAAAAAGTCATGAAAAGCGCCGCTTAAAGACTCAACCACACTGTCTCTCAGTCGGCCCAAGTCTCGGGGGCTACACCCGGTGGGTGCATTGGCGGGCCACCACTAGAAGGCAACAAAGAGAAAAGCATCGCTAAAAGACTCGACGCAAATACCACGCAGCACGCCCCAGTATTTGGGGCTACACCAAGTGGGTGAGCTAGCGCGCCCCCATTGGAAAGCAATGAAGAAGGACGAAAAACAAATCAGGTCGCAATACTTACTGCCATCCAACCAAGCATCCTCACGTCATCCATCTTTGAAAGTGCGTTATATCGACTAAAGGGGGGTGAGTAGGCGATTTTTACAAATTCATCACTAAGGAAATTCCTATCAAGGAAATTCCTCAATCACGAACTGAGTGAAGTGGAATAAGTACTCAAACAAATATGCAAAAGTGACTATAGCTCAGTCCTCAGTGTGAATTGAAGAGTTTGATTTGCACAGGTCGCGTGAACAGGATAAGCAGGTGCTGAATAACTTAAGTGAAGAATTTCAGGTGAGGAATTCGGAGAAAGTCTTCAGTGAGATTCTTCAAACAGTACAGATCGAAGTCATCAACATGAAATTGAGGAAATGGAAGAGTTGAAGAAATAGAACCTGTAGCTCGATGAAGACAATGGTTTCATGACCAATTTCCAACTGCTATGACAGTCATATGTCTAGTTTGGTGCGGCTTAGTATTCAAACCAAAGGACACACTGTCCTGGGACACACAGTCCCTACGTATTCTCCTAGAGCTAAGGATAAACAGTCCTCGCCCAACACTTATGGGAAGTCTTTAGGGAAGTCTTCCAAACCCTCACAAACTCGGTCACCCGGCGACCCACGATTGACTGATGGATCCTCTAGACAATTCATGCCTAACCATCTGGAGGATGCACAGTCCTCAAAGGTAGCAAGCATAGGTTCCACACAGGAACAATACCTTCAGTGATGCTCAATGACTTTGGGGTTTTGGGGTTTTGGTTTGGGTGTTCGGGGTTTTTCCTCACTTAATGATTTTCGCTCAAGGTCCTCGAGGATTGGGTTGCTCTAAATGACAAGTGTCAATTTCTCTCGGAGCAGCCAACCAGCTAGTGGTTGTGGGGGCGGCTATATATAGCCTGGGAGCATCCCTAGATGATATGACATGATTTCCCCCGATGATATGACCGTTGTGTGAATAGGATTGGGAACAGGTGGTGCACGGCGCGGCAACAGTCAGAACTTTCAACTGTTAAAGTCCTCATGTCTCTCATGTTCCTCACTTGAAGGATTTGGCATGTGCAGGATCCAGTTGAGAATCATGAGGGAATCTTTCCTTAGTGTTACCTCGACCCTATTCTACTATACGGTGATCCTATGACTCAAGAAATAAGAAAATGAAACCGAAAGAGTAAATCTTTAAGCTTCAAAGTCCTCAAAGCATTTCCTTCATGATACACCGAATTCCTCATCTTCAATGTCTTCATGAGGAATAGCAATTTATTCGCTATCAAAGTCTTCAAGGAATGACCAGAGTCTTCACCCGAAGACATACATTTTTAGGGTTTATATTCTTTGAATAACTGAAACTCCTTAGCGACTTATAGAGCATGTGTATACTCACAAACATGTCATTCTCTTAACCTATAAGTCTTCAATCCACCAAAATCACTAAGGGCACTAGATGCACTTACAATCTCCCCCTTTTTCATGGTTGATGACAAATAGGTTAAGTTTTCAACGGGAATAAAAACATGAAGTGTTAGTATGGATTTTGAGGAATTTGATTGCTATATATAGAGAAACTCCCCCTGAAGATGTGCATGTTTGAGGAATTTTCTTCGGACGGCAAATGCACATTGATGATTTATATCATGGGGATCACCCCATATATCTTGTAATTCATAAAATCATTTAACTTATAGTATTAGGAATTTGAAATGCATGATGAAAAATGGTGTCTGGCGGACTTTAGCATGTGTGCATTTAATCAACTTGAGGAATAAGCATGTGTGAAAAAGCGTTCAAAAGTGTCAGACCACCACCAGGCTTAAGTTACAACTCATTATAGCAAAAACTTCGGAAGAACGACAGTTTGTAAGTTAATAATGTTTATAGTAGCACATAAAAGTAGACCCGCTTGAAGACTAACTCTCAGATTTCTCCCTCTTTGTCATCAAGTGACAAAAAGGGACAAAAAACATACGACTAACACCCGTGAAGAATTTCAATTTGTTGATGGAGGGGGAGCGCC
Source organism: Hordeum vulgare subsp. vulgare (assembly GCF_904849725.1). Classification (NCBI taxonomy): domain Eukaryota; kingdom Viridiplantae; phylum Streptophyta; class Magnoliopsida; order Poales; family Poaceae; genus Hordeum; species Hordeum vulgare. The sequence goes on from NC_058524.1 coordinate 138,291,431, forward strand.
AGCATTCTTCGGGTCAATCTTCCTACTTGGGCCAACATCTATGTCATCAAGATCTTCATTGTCATCAGTAGAGCGGAATGAAGAAAATGAACTATCCACCAAGTCAGGAGCTGGGATCTTCTTCAATTTCTTCTTTAGTGGCTAGGGCCAGGCGAAGTCTTGAGTGAACTCCATTTCGCTCAGTTAGTGAGGAGTCTTGAGGTGTGACAGTATGGCCCAGGTCCGATCAAATACTTCATGAAGATGGTAGTGGTTTTGGTGGAAATATGCCCTAGAGGCAGTGATAAATAGTTATTATTACATTTCCTGTTTAAAAATAATCGTTTATTATCCGTGCTATAATTGTATTGAATGAAAACATAAATGCATGTGTGGATACATAGACAAAACAATGTCCCTAGCAAGCCTCTAGTTGGCTAGCCAGTTGATCAATGATAGTCAAGGTTTTCTGGCCATGTGCAAGTGTTGTCACTTGATAACTTTATCACATCATTAGGTGAATCATGTGATGGACTAGACCCAAACTATGAACGTAGCATATTGATCGTGTCATTTTATAGCTATTGTTTTCTACGTGTCAAGTATTTGTTCCTATGACCATGAGATCATATTACTCACTGGCGCTGGAGAAATACCTTGTGTGCATCAAACATCACAACGTAAATGGGTGACTATAAAGGTGCTCTATAGGTATATCTGAAGGTATCCGTTGAGTTAGTATGGATCAATACTGGGATTTGTCACTCCGTGTGACGGAGAGGTATCTCGAGGCCCACTCGGTAATACAAAATCACACACAAGCCTTGCAGGCAATGTGACTAAGTGTAAGTCACAGGATCTTGTATTACGGGACGATTAAAGAGACTTACCGGTAACGAGATTGAAATAGGTATGCGGATACCGACAATCGAATCTCGGGCAAGTAACATACCGAAGGACAAAGGGATGATATACGGGATTATATGAATCCTTGGCACTAAGGTTCAACCGATAAGATCTTCGGAGAATATGTAGGATCCAATATGGGCATCCAGGTCCCGCTATTGGATATTGACCGAGGAGTGCCTCGGGGAAAGTCTACATAGTTCTCGAACTCGCAGGGTCTGCACACTTAAGGTTCGATGATGTTTTAGTATAGTTGAGTTATATATATGGTTACCGAATGTTGTTTGGAGTCCTGGGTGAGATCATGGACGTCACTAGTGTTTCCAGAATGGTCCGGAAACAAAGATCGATATATAGGATGGTTTCATTTGGTTACCGGAAAGTTTCGGGCAATTCCGGCAGTGTACGAGGAATGACGAATGGGTTCGGGTAGTTCACCGGGAGGGGCCCACCCACCCGGGAGTGATCCCAAGGCCATAGGGTGGTGGCACGAGTCCCTAGTGGGCTGGTGGAGACAGCCCAAGGGCCCATGGCGCCACTTAAAGAAATACCAAAATAAAAGAAAAAGAAAAAGGGAAATTGGGAGGTGGGAAGGAAGAGGAGGACTCCTCCTTCCCAAACCGAATTGAGGGAGGAGTCCTCCTCCTCCTAGCGCCGGCGCACCCCCTTGAGGGCTTGGCCCTCAAGGCAAGCCCCTCCCCCTCCCTCCTATATATAGTGGTGTTTTAGGGATGATTTGAGACAACTTTTGCCACGTGCAACTCAACCCTAGACCACATAGTTTTGCCTCTAGATCGGATTTCTGCGGAGCTCGGACGGAGCCCTGCAGGAGTAGATCATCACCACCACCGGAGCACCGTCACACTGCCGGAGAACTCATCTACTTCTTGGTCTTGCTTGTTGGATTAAGAAGTCCGAGATCGTCGTCGAGCTGTACGTGTGCTAAACGTGGAGGTGCCGTCCGTTCGGCGCTAGATCGGAACTTATCGTGGGACGGTTCGTGGGGCGGTTCGATGGACGTGAAGCCATTCCACTACATCAACCGCATTTCTTAACGATTCCTGCTGTGTGATCTACAAGGGTACATAGATCCAAATCTCCTCTCATAGATGGACATCACCATGATAGGTCTTCGTGTGAGTAGGAAATTTTTTGTTTCCCATGCAACATTCCCCAATAGTGGCATCATGAGCTAGGTTCATGCGTTGATGTTATCTTGAGTAGAACACAAAAGGTTTTGTGGACGGTGATGTTTGATTTGCTTCCCTCCTTAGTCTTTTCACGATTCAGCGGTATTGTTGGATTGAAGCGGCCCGGACCGAGATTACTCGTATGCTTACAAGAGAATGGTTTCATCGAGTAACATGCAACCTCGTTGCCTAAGGATGACTGGCGGGTGTCAGTTTCTTCAACTTTAGTTGACTTGGTTTTGACCGAGGCAGTCTTTGGAGAGGTTAAATAGCAATTTGGTTGTGGTTTTTGCGTAAGTAAGATGCGATCATACTAGATACCCGTAGCAGCCACGTAAAACATGCAACAACAAATTAGAGGACGTCTAACTTGTTTTTGCAGGGTATGCTTGTGATATGATATGGCCAATGACGTGATGTGATATATTGGATGTATGAGATGATCATGTTGTGGTAGTTAATATCGACTTGCACGTCAATGCTACGACAACCGGCACGAGCCATAGGGTTGTCTTTAATCTAACGTTTGTGTTTGCAGATGCGTTTACTATATTTCTAGGACATAGCTTTATTAGTAATCGCATAAGTAGCACGACAACCTCGATGGCGACACGTTGATGGAGATCATTGTGTGGCGCCGGTGACAAGAAGATCGTGCCGGTGCTTTGGTGATGGATATCAAGAAGCACAAGATGATGGCCATATCATGTCACTTATGAATTGCATGTGATGTTAATCCTTTTATGCACCTTATTTTGCTTAGAACGACGGTAGCATTATCAGGTGACCTCTCACTAAAAATTCAAGATGAAATTGTGTTATCCCCGACTATGCACCATTGCTACAGTTCGTCGTTTCGAGACACCACGTGATGATCGGGTGTGGTAGACTCAACGTTCACATACAACGGGTGCAAAACAGTTGCACACGCGGAATACTCGTGTTAAGCTTGACGAGCCTAGCATGTGCAGCCATGGCCTTGGAACACATGAGACAGAAAGGTTGAGCATGAATCGTATAGTTGATATGATTAGCATAGAGATGCTTACCACTGAATCTATTCTCAACTCACGTGATGATCGGACTTGAGTTAGTGAATTTGGATCATGTACCACTCAAATGACTAGAGAGTTTTATTTTTGAGTAGGAGTTTAGCAAGTAATTTGATCAGTTAAACTTGAATTATCTTGAACATAGTCTAAGTCCGCTTTGAAATATTTGTGTTGTAGATCAATGGCTCAAGCGACAGTCACCCTGAATTTTAATACGTTCCTAGAGAAAGCAAAGTTGAAAGATGATGGGAGCAACTCTGTAGACTGGGCTCGTAATCTTAAGTTGCTCCTCCAAGCTGGGAAGAAGGATTATGTCCTTAATGCTGCGCTAGGAGATGAACCACCCGCTGCGGCTGACCAAGATGTTAAGAACGCTTGATTAACACGCAAGGAGGACTACTTAGTAGTTTAAATTGCAGTCTTGTATGGCTTAGAGCCGGGACTTCAACATCGCTTTGAGCGTCATGGAGCATATGAGATGTTCCAGGAGTTGAAGTTTAGCTTTCAGAAGAATGCCCGAATCGAGAGGTATGAGACCTCCGATAAATTCTATGCTTGCAAGATGGAGGAGAATTCGTCTATCAGTGAACATGTGCTCAAAATGTCTGGGTACTCAAACCGTCTAGCTGAGCTAGGGATTGAACTCCCGCAAGAGGCTATCACTGATAGAATTCTACAATCACTACCACCAAGCTACAAGAGCTTTGTGTTGAACTATAACATGCAAGGGATGAACAAGTCACCCGGCGAATTATTCGCGATGCTTCGCAGAGTTAGAACTCCGTAAAGAGCATCAAGTGTTGATGGTGAATAAGACCACTAGTTTCAAGAGAAACGAAAAAGGCAAGAAGGGTAATTCCAAGAAGAGCGGCAAGCCTGTGCCAATCTGACGAAGAAACCCAAGGCTGGACCTAAGCCTGAAACAGAGTGTTATTATTGCAAGGGACTGGGTCACTGGAAGCGCAACTGCCCCAAGTATCTGGCTGATAAGAAGGCAGCCAAGGAAAAATCAGGTATATTCGATATACATGTTATTGATGTGTACTTAACCAACTCCCGTAGTAGTGCCTGGGTATTCGATACCGGTTTTGTTGCTCATATTTGCAACTCAAAACAGGAACTGCGGAATAAGCGAAGGCTGGCGAAAGATGAAGTGACGATGCGCGTGGGAAATGGTTCCAAGGTCGATGCAATCGCCGTCGGCACAATTTCACTTCAGTTACCATCAGGATTAGTTATGAATTAAATAATTGTTATTTATTGCATGCGTTAAACATGAACATTATATCTGGATATTGTTTATTTCGAGACGGTTACTCATTTAAGCTAGAGAATAATGGTTGTTCTATTTCTATGAGTAATATCTTTTATGGTCATGCACCCAATGTGAGAGGATTGTTCATATTGAATCTTGATAGCGATGATACACATATACATAACATTGAGACCAAAAGAGTTAGAGTTAGCAATGATAGCTCCATGTTTTTGTGGCACTGCCGCTTAGGTCATATTGGTGTAAAGCGCATGAAGAAACTCCATTCCAATGGACTTTTGGAGTCAATTGACTTCGATTCACTTGACACGTGCGAACCATGCCTCATGGGCAAGATGACTAAGACTCCATTCTCCGGAACAATGGAGCGTGCAAGTGACTTGTTGGAAATCATACAAAGCAATGTGTGCGGTCCGATGAGTGTGGAGGCGCGCGGTGGATATCGTTATTTTCTCATCGTCACTTACGATTTGAGTAGATATGGTTATGTCTACTTGATGAAGCACAAGTCTGAAACGTGTAAGAAGTTCAAGCAATTTCAGAGTGAAGCTGAACATCATCGTAACAATAAGATCAAGTTCCTATGGTCTGATCGTGGGGGTGAATATCTGAGTTTCGAGTTTGGTGCTCACTTAAGAGAATGTGGAATTGTTTCACAGTTGACACCGCCTGGAACACCACAGCGTAATGGTGTGTTCGAACATCGTAATCATACTTTATGACAGATGGTGCAATCTATGATGTCTCTTACCGATTGGCCGTTATCGTTTTGGGGTTATGCATTAGAGACAACTGCAATCACTTTAAATAGGGCACCATCAAAATCCGTTGAGAAGACACCATACGAACTGTGGTATGGCAAAAGACCAAAGTTGTCATTTCTTAAAGTTTGGGGATGTGATGCTTATGTCAAAAAGCTTGAGCCTGAAAAGCTGGAACCCAAAGCGGAAAAACGTGTCTTCATATGTTACCCAAAAGAGACAGTTGGGTATACCTTCTATCTCAAATCCGAGGGCAAAGTGTTTGTTGCTAAAAATGCAGCTTTTCTTGAGAAGGAGTTTCTCGCGAAAGAATTGAGTGGGAGGAAGATAGAATTTTATGAGGTTGTCGAACCTCTAGTCCCTCTAGATGGTGGCACAGGGCAAGGGGAAACACATGTTGCTGCGGTGCCGGTTGAGGAGGAAGTTGATGATGATGATCACGAAACTTCGGACCAAGTTCCTATCGGACCTCGCAGGTCGACAAGATCACGTACTACTCCTGAGTGGTACAGTAGTCCTGTCTTATAAATTATGTTGTGAGACAACAATGAACCTGCGAATTATGAAGAAGCAATGGTGGGCTCGGATTCCTAAAAATGGCTAGAGGCCATGAAATCCGATATTGGATCTATGTACGAGAACAAAGTGTGGACTTTGGAGGTACTACCTGAAGGCTGCAAGGCTATTCAGAACAAATGGATCTTTAAGAAGAAGACAGACGCAGACGGTAATTTGACCGTTTATAAAGCTCGACTTGTGGCAAAGGATTTTTCACTAGTTCAAGGAGATGACTACGATGAGACATTCTCACCGGTAGTGATGCTTAAGTCCGTCCGAATCATGTTAGCAATAGCTGCATTTTTCGATTATGAAATCTAGCAGATGGATGTGAAAACAGCGTTCCTTAACGATTTTCTTAAGGAAGAGTTGTATATGATGCAACCCGAAGGTTTTGTCGATCCAAAGAATGCTAACCAAGCATGCAAGCTCCAGCGATCCATTTATGGACTGGTGCAAGCATCTCAGAGTTGGAATAAGCGCTTTGATGAGGTGATCATTATACAAGTGGTTGGAGAATCTTGTATTTACAAGAAAGTGAGTGGGAGCTCTGTGGCATTTCCAAAATTATATGTGGATGACATATTGCTGATTGGAAACAACGTGGAGCTTTTGGAGAGCATAAAGGATTGCTTGAATAAAAGTGTCTCTATGAAGGACCTAGGAGAAGGTGCTTACATTCTAGGCATTAAGATCTATAGGGATTGATCGAGACGCTTGATAGGACTTTCACAAAGCACATACCTTGATAAAGTTTTGAAGAAGTTCAAAATGGATCAGTCCAAGAAAGGGTTCTTGCCAGTGTTACAAGCTATAAAAGTGAGTAAGACTGAGTGCCGAGCAACTGCGGAAGATAGAGAACAAATGAGTTCCGTCCCCTACACTTCAGCCATAGGTTCTATCATGTATGCAATGTTGTGCACTAGACCAGATGCCAACTTCGCCATAAGTATGGTAGGCAGGTTTCAGAGTAATCCTGGAGTGGATCACTGGACGGCGGTCAAGAATATTCTAAAGTACCTCAAAAGGACTAAGGAAATATTTCTCGTTTATGGAGGGGACAAAGAGATCGTCGTAAAAGGTTATGTCGACGCAAGTTTTGACACCGATCCGGATGACTCTAAGTCAAAAACCGGATACGTATTTATTCTTAATGGGGGTGCAGTAAGCTGGTGCAGTTCCAAGCAGAGCGTCGTAGCATATTCTACATGTGAAGCGGAGTACATGGCTGCCTCAGAGGCAGCAAAGGAGGGTGTCTGGATGAAGCAGTTCATGACAGATCTTGGAGTCATGCCGAGCGCGCTAAATCCAATAACTCTGTTATGTGACAACACTGGTGCCATTGCCTTAGCAAAGGAACCAAGGTTTCACAAGAAGACCAGACACATCAAACGATGCTTCAACCTCATCCGCGACTACATCGAAGGAGAGGACGTGAATATTTGCAAAGTGCACACAGATCTGAATGTAGCAGACCCGCTCACTAAACCTCTTCCACGGGCAAAACTTGATCCACACCAGAACTGTATGGGTGTTCAATTTCTTACAATGTAAATCGCATGGCGATGTGAGGACTAGATTACTGACTACAGTGCAAGTGGGAGACTGTTGGAAATATACCCTAGAGGCAATGACAAATAGTTATTATTATATTTCCTATTTAAAGATAATCGTTTATTATCCATGCTATAATTGTATTGAATGAAAACATAGATGCATGTGTGGATACATAGACAAAACAATGTCCGTAGCAAGCCTCTAGTTGGCTAGCCAATTGATCAATGATAGTCAAGGTTTTCTGGCTGTGTGCAAGTGTTGTCACTTGATAACTGGATCACATTATTAGGAGAATCATGTGATGGACTAGACCCAAACTATGAACGTAGCATATTGATCATGTCGTTTTATTGCTATTGTTTTCTGCGTGTCAAGTATTTGTTCCTATGACCATGAGATCATATAACTCACTAGCGTCGGAGGAATACCTTGTGTGCATCAAACGTCACAACGTAACTGGGTGACTATAAAGGTGCTCTACAGGTATCTCCGAAGGTGTCCGTTGAGTTAGTATGGATCAAGACTGGGATTTGTCACTCGGTGTGACGGAGAGGTATCTCGGGGCCCACTCAGTAATATAACATCACACACAAGCCTTGCAAGCAATGTGACTAAGTGTAAGTCACGGGATCTTGTATTACGGGACGAGTAAAGAGGCTTGTCGGTAACGAGATTGAAATAGGTATGCATATACCGACGATCAAATCTCGGGCAAGTAACATACCGAAGGACAAAGGGAATGATATACGGGATTATATGAATCCTTGGCACTGAGGTTCAACCGATAAGATCTTCGGAGAATATGTAGGATCCAATATTGGCATCCAGGTCCCGCTATTGGATATTGACCGAGGAGTGCCTCGGGGCATGTCTACATAGTTCTCGAACCCGCGGGGTCTTCACACTTATGGTTCGATGATGTTTTACTATAGTTGAGTTATATGTGTGGTTACCGGATGTTGTTTGGAGTCCCGTATGAGATCACGGACGTCACGAGGGTTTCCGGAATGGTTCGGAAACAAAGATTGATATATAGGATGGTTTCATTTGGTTACCGGAAAGTTTCGGGCAATTCCGACAGTGTACCGGGAATGACGAATGGGTTCCGGGAGTTCACCGGGAGGGGCCCACCCACCTGGGAATTATCCCAAGGCCATAGGGTGGTGCCACAACTCCCTAGTGGGCTGGTGGAGTCAGACGAAGGGGCCCATGGTGCCACTTAAAGAAATACCAACAGTAAAGAAAAAGGAAAAGGGAAATTGGGAGGTGGGAAGGAAGAGGAGGACTCCTCCTTCCCAAACCGAAATGGAGGAGGAGTCCTCCTCCTCCTAGCGCCGGCGCACCCCTTGAGGGATTGGCCCTCAAGGCAAGCCCCTGCCCCTCCCTCCTATATATAGTGGTGTTTTAGGGCTGATTTGAGACAAATTTTTCCACGTGCAACTCAACCCTAGACCACATAGTTTTGCCTCTAGATCGGATTTCTGCGGAGCTCGGGTGGAGCCCTGTAGGAGTAGATCGTCACCACCACCGGAGCGTCGTCACGCTGCCGGAGAACTAATCTACTTCTCTGTCTTGCTTGCTGGATCAAGAAGGTCGAGATCATCATCGAGCTATACGTGTGCTGAACGCGGAGGTGCCGTCCGTTCGGCGCTAGATCGGAATGGATCATGGGACGGATCGCGGGACGGTTCATGGGACGGTTCGTGGGGTGGTTCGAGGGACGTGAAGACGTTCCCCTACATCAACCGCGTTTCTTAACGCTTCCTGTTGTGCGATCTACAAGGGTACATAGATCAAAATCTCCTCACGTAGATGGACATCACCATGATAGGTCTTCGTGTGCGTAGGAAATTTTTGGTTTCCCATGCAACATTCCCCAACAGTGGCATCATGAGCTAGGTTCATGCGTAGATGTTACCACAGCGTAATTGTTTCCCATGCAACGTTCCCCAAGAGGTTTTTCTTCAAAGCGTTCTGAGTTGCGTTGAGTGTTTTCACTATGGAGCTAGACTAACACTTAACCCACTCATGGTTGCGATCAACTTTCTCATGAAGACTCAAGAGAAGCTCTCAGTCTATCACCAATCATGGGATAGTTGGGCTTGAAGCTTTTGCCTTTCCATCAGACTCATGTGATGCAGTGTCATCATTGGTGGAGTATGGTGCATCCTGACGAAATTGACCATCCAACGTCTGAGTTCCTTCATCTATCACTTACTTTCCCTTGCCTTCAATCAGTTTGAAGGATTTCTTGATGACTTCAAGAGGAGGCAAGTACATGAGGGGATTTGGATAGTCAGCCTGATATGGTATGGAGCATCTGGTCCTGATGAATCTCATGATCCAAGGTGCATATATCTGCAGCTGAAATGGTAACTAAGCATTTGTGGCCAATGTCCTTATGAAGAAATCGTGCGGATTCATTGGTATTCCATATATGATATTAAAGAGGAAGTTCTTCATGATTCCCAAAAAATCTTCTTCAGAGTCTTGACCTTTGATAGGAGTGATAGTTTGGGCCAAGATCATGTATCCAATCATGGGCACATATTTCAATTCCTTCATGTAACATCCCAAATTTTGGAATGTTAATATAATTATTAGATTGATTGTTTGTTCATTTGAGTGATTGAAACTTGAGTGAAATTTGAAACTTTTAAAAAACTTTTGAATGAGATGGAATAAAATGACTTTCCATTTTCTTTTGAATTCCAATTTCATCCAATACAAATCACTGAGAGAAGATAACATGACTTCTTCAAAATAAAGGACTTGGAAAAACGGTGGTTTTTGAAAATAAGTCCTTTCGCAATCTATTTCATATTTTAGTCCTATTTGAAAGTTTAAATGAATTCAAATCCCCTTGCCCAAATTCAAAATCTTGGGAGGAGCAATATGACACTCCAAACCATGGGCTATATGAAATTATATTTGAACATATGAAACTCACAAGACTGTTTTGAAAAAAATGTTTTATATTATTTTTCAAAAACAATTTTTGAAGTGGTTTTAAAATTTATTTTTTCTCCAAAAATAAAATACATGGAAAAAAGGATAAAATGATTCCCTTCAATATAAGAATGGAGAGAAATTAATTTGAATCCATTTTAGGATTTTCAAATTGTTTTCTTTGCATTTTTCTTAAACCAGCAAAACAGTTTGAATTTTCTGATTTTGTGAGGATTTTATTTGGCCTAGAAAATATATTCATCTCGTAGAAAATTTGTTTTTGCAAATTTTGATATATAATATGTCTATGTAAATGTATTATAGATTTTATTTTATTTAGTTTCCTTTCTGGTTTTTGAATAAATAGGAAACTAGCTTTTATTAGGAAATGTATCTCGGCCATATTAGAAAACCTATCTCGCCCATAACACCTCCTTCTTCTTCCTCACGTTCATTCCTTTCCCTCGCCATGGCACCCAGCTTCCAGGAACCTTCCTCTCCGGGATTTGCGAGATCCCTTGCCTCCCCGCACCTCCGACCACCCCTATAAGAATCCCCTTGGCCTCCTCTTTCCATTCCTCTAGCTAACGCCCACTTTCCTCGCCTGATGCCACCACCCCACACCTCGCCGAAGAACCGGCCGGACCGAAGCTTCCAAGAGCTCCCGTCGCGCCCTCCAACGCCCCAGGCGCCACCCCGACGCCACTAAGAGATCTCCGTGGTTCCCCTCCATCGGCCGCACCCCTCCGCCACCTCGGACTACCACCGGAGCAACCTTCCCGTCGTCTTCTCCAACTCCGGCGACTAACTCCGGTGAGCTTCAAAAAACTCCCGTAACTGTTTTTTTCATAAACAGAGCAAACTTATAAAATTCATATCTATTAGTCTATAACTCCGAATAAGGTGATTCTTTTTGAGTTGGATCACAAATTTTATGTAGTTTATGTAGATGTAAAATTTGACTATGTTTGAATTTTGTAAAATTTGAGTTAGAACAGATTTGGTTTAAATCTTATTTTGTGCATACCGGGAGTTTAAAAATGGATTTTCAATTGATTCTTTTTGCTACTCATCACTAGTGATCTTAGTTATGAGTAGATTTAATTTCAGAATTTCTAAGATATTTTATCTGGGGGTTTTCAGCAAAACAGATTCTGTTTTGGTTCACGAAAGACAATTTTTTTTAGCTCACATATTATAGCTATTTTTGTTTGTTGTTTTATTTTGATTACTTGTCATTGTGGTGCTTATCGTGTGGATTTGTTTGTGTCGATAGATCACCTGGAGTGCGAAGCTTGTTATCTAGATGTGTTCGAGTTTGACAGTCGTCAGCAAGGCAAGTCACGTTGATCATATTTTACTATGTTTTATATGCATTGTAGATCAACCTTTCTTCACCTATTGCATGCTAAGTAGGAACTCGAAAAATTGGTTCTTGATGTAGTATCATGTGGTAGGCACCCATCACCCTTGTTACTTGGCCCGGTACGATATATTTTTATTTTGCTATGCTTAAGTAGACGGGGTTTTGGTTGAGAGTCTATCACGAGTGTTGTGAGAAAATTTTAATAATCAAGGCCGGATATGTCAAGACATTTGAGACCTCGTGATGCAATATAACCCTGGGTGAAGGATGGTTTTGATGGGCTCCCCTGGGATAAACCAGCGGAGGACCCGGGATGCATGGAGAAGCCCCATGACATCTTGCGAAAAGCTTCACCCAGGCACGAAGAGATGGATGGATGCTTCAAGACCCAAGGCTTACCTACACAGCCACAAGTCATTATGGGCTCTGGCTTGGTTGGACAACGCGGCAATTCTAGGCGGGCGGTGCTACAAGATGAAGAAGAACGGTAGGATTGGATAGGCACCGACAGAGGCTCAGAGGAACCCATTGAAAGACCATGTTTTGATCATCCGGTCCTCAAACATTCTGTAGTGCGAGGACATTCAACGGAGGCGATCAAATCTTGTGGGGAACGTGTGCAAAACTCTGCAGAGTACTCAAACCTAATCGATTAGTCGTGTCCACGGTCATGGACAACTTGACCCAAAGGAACTGAAACTATCAGGAATTCTCAACACCATTTATTATTGATGTGGGTAATATTTATAACTCGGGTATGAGAACTGGTTGGTGGAACCATCTCATTAACAACCAACAATGTAGTAATATTTTGCTTTTAGTCTCTCTCTTGTTGTAGGATAAAACCTTGCTTTCCGCTAAAAACTTCTAGCCTCACCTGCCATATATGCATATAGTATAGATGATATTTTTACCCCTCTCTTTTGTGACTTGCCGGCATATTCAATATGCTGACCTACACGGCTGCAACGTCTTATGTTGCAGATATTTCTTCGACGAGTAAGAGTACGATTCAGGGTTACGGTCTACACTCAACTTGTCGTTGGTGTTTATTGGGAATCCACTCCCTTTGATTGTTTCCGCTGAGATTTTTGAGTTATATATATATATAGATTGCACTTTGATATATACATTCATGTACTATGTGTGCCAGCATACTCATCCAGGGATGGCATAGAGACACATAGGCTTGACTCGTTTTGATTCGGGTCGCTACACTTCACCAGGAATTTGAGACCTTGGAGGCTTGCTTGGATCTATTGGCTTCATGAGGACTTCCATCAGATGATTAGGCAGCTCTTTTTCATTATATAAACATCTGGCCCCTTCTGAAGGAATTGGGACTCACAGTGCTCGTAGCAGTTTAGCGACTGGAGTAGTAAAGTGAGTATTGTTAGTCATCCAGTCCAAGACCCAAGAGCTGATGTTTTTATTGTCTCCAGAGATGTGCAGAGTGGCATAGAATTGAAGAATAAGCTCTTCATTCCAATTGCAGAAGTCTGAGCAGAACTGAAGTAACCCTGCATCTTGAAGAACATTCAGAACTGGATAGAAGCATGGAATGAGTTCCATATCTCCATGAATAATATGGCGATGGCGGAAGATCTTGTTCTTGTCAACTAGCACCGCACTGTAGTAGTTGGGTTGCTGGCTTGTCCAAAACCTCTTGTGCCTATTGCGAAGTTTTTCATAGGAATTAGCACCAATGAAGAAATGATGCTCATCATAGAACCTTTCCTTCTGAAACTTCGTCCTCTTGGAGTATGGCTGACACGGCTTTGGTTGAAGATTTAGCTGAAGATTTTCATCCGCCTGAGAAATTTGAGCCACTACAACTGCCGATTGAGGATTTGCAACAGGTGGTGGGTCAGCAGTTTCTTCATTTTGTGCAGGTGCTTTTTCTTCACGCACATGTTCTTCGGTGTGAGGAATATGCTGCACCAATGTATCAGTTTCTGGCGCAACAATTTCTTCAACATTCATAGTTTCATCTGCTAATGCAGCTAATTCTAGTTCCGAAGCAAACTTTACCGGAGATCTTTTTTCTTCTGAGCCAGTTAGAACTTCCGTAGCTGCAGGGGATTCATGTACTAGAGGAATTGAAGGGACCATTAGCGAATTTGGATGAGTCTTTTCCCAAATATCAATATGTATCACTCGAGTGGTGCAACCAATGTCCACATCCTCCTCCTTTCCTTCAGTAGTTATCTCAGGGTTCTGAGAAGGAGGAGTTGAGGCTTGAGGAATTAGATCAGCATCAATTTCCTCACCAATGGGTGTGGAAGCAGTAGACCGATTTTCTTCCATTTCCTCATCCCTTTCTTGAATGACATCCTCCTCACCAAAGGGTACAATCATATAGGAAGGTGCCACACTGAGAGGAGTCGCTTCAGTTGGAGCACATAAAGAGGTTGTCAAAGTCCTCAGACGTTGTGCCTTTGAATACTCGAAGGTTTTTGATACCTTTCTCTTCTTGGCTTATTTTTCAGCTGCTTTTGTTTTCTTCACTTATAATGTAGAAGGAAGTGCGATTTTCTTCACCACTGAAAACTTTGGTGAAGGAGCACTTTATTTAGGCATGGCGTATTCATTTGTAGGCCTGGCATATTCATTAGGAGCAGTTTCATCATGCAATGCCCCAGATGTAACCTTGCCATATTTGGAAACATTTTCATGTTTGGATCCATGTGGTAATGCTATATGAGGGTGTCATTTTCATGTGTTCTTATGTGGTGGCATAACTTTTGCATCATACCATCCATTGCATGCTTGTCTTCTTCTTTGTGTTGTTGTTGGTGTTTGTTCAATGATGAGTGCATGTGATGTGTGTATGATGTTGTGGTGATTGCAAGCTTGGGTTTTGAACTATGACGCTTTCAAAACTAGGTTTCAACAAACCCCCTTCTTCCTTATTCACTTGAGCTCAAGTTTAACTTGCTCCAATCCTGTTTTAAAAATGTAGATCATTTAGTGCCTTTTCTTGTGGTTATGGAGATGTGACTAGGGATTTTCAAACTTTGCTTAAATGGGGTTTTGTTTACAAAACTGATTAAATTAATTCTGTTTTGTAATTATTTTATTTTCTCCAAATATCATCTTGGTATTTTATTTAATTGGGTCATCATTCCCTTATGACTAGGGTTATTTTATCTTTATTTTTGGAGACCTAGATTTCCCTAGGTGATTTATTTTGCTGTGGTATTTGATTTAATAGAAAAATCCTATGGGTTTTTCTTCGCTAGTTATCTGGCGCCACGGGATGGGCTTCCTCTCTCCCTCTGGCCCATCTCTCCTTTTCTCTCGCGCAACAGCCCATCTCCCCTGTTCCTCTCTTCCTCGTGACGCCGTTTCCCCGTGCCTACTTTCCGCCAGTGTGGCAGAGAGAGAGGGGCGACGCGTGGCTTCACGGACGCCAAGGAGTTCCCCTCGCCCTCTATTTATTCCCCCTCGACGTCCGGACCCATCTAGGGTTCCTCCTCGCGCTGCCACCTCCTTCTCCTTCCTCCATCTCCCTCTTCCTCCCCCCTCTGCACGTAAGTTTCAGTGAGGTTCAGAGAGTTGCCGCCGTCGATGCGAGTCCTCCTCATCGCTGGCAGCCGTCCCCGCGTCATCCGAGGCGTCCGCGAGCATGGGGTTTCTCCCGCCGTTCCATTCCCGTCGCTAGAAGGGTGGTTCCCCCTCTCTGGCGTCCCCTCTGCAGCGGCTCCGACAGGCCGGAGCAGCACGTCGGTTGCCGCGCCTCTTCGTCCCCTTGTTCCACGATGACGAGCCCTTCCTCGTCGACACCCTAGGTAAGCGTGGCCCGCTCCCCTCTGCCTCCTCCTTTCCTCTGCAGCACCCGTAGCTCGTCGCCGGCGTTGTCTGGTCGCGCGGACAGCAGCAGCTCCTGTCGTAGCTAGGTGTTCATCGCGCCACCGTAGTAGAGCACCTCCTACTACGTTTGGGGCAGGAATGGTGTTGGGGAACGTCGCATGGGAAACAGAAAGTTTCCTATGCGCACGAAGACCTATCATGGTGATGTCCATCTACGAGAGGGGATTTCCGATCTACGTACCCTTGTAGATCGCACAGCAGAAGCGTTAAGAAACGCGGTTGATGTAGTGGAACGTCCTCACATCCCTCGATCCGCCCGCGAACCGTCCCATGAACCGTCCCGCGATCCGTCCCACGATCCGATCTGATCTAGTGCCGAACGGACGGCACCTCCGCGTTCAGCACACGTATAGCTCGACGATGATCTCGGCCTTCTTGATCCAGCAAGAGAGACCGAGAGGTATATGAGTTCTCCGGCAGCGTGACGACGCTCCGGAGGTTGGTGGTGATCTAATCTCAGCAGGGCTTCGCCCGAGCTCCGTAGAAACGCGATCTAGAGGTAAAACCGTGGAGGTATGTGGTCGGGCTGCCGTGGCAAAAGTTGTCTCAAATCAGCCCTAAAACCCCACTATATATAGGAGGGAGGGAGGGGAGGAGGCAGCCTCAAAACCTAAAAGTTTGGCCGAAATTGGAGGTGGAGGAGTCCTACTCCAATCCTACTTGGAGTAGGATTCCAACTTCCACTTGGAAACTCTTTCCACCTGGTGTTTTTTCCTTCTCAAACCTTATGGGCCTTAGTGGGAACTTATTCCAGCCCACTAGGGTCTGGTTTATCTCTTCCCATAGCCTATGAGACCCCTTGGGGCATGACACACCTCCTGATGGTCCCCGGCACCCCTCCCGGCACTCCCAGTACACTACAGATGAACCCGAAACTTTTCCGGTAATGCACGAAAACCTTCCGGTAACCAAATGAGGTCATCCTATATATCAATCTTCGTTTCCGGACCATTCCGGAAACCCTCGTGACGTCCTTGATCTCATCCGAGACTCCGAACAACATTCGGTTACCAACCATATAACTCAAATACGCATAAAACAACGTCGAACCTTAAGTGTGCAGACCCTGCGGGTTCGAGAACTATGTAGACATGACCCGAGTGACTCCTCGGTCAATATCCAATAGCGGGACCCGGATGCCCATATTGGATCCTACATATTCTACGAAGATCTTATCGGTTGAACCTCAGTGCCAAGGATTCATATAATCCCGTATGTCATTCCCTTTGTCCCTCGGTATGTTACTTGCATAGATTCGATCGTCAGTATCTGCATACCTGTTTAAATCTCGTTTACTGGCATGTCTCTTTACTCGTTCCGTAATACAAGATCCCGCAACTTACACTAAGTCACATTGGTTGCAAGGCTTGTGTGTGATGTTGTATTACCGAGTGGGCCCCGAGATACCTCTCCGTCACACGGAGTGAGAAATCCCAGTCTCGATCCATACTAACTCAACGAACACCTTCGGAGATACCTGTAGAGCATCTTTATAGTCACCGAGTTACGTAGCGACATTTGATACACACAAAGCATTCCTCCGGTGTCAGTGAGTTATATGATCTCATGGTCATAGGAACAAATACTTGACACGCAGAAAACAGTAGCAACAAAATGACACGATCAACATGATACGTCTATTAGTTTGGGTCTAGTCCATCACATGATTCTCCTAATGATGTGATCCCATTATCAAGTAACAACACTTGCCTATGGCCAGGAAACCTTGACCATCTTTGATCAACGAGCTAGTCAACTAGAGGCTTACTAGGGACAGTGTTTTGTCTATGTATCCACACAAGTATTGTGTTTCCAATCAATACAATTATAGCATGGATAATAAACGATTATCATGAACAAATAAATATAATAGTAACTAATTTATTATTGCCTCTAGGGCATATTTCCAACAGTCTCCCACTTGCACTAGAGTCAATAATCTAGTTCACATCACCATGTGATTCCAAGGAATCCAACACCCATATAGTTATGGGGTCGAATCACGTCTTGCTCATGAGAGAGGTTTTAGTCAACGGTTCTGAAACTTTCAGATCCGTGTGTTCTTTACAAATCTTTATGTCATCTTATAGATGCTGCTACTATGTGCTATCCGGAAATACTCCAAATATCTACTCTACTATACGAATCTGTTTCACTATTCATAGTTATTCGGATTAGTGTCAAAGCTTGCATCGACGTAACCCTTTACCGCGAACTCTTTAACCACCTCCATAATCGAGAAAAATTCCTTAGTCCATCAGTTACTAAGGATAATTTTTGACCGCTGCTTGTGATTCAATCATGGATCACTCTCTGTACCTCTCAACAGACTTTGAGTCAAGGCACACATCAGGTGCAGTACCCAGCATGGCATACTTCAGATTCTACGGCCAAGGCATAGAAGACGACCTTCGTCTATTCTCTTTATTCTACTGGAGTCGGGTTTTGAGTCTTACTCAAATTCACACCTCACAACGCAACCAAGAACTCCTTCTTTGCTGATCTATTTTGAACTCCTTCAAAAACTTGTCAAGGCATGCATCTTGTTGAAACTTCTATTAAGTGCTTTCGATCTATCTCCATAGATCTTTGATGCTCAACGTTCAAGTAGCGCAATCCAGGTACTCCTTTGAAAACTCCTTTCAAACAACCTTGTATGCTTTACAGAAATTCTACATTACTTCTGATCCACAATATGTCAACCACATATACTTATCAGAAATTCTATAGTGCTCCCACTCACTTCTTTGGAAATACAAGTTTCTCATAAACCTTGTACAAACCCAAAATCTTTGATCATCTCATCAAAGTGTATGTTCCAACTCCGAGATGCTTGCACCAGTCCATTGAAGGATCGCTGGAGCTTGCATACTTGCTTGTATCTTTAGGATCGACAAAACCTCCTGGTTGTATCACATACAATGTTTTCTCAAGGAAACCATCGAGGAAACAATGTTTTGACATCCTATGTGCAATATTTCATAAATAATGCAGCAACTACTAAAATAATTCTAACAGACTTTCAGAATCGCTACGAGTGAGAAAGTCTCATCATAGTCAACTGTTGATCTTGTCGGAAACATCTTTGCGACAAGTCAAGCTTTTCTTAATAGTGACTTATCACCATCATCGTCTCTCTTCCTTTTAAAGATCCATCTTTACTCAATAGTCCTATGACCATCAAGTAGTTCTTCCAAAGTCTACACTTTGTTTTCATACATGGATCGTCTCTCGCATTTCATGGCTTCCAGCCATTTGTCGGAATTCGGGCCCACCATTGCTTTCTCCATAACTCGTAGGTTCACTGTTACTCAACAACATGACCTCCAAGACAGGGTTACCGTACCACTCTGCAGTAGTATGCGACCTTGTCGACCTACGAGGCTTGTAGTAACTTGATCCGATGCTTGATGATCATCATCATCAGCTTTCACTTCAATTGGTGTAGGCGCCACAGGAACAACTTCCTACGCCCTGCTACACACTGGTTGAAGTGATGGTTCAATAACCTCATCAAGTTCTACCACCCTCCCACTCAATTCTTTTGAGAGAAACCTTTCCTCGAGAAGGGATCCGTTTCTAGAAACAAACACTTTGCTTTCGGATCTGAGATAGGAGATGTACCCAACTGTTTTGGATATCCTATGAAGATGCATTTATCCGCTTTGGGTTTGAGCTTATTCGACTGAAACTTTTCCACACAAGTGTCGAAGCCCCAAACTTTCAAGAAACGACAGTTTAGATTTCTCTAAACCTCAGTCTATACTATGTCATCTCAACGGAAATACGCGGTGCCCTATTTAAAGTGAATGCGGTTGTCTCTAATGCATAACCCATAAACGATGGTGGTAATTCGATAAGAGACATCATAGCATGCACCATACCAAATAGTGCGTGGCTATGACGTTCAGACACATCATCACACTATGATGTTCCAGGTGGCATGAACTGCGAAACAATTTCCACATTATCTTAACTGCGTACCAAAACTCGTAACTCAGATATTCATTTCTATGATCATATCGTAGACAGTTTATCCTCTTGTTACGACGAACTTCACTCCTGAAACAGAATTGAACCTTTCAATATTTCAGACTTGTGATTCATTATGTAAATACTCTTGTATCTGCTCAAATCGTCATTGAAGTAAGAACATAATGATATCCACTCCGTGAATCAGCACCCATTGGACTGCATACACCAAAATGTATCACTTTCAACAAGTTACTATCTTGTTTCATCTCAATGAAAACAAGGCCTTGCTCATGTGGTATGATTTGCATGTCACTAGTGATTCAAAAATCAAGTGAGTATAAAGATCCATCAGCATGGAGCCTCTTCATGCAATTTATACCAACATGACTCAAGCGGCAGTGCCACAAATAAGTGGTACTATCATCATTACCTCGTATCTTTTGGCACCAATATCATGAACATGTGTAACACTACGATCGAGATTCAATAAACCATTGAAGGTGATTATTCAAACAAATAGAGTAACCATTATTCTCTTTAAATGAATAATCGTATTGCAATAAACACAATCCAGTCATGTTCATGCTTAACGCAAGCACCAAATAACAATTATTTAGGTTTAACACCAATCCTGATGGTAGAGGGAGTGTGCGACGTTTGATCATATCAACCTTGGAAACAGTTCCAACACGTATCGTCACCTTGCCTTTAGCTAGTCTCCGTTTATGCTGTAGCTTTCATTTCGTGTTACTAATCACTTAGCAACCGAACCGGTATCCAATACCCTCGTGCTACTAGGAGTACTAGTAAAGTACACATCAACATCATGTATATCGAATATACTTCTTTCAACTTTTGCGAGCCTTCTTATCTACCAAGTATCTAGAGTTGCTCCACCTCAGTGACCGTTCCCCTCATAATAGAAGCACTTAGTCCCGGGCTTGGGCGTTATCTGGGGTCTCTTATTTAGTGCAACAACTGCTTTGCCGTTTCATGAAGTATCCCTTCTAGCCCTTGCCTTTCTCGAAACTTAGTGGTTTTACTAACCATCAACAATTGATGCTCCTTCTTGATTTCTACTTTTGCAGTGTCAAACATCGCGAATCACTCAAGGATCATTGTATCTATCCTTGATATGTTATAGTTCATCATGAAGCTCTCACAACTTGGTGGTAGTGACTTTGGAGAACCATCACTATCTTATCTGAAAGATCAACTCCCACTTAATTCAAGCGATTGTCGTACCTAGATAATCTGAGCACACGCTCAACAATCGAGCTTTTCTCCTTTACTTCGTGGACAAAGAATCTTGTCGGAGTTCTCATACCTCTTAACAAGGGCACAAGCATGAAATCACAATTTCATCTCTTTGGAACATCTCTTATGTTCCGTGATGTTTCAAAACGTCTTCGACGCCTTGCATCTAAGCCATTAATAATTTTGAACTGAACTATCGTGTAGTCATCAGAAACGTGTATGTCGGATGTTCACAACATCTACAGACGACGCTCGAGGTGCAGCACACCGAGTGGTGCATTAAGGACATAAGCCTTCTGCGCAGCAACAAGGACAATCCTCGGTTTTACACACTCAGTCTGCAAAGTTTGCTACTATCAACTTTCAACTAAATTTTCTCTAGGAACATATAAAAACGGTAGAGCTATAGGGCAAGCTACATCGTAATTCGCAAAGACCATTAGACTATGTTCATGACAATTAGTTCAATTAATCATATTACTTAAGAACACCCACTCAAAAAGTACATCTCTCTAGTCATTTGAGTGGTACATGATCCAAATCCACTATCTCAAGTCCGATCATCACGTGAGTCGAGAATAGTTTCAGCGTTAAGCATCTCTATGCTAATCATATCAACTATACGATTCATGCTCGACCTTTCGGTCTCATGTGTTCCGAGGCCATGTCTGCACATGCTAGGCTTGTCAAGCTTAACTCGAGTGTTCCGCGTGTGCAACTGTTTTGCACCCGTTGTATGTGAACGTTGAGTCTATCACACCCGATCATCACGTTGTGTCTCGAAACGAAGAACTATCGCAACGGTGCACAGTCAAGGAGAACACAATTTTGTCTTGAAATTTTAGTGAGAGATCACCTCATAATGCTACCGTCATTCTAAGAAAGATAAGGTGCATAAAGGATTAACATCACATGCAATTCATAAGTGACATGATATGGCCATCATCATGCGCTTCTTGATCTCCATCACCAAAGGACCGGCACGATCTTCTTGTCACCGGCGTCACACCATGATCTTCATCATCATGATCTCCATCAACGTGTCGCCATCGGGGTTGTCATGCTACTCATGCTATTACTACTAAAGCTACATCCTAGCAATATACTAAACGCATCTGCAAGCACAAACGTAAGTTTAAAGACAACCCTATGGCTCCTGCCGGTTGCCGTACCATCGACGTGCAAGTCGATATTAACTATTACAACATGATCATCTCATACATCCAATATATCACATCACATCGTTGGCCATATCACATCACAAGCATACCCTGCAAAAACAAGTTAGACGTCCTCTAATTGTTGTTGCATGTTTTACGTGGTGACCATGGGTATCTAGTAGGATCGCATCTTACTTACGAAAACACCACAACGGAGATATATGAATTGCTATTTAACCTCATCCA
The DNA here is from genome assembly GCF_904849725.1 of Hordeum vulgare subsp. vulgare. Taxonomy (NCBI): domain Eukaryota; kingdom Viridiplantae; phylum Streptophyta; class Magnoliopsida; order Poales; family Poaceae; genus Hordeum; species Hordeum vulgare. The sequence goes on from NC_058524.1 coordinate 138,313,533, forward strand.
AGGACCTCCTCGGTCAAATACGATTCAACTAAAGTTGGAGAAACCGACACTCGCCGGTCATCTTTGAGCAACGGAGTTAATCGTAGCGATGAAACCAGTCTCTCGTAAGCGTACGAGTAATGTCGGTCCGAGCCGCTTCGATCCAACAATACCACTGAATCAAGAAAAGACTAAGGAGGGCAGAAAAACGCAAATCACCGCCCACAAAAACTTTTGGAGAACGTCGCATGGGAAACAAAAAGTTTCCTATGCGCACGAAGACCTATCATGGTGATGTCCATCTACGAGAGGGGATTTCCGATCTACGTACCCTTGTATATCGCACAGCAGAAGCGTTAGGAAACGCGGTTGATGTAGTGGCACGTCCTCACGTCCCTCGATCCGCCCCGCGAACCGTCCCACGAACCGTCCCGCGATCCGTCCCACGATTCGATCTAATCTAGTGCCGAACGGACGGCACCTCCGCGTTCAGCACACGTACAGCTCGACAATGATCTCGGCCTTCTTGATCCAGCAAGAGAGACGGAGAGGTAGATGAGTTCTCCGGCAGCGTGACGATGCTCCAGAGGTTGGTGGTGATCTAATCTCAGCAGGGCTCCGCCCGAGCTCCGCAGAAACGCGATCTAGAGGTAAAACCGTGGAGGTATGTGGTCGGGCTGCCGTGGCAAAAGTTGTCTCAAATCATCCCTAAAACCCCACTATATATAGGAGGGAGGGAGGGAGAAGGAAGCCTCAAAACCTAAAAGTTTGGCCGAAATTGGAGGTGGAGGAGTCCTACTCCAATCCTACTTGGAGTAGGATTCCACCTTCCCACTTGGAAACTCTTTCCACCTTTTGTTTTTTCCTTCTCAAACCTTATGGGCCTTAGTGGGAAATTATTCCAGCCCACTAGGGGCTGTTTTATCTCTTCCCATAGCCCATGAGACCCCTTGGGGCGTGACACCCCTCCTGATGGTCCCCGACACCCCTCCCGGCACTCCTAGTAAACTACCGATGAGCCCGAAACTTTTTCGGTAATGCACGAAAACCTTCCGGTAACCAAATGAGGTCATCCTATATATCAATCTTCGTTTCCGGACCATTCCGGAAACCCTCGTGACGTTTGTGATCTCATCCGGGACTCCGAACAACATTCAGTATCAACCATATAACTCAAATACGCATAAAACAACGTTGAACCTTAAGTGTGCAGACCTTGCGGGTTCGAGACCTATGTAGACATGACCAGAGTGACTCCTCGGTCAATATCCAATAGCGGGACTTGGACGCCCATATTGGATCCTACATATTCTACGAAGATCTTATCGTTTGAACCTCAGTGCCAAGGATTCATATAATCCCGTATGTCATTTTCTTTGTCCCTCGGTATGTTACTTGCCTGAGATTCGATCGTCAGTATCTGCATACCTATTTCAATCTTGTTTACTGGCAAGTCTCTTTACTCATTTCGTAATACAAGATCCCGCAACTTACACTAAGTCACATTGCTTGGAAGGCTTGTGTGTGATGTTGTATTACCGAGTGGACCCCGAGATACCTCTCCGTCACACGGAGTGACAAATCCCAGTCTCGATCCATACTAACTCACCGAACAACTTCGGAGATACCTGTAGAGCATCTTTATAGTCACCCAGTTATGTTGCAACATTTGATACACACAAAGCATTCCTCCAGTGTCAGTGAGTTATATGATCTCATGGTCATAGGAACAAATACTTGACACGAAGAAAACAGTATCAACAAAATGACACGATCAACATGCTACGTCTATTAGTTTGGGTCTAGTCCATCACATGATTGTCCTAATGATGTGATCCCGTTATTAAGTAACAACACTTGCCTATGGCCAAGAAACCTTGACCATCTTTGATCAACGAGCTAGTCAACTAGAGGCTTACTAGGGACAGTGTTTTGTCTATGTATCCACACAAGTATTGTGTTTCCAATCAATACAATTATAGCATGGATAATAAATGATTATCATGAACAAAGAAATATAATAATAACTAATTTATTATTGCCTCTAGGGCATATTTCCAACAAATGGATCCCCTGATGATCCCACTTCCTACCCGCAAGTGCCACCCTCTCAATTTTGGTCGTAGCAACACCGATGTGGTTCCCCTGTTCCGGCCGCCGTCGATCTTTGGAAGGAACAGAGGGGGATGCTCAAAATAGCAACACCCCCCTCCCTGCTAAGTTCCGTTCGTGTAGCGTAGTGGTAGGGGGTAGTTTTCTTGGTGGTGTGGTCGTGGGTTCGAATCCCCGAAGCCCCCCTTTTTATTTTTCTGTTTCATTGCTGGGGTTACTTGAGTAGGAGGGCTTAACCTGTTTCCTTCCCCACCTCTGTCGAAGAGCAGGCAGTAGCCCAGTGGTGTGGTGTATGGTGTGGCACTAGGGGGTCCTGGGTTCGATCCCAGTGACTCCCGTTTATTTTTTTGTGCTGTGTTGTATTTGTTGTTTTACTTGCATCTCTTGCACAACAAGTTATCTTGGGTGTATCAAAACCATTTGGTTTTACCCCATTTAATTTAGCTTGTGAATGTATATGTGGTGTGTGTAAGTGAAATATACATGTGGGTTTGTGTATGTGAGTAGTGTGGATATGCTCATGTTTGGTGTATGTGTGTGAGTGTAGTTGATGCATGTGTATGTGGGTGTAGTGTGAGTGTGTGTGTGTGTGCATGTGGTGGCACATGCATATGTGCAAGACGGCAGCCCTCTAGATGCACCTCTTGTTGGTGTGTGTGTGTGTGAGCACACATGATGATGTGTAGGTGTGTAGGTGTTCATGCATGTGTGTATGGCCATGAGTGCACCTATGCACTTGTGCATGAGGGCTAACCCCTCATGCTTGCCACTATGGTGTGATGTGGTGATAGATGGGCTTGTGTGTGTGCATGTGTAGGTGTAGGAGATGCTACATATGATTTCTACACATGTGATGATGTCTTATATAAGCATGTTGATTTCTATGTTGTTTTCGAGCTAGCTTTGTGCCTACTTGTTCCATGCAAGTACCCATGTATTATATATGCTTTTGGGGTATAATCATCCCAGGAATCCACTGGTGGAATCATATTTCACTTTAGAGCAACTTCATAAACTGTCATTTTTCTGTCTTGATAACATGTTTAGAGCTTAGTGTCATGTGGTGTGTTGGCCCTATGAGGATGAATCCTTGATGTGGAAGTAGTGGATGAACCCATCTACGGCATGGGGACTTTATTTTGTACATAGGAGTTTGTATGCACTTGTTGTGCCTTGTCAAAGTTGACACTTGGCTGAAATTGTCAACTTTGTGAAAATCTGTGATTTTCACTAAGTCTGAGAATCTGCGGTTATTTTCTTCCCTTGTTGATGTGGTTGCACAAGCTCATGTGTCGGGAATCAGCCCATGCAACAAGCTAAGGTTTGTGATCTTTTGGGTTTGTCTAGCTCTCTATTAAATTTCATGCTCTTTAACTTCCTGTAGATATCCTTTTGGAGGCTGCCAAAATTCTACAAAGCATAAGCAGCTGGTGATAATCTGAGATTTTCACTAAGTTCCAGAATTTGTTATTTTTGTCGAAGTTTGTGTTCATAGATCTTCCATGTGTTATGCCTTTGCAGTAGCTTCTTGCTCAGGATTGTAGAGCTTTTGAATGGCCACATATCTTGTTTGGCTCATTTGGGTGGTTGTAGGTACTTTGAATGTTGTAGACAAACTGCTATGATGTTGTTTAGAACAGATTGCATGTTTTAGTTGTTCTGAAGCTTGTGTGGGCATTGTTGATGGTGTGGTGCATTCCCATGCACCACCCCACTTATATTTGTTTGTTTGATCATGTGGCAACCTGGTAACACCAGGAGAGTGCCATTGGAGTGTGCTTGTGGTGGATTTGAACTGTAGGACTCCATATCTTGTTTTGTACTTTCCGGTTGATCCGTAGCTCCGTTCTCAACGTTCTTTATATTTTTTTGCATCTTTTATCGTGATGCACCTGTTCATTCCATTCTCATGCATGTCAAGATAGCTTAGTATGAAGTTCTGTCCAGAAATTTATCAACTCATCTCATGCATATGAAAGTGACTAGAATAGTCGTGCATGCTTCCTTCTCATCTCATGCATCATATTGTTTGCTGCATCATGTTGATTTGGTGTTCATTGGCTGTTATTTTTATCTTGGGTAGCACCGGGATCGGAGAGCGAGTACGTGGATTCTGGAGAGTACGTGTAAGACGATCAAGAGTAGTTCCAAGATGAAGACATCACAGGCAAGATGACCGTGACCTTGATATCGTATCTAGCTTTGTTATGCTTAGAATCACGTTTCCTTCAATATATGCTCGCTTCCTACCACTTGATAAAAATGCCTCATGTCATTGCCGTGAAACCCAAACACCTTCCCCTCCTAGCAAATGTTGTTTGGCTAAGTAGGCTTGCTCAGCTTCTAATGTATAGCTGTGCTAGTTGCAGGTGCCAGCTGTCTCATGTGATAACATGAGTATTTTGATATCATTATGCTTAAACTGCTATTTAATTAATGTACCTACATACTTGGTAAATAACGGAAGGCCTAGCCTTTTGCCGGGTGGTTTGTTCCGTTGTTGCCGCCTTAATTTCGGCTACCGGTGTTTGATTCCATAACTGATCGCTCCTAACACGTTCGGGGTTGTCATGGGGACTGACATCAGCTGTGCTTCCCTGGCAATGGCTCCAGAAAAGGGATGTTCCTACAATCTCTAGTGTTAGCTAGATGAATGCTTATGACAACGAACCTTCTCCTGCAATGGCACCATAAGAATGCTGCTAGCACTCCCCGGCAATGAAACTGGAAGAATGTTGTTGATGGCCCACCAGCGCGTGGGTTCGCAGCAGTTTTTGAGGGTAGAGTTTTTCGACCCAAATTTGTAGATCGCCTGAAGGAGGTGAGAGGATACTCTCGAGTATTAGGAGCTGAATTTGTCGGATTCAACCTGTAGCGACCCGACTCAAGACGAGTCAAGCCTGTGTGTTTCTGTGCCATCCCTGGATCAGTTTGCTCGCACACACAGTACATCAATGTATATATCAAAGTGCAATCACATGTAAATAGCGTAAAACTGATATATACCTTAAATATCTCAGCAGAAGCATTCAAGGGAGTGGAGTCCCAATAAACAAAAACGTATAAATGAAAAAGAGAGAACATTTTATATAGACATATTATATATCAAAATTTTCAGTATAAAATTTTCTAAAACATGAACATATTTTCAAAACCAAAAAAATACTTTTTTAAAAAATTATTTTTTTGCAATAACTTTAAAATGAAAAGGAATTTGAATTTCGAATAAATTGCAAATACTTAAAATTTGAATCAAGACATTGTCTCTCATTTTGGAGTGTCATTTTCCTCCTCTCGTTTGATTTTTTTTAATCAAAGGGTTTTGAAAATATTCGAACTCAAAATTGAAAAGGGATTCAAAATAGAAAATTTTGGGAAAGTCATTTTATTCCCTCTCAGTTTTTTGAGAAGTTTCAAATTCCACTCAAGTTTCAATCACTCAAACAAACAAACAATCAATCTAATAATTATATTAACATTCCAAAATTTATAATTTTGGGATGTTACAAACTACCACACTTAAAATGAATCTCGTCCTCGAGATTCGAAGAGGCTAGAAAGAAAAGGTTATGGTTTGGGGGGTCTTCTAACAAATCTAGTCTCCTGCAAAGTGGGGTGCTACCACACTTAAAATGAGAGTTACTGGTCGCTCAAATTTTTTAACAATCCTCTGGGGTCTTGGCATCTCGCTCGTCACATTCTTCATGGTAACTTCTTTGGTGAAGTTCTTCCATTATATTCATAATGTTTTCCATCAAAATCGAGTGCTCTTCTGTTGATATAAGCTTCTTCCGTCACTGGGTCTTCTTAACTGACAAGTCTCGTGAACATTCTAAATAACCTATTGATGATTCTCATGGTGGTCTACCATCTATGGTTATCCTGCAGAGAGAAGGGTCTTGGCTTCACCCTCGCCGTAAAATGTCCGACGCGTGACAACGATTGCCATGTACATGGGGCTTTCATCATACCATTCTAAGGTTTAAACAAAAGCTGCAAAGAACGTCGTCTCTCACTATGGGTAAGTCTCTCAGATTTACCATTCCGAATAGCAAGAGAATGATAATAGTAAGTCGTCATGGTGGCCAAGCCATGTCGCACTGAAATCATTAACTTGTATAAGGCTTAGTGAATCTCGTATTCTAACACTTGGGCATCCTCACAAGCGTTGCAGAGATTCTCTTGTCCACGAACGAAGTTCGGATAAACCATTGGTTCTGCAAGCTGAACAAAACATCTATCATTTCTTCACCACTCTCAGGTTGTCGTATGCTCCTAAGAAAACGTTTGCTGATACAAGTTTCCTTCTTCAAAAAGATAGTACTTGATCCTTGTTAGTCCCAGGGTCTGTTGGTTTCAGGAATACTTGGGGTAAATGTAACATGTCGCTGGGTAGTGGGTGGTTCCTTCACACAAGAAACAAGTCACCTAACTAGTTGGGCATTCCTCAGTTGGGTGATTTTCTTCACAATGAGTGCATCCATCCTTGTGTTCCTCCTGGGTGTGTCCTATTTCTCCACAGATCTTGCATGCACAAGCCTTCTTCTTCGGATTATCATAGCACTTCTGAATAAGACGGGATCTTAACATAGTCTTCTTGAATTCGTCCCAAGTTTCTGCTCCACTAAATCCTTGTATGGCATGGTGCATTTTCCACCAGATCGCATCACTTTGTGTAAAGTACTGAAGAGCGTGTTCCACTTCATACTTCCTTGAGATCAAGTTGCTCCCGAAGTGGTTCTCCATGTTCTGAATCCATATTTCAGCCTCCAGCTCGGTCATTGGTCCAGAGACTACAAGTCCAGCTTCATACTCCATCTGGTAGGGTTGAGGTTTTGGGGATGAGACGGGTAAGAGAGGGAGATACACACAATACAAACAATATTTTTGAGAATAGGTTTTAGTTGTGGCCGTCGGAGAACACACACCAATGACGGCTCACAAATCATCGTAACTAACGTGGGTATATAATTGGGGTTTGGACTTCTAATAAACATTGGAACGTTTCGGGGTCTTCGAGTTCTTTGGGTCTTGAGAGTCTTCAATTAGTGTAGCTTCAACTGCATGATGAAATCCTCTTTACTTTGAAGTGGGAGTCGGTTGGTCCTTCACGTGGTTAAAGGGGAAAGGGCGTTGTCTAACTATTTAAGGTGAGAGAGAACGTTTGATGAAATTAGAAGGTATGAGAAGTAAAGGATGTTCTTGAAAATATTTTTTTTGGAGAGATTCTTCCCTAAGGGATTTCCAGTTTCTAGGGTCACGTCCTACAGTCAACATGTGCTCTGATACCATTTCTGTAGCGACCCGACTCAAGACGAGTCATGACTCTGTGTTTCTGTGCCATCCCTGGATCAGTATGCTGGCACACACAGTACATCAATGTATATATCAAAGTGCAATCACTTGTAAATAGCGTAAAACTGATATATACCTTAAATATCTCAGCGGAAGCAGTCAAGGGAGTGGAGTCCCAATAAACACCAACAGCAAGTTGAGTGTAGACCGTAACCCTGAATCGTACTCTTACTCGTCGAAGAAAAATATCTGCAACATAAGACGTTGCAGCCGTGTAGGTCAGCATATTGAATATGCCGGCAAGTCACATATGAGAGGGAGTAAAATATCATCTATACTATATGCATATATGGAAGGTGGGGCTATAGGTTTTTAGCGAAAAGCAAGTTTTCTCCTACATCAAGAGAGGGCTAAAAGCAAAATGTTACTACATTGTTGGTTGTTAACGAGATGGTTCCACCAACCAATTCTCGTACCCATGTTGTCAATAATACCCACATCAATATTATTATTTGTGTTGAGAATTTCAGATAACTTCAGTTCCTTTGGCTCAAGTTGTCCTTGCCCGTGGACACGGCTAATCGATTAGGTTTGAGTACTCTGCAGAGTTTTGCACACGTTCCCCACAAGATTTGATCGCCTCCGTGTATGTCCTCGCACTTCAGGGTGTTTGAAGACCGGATGATCAAAACATGGTCTTTCAACGGGTCCCTCTGAATCCCTGTCGGTGCCCATCCATTCCTACCGTTCTTCTACATCTGCTAGCACCGACTGTCTAGAGTCGCTGCGTTGTCCAACCAAGCCAGAGCCCATAATGACTTGTGGTTGTGCAGATAAGCCTTGGGTCTTGAAAATATCCGTCCGTCTCTTTGAGCCTGGGTGAAGATTTCCGCAAGATGTCATGGCCGTCTCCAACATCTCGGGTCATCCACTGGTTTCTCCAGAGAGCCGATCAATCGTCCTTCACCCAGAGTTGCATTGCATCACGAGGTCTTGAAAAGTCTTGACTTAACCGGTCTTGGTTATTAAATTATTCTCGCATCACTCGTGGTAATCTCTCAACTAGAATCCCGTATACTCAAGCATAGCAATATGAAATTTGTCGTCCCGGGCCAAGTAACGGGGTTGTTGGGTGCCTACCACATGATACTACAATATGTAACCATAATTTCCAAGTACCTACTCAGCATGCAATTGGACATAGGATGGTAGAACTACGATGCATAAAACATAGGTGATACATGATTAAATGACTTGCCTGGTATTACTTGATGAAGATAGTCTCTCTCAAAATCCTGATAATTCTACTCGCCACACTCCGAGCAATCTATCGTAAACGAATAGCATTCAATAAACATTCATGCCAAAAAGGAAGAATCAAAAGAACATAAGAACAAAGCATGTCTTGGTGCAAAATAACAGCGTACTAAGGTTTAATAAAAAGGTCCTAAGTGTGTTGTAAAGTGAAGGTGCATGAATGAGATCAAAAGAGGTAATGGACAATGAACTATTGCTATATAAGCTCGACTTGCATACACTATGGGAGATGATCAAAAATATTGGGAGAACAACATGAATGTTGTTTGAAAAATAGTATAAGACATAAGAATTTATTTGTAGAAAGAATTTCTTGAAATGGACCACTACAACTACAACACAAGTTATAGCGAATTGAAGTATGAATTGAATTTCCATTCAAAAGGTCAAGAGAAGTTGAACTGAACTACGATGGTTACGTACAAAAATATATGACATGAGTGTTTAGGGGTAAAAGGAATCGATTTAAAACGTGGTACGATTTGCAAGATAAGATCAAATGAATGTTCGAATACAAATTTGAATTGCTCAAATTTGTAAGGTTCAAAGGTCGAAACTAATGATGCTACTGGATATAGGAGATCAATATGAGCGTGTAGAAAAAAGAATTACTAGATTTGAAATAGCGGATCAAAAGATACAAATACTTCAATATAACATTGAATCGGCTTAGAACGATGTGAACACTTTTGGGCACTAATAGATAAATCTGATTTGATCAAAATTATAAGTTGAAAAGTTAAAACTAATGATACAAACGGGGAGATTACTTTGATACGAATCTGACGCAATTGGATTCATCTAAAATGGAGCTACGGATAAAAAGATATGATCAAAAGAAGTTTGAATATGAATATGAACAAATTTCCAAATTTGAAAATTTCAAAAAGTTGATATTATAGGTTCACAGGATAGGTGGGATCAAGACGAAACTCTAGGCGTTGGTTTCATCTAATTCGGATAAACGAGTAAAAAGTTATGGCTATTTGAAAAATCAGGCCCAAGCTGTTTTACGGAATAAAAGTGCTACGTCTAAAAGAATTCTAGTACTAATGTGTAAATATGAAGACTAATTAATATATCTAATTACTCTACCGTATACTATTGTAGGAATACTAGTCTAGTAATAATAAACTACGGGAGTATAAAAAAATACGAAGAAAAATACCTTTAGAATGCAGAGTAAGAATTAATTCCAATGAGGAGACGACTTCTAGAAATCCCGCCGAAGAGAAGAGAATATTTTTATTTCATAAACCTAGTCAAACCAAAATATTGATTTAATAAAAAATAGATGATTTTTTGGATGCTCCTATGGGTCTATATTTATAGGTGGAAGGAAGGTCTAATGGTGCATAGATAGGCAATGTGGGACTAAACATATACGTAATATAGGCAAACTAGAAAACAAAAAGAAGAAGTGCCGCATGGGCCATGGATTCGGCCAGCCTTGGTGAGTAGTACGGCCAGGCGCGGCCTATGTTTTTCTTTTTTGCGAATGAACAATTTTTTTTAAACAGAGAAGAAAAACGTATAAATGAAAAAGAGAGAACATTTTATATAGACATATTATATATCAAAATTTTCAGAATAAAATTTCTAAAACATGAACATATTTTCAAAACCAAAAAAAATACTTTGTTAAAAAATTATTTTTTTGCAATAACTTTAAAATGAAAAGGAATTTGAATTTCGAATAAATTGCAAATACTTAAAATTTGAATCAAGACATTGTCTCTGATTTTGGAGTGTCATTTTCCTCCTCTCGTTTGATTTTTTTTAATCAAAGGGTTTTGAAAATATTCAAACTCAAAATTGAAAAGGGATTCAAAATAGAAAATTTTGGGAAATTCATTTTATTCCCTCTCATTTTTTTGAGAAGTTTCAAATTCCACTCAAGTTTCAATCACTCAAAGAAACAAACAATCAATCTAATAATTATATTAACATTCCAAAATTTATAATTTTGGGATGTTACACAACCACACCTGAAAGATTAGTATCTGCAAGCACAGTAGTAACAACAAAGTAATATGATAACAACGGTGTCAGAAACGATCTGTTGACGGCAGACTATTCCTAACAATTGTATCAATGGTGCTTCCGTTGCCGCGTTAACGGAAGTTGTCAATTCCCGTCAACGGTGTGGCGAACCAACAGTGTAGCAGGTAGTAGCTGTGTAACGAGCAATACCAGTGGCAAGGAACAACAGTAGTGACAGCAGTAGCCAGTAGCAACAGTAGCAAGCGACAGTAATAGAAACAGTAGCAGCAGAGCAAAACAAGTAACAGCAGTAGCAACAGTAGTAGCAGCAACAGCAGAGCAAGACAAGTAACAGCAGTAGCAACAGTAGTAGCAGCAGCAGCAGAGCAAGACAAGTAACAACAGTAGCAATAGTAGTAGCAGCAGCAGCAAGACAAGTAACAGCAGCAGTAACAGTAGTAGCAACAGTAGGACAAACTCGTAGGCAATGGGTCGGTGATTTGTTTGGATGATATTCATTATGCAACAACTATAACATGGAGAGATATGTGGCTAGCTCCCATTCGTCAATGTGATGTAGGCATGCATTCCGTCTGTCGTCATACGTGCTTAGGGAAAAAACTTGCATGACATCTATTGTCCATCCCTCCCGTGGCAGCGGGGTCCAAAAGGAAACTACAGGGTATTAAGGTTCTCCCTTTAATAAAGAACCGGACCAACGCATTAGCACTTGGTGAACACATGAACTCCTCAAACTATGGTCATCACCGGGAGTGGTTCCGGTTATTGTCAATCCAGGGTTGCCGGATCATAAAACATAGTAGGTAACTACAACTTGCAAGATCGGATCTAAAACACACATATATTGGTGACAACATAATAATTTCAGATATGAAATCATGGCACTCGAGCCCTAGTGACAAGCATTAAGCATGGCAAAGTAGTAGCAACATGAAATCTCAGAACATAGTGGATACTAGGGATCAATCCCCATAAAAAATAACTCGATTACATGATAGATCTCATCCTACTCATCACCGCCCAGCGAGCCTACGAATAGATCACTCACGAACGACGAAGAGCTTCATGGAATTGGAGAGGGAAGAAGGTTGATGATGACGATGGCGACGATTTCCCCTCTCCGGAGCCCAAGACGGACTCCAGATCTGCCCTCCAGATGAAGAACAGGAGGTGGCGGCGCCTCCGTATAAAAAACGCGACGAAAACTTCTCTTTTTATATTTTCTGGGACGAAAGACAACTTTATAGAGCTGGAGTTGGGGGCGGCAGGTGCCTGTGGGCTCCACAAGCCTGCCCACCGCCACCAGGGGGTGGTGGCGGAGCAGGGGCTTGTGGCCCACTGGCCCACCCCCTAAGGTGGATCCCGGCGCAGGTATTTTTGATATTTTCCAAAACTGCTCCCCGTAAATTTTCAGGACGTTTGGAGAACTTTGATTTCTGCACAAAATAACACCAAGGCAATTCTGCTGAAAACAGCGTCAGTCCAGGTTAGTTCCATTCAAATCATGCAAATTATAGTCCAAAACAAGGGCAAAAGAGTTTGGAAAAGTAGATATGTTGGAGACGTATCAAGGACACCCTTGATAAATCGTGTAGTGTTAAGGCTTGTCCAGCAGGATCCAAGATTGGTTTTAATTTGCTAATCACCTAATAATAATTTGCATACAGAATAGCTACCTCGAGGATTTAATCAACAACCCGGGCGAGTGCTCCTCATGAGTGTTGGTCCCACCTGAGCGATGTCCAGGGCCCCATGGTCACCTAGTGGTTTAGCCAACCCGACGTCTAGCTCATCCGTCGTGTCCAGAGACTGAGATACGCGGCTCTTATCGGGGTCGTTGACACGATGGCAGGTCCTGCTAGGTTCGTCTTACCTTAGCTATATATCTTGCGTATAGGAATCTCGGTGAAACTTTGGGTCTCCTCAAAGTTGAGGTTTTCCTCTAAGGAATCCGACGAGATCACGAGATTCGTGATAGAGGATTACTTTGCAGCCCGTGACCGTTTGTGATGGACTAGTTGGAGCACCCCTGCAGGGTTTAATCTTTCGGAAAGCCGTGCCCGCGGTTATGTGACAAACATGGATAATTTGTTAACATCCGGTTCTACATAACTTGAATTGACTCTAATAAAACTGCCAACTGTGTGCGTAACCGTGACTGTCTCCTTCGAAGACCTCTCTTCGATCGAGAACACGGTGGGATTATGTTTGACGTAAGTAGGTGTTCAGGATCACTTAGTGATCACCTAGCCTCGACCGCTCGCGTAGACCACAATATCTATAACTTTGGTCATCGTAAGTTAGCCGCCATATAAGCTTAGGATGCTGCAACCTATACACTGAACCTTCCTCACCTAATAACTTGACTAGTTTCGGTACCAAGGTCATCCGATTGCTGAGTCCCCGTGGCTCACAATTTACTGCAACACCCCAACAGGTACAAGTACGCCTGACGCAGGAGATCCAGATGGCACGCAGCTGGCGTGGCAGTACGATGAGGAGAACGACCGACTGTACGTGAACTATCCGGAGGACTGAGACCGTGGTTGTGATCGTGGGCCAGCATGCGGTATATCATAGTCTTTTCCTTGTTTCATGTTGTCTGTAGCGCGACTAACTTGTCTGAATAATTGTGTGGATGTAAATCTTATATTTACTATGTCAGATGGAAAATGTCTGCCCTATTTGTCATTCTTCAATTATGTATTATTATGATTATCTCGCTTGCGAAACGTTTAGATGCACCTCTTTCCCTTTTGGGGCATCACCCCCAAAATAGGAAAGGGTCGCATCTCAGTCGTTACACATCGGTTGCAGGTTCATCAGCCTCAGGTGCATCAGCTACAGGTTCTTCATTTTCTAATCTCAGTTTGTAAACAAGGATGTGATGTAGGATTGCACACTCGCATCACATACGGTCGGGCGGGGGATGAGATGCCGGCCAGCATACCTGCATCGGCAAGGGCGAGACCATAGTTGGACGTTGTCCTCTGCCTCCTACAAGCTCTATATACACTACAAGGCTATCCAAACAACTCATGAAAGAAGTACACGCCATCTAATCTACTCATTAACGCAGGTACACTTCTTGCATATATGTTGGATAGAACCTCTAATCAGCTGCACACTCCATGGTACAAGTTCTCCAATTAGTATGCTCCTTAGTGACAGGCAGAAGCTACAAAAACTATTATGTACAGATTAGTGTTCTTATTCACATAAAGTTCTTAATTAGAAGACAACAAATCATAATGTGACATCATATTAGTTCACAAAAAAACCCTGAATTAAATAGTTTTCTTGTGAGGCTTAATGTCAAGCGAACCCTACAAAGATTAGTATGTATATAGTGGAAAACATATTGTGTGATTGCTATCAAAAATTTAGAGTAATAGAGAAATTATATGGCCAAGGAAAATGGAAAATATGCTCCTCATGTCTGACTGTTGTCAATGATATTCTCTTTCATAAATAATAACAAAACCTTCGGAGTATTACTATAAATCTAATGTAGCTCATCGAATCAAGTTCCATTAAAGTTTAAATCCATTTTTTTGGATAATTGAAATTTTTAATCGCATCATCCATATCACAAGGGAAATTGTGCAAATTTGTGTTTATATTTTAAAGTTTAATCAATTTACACATCATCAGGTTGAATGGTTCTTATGACTTTTATGGGTATAGCTAATTGATATCACACATGACAAGCATGCTTTTTTTAAATAATCCGGGATAAACCACTGTGTTGATCGTCTTAGCAAAAGTTCTTATTTTCTAATCTCAGTTTGTAGGACATGGTTGCAGCTTCAGATGTAGATATGTATGCATGCCTTCACAAGACTATGCAATGCCAGGATTTGAGGGGTTAGTGAGCTTTTAATGTTGTTTGGAATCAGCAATGTATATTATAACTTTTCTAATGTATATTTGAGAGTATACGTGACATACTTAGGAATTTGTATCTTCATGTTTTACCAATGTACATATCCTAATGTTGAGAAAATTATCGAAGCATCAAGATATCTAAGCATCAAGATGTGTGTTTCATTCATCATAATAATTAGAGTAATATGGTTGGGCTAATCTGGAGAGTCCAATTTCTCATTTCTTACTGACATTCCGCCTAATAGTTATGTATTTACCTCCAAGGTGAAAGAACTACACAATAAGCATCAACATATAAATAACTAACTGCAATGTCATTACCTAGCACCATTCATCTAAGCAAGTATGGATTTGTTAGGCCCAACTTTTCCGTTAACTGCATGTAGGGTCTGCATTGGTAGACCTTCGTATTGTTGGAATAAATAGGCTACTGGAAAGACTGTTTAAGATGAATATTCTTTCCTTCATTTGCTCTATTAAACTTAAATAAACTTACTTATTTATCTAATGTGATCCATTAAATACGCGCAATGGGTGAGAAGATTTCCTCAATAGATTGTTAATCAAGGCGCAGTTTGTCCACTCTGTGAATTTATAGTTACTTTTCCTCATATATAATGAAAACTGTACCTCAAATTCAGATTTTAAAAAGTGGTTATATTAGGAGGAAACTACTGTACTTATACTATATAGAAACCCATCGAGGTGTCACAACTATTCATTTATCCTTATACTATATAGAAACACTCATATATTTCTCTGTTGTTATAGAATGCATATATTATCTTACAATATTTACTATTCCATATGGGATATCTAAGACCATGCAATTTTTTAGTAAATACAGAAGTGGACTGTCTCAGCTTTGGTCGTCCCCTAAACTTAAGGGGCCTTATAAGACTCTAATTACACGTAAACACAATATTGAACACATATACTATCTAATTGGATGAACGTATCTCACTCGTCCCGTCTATGTCTAATAAAGAAAAACATTTTACATGCATATTTAACTACAAACACTAAAACTATATGTTTATTATTTTCCTACACAAGCAATTTAAGTAAAATTTCTGATGCAATAATAAATAAATAATGCCCTAGCCAGTGCGGGTGCACGGGTTGATGACTAGTAATCAGAATGAGAATATCCAATGAGGTGAAGATTTGAGCCCTTGGGGTACCATAATCCAAGTGTTGGTGTGTGAGCTAGATATCGAAGAATATATTTCACAGCCTTATGGTGTGATTCCTTCAGTTTTACTTGGAGACGTGCACACATGCAAACACTAAGCATAATGTTTGGCCTAGATGCACATATGTACAATAAAGAGCCAATCATAAAGCGATATACTTGTTGATCAAAATCAGTACCATTTTCATCAGTGGAGATGTTACTGTTGGTAGGCATTGGAATTTTGACGCCTTCGCATTCATTCAATCATGCCGAATTTCTTCTGCACATCCTTGAGGTATTTCTCTTGAGAAATGAAGATTCCATTGCATTGTTGACGAATTTCAAGCCCTAGAGAGAAGTTCAGCTCCCCCATCACGGACATTTGACATTCTTCACCCATCATGTAGGCAAATTCATCACTGTAATGTTTGTCAGTACAACCAAAGATGATATCGTCCACATATATTTGGCATACAAATAGTTCATTATCATAGGATTTTGTGAAAAGAGTGGGATTGAGTGAACCGGGTTTGAAGCCTTTCTTCACTAGGAATTCCTTCAATGTATCATACCATGCCCTAGGGGCTTGCTTGAGGCCATAGAGTGCCTTTTTGTGTCTGAAGACTTTTTGTAGATGCTTCAGGTCTTCAAAACCTGGGGGCTGAGCAACATCACTTTTCACATCCATTTTGATATAGTGTAATATTGTGATGATTATCATAAGCAAGCAATATACGAATAGCTTCAAGTCTAGCAACAGGTGCAAAAGTTTCATGAAAGTCAATTCCTTGAACTTGTGTGTAGCCTTGGGCTACAAGTCCGTCCTTGTTCCTCACAACCTGACCATCCTCATCTTGCTTGTTTCGATAGATCCACTTGGTGCCGATTACATTGTGCTTGCGAGCATCAGGTGTTTTGACGAGTTGCCAGACGTCATTCAACTTGAGTTGAAGAAGTTCATCTTGCATGGCTTGAATCCACTAAGGTTCAATGAAGGCTTCATCAACTTTTGAGGGTTCTGTGATAGACACAAAGGAGAAATGCCCACAAAAGTTAATCAAATGTGAGGCTTTTGAGCGAGTGAGGAGCCCTCGCGCATTAATCTCATCGATGATTTTGTCAATTTCCACTTCATTTGCAATCCTCAGATGCGTCGGTTGAAGACTTTGGTTGGTCTGAGGAATTTAATCTGGTGAAATTTCCTTAGGTGCACCCGTTGTAATTTCATCATTGTTGGGGACGACTTCCTCAACTGGGGGTTGTTCCTTAGTAGGAATGATATCTTCAGTATCCTTGTGCTTAATAGCTTCCTCAGGAGTCAATTTATCTAGCACAGGAGGCATTTGCTCTCTTTGAGAGCCATTAGTTTCATCGAACCACACATCTACAGTTTCAACAACCTTGTTGTGATAGGTGTTGAAGACTCTGTAGGTGTGCGAGTCCTTTCCGTAACTAAGCATAAAACCCTCATGTGATTTTGGTGCAAATTTTGAGCTATGGTGAGGATCTCTAATGCAGCATCTTGCATCGAAGACTTTGAAATAACTTACATTGGGTTTCTTGTCAGTGAGGAGTTTGTATGAAGTCTTCTTAAGGAATTTGTGCAGATATACCCTGTTGATGATGTGGCAAGCAGTATTGATTGCCTTAGGCCAGAAGCGACGAGGAGTCTGATATTCTTCTAGTATAGTCGATGCCATTTCAACCAGAGTCCCGTTCTTGCGCTCAATGACGCCATTCTGGTGAGGAGTATAAGGAGCAGACAGTTCATAAGTAATACTAAGTTCATGAAGAAAGTCATCGAGGCATGTATTCTTGAATTCTGTCCCATTGTCACACCTGATTTGTTTGATCTTGATGTCAAAGTTCGTTGAGGTCCTTGAGTAAAATCTTTTGAAGACTTCCTGCACTTTAGTTTTGTAAAGAATTATATGAACCTAAGTATAATGAGAATAGTCATCAACAATGACGAAGCCATATAGAGATGCTGCATTGGTTAGAGTAGCCTAGTGAGTAGGTCCAAAGAGATCCATGTGAAGCAATTCAAAGGGACAAGTAGTATCATGATGGTCTTTGAGGGGTGTTTGGATCTTGTCATCTTTCTAGACTCACAAGCCCCGCAGAGATGGTCGTTGAGGAATTTGAAGGTTTCGATGCCAATGACAAGCTTGTTCTTTCCTACTGTGTGCAAATTCATCATGCCTGCATGACCAAGTCATCGATGCCATAGCCAGCCATCTGAAATTTTTGCTAGTAGACACGTGGCTGGCTGAAGACCTTCAGAAAAATCAACAATATATAAGTCTCCTCTCCTAAATCCTTCGAAGACTTCGGATTTCTCACATTCCATGATGACTACACATCTATATTTTCCAATGATGACAATCATATGAAGACCACATAGAATTGAGCCTGGCATGAGGTTAAACCCAAGGGATTCAACAAGCATGACTTTGTCGATGTGACCGTCCTTAGAGATAGCCACTTTACCAAGTCCCAATACCTTGCTTTTACCTTTGACGACGTAGGTGATATGCTTCAGTGGTGATGAAGTCAGTGGGATATTCATAAATAGGCTTTTGTCACCAGTCATGTGATTTGTACACACACTATCAAGAACCCATTCTGTGGTCTTGGGTTGGTCATCTTGAAGATGAATTAGTATTGCTTACCATCTCATATGCTTCACATTAAAGAATATGATGTCAACTTCATTAGACTTGAATTCGATCACATAAAATATATTATAGACATAATGAGGATGTGTGAAGTTATAGATCATTTCGTCATGATTTAGCTTGAAACCTATCAAGCAATTTCCTGAGGTCTCCAGCAAATTCCTCCGATGATGACTTTCATTTGGAGACCTGACGTGCATACGTGATTATTTTGATTTCTTCACCACCCACATCTAAAGAGGTCCGCCTTTAGTTGGAAGGTTCCATTTGTCGTAAATTACTTGTCAAAGATGGGATATCTTGGCTGTAAAGAATTTATCATCCTGCAAGGACCATATGAGAATTGAGGCATTGAGGCTAATGTACTTCTTTTAACAAGAAGGAGGTTAGAGTACTCAAATGAATAGGTAGAGAAATTCTTTGACGACTTGTGAACATAGTGATTTGAGGAATAATGCACATATTCATGTCCTTTGTAGTTTCCCTACATATCAGAAGCATTAGTGTGAGTATGAGCATAGATTTGGCCGTTTGAGGAATTTGATCCTCGTGAAGACTTTGGTCCACCTGAAGAATTCGATTTGGGGTTCCCGTTCTTCACTCGTGGTGTCATGAGGACATTCACCTAAAGACTTTCCAAGATGATTTTGGGGACCCAGATTTTCCTCAAGAGTGGTCCATTCCTACAGTTAGTTCCAACATATCTAGCAAATACCTCACCAGCTTGATTTTTGAACCGTTTATAGTTAGAGTCAAATGACTCATTAGAGGAATACGACATTTCATATGCAATGCCTGTTAGGATGGATGGATCAACGGGATGTCCTTTTGCAGCAACCCATGAGGTTTTGGGATACTACTTAGGTTTCCAGTATGACCCAGCAAAATTCAATTTCCTTTCAAAGGAAATACCCTCTTTCTCTGGTTTCTGTTCAGAATCTGCTTTTTTAGCACATCGCGAAGGGTTTGATGCCCTTTGAGGCTTTTGTATATGCCTGTCAAATACAATTCCTTCAGCCCTACATTTTCATTAGTGACATTTTTGGTTTCCTCAGGTTAAGAATTTGTTACCATAGAAACAGTTGAAGAATTTGTAACGATAGAAGCATTTGAAGTTTCAGGTGAAGAATTAGCAGTTTCACGTTCGATGCATTTCAGACATGGTGGAATTAATTATGCCTGAGTGGTACCGATCTGTTGAGCAATGAAAGAATCATTTTCGATTGGAAGATCATCAAGAGACATTCTTAGATTCTCAAGGTCTAGATTCCTTTTATTAAATTCATAGGAAAGATTCTCATGATCAACCAAGAGAGTGACATAACGTTCTTGAAGACTATCAAATCTAGACAGAAGACTTTGAACATCTTAAGTGAGGATTTGGTCTGATTCATTTCATCAGTCAACAGGTCATCGCTTTTGTCTAGCAGTTTCTGAAGTTTTTTAGTAACACTTTGTTTCTTAGTGGCAATATTAGCAAGTTCATAGTAACTGGGTTTTTGAAAGTCACCAGGTTTACAGTCACTAGAATCAGAAGAGGAAGTGTGGCTTGGTACCTTTGAACCTTTTGCCATGAAGCAATAGGTGGGAGCAAAGTCATCATCATAGTCATCAGTGGTGGTCACGTTGTCATTTTCTTCAAGGTTGAAGATGGACTTGCTGATGAATGTAGTAGCAAGGGCTAGGCTTGCCACACCAAACTCTGACTCCACTTCAGAACCTTCCTTTTCATCATATTCCTTAGATTCTTCTTCACAATCCATTTCCTTGCCAATAAATGCCCGAGCCTTTTAGAAGTTGGTCTTCTTGTGTGATGAGGACTTTGACGTTGAGGACTTTGAAGACTTCTTCTTTTTCTTCGAGTCATTAGAACTGTCATCGTTGTACTTCTTATTCCTTGATTCCTTCACCCAACAAGGACAATCAACAATGTAG
Organism: Hordeum vulgare subsp. vulgare; assembly: GCF_904849725.1. NCBI lineage: Eukaryota > Viridiplantae > Streptophyta > Magnoliopsida > Poales > Poaceae > Hordeum > Hordeum vulgare. The sequence goes on from NC_058524.1 coordinate 138,333,918, forward strand.
TGACAAGATTTCTTGCATTTATGATAGGTTCTTTTCTTGTAGTCCTCACGTGAAGATTCTGATTTCCTCATATCTGTTCTTGAAGACCTTCTGAACTAGACACGGCTTGAGAACTTTTGGAATTTCCTCATGAGCATAGCAAGTTCCCGACCAAGTTCTTCATATCACCAAGACTACAGTTAGAGTCTTCTTCTACAGACGAGGAAACGGCCTTTACGTTGAGCGCACGAGGTCTTGAATAGCTTGGTACTTAAAGGTCTCTCTTCTCTTCTTGTTGGAATTCATGACTATTGAGTCTCTCAAGTATATCAACAGGATCAAGCATCTCGTAGTCTCTTTGTTCTTGGATAATCAGAACTAGCGTGTCAAATGATGGATCAAGGGATCATAGAAGTTTGTTCACAACCTAATGGACTATGATGTCTCTGGCTCGAAGAGCCTGAAGGTCATTGGAGATGTCAGTCAAGCGATGAAAGGTATCGTGGAAACTTTCATTATCAAGTCTCTTGAAGAGGTTGAAGAGATTGCGAAGAACATCAACTTGAGAGTCACGGTGTGTGGAGACTCCCTCATTGATCTTGGACAGCCTTTCCTAGATAAGATTTTGCGGAGGCCAAAGCACTCACTCTGCCATACTAACCTTTGCTCAGATGTCCATAGATGATATTATTCGCTTGAGAGTCGAGTTGCTTGAATCTCTTCACATAAGCGGCAGTGATAGTTGAAGTGAGAGAGGGAACACCATTTTCCCCAACATACCAGAGATCGTTATCAATTTATTCAATGTGCATGCGCATATTGTTCTTCCAGTAGGGGAAATCCTTTCCTTCAAAGGTAGGACAACCCGCAGTAACCTTGATCATACCTGCGGTCAACATAACTAAAATTCCAGGCGGTTAAACCAAAATCACACACAACAAGGGAGTACCTTGCTATGATACCAATTGAAAGTGTGTTATATCTACTAACGGGGGGGGGGGGCTGAATAGGCGATTTTTACAAATTGATCACTGAGGAAATTCCTAGTGAGGAAAGTTCTCAGTCATGAGCTGAGTGCAGCGGAATAAGTACTCAAACAAATATGCAAAAGTGACTATAGGTCAGTCCACAAAGTGAGTTGAAGAGTTCGATTTGCACAGGTCGCGTGAAGAGGATAAGAAGGTGATGAATAACTTAAGTGAAGAATTTGAGGAGAGGAATTCACAGAAAGTCTTCAGTCAAATTCTTCAATTAGTAGAGATCAAAGTCATCAACATGCAATTGAGGAAATGAAATAGTAGAACAAATAGAACTCGTACCTCAATGAAGATAATGGTTTGATGACCAAGGTTCCAACTATTGTGACAGTCATACGTCTGGTTTGGAGCAGCTTGATATTCAAATGAAAGGACACACAGTCCCGGGACACACAGTCCCTCCCGTATTCTCCTAGAGGTAAGGACACATAGTCCTATCCCAACACTCGTGGTAAGTCTTTAGGGAAGACTTCCAAACCCTGACAAACTGGGTCACATGGTGATCCATAATTGATCGATGGATGCTCTAGACCATTGACGCCTAACCGTCTAGAGGATGCACAATCCTCAAAGTTAACAAGCATCGGTTCCACACATGAACAATCTCTTCAGTGATGCACAATCACTTTGAGGTTTTTTGGTTTTGGTTTGGGTATTTGGGGTTTTTCCTCACTTGATGATTTTCGCACAAATGTTAGTTTCTCTCAGAGCAGACAACAAGCTAGAGGTTGTGGGGCGGCTATTTATAGCCTGGGAGCATCCCGACATTATATGACATAATTGCCCCCAATGATATGACCGTTGTGTGGATCGGATTGGGGACAGGTGGCGCATGGCGTGACAATGGTTGGAACTTCCAATTGTCAAAGTCCTCATGTCTCTCATGTTCCTCACTTGAAGGATTTGGTATGTGTAGGTTGAGTTGAGCATCATGAGGAAATCTTTCCTTACTATTACCTCGACCCCCTTTAGCAGTACGGTGTTCCTATGACTCAAGGAAGAAGAAAATGAAAATGAAAGAGTAAATCTTCAAACTTCAAAGTCTTCAGAGCATTTTCTTTGGGATACACCGAATTGCTCTTCTTCAATGTCTTCATGAGGAATAGCAATTGTTTCGCTATCAAAGTCTTCAAGGAATGGCTACAGTCTTCACCGGAAAACATATGATTAGGGGTCGATATTATTCGAATAACTCAAACTCCTCAGCGAGTTATAGATCCTGTGTATACTCACAATCATGTTAGTCTCTTAACCTATAAGTCTTCAATCCACCAAAATCACTAAGGGGCACTAGATGCACTTACAAGCTTCGACTGCACGTAGTAGTCGGCGAACTCGGCCAGGACCACGTGCACCCCTGCCGCAAGTGCAATGGAGATACCCTTGATGGTGGCGTCGCTCGCCACCACCCATGACTCCTACGCCTAGGTTCGGGAACCGGCTCCGGCTCCGCTCGGAGCTAACCGCCCTGGCAGGACCAATAGGGTCCCGGTGCCGGACGGCGGCATGCGGCTCAGTACTTGTCACAATCGGGGCACTGGCACCTCCACTAGGCCTTGTGGCGACAACTCCCGGCGGAGACGAAGGTACTCAATGTGATCTTTGTTGACGTTGCTGACCTCCCACGCTCCCCTGGTGTCCATCTGCTGGCTTGGGGCAGGCTCGCGTGCAGCGGCGGTGTGGTTGGAGCTAAAGAAGTTCCCGAGCGGGGGCCCAGGCGTCGTTGGTGACACGCGGCGGTCTCGAGGTACGGGCGGCGTCCGCTCGTTTCACCTCTCTCTCCGGGCCGAGAAGGAAGGCGAGGGGCGGGGGGCAATGAGGGCGGAGTACCTGCTCCGTGCCCCTCCCCTCCATTTGAACCCCTGCATCACAAGTAGGGGAGTGGATCAGTTGCACACGATCTCCACTCTCCCACCTCGTGTGGGCGAGTTAATGCATCCGGCAAGACTGACATGCGTCCTCCTCGGCCATAGCTGGTCACGCGCGCGGGCCAAGGCCGTGGCTAGGCGGGTTATATGTCTCCAACGTATCTATTGATTTTTATTGTTTAACGCTATTATATTATCTATTTGGGATGTTATATATGCATTTATATGTTGTTTTATATTATTTTTGGGACTAGCCTATTAATCTAGAGCCTTGTGCGAGTTTCTGTTTTTTCCACTTTTTTGAGCATTGCAGATAAGGAATATTAAACGGAGTCCAAACGGAACAAAATCTCCATAAATATTTTTCTTGGACCACAAGACACGCAGCAGACTTGGAGTAGGGGGCAGGGGAACTGACGGGAGGCCACAAGCCTGAAGGACACGCCCTGGGGGAGACCGCGCCCCTTGGCTTGTGCCCCCTGCAAGTATCCTAATCCTATTCTTTGTTCTATAAATTTCCAAATATTCCCGTATCGCCAAAAAGAGCCACAAAAATTATATTACGCCGCCGAGAGTCTCTATTCCCGAGAAATCCAATCTGGGAGCCTTTTCCGGTAATTTGCCATAGAGGGAATTGATCATGGATTATACGCACTCTCACCCTTCCACCTTTGCTAGCCTCTCTAGTACCGCGGAACATTCGTCGGTACATTAAACCCACCTCCCCCAAAACAGACACCATATATTTTCCTCAAAACAGCCACCCTACCTACCTATTATGGCATTTTCATAGCCATTCCGAGATATATTGCCATGCAACACCATGGTCCCATTTTTATGACACGCACCATCACTTCCATATTGCTTATAGAGTCATACTTTGTTCTAGCTATCGAGTTGTAATATTTTCAGTTGCAAGTAAATAAAAGTGTGATGATTTGCATTATTTGAGCATTGACCCATGTGAGAAAAGGATGATGGGAGCTATGATTCCCACACAAGTTGGGATGAGTCTCCGGACTTTACAAAAAATGAAAGAGGCCAACGAAGCCCATAAAAAAAGTGGCCAAAGAAGCCCACCAAAAAAAGAAAAAAATGAGAGAAAGAGAGAAGAGACAATGCTACTATCTTTTTCCACACTTGTGCTTCAAAGTGGCTCCATTTTCTTCATAGAGAGTCTCCTATTTTGTTACTTTCTTATAACTAGTAGAATTACATCTTTTGCACGACCTCTTAGTTTTCTTTTTGAGCTTTCATACACTTATAGGTCTAGTGCATTTGTTACATGGGAACCCCTACTCACTCACATTAATATCTATTGATGGGCATCTCCATAGCCCATTGATATTCCTAGTTGATGTGAGACTCTTTTCTCCTTTTTTGCAACCTCCACCACACTCTATTCCACCTATAGTACTATATCCATGGCTCACGCTCCTGTATTGCATGAGCGTTGAAAATTTTTGAGAACATAAAAAGTGTGAACAATTGCTTGATTTTCATAGGGGTTGTTCATGATTTAGATACTTTGTGTGGTGAAGATGGAGCATAGCCAGACCATATGATTTTGCAGGGATAACTTTCTAAGACCATGCTATTTCGGAAGGAACCAATTACCTTATTAGTATTCTTGAAGCATTATTGTTTTTGTGTCAATATTAGACTTTTGTTTCTAGTCTTTTGGATCTGAATATTCATGCCAAAATAGAGAATATTACGTGGATAAATATTTTAGGTCGAATTCCACATCGAAAATTATGTTTTTATCATTTACCTACTCGAGGACGAGCAGGAATTAAGCTTGGGGATGCTTGATACGTCTCCAACGTATCCATAATTTTCTATTGTTCCATGCTATTATATTATTTGTTTTGGATGTTTTATATGCATTTATATGTTGTTTTATATTATTTTTGGACTCACATATTAATCTAGAGCCTAGTACCTGTTTCTATTTTTCCACATTTTTGAGTATTGCAGATAAGGAATATTAAACGGAGTCCAAACGGAACAAAAATCTATGGAAAGATTTTTCTTGGACCAGAAGACACGCATCAGACTTGGAGTAGGGGCAGGGGAACTGTTAGGAGGCCACAAGCCTGCAGGGCATGCCCTGGGGGGTGGTCGCGCCCCCTGGCTTGTTGGCCCGCTCCAGGTCTCCTATCCCTATTGTTCGGCCTATAAATTACCAAATATTCCCGTATCGCCAAAAAGAGGCTCGAAAATAATTTTACGCCGCAGGGAGCCTCTGTTCCCGAGAGATCCAATCTGGGAGCCTTTTCCAGTAATCTGTCGAAGAGGGAATTGGTCACGAAGGCCATCTACATCAACTCCATCGCCCCTCCGATGATGTGTGAGTAGTTCACCACGGACCTACGGGTCCATAGCTAGTAGATAGATGGCTTCTTCTCTCTCTCTCTTTGATCTTCAATACCATGTTCTTCAAGATCTTCATGGAGATCTATCCAATGTAATACTCTTTTGCGATGTGTTTGTCGAGATCCGATTAATTGTGAGTTTATGTTGAGATTATCCATGAATATTATTTGAGTCTCTTCTGAATTCTTATATGCATGATTTCATATCTTTGCAAGTCTCTTCGAATTATTTGTTTGTTTTGGTCAACTAGATTGGTAATTCTTGCAATGGGAGAAGTGATTAGTTTTGGGTTCAATCTTGCGGCTTCCTCACCCAGTGACATAGTAGGGGTAGCGAGGCACGTATTGTATTATTGCCATCGAGGCTAAAAATATGGGTTTTTCATCATATTGCTTCAGTTTATCCCTCTACATCATGTCATCTTACTTAATATGTTACTCTGTTCTTCATGAACTTAATACTATAGATGCAGGCAGGAGTCAATCGTTGTGTGGAGTAATAGTAGTAGATGCAGAATCGTTTTGGTCTACTTGACACGGACGTGATGCCTATATGCATAATCATTGCCTTTGAAATCTTCATAATTATTCGATTTTCTATAAATAGTTTTGTTGAGTCGTGTGATATGCAAAAGAATAAATATGTGGATAATAAAATTGTTAAATTAAAGCTATTTCCTTTCTCATTGCGAAATCGTGCCAAAACTTGGTTTTCATCTTTACCTAAAAATAGTATTGATTCATGGAATAAGTGTAAAGACGCTTTTATTTCCAAGTACTTTCCACCCGCTTAGAATGTCTCCCTTAGGAACGATATAATGAATTTTAAGCAACTTGATCATGAGGACGTTGCACAATCTTAGGAGAGGGTGAAACAAAATATTAGGAACAGCCCCGCGCATGGTTTGAGCTTATGGATGATTATACAATTGTTTTATGCGGGATTGAATTTTCCTTCTAGAAATCTTTTAGATTCCGCCGTAGGTGGAACATTTATGGAAATCACATTAGGATAGCTACTAAACTCCTAGATAATATTATGGCAAATTATACTCAGTGGCATACCGAAAGATCTCCTACTCGTAAAAAAGTGCATGCTATCGAAGAAATAAATATTTTGAGTGGGAAAGATGGATGAATTAATGAAATTGTTTGTTAGAAAGAGTGCTCCTATTTATCTCAATGTTATGCCTTTGTCTTCTTTGATTAGAAATAATAATGAATCTATGGATGTGAATTTTGTTGGTAGGAACAATTTTGGCAATAAAGCGTATAGAGGTAATTTCAATCGTAGGCCGTTTCCTAGTAATTTCTCTAATAATTATGGTAATTCCAACTACAATTTTTATGGAAATTATAATGAGATGCCCTCTAATCTTGATAATAATATTTAATAATTCATTAGCTCTCAAAAAGGTTCAATGCTATGATTGAAGAAAAATTGCTCGAGATTGATGATTTGGATAGGAACGTTGATAGAGTTTCTCTCGAGATTGATTCTTTGAAAATTAGATCTATTCCACCCAAGCATGCTATTAATGAGTGTTTAAAAGCTATGAGAATTTATTTTGGTGAGTGTAAGGAAAGAACCACTAGAATAGTGCTAAGCTTGAATGGCTTGAAAAAGTGCTTTCTCGTGATAATATTGATGGAGATCTAAAAAAGATTGGTGTGAAACCTATTTAATATTTGTTTTCTAGCATAAATCTTGAAAAGATGGGACTGGTGACGAGTTTACTTTAGTTAAGAGGCGTCCCAATGACTTGTACTTCATAGACCTTAGTGATAAGATTGATAAAAGTGGGATGGAAGAGGTCAAAACTTTAAATAGCAATGAGCCCACTCTTTCGGATTTCAAGGAAATTATGATAGTTTCTAATTAATGGATTGTGTTTCCTTGTTGCAATCCATGTTGAATTCTCCGCATGCTTATAGTCAAAATAAAGCCTTTACTAAACATATTGTGGATGCCATGATGAAATGTTTTGAAGAAAAACTTGAGTTTGAAGTTCCTATACATAGAAAGCTTTATGATGAGTGGGGATCTAATATTAAGATTGAAATCAAAGATTATGAGTGCCATGATTTGTGTGATTTGGGTGCTAGCGTTTCCACGATTCCAAAAACTTTATGTGATGTGTTATGATTCCGTGAATTTGATGATTGTTCTTTAAATTTGCATCTAATAGATTTTACAATTAAGAAACCTGCGGGAAGGATTAATGATGTTATTATTTTTGCAAATAGGAATTATGTGCCCGTAGATTTCATTATTCTTGATATAGAATGCAATCCTACATGTCATATTATTCTTGGTAGACCCATCCTTAGAACGATTGGTGCAATCACTGACATGAAAGAAGGTAATATTAGATTCCAATTTCCATTAAGGAAAGGCAGGGAGCACTTTCCCAGAAATAAAATAAGATTACCTTATGAATCTATTATGAGAGATACCTATGGATTGCATACGAAAGATGACAATACCTAGATCTATTGCATTATGCCTGGCTAGGGGCGTTAAACAATAACGCTTGTTGGGAGGCAACCCAATTTTATTTGTTTAGATTTTGTTTTTGTTTCTTCTTTTGAGTTCTGCACACATTATTACCTCTGTAAAAATAGTGTTCTCTTATTTTAATTAGTGTTCGATCCAAGTAAGACCTTTGGTATGGTCTATGGTGTTTGCAATTTGATTTTGCTGAAAAACAGAAACTTTCGCTCCTAGTCCAGGAATTTTATAAATTCACTAGAACGTGATTTGATCTGAATTTTTTACACAAGATTTCTTTACAAATTTCCCAGATTGTCTTAGTTTTCAAAAAATTTGGAGTTACACAAGTATTCGAAGTAAAAGATTCCTATAGACTGTTCTGTTTATGACAAATTCTGTTTTCTTTCTGTTGTTTGATTATTTTGATTAATCTATGGGTTCTATCGGGGGCTATGAACCATGTAGAAGTTGGAATATAGTGAATATTATATCAATATAAATAAATAATGAGTTCACAACAGTACCTAAAGTGGTGATTTATTTTTCTTATACTAACGGATCTCATGAGTTTTCTGTTGAGTTTTCTGTTGTGAAGTTTTCAAGTTTTGGGTAAAGATTTGATGGACTATGGAATAAGGAGTGCCAAGAGACTAATTTTGGGGATTTGTTAGGCACCCCATGTCATATTCAAGGATACGAAAGAGCATAAGCTTGGGGATGCCCCGGAAGGCATCCCCTCTTCCGTCTTCAATCCATCGGTAAATTTACTTGACACTATATTTTTATTCACCACGTGATATGTGTTTTGCTTGGAGAGTGTTGTATGATATGAGTCTTTACTTTTTAGTTTGGCACAATCATCCTTGCTGCACACATCTTTTGACAGAGAGACACACACACTGAATCGTGAATTTATTAGAATACTCTTTGTGCTGCACTTATAACTTTTGAGCTAGGCAATGTTTCTCTAGTACTACACTTATATCTTTTAGAGCACGGAGGTGTTGTGTTTTATAGAAATTATTGAACTCTCGTACCTCACTTATGTTATTTTGAGAGTTCTTCAAACAACATGGTAATTGGTTTAGGTTATTAATTTTGTCCTAATATAATGGGCATCCAAGAGGGATATAATAAAAACTTTCATATTAAGTGCATTCAATATGATGAGAAGTTTAATTCCTTGCATATAGTTTTGAGATGTGCAGATGGTAATATGAGAGTCATGCTAGTAACTAATTGTGAATTAGAAAAAATAATCGTGCTAAAGCTTGTGATTCCTGTAGCATGCACGTATGGTGAACCGTTATGTGATGAAGTCGGAGCATGATTTGTTTAGTGATTGTCAACTTTTCTGTGCAGGTCGGGATCGCGAGATGGTTAACTCCTACCAACACTTCCCTTTGAGCCTCGTCTAATACTTTGCTTCATAACTAGTAGGTTTTTGCAATAAGTATGTGAGTTCTTTATGACTAGCTTTCAGTTCATGGATTATACGCACACTCACCCTTCCACCTTTGCTAGCCTCTCTAGTATAGCGCAACTTCGCTGGTACATTAAACTCACCTTCCTCAAAACAGGCACCATAGCCCGGTGACATGCCTAGTTGATGTGAGACTGTTTTCTCCTTTTTTTGCAACCTCCACCACATTCTATTCCACCTATAGTGCTATATCCATGGGTCACGCTCATGTATTGTGTGAGAGTTGAAAAGGTTTGAGAACATGAAAAGTGTGAAACAATTGCTTGATTTTTATCGGGGTTTGTGTGGTGAAGATACTTTGTGTGGTGAAGATGGAGCAGAGACAGACCATATGATTTTGTATGGATAACTTTCTAAGACCATGCTATTTTGAAAGGAAGCGATTACCTTATTAGTATGCTTGAAGTATTATTTTTTATGTCAATATTAGACTTTTGTTTTGAGTCCTATGGATCTGATTATTCATGCCACAATAGAGAATGTTACCTGGATAAATATGTTAGGTAGCATTCCACATCAAAAATTCCATCTTTATCATTTACCTACTCGAGGACGAGGAGGAATTTAGCTTGGGGATGCTTGATACGTCTCCAATGTATCTATAATTTTTCATTGTTCCATGCTTTTAAATTATGTGTTTTGGATATTTTATATGCATTTATATGCCGTTTTATAATTTTTTTGGGACTAACCTATTAATCTGGAGCCTAGTGCCACTTTCTGTTTTTCCACTTCTTTAGTATTGCAGATAAGCAATATTAAATGGAGTCCAAACGGAACAAAATCTCCGGAAAGATTTTTGTTGGACTAGGATATGCAGTAGACTTGGAGTAGGGGGGCCGGGGAACTACGGGGAGGCCACAAGTCTACAGGGCGCGCCCTGGGGGCTGGCCGCGCCTCTTAGCATGTGGGACCACTTTAGGTCTCCTCACCCTATTCTTCGGCCTATAAATTCTCAAATATTCCTGTATCACCAAAAAGAGCCACGAGAATACTTTTATGCGCCGGGAGCCTTTGTTCTTGAGAGATCCAATCTGGGAGCCTTTTCCAGTAATCTTCCGGAGAGGGAATTGATCACGAAGGGCATCTACATCAACTCCATTTCCCCTCCGATGATGTGTGAGTAGTTCACCACAAACCTACAGGTCCATAGCTAGTAGCTAGATGGCTTCTTCTCTATCTTTGATCTTCAATACCATGTTCTTGATGATCTTCATGGAGATCTATCCGATGTAATACTCTTTTGCCGTGTGTTTGTTGAGATCCGATAAATTGTGAGTTTATGTTCAGATTGTCCATGAATATTATTTGAGTCTCTTCTGAATTCTTATATGCATGATTTCATATCTTTGCAAGTCTCTTCGAATTATTTGTTTGGTTTGGCCAACTAGATTGGTAATTCTTGCAATGGTAGAAGTGCTTAGTTTTGGATTCAATCTTGCGGTGTACTCACCCAGTGACATAGTAGGGGTAGTGAGGCATGTATTGTATTGTTGCCATCGAGGATAATATATGGGGTTTTCATTATATTGCTTGAGTTTATCCCTCTACATCATGTCATCTTACTTAATGCGTTACTCTATTCTTCATGAACTTAATGCTCTAGATCCAGGCAGGAGTCGATTGATGTGTGGAGTAATAGTAGTAGATACATAATCGTTTCGGTTTACTTGACATGGACATGATGCCTATATGCATAATCATTGCCTTGGATATTTTCATAATTATTCGCTTTTCTATCAATTGCTCGATAGTAATTTGTTCACCCACCATATTATTTTTCTTTATGAGACAAGCCTCTAATGAAACCTATGGCCCCCGGGTCTATTTTCCGTATTATATTTTCTGATCTATAAACTAAAAATACCAAAAATATATTCCTGCAATTTATTTACTTTTGTTTCCACAATATTTGATCTATCTCTATTAGATCTTGTCCTTGCAAATAACTCGAAAGAGATTGACAAACCTTTATAGCGTTGGGTCCAAGTGTTTGATTATTTGTGTAGCTACTAGAATTGGAGCCTTGTTTCTTCCTCATACTGGATTGATACCTTGGTTCTCAACAAACTGAGGGAAATACTTATCTACTTCGTTGCATCACCCTTTCCTCGTCAAGGGAAAACCAGCGCAAGCTCAAGAGGTAGCAGCGGGCCCCAACTCCGGGACCAGTCCCATTGCCAGCGTGCTTCCATTGGGCTGGGCCTGCAGCGCTCGGCATGTGGCGGGCCCGCTCTCTGACCATGAGGCGCCGTGGCATTCTTCTCGACACCAGCTGCTCGGATCCCGGGGCCGTGTATGCAGTGGGGAGATCTGGCTCTCCAAGCTCCACCAAAAGAGACTCCGGGGACAAGCTAGTGAGGCCCTTCGCAGCGAGCCGACGGGACTCTCCGGATTCAGGGACTACTGTTGGGGGGTATAACCCAGGGGTAGCCTCATCTCACTTCATGCCCGTTTTAAAGAACATATGGGCCGGCTTGCCCCCTCGGGTGTCAGCTTCGGCCTCTTCGGCTGGATCGCAACTGTATCTTCATCCCTCTGGCTCCAGGTGACCCGCTAGCCGGCGAGGTCCCCTCCTGTGAGTCATCAGCCCATACGACAAGATGCGCTGGCCTATAAAGCCCCCTAGTCCTCCCCCATGCGGAGAGGAGGCCCAATTCAACGCACGCACGCACACACACACACACTCACGTAGAGAAGCAAGGAGGGAAAGCAAGCTCCTTTTTCCTCCTCTAGCCAACAGCTCAAGGAGCACCGCCATTGTAGCTCTCGTCTACCATATTCGAACTCCAGCAGGACTAGGGGTGTTACCTCCCATGAGGGGCCCTGAACCTGGGTACATCGTGTGTCGCCACCGCTTATTCCCAATCCCGTTCCCGGAGTCCATCGACTCATATTGGCCCCAACCACTAGATATAAGCCACCCCATGGAATCTGTCATGATGAAACAACGACAACGATAGAGGCCGTGTCATCGGTCACAGACCTTGACTTTTCCCCTTCGGTGATTAGGGGGCAACGCCAGCTTCTCCTCCCAAAGCGGGTGGCAAAAGAATACCATTTTGGTGATAGATGATCAGGGCAATGGTCATCGTAAAGCCCACAACCGTGTCATGAAGACTACTTTGCCAAGTGAAGACCACCTTTAGTCAGGATATGACTAGAACCATGTCTCCATTCGAATTGTCTCGTTGTGGCTACCCTTTCCCTCTCATAATTTCAGGGAAGAGGACCGAGGAATTAAAAAAGAGGAAGACGACATCTTTGTAAGGGGATCAAACATTCTCTCCCCCAACCTCTGTGTACCAGAGCCCCAAGCTCTCTCTTTTCCAAGAAAGCAAATCACAAGCAAGAGTAGGGATTTAGGCTCCAGTGGCCCAAACCTGGGTAGCTCGCGTGTCCCTAATGTTCCCGATGAGAATAAGAGACCTCGATGTACAACTTTGATGTGTGTTCCATTTTGTTGCAGGTCGCAAGCCAACCCCCTTAGTGTTCCAATCTTGTTCTCGGAGAAGTTCTTGGACACAGATCCAAGACTCCAACAATTTTGTTGTTGCTCTCGATTATCGCCAGCCAGCCGGGGGTTAACCAGCTCGGTCAACCTGTATTTGCCGACTGCATTCAACATGATTGTGACACGCATCGTGGAGTCCGCCATGGTGTACTTGTTCGCCTTGGCCATAAGCTGCGCCAAGCTGGCCGGCTCAAAGCGCATGAGCTTGTGCTTCAACATGGTGCAGTCCCACCTGCCCTTAAAATATTATTTGATCGGCTTCACCTCGTGCACCCCTTCGTAGGAGTTGCACAGCTTGGTCCAACAAATGAGGTAGACGTGGAGGGACTTGTCCGGTCCCTGGACCCACATGGCCAGCGGACAGGGGCGACTGATAACCCACAAGTATATGGTATCGCAATAGTTTTCGAGGGTTGAGTATTCAACCGAAATTTACAGATTTGACACAAGGGGAGTGAAAGAATATTTGCAGGTATTAGCAGCTAAGTTGTCAATTCAACCACACTTGGAAATTTAGTATCTGCAGCACAGTGATCAGTAGCACAGTAATATGATAGTTTTGATAGAAGTGGTAACAGTAGCAGCAATAATAGTAACAGTAGAAGCAATAACAATAACAATGATAGCAATTTGGTAGCATTACCAACAGTAGTAACTTAGCAAGCACAATATGTGGAAAAGTCGTAGGCACTGGATCGGTGATATTTCTGGATAATATTCATCATATAACAATCACAACATAGGGATACATAGAACTAGGTCCCGTTCATTGATATAACGTAGGCATGTATTCCGTAAATAGTCATACATGCTGATGGAAAATAACTTGCATGACATCTTTTGTCCTACCCTCTTGTGGCAGTGGGGTCCGTAAGGAAACTAAGGGATACTATGGCCTCCTTTTAATAGAGAACCGGAACAAAGCATTAACACATAGCGAATACATTTACTCCTCAAACTACGGTAATCACCGGAAATAATCCCAATTATTGTCACTTAGGGGTATCTGGATTCTAACACGTAGTAGGTGCATATAACTTGCTAGATCGGATCAAGAGCATTGATATAATGGTGAAAAGATAAATGGTTCACATCTGAAATCATGGCACTCGGGCCCTAGTGACCAGCATGAAGCATAGCAAAGTCATAGTAACATCTATCTCCAAACATAGGGGATACTAGGGATCAAGCCCAAACAAAACTAACTCGCTTACATGATGAATCTCATCCAGCTATTCACCGACCAGCAAGCCTACGAAGGGATTACTCACTCCCGGTGGAGAGCATCATGGAATTGGTGATGGAGGAGGGCTGGTGATGACGAAGACCGAATATTTCTCTCTCCGGAGCCCCAAACGGACTCCAGATTAGGCCTCCCAATGAAGAACTGGAGGAGATGGCGGCTCCATATCGTGAAACGCGATGAAACTTCCTCTATGATTTTTTCTCCGAATATAGGATTGTAAGCGCTATAACTAGGGTCAGCGGAGCCACGTGGGCCCCACTAGACACCAGGCCGCGCTAGGAGGGCCTAGCGCGCCCTGAAGTCTAGTGGGCTGCTATGGCTCCCCTTTGGTGGATCTTGGTTCCAGTATTTTTTTATATATTCTAGAATAAATCTACAAAAAGTTTCATTCCATTTTGAGAAATTTTATTTTTTCACAAAAACCACACCATGGTAGTTCTACTGAAAGCAGTGTTAGTCTCGGTTAATTTCATTCAAATCATGCAAATTAGAGTCTAAAACAATAGAAAAAACATTAGGAAAATTAGATATGATGGAGACGTATCAACTCCCCCAAGCTTAACCCATTGATTGTCCTCAAGCAATTTAGTTGAGAAATTGAAAGTGATAAAGAAAAACTTTTACGAACTCTTTTGTTCTTGTTTACATATACATGCTTATAGAGCACCTAGGTTTTCAGCATAAATAGTAGCTAATCATATTGACAATAACCTTTAGAAACTATATTTGCAAATATCAATGTCATAACCAACTAGCGAGCAATAATAAGATAGCTCAAACGTGATATAAAATGACAATAATGGTATCTCGCTAGCCCTTTCTCAGACCGCAAAACATAAATTCATATCACCTCCAAAGTACAAGGAGCGACTAGACAATGTAATTCATGATAAAATAGATCCATTCATGCTGCAAACAACAATTAACTAGACACAAAGCATAAGGAAGACAACAGTTCTCTCACGTGTGGTTCTTATTTGAGAAGGTGATGAGTCAAAGTAAAAATAAAATAACATGAAACTAAATAGAAAGTTCCTTTGGAGAGGGAAGCAGGGATTTGCAAAGGTGCGAGAGCTCATGGTGAAAGTAACAGATAAATTATTTTTGGCAGGTACACCCTTCCTGTCAAAGTGAGGACCAAGAGTTATCGAGATCTTCCAGGCTAAACAAATTAGCGGCGGTTCCCAAGCGGTAAAAGTAAAGGTTTACTCCCCCTCCACCAATTAAACACACTCCACGGCTAGGCGAATACACGGGAGTCGTCCATACCAACAACAATCCAGGGGAGCTTTGTTTAATTATTAGTGATTTATGATTCGGGATTGGGAGTCCATTTTTACCAGCCTCTCTCGTGCAAGGATGAGTGAATAAACAATCATCATGAGAATATCCCGCTTAGCATGGAAAATACTGGCCGCCATGTGTCGCTCCATGAGCGGTCCAAGCACAGAAAACGGAAGTTTATTTGAAATATTTGAGGTGGCACATGCAAATTTACTTGGAACGGTAGTGTAATACCGCATATCGGTAGGTATGGTGGACTCATCTAGAATAACTTTGTTTCAATGATTTTGATGCATAAGCAACATTCTCGCTTAGTATAAGTGAAGGATGGCTAATAGGATGGGAAACGACCAGCTAGAGAGAGAAGATGGTCATGAACATGCTTTATAAATAATCATCATTGCATACTAGCATGAGTAGGATATAAACACCATGAACATAAATATCGTGGAGGCTATATTGGTTTTGATTCAACTACATGCGTGAACATGTGCCAAGTCAAGCCACTTGAACATTCAGAGAAGGATACCATATCATCATACTACATCACAACCATTTTAATGCATGTTGACATCAAAGATAAAACATTATCCACTCCTAGCTACTTAAGCATGGCATGAACAACTATAATCTCTAATTTTTATTGCAAACATATTTTTTCATAATATGCTGTATCATGGGTACTTGTCTAAACATATTTACAAAAACAAAAAGAAGTTGAATTCTTACCCGCTTCTCTTTGCCATAGTCACTTCATCAAATATTGTGATTATTACCTTTCATTTGCACAACCGAACGATATGAAAATAATAATAGTGCAAGAGTGCCATGGACTAAGCTGGAATCTGCAATATTTTATTCAAGAGGAGAAGAGAAATTAATATGGGCTCTTCATTACATCAATAACAATGCATATGAGAGCCACTCAATATTTTCATCATGGTCTTCCCCTTGGGTATATTTTTCGAGTTTTAAGTTTTTTTTCATGAAGAAAACAAATTAAAGAAGGAAAAACTAATATGAGCAAAACTATTTACGCGGAAATACTGAGTAGGAAGAATAGGGTCACTAGACCGCGGTGACACTCCACACTTGTTAGCCATACGAGGGCATAAATTCCGCCATAAAAATAACCACTGTCAAAATTACATTGCAATTAGTGTGCTACTGTTGCTCCCAAATTATAGCATTTAATTCTAGTTAACACAGTATGCACGAGACTCAAGTCTGGGGCACATAAAGTACTACAATCTAGCTCGCCCACTATGCATTTTCTATTAAAGAGTGCTAAATAACGAATAGAAGGAAAATGTATACTATTTATTCTTCCTTGAGTTACTCCCGTATCTTCGCCAAAGCAAAGACTAGCTACAAAATGTCTCATATTCAGATTTTGGTGGTTTGTCTAACAAACCCCATCATGGAATTTTACATGTATCAGAGAAATCATCTAGAGACATGGTGAAGGAATTTTCGTAGAGGTTGAAGGAGATTCTCAATTCTCGAGGATAAAATTTAAATCTCTTAGTGAAAGTTTTAGTAAGATGATAATTTTGCATGCACTTATCTGCAATGAAGGGTGCGAGCTCAGTATTATGAATGTATTGCTCAAATTCTTCCTTAATGCCTGCACCCGACATGAAGTCATCACTTGCCCAAAGGCACGATTTGGCGTGGGCTTCTCGCATCGAACTTTCACTTAGCTCAGCATAAGACTGTCGTATCGGAGTCTCACTAGATAATGCCTCCAAGGACTTCCTCCTCGAAGAACTCCTTTTGAACCATCTCATTATCCCTACATATAATTTCTGAATATTTTTGGGTCACAAGCTGAAGTTAACGAAATTCCACAAGAATAGTAGCAACTACTCGTAGGGATGCCTAGAGCCTTAAACAAGCATTCAAACTACTTGGAAATTCAAGAATTCAACATGCAAGCTCATTTACAGCAGGACCTAGAGTAGGTAATTACTTCTAAGATAAATCACTAGAGCAAAAACTAATTAGATGAGTGAGGGAGTTACATACAAAGGAGCAATCCCTCAAGACAATTTCAGAAACGGAGTTTCGAGCAAACAGATCGAAATCCACGGGTTTGAGAGCAAGAACACGAGAGATAGAGAGAGCTACATGGATTTTTTTTCATGATGTGAGTAATAAAGTGACCTGAGGGAATAAGTGAGGGGACCCTTGAGGGGCCCACTAGACAACTAGCCGCGCCAGGGGGATGGCGCGCCCTGGTGTCTAGTCGCCACCACGAACACCCCCTTGTAGTGTTTTTAGTACCAGATATTCTCAAATATTCAGGAAAAAAATAATGTACAAAATTCAGATAATTTGGAGAACTTGTATTTTTGGCCACTTTTTTATTGCGTGCAAAAAATCAGAAAATAAATTAATCATGACTTTTGTTATAATTAATAAAAAATAAGAGGGAAAGAAAAGTGGGTAGACACAGATGTTCCTACTGAACTCATAGACCTCATGCTTCTTGAAAATGATCTAGTAATAAGGTTGATCAAGTCTTATTAACAACCACTTCCAATTAGCATGATCCCGAAGAATTTTCATAAAACACTAAGTTACCCCCATGGGGATGTGCATATCCCCAAAAATACTCATATTTATTTTTTGTTAAAGGTATTTAAAAACTTTCATTCATGGTAGTCGGAGAATTTTCAATAACATTAACACCATTCACTCGAAATTGTTTCCTTGAAAAACTCATCGTATGTTCTTTACCATTGACATGAAAACTGACCTTGCTTTTGTTGCAATCAATAAGAGCCCCTTCAGTATTCAAGAAAGGTCTACCAAAGATAATTGACATCTTGTCATCCTCAGGCATATGTATAACAAAGTTTGTCAAGATAGTAACATTTGCAACAACAACGGGTACATCCCCACAAATACTGAGAGGTATAGCTATTTATTTGTCAGCCATTTACAATGAAATTTCAATAGGTCTAAGTTTACTCAATTCAAGTCTTTTATATAAAGACAAGGGCATAATATTAAAACCAGCTCCATGTTCACATAAAGTAGTTTTCACATAGTTATTTTTTATGGAACATAGTAATTTTGGTATTCCTGGATCTCCTAGTTTTTTAGGTCCTCCATCCTTAAAATTATAATTAGCAAGGATGGTAGAGATTTCAGCTTTAGTTATTTTTCTTTTATTAGTGACAATGTCTTTCGAGTACTTAGCATAAGGGGTCATCTTTAAAAGATCAGTTAAACGAGTACGCAAAAATACTAGCCTAAGAATTTCAATAAAGCGTTCAAATTCCTCATCATCTTTTTTGTTAGTTGGTTTAGGTGGATAAGGCATGGGGTTTTGAACTCTTGGATCTCTTTCTTTACCATGCTTTCTAGCAACAAAATCTCTTTTATCATAAAGTTTTTCTCTTAGGTTCTATCTCAACATTATTATCTCGTTCTTTATCATTGTAAGGTTGAGCATCAACATTATCATATTCATTATCACTAGGTGAATGCTCACTACCACATTGAGTTTCACTAGCAAAGATAGAGATATCATTAGCTTTAGCACAAGGTTTCCCTAATTCAGGTTCACTAGAAGTATGCAAGGTCCTATCTTTTTTCTTTTTCTTTTTCTTCCTAGAAGGACTAGGTGCATCAATATTAATTCTTTGTGAATCTTGTTGAGTTCTTTTGGTATGACCTTCTGGATATAGTGGATCTTGAGTCATTGTTCCTCCTCTAGTCATTACTCTAACAGCATGATCATTCATATTATTAGTCATTTCATGAAGTAACTCACTTTGAGATTTAACAACTTGTTCTAGTTGGGTTTGAACCATAAAAGCATGTTTTCTTACACCTCTTACATAATTCACTATAGGAATCATCTTCTTTGCCTTCTGCCATAGAAGAGGGCAAATGACCATTCCATGGATGGCACAGACCTTTGAGTCCGCCGGTGGACGTCAAAAGTTTCACCGTAGCTAACGTTGGTAAAGAACTTCGTTGTTGTCTGCCGGCTTGCAGCGAACATCAAAGCACTTTGCCATCGGTCTACCATGACAAGAAGACAGCAAAATGAGCTAGAGAACAGTCGATAGGAACCTACTTCGTTAGATAGCTAAAAAAGTCTTTGCCATCTGTTGGGGGGTCTTTGCCGTCTACCGGGGGGCTTTGCGTCTTCCTTGGGGGCGGCCTTTGTCATTTGCCTTGGGGGGGGCTTTGCCTTCTGGCTTGGAGGGGGTGGCTTTGCCATCTACCTATGGGGGGGTGGTCTTTCCAGTCTGCCTTGGGGAGGTCTTCGTCGTCTGCCTTAGGGGGGCTTTGCCGTCTGCCGATGGGGATGTTTTGTCGCATGGGGGGCTTTGTCGTCTGCCTCGGGTGGCCTTCGTCATCTGCCAGGGTCACCAGCTGATGGCAAAGTGACCATATAGGTCAACCGTTCTACCCCCAGGTGGCACAGGTGTGTGCCACGTGGCACCTTTGCCATCAGCTGGCGGACAACAAAGGCCTTTGTCATCCGCTGCAGACGGCAAAATGCCTGCATTGTCACTTTTTTTTGTTTTCAATTATTTCCCTGTATTTTCAGAACACTTGTATTATCTATATAATTTCAAACATCACATGTAGATTCAGACATCATAGAAGAAACATAGGCCAGGTATCCAACAGCATCGTGAAAATACTGAGAAAGACAAAAAATATTTTCACATAGTTCATCCATATGTACACATAGTTTTAAACATCACACTATTGATCCATACAAATTGAAACAAAAATAAAAACAATAGCAGACCATCAATACCACCTTCCATGAAGTGAACCAAATCTGCAAAATGAGAATAAGAAAGTTAGAAGTACAAGAAGAAGAAGAAGACCAGAAGAAGAAGAATAAGAAGAAGAAGAAAGAGAAGGAAAATAATAAGAAGAAAGAAAGAATAAGCTCATTCTTCTTCTTATATTCTTTCATTTTGTCCTCTTTCCTCTTCTATTCTTTATTTTTCACTTTATGCCATTTTTGAGTTCTTGTGTCATTTTGGAGGAACATAAGCTAAGTATATGCCATTAATGAGGGAACCAAGGTTCTTATGCTATTTTTGACCTAACTAAGCTAATTATGTAATAAATGAACTAAATAAGCTAATTATATCATCTTGGAGAATAATTAGCTAAGAAGAAGAAGAAGAAGAAGAAGAAGGAGGAGAAGCAGAAGAAGAACAAGAACAAGAACAAGAAGAAAAAGGAGAAGAAGAAGAAGAAGACAAAGAAGAAAAAGGAGAAGAAGAAGGATGAGAAGAAGAAGGAGGAGGAGGAGAAGGAGAAGAAGAAGGAGGTGAAGAATAAGAAGAAGGAGAAGGAGAAGAAGATGAAGAAGAAGAAGAATGAGAAGAAGAAGAAGGAGGAGGAGAAGAAGAAGAAGGAGAAGGAGAAGAAGAAGGAGAAGAAGAAGGAGAAGAAGAAGGAGGAGAAGGAGAAGAAGAAGGAGAAGAAGGAGAAGAAGAAGGAGAATATGATGACATTACTTGTCTTATTTTGAGCTTATTACGTCATTTAGGATGAAGAAAAGCTAAGTATATGCTATTTTTTGACCTAACTAAGCTAATTATGTCATAAATGAACTAAATAAGCTAATTATCTCATTTCAGAGGATAATTAGCTAAGTATGTCTTTCTTGGGGAAAATAAGATAAGTATGTCGCATAATAGGGCTAACTAGCATGTGCGAAGCTAATTATGCATTTGTTAAGGAGACCACTAGAGAAAATTTACTGTCCTCATAATCATCGATATGAGTCACCGGGGTTGCTCGGAGCGGGTTCACCTGGAGAAGGTTGTCCTGGAGAAAGGTTGTGTGATGCGGCTAGGTGAGGGGGCGGCGCTGGGAAGGGGCGAGCCACCGGGAGGGCGCCGACTCCTCTGCAGATGTTTACTCATTTGAGCCTCTATCCTCTTTTTAAAGTTCTCGCACCCAGGACAGGGGCAACAGTTCATCGTGTGGCCAGTTGCAAATGCGGCTTTCACAAATTCCTTGGTTTAGTAAACCATTGTTTGGTCATCTCTTTCTGACTAGTGTGACCGGTGTACATCCGCACACGATCACTCATCTTGCCTAGCTACTAAACACACAACAAATATATATAATTCAACATATGTATTCATCAGTTCATCAAGTTTGTCAATTTTATTCCGTCCATGCAACCTACACACTAATAGGTAAACATAGGTCCTAATCCCACCTGGTATGTGTACATTGGGTTCGTTTTCCCATGCTCTGCTCTAGATACGACGTAACATTTCGGCATCACCTCCCCGCTGTTCTCCTGATACATGTCTCGGCAATAAACAAAGAGGATGTATATCGAGAGAACAACAGGGAGGCACTGACAAAATTATGCATCAGATCCGAAGCAGAGCATATGGGAAAATGAACCCAATCTACACATACTCGGGAAGTCCATGAATAACGTTGGACAATTCGGAAGAATCATGGTCATAAATATATACAAATGCATGCATATTTATAAGTGCAACCCTTTCGAATGGGAGACGCATACTGGTCACGCATACTGATGATTTAATATACCTATATGTAGCAAGTTTCATCGACACAAAGACCGGCCAGAGCAAATAGGAGATGTCATTCGTGCTCACCCATGAACGCAGGGGTCCAGCTCGTCGAACACACGGGAAGGTCATCGAACACCAGACCCTCGCACCGGCCAACACAAATATTTTGTTTTTTATAACAAAATCACATAATATATGACCTTTCTCATAATTTACAAAACTATGACCCAGTCGGCCTCTGGAAGGCCGAAGAGGACCTTTCCGGTCAACAGGAGCCGAAGTGGCGTCATGGGTCAGTGTGAGTGGCGTCGGGGGATGCGTATTAACAGCTGTGCGGGGGATTGTATGGTGATCTATCAGTGACATCTTCATGTCGACACACGCAGGTGCAGGTGCCTGGTGTCATGTCGGGGTGTCGGGGTGTCGTGTAAGGGTGTCTGGGTGCCGTGTCAGGGCATCTGGTCGGGGTGTCGGGGCATCGTGTAGGGGTGTTGGGGCGTCGTGTAAGGGTGTCGGGGTGTCGTGCCAGGGTGTCTTGGTGTCGTTTTCTTCTACTTCCTATTCTTTTTTTCTATTACTAGAGTAGCTGGCTCGAGGATTGATTAGCACCAGAAGCTCCAAATCCCAATTAGTTGTGTATAGTCCTCATGGTCTTCATGGTTGGATTTTTCCTGGGTGACCTGCCTTTAGCATAGGATTAGTACGACGGAGGTGATACCAAACTCAGTCTAATGGCAGGTTGTGGAGTTCGGGCTGGGCATGATACTGGTGTTGGTGTTCACCCAACACCCGATTGTTCTTTCTGGCGAGTCTGAAATTAAGTGTTACCGTACTAGAAGTGCATGATTGGAATTGATTTGTACTAGATGCGAAAAACTTAACCGGTGCCTATTTTGATGATGTCAACAAGATAAATTTTATGATGAGAAGGAAGTTGTACGAATGAAGAATGTGAGGACTACATATCAATTAACTCAAATTATAGTTTCATCCAATATCATGTTTTTCTTTCGTGACTAATAACTAAAAGTTTCATTCTTCTTCTCTCTTCTATGTGCAAGGAACGACATTGAACCAAACGTGCAGCTAAGGCAAAGGTAGCCCATCCGAGCTAAGCTAGCTAGGCAAGCTCAGCTATGGACAAGTTGGGCAATACAACCAAACACGCCCTAATTACCCTAGACCTAAATAGTAAAAAACAGGAAAAAAAGGAAAAAATCTCACCTTGATAGAGCCGATGGTGGTGGTGGGGGAGGCACCGGAAGGGGGGAGCCACACAGAGGGGGCCCGTGCGGGGGAGCCGGTGTGGGGAGCCACTACAAGAAATACGTCAACTAGCGACCTTCTCGCAATGACGCTGGCAGAATTGGTCGTAAATCTATGACCATTTGAGACCAATTGGTCGTAAGATGTCCGGAGGGGTCCTAACCCTTAAAATTAACGACCATTTTCATCAGAAAGGTCGTAACTTCCTTACTGGAAATGGTCGTAAAGCAGATAGCCCTGGTCTGTTGCCTAATTTGTACCTAACTACGACCAATATAGATGCTCATAGCTATGAGTAGGTGCCACATGATCAGTTTTGCCTACATGTCATGTTAATGTGTCAATTTTTGCCCTTGTTTGTGAAGCAACCTACTCTTATGTCATTACGAAAATTCTTGAAAAATTCTCATAAATACTTTGGATCATATATTCCTCAAATATGTGAAAACTCTTTCTTCCATTGTTGGAAAATAATTCAGCAATATTCATTTCCTATTCTGTTCAAAATAGCACTTTGTGAAGGAAGTGTTATTTTTATTTTTTGATTCCCTCAAAAAATTTGGGCACTCTTCCCTATCCAAATTATTGCCTCATGGAAACTTTCGTACCCATTTGCCTAGTAAATCTTTCACAGCAAATTTCCAAAATTTGTGTTCAGCTAACAAATTTCGACGCAGGGAGGGGGTGGCGCAAGGGTGAGGGGCGGTGTGGGGAGGGGGCGGAGCAGGGAGGGGCCGACACGGGGGAGGAGGAGGCATGACGGAGGGGGCGGCGATATGTGTCCAACATATCTATAATTTTTGATTGTTCCATGTTGTTATATTATCATTCTTGGATGTTTTACATTCATTTTATAGCCATTTTATATCATTTTTGGTACTAACCTATTGACATAGTGCCCAGTGCCAGTTGCTGTTTTCTGCATGTTTTTTACATTGCAGGAAATCAATACCAAACGGAGTCCAAACGCAGTGAAACTTTTTGTGGATATTTTTTGGGCCAGGAACGCACTTGAGGGGAGATCCAATGGGAGCACAACCCATCAGGGCGCACCTGGAGGGCCAGGCGCGCCCCGATGGGTTGTTCCCTCCTCGTTGTCCTCCCGCACTGCCTCTTTGCTCTATAAATACCCCAATATTCCAGAAACCCTAGGGAGGGAGACAAAAATCAATTCCATCCTCCGTAGAGTTCAAAAACACCAGATCCAATCTAGACACCATCGCGAGGGGGTTCATCATGAACATTGGTGCCTCTCCAATGATGCTTGAGTAGTTCTTTGTAGACCTATGGATCTGTAGTTAGTATCTAGAAGGCTTCCTCTCTCTCTCTCTCTCTCTTGATTATCAATGCAATGGTCTCTTGGAGATCCATATGATGTAAGTCTTTTTGCGGTGTGTTTGTTGGGATCCGATGAACTTTGAGTTTATGATCAGATCTATGTTTTTATCCATGAAAGTTATTTGAGTCTTCTTTGATCTCTTATATGCGTGATTGATTATAGCCTTGTATTTCTTCTCCGATGTTTGGGTTTTGTTTGGCCAACTTGATCAATTTATCTTGCAATGGGCAGAGGTGCTTTGTGATGGGTTCGATCTTACGGTGCTTGATCCTAGAGACAGAAAGGGAAACGACATGTATGTATCCTTGCTATGAAGGATAAAAAGATAGGGTCTATTTCTACATAAATAGATCTTTTCTACATCATGTTATCGTTCTTATTGCATTACTCCGTTATTCCATGAACTTAATACACTAGATGCATGGTGGATAGCCGTCGATGTGTGGAGTAATAGTAGTAGATGCAGGCAGGAGTCGGTCTACTAATCTTGGACGTGATGCCTATATAATGATCATTGCTTGGATATCGTCATGATTATTTTAAGTTCTGTAAATTGGACAACAGTAATTGTATTCCCACCGTTTGCTATTTTTCTCGAGAGAAGCCACTAGTGAAACCTACGGCCCCCGGGTCTATTTTCATCCTATTTGCCTTTGCGATCCATTTTCCTTTGCTTTTATTTTCAGATCTATTAAACCAAAAATACAAAAATACTTTGCTGCAATTTATTTGTTCCGCGATCTATTTATCATATCTACCACTTTTACCTCACGTTATTTGCCTATCTTGAGGCGCTCTACCCGAAAGGGATTGACAACCCCTTTAACACGTCGGGTTCCATCTTTGTCGTCCGCGAGCAGATAACAAAGAAGCCAGTGATGGCAAAGAGTATCTCTACCATGAACAAGTTCTTTGCAGTCTGTTTGTTGGCAGCTTACGACAAAGAGTCTCTTTGCCATCTTCCAGCACAGGTCACAAATCATGCAGATGGCAAGTCACCTAATTCCGGTAGTGATTTTTGATTCTAAATAATAAGTCACCTAAGCGAGTAATCATATGAAAGTTTTGTTTCAGTTGCTTCATGACATAGGAGTTGAAATGATCTTGCTTTATAATATAATTATCAAACTCATATAAGCACTGACTAGGATGTTTATTGTAAGGGATATCACCTTCATCAAACTTTAAAAGATAATTTATCTCCACCACCTGTGGTGGTTTTTGGAGACCATGTATATCTTCGATAGGTGGTAAATTCCTTACATCTTCAGCTTTAATGCCCTTTTCCTTCATACATTTGTTTGCCTCTTTCATAGTTTCAGGACTAAGGAATAAGATACACTACTGAAATTCAGAAATTTACTGTCTGCCATGGCGGATGGCAAAGGGGGGAACCACCGACGGCAAAGGCTTTGGCGTCGGTCAGCAGACGGCAAAAAAAATAGGGTGAAGAGGTTCTTTGTCGTCATCTTTTTTAAAGCGGACGGCAAAGAATCTTTGCCATGAGGGGGCAAAAGGCAAATTAAATGGGAGGGCACATACTGCAACGTCCCCGTTAAGTGTTAACGGCAGGCCTCCTCTCTTTGCCGTCTGCCATCCCCCCTTTGCCATGTGGGGGCTGACGGCAAAGGGGGGAACCAGCCCCCTCTCTCTCCCTTCTTTGCCTTCTGCCATCCCCCCTTTCCCATGTGGGGGCAGACGGTAAAGAGGGGACAGAGAGGGTGCTGATTCCCCCCTTTGCCATGTGGGGGCAGACGGCAAAGGAGGGAACCAGCCCCCTCTCTCTCCCCTCTTTGTCGTCTGCCATCCCCCCTTTGCCATGTGGGGGCAGATGGCAAAGGGGGGAACCAGCCCCTTTTTAATTTATTTTTTATTATATCCATCATTTTTAACAATAACCAGGATATATATATATATATTTGACATAAATAAATTTCTTTCCGTACTCATAAGCATATTAAAATAACTCTCATCCATAGTGCATACATAATATGCAAGTTGCATCCGTACCAAACCATATATTACACCAGTTTCATCCACATGCATACAAAGTTTCATATATATCCATATACTACAATAGTTTCAATACAAGCCATGGTACAAGAAATCATCTTCAAGCATTCCATCAATATAATCCAAGCTTCCCGTGAAGTGAATGTAATCTGCAAAATGACAAATAAGAAAGTTAGAAGAATAATACTAGATGAAGAAGTGTATATAGGTTATTTCAGAGAGAAATTAGCTAAGTATAGGACATTTAGGAGCTAACTGAGCTAATTATGTCATTTAGGTGGAACCCTAGCTAACTATAGGTCGTTTCGGAGCTAACTTGGGTAAAATAGGTCATTCCAGAGCAAACTATGCTTATTAAGCCATTTTGGATCTAGCTAGGCTAATTATAGGCCATTTAATACCTAAGTTAGGGGGAATAGGTCATCTTGCAGCTACGTAAGCCTTATTATGTCATTTAGGATAGAACTTAGCTAACTATAGGTAATTTTTTATTAAATCGGTCATTTTGGAGCAAACTAAGCTAATTATTTCATTTTGTAGGATAATTAGCCAATTTAGCCATTCTTGGATGAGTCTAAGCTACGTAGAAGAAGAGAAAGAGAAGAACAAGTAAAAGAAGGAGGAGGAGGAGGAGGAGAAGGAGAAGGAAGAGGAGAAGAAGAAGAAAAGAAGAAGGAGAAGGAGAAGGAGGAAGAAGGAGGAAGAAGGAGGAAGAAGAAGGAGAAGGAGGAGCTCCTTCTCCTTCTTCTCCTCCTCCTTCTTCTTCTTCTTATCCTCCTCCTTCTCTTCTTCTTCTTCTCTTCTTCTTCTTCTTCCTTCCTTTCATTTTTCCTCTTTCTTCTCCTCTTGTCCCCTTCTTCGGACTAAATTGGCTAAGAATGCCTTTTTGGAGCTAATTATGTCATTTCGAGGATAATTAGCTAAGTATAGGTCATGTTTTATTAAATAGACCATTTAGGAGCTAACTAAGCTAATTATGTCATTTAGGTGGAACCCTGTCTAACTATAGGTCGTTTCGGAGCTAACTTGGGTAAACTAGGTCATTCCGGAGCAAACTATGTTTATTAAGCCATTTTGTATCTAGCTTTGCTAATTATAGGCCATTTAATACCTAAGTTAGGGGGAATAGGTCATCTTGCAGCTACGTAAGCCTTATTATGTCATTTAGGAGAGAACTTAGCTAACTATAGGTCATTTTTTATTAAATCGGTCATTTTGGATCTAACTAAGCTAATTATGTCATTTTGTAGGACAATTAGCCAATTTATCCTTTCTTGGAGGAGTCTAAGCTATGTAGAAGAAGAGAAATAGAAGAAGAAATAAAAGAAGAAGAAGGAGGAGGAGGAGGGGGAGAAGGAGAAGGAAGAGGAGAAGAAGAAGAAAAGAAGAAGGAGAAGGAGAAGGAGGAAGAAGGAGGGAGAAGAAGGAGAAGGAGGAGCTCCGTCTCCTTCTTCTCCTCCTTCTTCTTCTTCTTCTTATCCTCCTCCTTCTCGTTTTTCTACTTCTCTTCTTCTTCTTCTTCCTTCCTTTCATTTTTCCTCTTTCTTCTCCTCTTGTCCCCTTCTTCGGGCTAAATTGGCTAAGAATGCCTTTTTGGAGCTAATTATGTCATTTCGAGGATAATTAGCTAAGTATAGGTCATGTTTCATTAAATAGACCATTTAGGAGCTAACTAAGCTAATTATGTCATTTAGGTGGAACCCTAGCTAACTATAGATCGTTCCGGAGCAAACTATGCTTATTAAGCCATTTTGGATCTAGCTAGGCTAATTATAGGCCATTTAATACCTAAGTTAGGTGGAATAGGTCATCTTGCAACTACATAAGCCTTATTATGTCATTTAGGAGAGAACTTAGCTAACTATAGGTCATTTTTTATTAAATTGGTCCTTTTGGAGCAAACTAAGCTAATTATGTCATTTTGTCGGATAATTAGCCAATTTAGCCTTTCTTGGATGAGTCTAAGCTACGTAGAAGAAGAGAAAGAAAAGAATAAGTAAAAGAAGGAGGAGGAGGAGGAGGAGAAGGAGAAGGAAGAGGAGAAGAAGAAGAAAAGAAGAAGGAGAAGGAGAAGGAGGAAGAAGGAGGAAGAAGAAGGAGAAGGAGGAGCTCCTTCTCCTCCTTCTTCTCCTTCTTCTTATCCTCCTCCTTCTCCTTCTTCTTCTTCTCTTCTTCTTCTTCTTCTTTCCTTTCATTTTTCCTCTTTCTTCTCCTCTTGTTCCCTTCTTCGGGCTAAATTGGCTAAGAATGCCTTTTTGGAGCTAATTATGTCATTTCAAGGATAATTAGCTAAGTATAGGTCATGTTTTATTAAATAGACCATTTAGGAACTAACTAAGCTAATTATGTCATTTAGGTGGAATCCTAGCTAACTATAGGTCGTTTCGGAGCTAACTTGGGTAAAATAGGTCATTCTGGAGCAAACTATGCTTATTAGGCCATTTTGGATCTAGCTAGGCTAATTATAGGCCATTTAATACCTAAGTTATGGGGAATAGGTCATCTTGCAGCTACGTAAGCCTTATTATGTCATTTAGGAGAGAACTTAGCTAACTATAGGTCATTTTTTATTGAATTAGTCATTTTGGAGCTAATTAAGCTAATTATGTCATTTTGTAGGATAATTAGCCAATTTAGCCTTTCTTGGATGAGTCTAAGCTACGTAGAAGAAGGGAAAGAGAAGAAGAAGTAAAAGAAGGAGGAGGAGGAGGAGGAGAAGGAGAAGGAATAGGAGAAGAAGAAGAAAAGAAGAAGGAGAAGGAGGAAAAAGGAGGAAGAAGAAGGAGAAGGAGGAGCTCCTTCTCCTTCTTCTCCTCCTTCTTCTCCTTCTTATCCTCCTCCTTCTCCTTGTTCTTCTTCTCTTCTTCTTCTTCTTCCTTCCTTTCATTTTTCCTCTTTCTTCTCCACTGGTCCCCTTCTTCAGGCTAAATTGGCTAAGAAATGCCTTTTGGAGCTAATTATGTCATTTCGAGGATAATTAGATAAGTATAGGTCATGTTTTATTAAATAGACCATTTAGGAGCTAACTAAGCTAATTATGTCATTTAGGTGGAACCCTAGCTAACTATAGGTCGTTTCGGAGCTAACTTCGGTAAAATAGGTCATTCCGGAGGAAACTATGCTTATTAAGCCATTTTGGATCTAGCTAGGCTAATTATAGGCCATTTAATACCTAAGTTAGGCGGAATAGGTCATCTTGGAGCTACGTAAGCCTTGTTATGTCATTTAGGAGAGAACTTAGCTAACTATAGGTCATTTTTATTAAATCGGTCATTTTGGAGCTAACTAAGCTAATTATGTCATTTCGTAGGATAATTAGCCAATTGAGCCTTTCTTGGATGAGTCTAAGCTACGTGGAAGAAGAGAAAGAGAAGAAGAAGTAAAAGAAGGATGAGGAGGAGGAGGAGGAGGAGAAGGGGATGGAAGACGAGAAGAAGAAGAAAAGAAGAAGGAGAAGGAGAAGGAGGAAGAAGGAGGAAGAAGAAGGAGAAGGAGGAGCTCATTCTCCTTCTTCTCCTCCTTCTTCTCCTTCTTATCCTCCTCCTTCTCTTCTTCTTCTTCTCTTCTTCTTGTTCTTCTTCCTTCCTTTCATTTTTCCTCTTTCTTCTCCTCTTGTCCCCTTCTTCGAGCTAAATTGGCTAAGAATGCCTTTTCGGAGCTAATTATGTCATTTCGAGGATAATTAGCTAAGTATAGGTCATGTTTTATTAAATAGACCATTTAGGAGCTGACTAAGCTAATTATGTCATTTAGGTGGAACCCTAGCTAACTATAGGTCGTTCCGGAGCTAACTTCGGTAAAATAGGTCATTCCGGAGCAAACTATGCTTATTAAGCCATTTTGGATCTAGCTAGGCTAATTATAGGCCATTTAATACCTAATTTAGCGGGAATAGGTCATCTTGCAGCTACGTAAGCCTTATTATGTCATTTAGGAGAGAACTTAGCTAACTATAGGTCATTTTTATTAAATCGGTCATTTTGGAGCTAACTAAGCTAATTATGTCATTTCGTTGGATAATTAGCCAATTTAGCCATTTTGGAGCTAACTAAGCTAATTATGTCATTTAGATGGAAGTCTAGCTATTTTTTATTAAAACACTAGAAATAACATACCATTATCGTCATCATGGCGGTGAAGCACGGTGGCTCTGGCTTGTTTCACCTGGACAAGGCTGCCCTGGAGAAGGCTCAAATGTAGAAGGGTCGTGCGATGCGTTTCGGGAGATATTCTGCACCAAACATCGTTTGCAATGTGTCATTATCATGAGGACACTCTTAAGATCACTGCACTGAAATGAAACTCACCGTCCCCGCCACGTTAATGACTGCCATCGGCGGAGGGACTTGGTCGCTCTTCTCGCACATAGACTGTACATTTGGTTTGGACAAGTCAAACTTTTTACTTATTAACGAAATGTACATTCAAATGCAAGATTTGAAATAACATGAAGAAGAAACTTACCACAAATAGCTCGTATATGGCACTGTTAGACGCATCATTCCGTGCCCTCTCCGCCTTCACCAATGCAGTCGTCCTCTCCTTGAGCTCCCTAATTTCCTTATCCTTCTCCGCCATAGCCGCCTGCATTGCCTCTCTCTCTTTCTGAATAGCAGCCTGCAACACAACTCATTGTTAGCAATGTAATCATATTGGTTCCAACGCACAAAATAATACGGAAAGAATGTTGAGTCCATTAAACTAACCTCGATGGCAAGCTTGACTGGCCGTGGACGACGTGTTATCTCCGGACAAGAGCTCGCTTGGCGTGCCTTTATCTGCTGGAGAGTGCTAGGACAATGTATAAGGCCGTCTCCAATGGCGATCGAGCAATGGGGCCTCCCGTTGCCAGCTATCATCACCAGCTCTAGATCAATAGGCCCCTCGCTCGGGTTAAAGTCCTCCCCTTTCCTCGCCTTCCCGTGATCTCTATACTTCACGAGCTTGTGGTGGGAGGAGATGTTGGTGAAGTTTTCAGGTGCTCGAGGTCAGACTCAGAGAATGCCTTGACCTTCTTGTATGAGGCAGTATGGGCCATCGCATACAGGTCCTACATCTGTGGCACCTCCGTCTTATTGTGACACGCCTAAAAGAGAGAGAGAGGAAAATTGTATTAGTAAAGGGCTCAAGATAGCATTAAGAATGAATTGCATGAGGCATGAAGCAAACCACATACCCAGTTCTCGTAAAATTGGATTAAGTTGACGCTCCCTTGATGGTGTGGCACACCAACCATTTTGCCATGCCTCTCCTTGGCGTTGTTGTGGCTGGCCTCCCACGTTTTGGAGCACCACTGATCCACCAAGGCCTCCCAACAATCCATCTTATCCACACAACATCTCGGGGGCACCTAAGTTAATAAAGCAAAATTTGAGCGCGTAAGAACCAAATCAAGGAAACTAACTACAAAGCCTTAAAATAAGTAATTACCTTCATGTAATGCTCCTTTTCCATCTTAGCATCACGGCACTTTGCCTTGTCAATCCTAATACGCCGCGTGGCATAGTAGTCTCGAACAGCCTGCACCCGAGCCTCGTGCGGAAAGTTTTGAAGTAGGCGGCGACATTCGGTTTCGATAACCTTTGTCGCGTCCTCCTCGTATCCCTCCTCACACCTGTAGTAGGTCTGCAAACGAGACAACACCGATTAGTACAATAAACAGCTATGGTTGATTTATAATTGTGTGAAGGAGAAATTACCCAGATCTTTCGGATCACCATGTCCGCCCTCGTGTCGCACAAAACACCGTCGATCTCCACCTCCGGCGGGGCCGGGGCACATAAGTAGTGCTCCCAGGTCATTCCTACCTCTTGCTCCCGACCTGGCAACGTAACAAACCCTGGGAAGTTTTTACGGCAAAGCACACCAAGGACGTTGTTGGGCTTGCGGACACCCTTGGCAACAATCCAACCCCTACAGTATGACAAATTAAAGCCAAAACATTAGATATTTGAGAAAACGCGAAGGCAAAAGGTTAAATAAGAGTAAATTAACTTACTTGTCCCCATTTGTCCTAATCCACCACCTCTGCTCGGGGGTCGCCGGCACGAGCGGGAGCCCCGAACTACCACACTGGTAGACGGTAGCCCCCTCACCCAGCTCCTCGTCGCTACCAGCATGGCCACTTGGCTCAGCCCAGGTATCCCACTGGGTCTCTTGGGACGTACCCTCATCCCTGCTTTGCTCTGGAGTCGCCTGGAATGAAGCCTCTGGGACACGAGTCTCGTGGGTCGAAGGCTCGTCGACCTGAGGCTCGTCGACCCGAGGCTCGGGAACCGGAGACCGTTTAGCCTCCACCTCAAACGAATCCATCCTAGAAGTCCTGTGCTCAGGTGAATCAGCTTGGGGTGGTGGCGGAGACCGTGTAGCCGCCACCTCAGAAGGCGTGGCAGCCACCGCCCAACCTCTCCCACGGCCACGTGTACCTTTAGTACAACATAAATACCAACATGAGTAATAAAATGTATATAAATACCAATATGCATACAACATGAGTACAACATAAATACCAACATGAATACAATGTGTACCTTTAGTACCTCTCGGCTTCGCGGGGGGTCGACCTCCTCTCACGGGGGGCGCTCCTTGCAGAGTAGAGAGCAACGCTCTCCAAAGAGGCGAGGCAGGAACGGAAGTACCCATCCCATCACCCGCCGACGAAGAAGGAGCCGCGGAGTGCTTTCGACCCTTTCCCACCATCTTTCAACACCTGTCATGACAAAGAATAAATGAAATTAGTACAACATAAATACCAACATGAGTAATAAAATGTATATAATTTAAGTGTATCAACGTCATAAATACCAACATGACAAATAAAAATTGAATACCTAACATGAACTCAAAATTTATATATAGTATAATAGTTGAATACCTGACATGAACTAATAACAATCGTGCTCGTCTATATATGCTTTGGGGTCAATAAATACATCATGATCATCACTATCATCAATAAATGCATCATCATCATCACTATCACGAAGAACATGTGGAAGGCCACCATTATGTAATCGGTCAAGAAGTGACAGGTCATCCACAACAGTAACCTCTTCTTCTTCCAGATCTTCCTGTTCGGGCTCACGGGTTAAGACGGATTCACTGTCGCTGTCTACTTCAACGTTCTGGGGTGAAGTAGAGTGGTTCTTGAAACGTTTCTTGGACATACGTGTTTCTTGGAAGAATTGTCCTTCATATGTGTCTGGGTTAATGTGAGATTCGTAATCCACTTCATTGAGGGTAGGTGGTCTAAAATGGGGTGGCACTTCATAAACGACATCCCAACCTTGGAGATTTGGATCAGTTTGGCAGGCCCACGGTAGATAGAAAACTTGTGTCGTCTGTCGAGACGTAATATAGACATCGGGAACATCTAAGTGGGTGTTTTGTTTGATTTCGACTTGTCCTATATGTTCATGAGTCCTTCTAGTCCCCTCGGCTCAAACCAATAACATTTGAAGACTACGACGATCGGTGGGTTTTCACCATAGAATAGAAGTTCATAAATTGCTTCAACTATTCCATAATACTCGGTGTCTCCTTCGGCGATAGCAGAGATAGAACAATTTGTAGTCTTTAGGTCGGGCATAGATAGCTCTTTGCCAAAGGTACGAAATTGATACCCGTTGATGTTGTATTTGTCAAATGAACGGACCTTATAGTCAAAACCATTAGCGACTTGTCTCAACTCGGCGTCCATAGACTCTGCATCAGCCTACAAGTTTAATACGAAAGAATGGATGCATTAGCCGCAAATTAGACCAAGAAATCAAATGGGCCCTTAATGGTAATTAATTACCCTTTGTTTAAACCAAGAGATGAAACCGGGATAGTCGCCTCCATGCTTTGCGAGAAGCTCATACTCTTCGACGGAATCCTTTTCGATGACCGCTCCATCCGAAAATTCGGCGACGTATCAACTATATCAAATATCTGGGAATAAGAGTAGTTCATAGCAATTAGAAGTTGCGGAACAATAAATTACCGAGAACTTACACGATGTACGGCCGCACTTCTGTTAGGTTGGTGAAGATATACAAAGAAATGGTCTGCCATTCTTTGACATCCAACGATTTCCCTTTTGAAGCACCGGATGGTGCGATCTTTCCTTTGAATAGGCTGAGGTTGATCGAACTTTTTTTTTATCGCCATCATTGTACTGAGGCTTCGGGCTATGCAAATGATGATTTTTGGCTTCGTAGTGTGCTGTCACGAAGTTTGCCGCCTCCTTAGTAATGAATGCCTCGGCCATCGATGCTGCGATGACGAATCACCTCAGCTCTGGGACGTTGGTCAGACTCACCATGAAAAGTCCACAACGTATAATTAGGCGTAAAACCCCACTTCTGCAGGTGTTTACCCATTTCAAACTATGTCTGCTTTTTCGAGTTGTCGTAGTTGGGACAAGGGCACCCTGTTTTTTGCTGGCCATTTGCAAATGCGGGTCTCACAAACCCCCTGGTTTTTGTTAACCATTCATGGGTCATGTCTTTCTGACTAGGGTGACCAGTGTACATCCAAGCACATCACTCATGTTGCCTAGCTACCTATGGGGGCACAAGCAATAAATATATTATTCATCATCTATATTCATATGCTAATCAAGTTTGTCAGTTTTATTACGTCCATGGAACCTACACGCTAATAGGTAAAGATAGGCCCTAATCCCACCCGAGTATGTGTAGATTGGGTTCGTTTTGCCATGCTCTGCTCGAGATGCGACGCAGAATTTCGGTAGCACCACCCCGATGTTCTCCTGATACACGTCTCGGCAATAAGCAGAGAGGATGTGTACCCGGAGAACAATAGGGGAGGCACTGACGAAATTCCGCATCGGATCCGGAGCACAGCATACTACACATACTTGGGCTGTCCATGGATAATGTTGGACAATTCGAAAGGATAGCGGTTATAAATATGCAAAGAAATGCATATTTATAGATGTCGCCCTTTTGAACGGGAGACGCATACTGGTCACGCATACTCATGATTGAAGAAACCTATAGCTAGCAAGTTTCATCGGCACGAAGACCGGGACACAGCAAATTAAGGGTGTAGGAGGAGAAGTCATTTGTTCTCACCAACAAACGCAAGGGCGGAGCTCGTCCAACGCACGTGGAGGTTGTCAAACAACTGCACATTGAAATTCACACGATCAACACAAATACGATGTTTTTATAATTAACATAATCGGAAAATATGTGACCTAACTCATCATTTACAAAACTATGACCTCGTCGGCCTCTGGAAGGCCGAAAAGCACCTTCTCGTTCAATAGAAGGCAGAAGACGTGTCGGGGGTCGGGGCTTAGTGGTGTCGGGAGTCAGTGCCGTCGAGGGCCGGTGGTGTCGGGTGTCGGTGGCATCGGGGGTCGGGGGTTAGTGGCGTCGGTTGTGGGGGGTCAGTGGCGTCGGGGGTCGAGGGTCAGTGACGTCGGGGGTCGAGGGTCAGTGATGTCGGGTGTCAGTGGCGTCGGGGGTCCGGGGTTGGTGGCGTCGAGCGTCGAGGGTCGGGAGTCGTGGGCAGAGGGTCTGGGTCGGGGGTCAATGGCGTCGGGGGTTGAGGGTTAGTGGCGTTAGGGGTAAGTGGCGTCAGGGGTCGGGTGTCCTGGGTTAGTGGCGTCGGGGGTCGATGGTCGGGGGTCAGTGGCGTCGGGCGTCAGGGGTCGGGGGTCGAGGGTTAGTTTCGGGGTCTCGGGGTTCCGTTTTCCTCTTCTTTCTTCTTCTCCTCTCTCCTCTTTTTCTTCTTCTTCTTTTCTTCTTCTTCTTCTTCTTCTTCTTCTTCTTCTTCTTCTCCTTTTCTCCTCCTCCTCCCCCTCCTCTTTTTCTCCTCCTATTTTTCTTCTTCTTCTTCTTCTTCTTTCTCCTCTTCCTCCTCTTCCTCCTCCTCCTCCTCCTCTTCTTCTTCTTCTTCTTCTTCTTCTACTTCTTCTTCTTTTTTCTCCTCCTCCTTCTCTTCTTCTTCTTCTTCTTCTTCTTCTTCTTCTTCTCCTTCTTCTTTTCGTTCTTCTTTTAATTATTTTCTTCTTTTCCTTTTTTCTTTTTCATTTTTTTCCTTTTGCTTTTCCTCTTTTTTTCTTCTAACCTAACTAACTAACCTAATTACCCTATAATCTAACCAAATAAACTAACTAAACTACCCTATATATAAGAAAAAACTAACCTAATAAACTAACTAAAGTAATTAACTTTTTTAAAAAGAAAAAGAAGAAGAACTCACCGCGGCGCTGGACGACGGCAGGGGGCGGCGACAGCGGCGGTGGACGACGGCAGGGGGGAAGGGGCCGCTCGGCAGGGGGCGCACGGCAGGGGGCTCGCCGTGGGGAGGGGCTCGCCGCGGGGGTGGGTCACGGCGGGGGTGGGTCGCCGCGGGGAGGGGCTCGCCACGGGGGGGGGGGGGGGGGTTCTCGCCGCGGGGAGGGGCTCTCGTGGGGTGGGGGTTGCCGTGGAGAGAGACAATGAGCGAGATAGTGGGCCGAGGGAGAGAGAGACAATGAGCGAGGAGAGGGTTAACGGCCGTTATAGGGCGGCCCCTTTGCCGTCCGCCCCCCAACGACAAAGGGCACCATGGCAGACGACAAAGGCCCCCGGACGGCAAAGGCCCCCGGATGTCGGACACGGCAGGCATGGGACCCAGCCGTCCTCTTTGCCGTCTGCCCTGGGTCTCTTTGTCGTCCGCTGGCAGACGGCAAAGGGGCGACACATAGCAAACATTATTTTTGCCATGTGTCAGCCCTTTGCCGTCTGCCTTGTGTCAACTGATGGCAAAGAGGTCCTTTGCCATCAGCCAGCAGACGACAAAGGGCTGGCTGACGGCAAAGAACTGGATTCCAGTAGTGATACCTCTCTTCTTCGGAGAAGGCTTAGACGATGGTTTAGGAAGTTTCCATTCATCATAATTCTTCAATATATTAGACAATATTTTCTCAACTTATTCAAAATTTTGTTCCCTGAAAACACAACCAACACAACTATCTAGGTTGTCCCTAGAAGGATCGGTTAGTCCATTATAAAATATATCAAGTATTTCATTTTTCTTAAGATGATGATCAGGCAAGGCATTAAGTAATTGGAGAAGCTTCCCTCAATCTTGTGGAAGACTCTCTTCTTAAATTTGCAAAAAAATAAATACCTACAAGGAAGGTTTTTTCTTAAAGTAGGAAAATATTTTCCACAGAAGTAGTAAATCATATCCTAGGGACCACACACACATCCAGGAGCAAGAGTATTGTACCAAATCTTTGCATCACCCTTTAATGAGAAAGTAAATAATTTGAGGATATATTAGTAGAAAATTTTCTGATCATTATTAAATAGGGTGGCTATATCATTTAGCTTAGTGAGTGGGGCCACAATAGTTTCATTTTCATAGCCATGAAAAGGATCAGATTCAATGAGAGTAATTATCTCTGTGTCGACATAGAATTCATAATCCCTATCGCTAACAAAGATAGGTGAAGTAGAAAACTTAGTATCATATTTCATTCTAGGATTCAAGGATTTTTCTTTCAACTTGCATAGTGGTTTCTTAGGATCATCTCTATCCTTACAAGCATCAAAGTCTAGTAATTTCTGTTGGGGAACATAGTAATAATTCAAAAAAATTCTACATGTCCCCAAGATCAATCTAGAATATTCTAGAAACGAGAGAGAGGGAGTGCATTTTCATACCCTTGAAGATCACTAAGCGGAAGCGTTGAAAAGAACGCGGTTGATGAAGTCGTACTCGCGCGATTCAAATCACGGAAGATCTGATCCAAGCACCGAACAGACGGCGCCTCTGCGTTCAACACACGTACAACCTGGGGACGTCTCCTCCTTCTTGATCCATCAAGGGGAGAGGGAAAGTTGAGGGAGTGCTCCGGCAGCACGACGGTGTGGTGGCAGTGGAGCTCGTGGTTCTCCGGCAGAGCTTCACTAAGCACTACGGAAGAGGAGGAGGTGTAGGAGGGGGAGGGCTGTGCCAGGGGCAAGGGATGCAGCTCCCATGCGCCTACCCACTATATATAGGGGTGGATGGGGATTGTTTCTTGCCCTCCAAGTACGTTGGGGCATTGGCAAAGGTGGGAGGAAAGAAATCTCATCCTTTCCCTTCCCCACCGATTGTTATCCCCCTTTTTTTAGGGATCTTGATCTTATCCCTTCGGGATATGATCTTATTCCTTCTAAGGGGGGATCTTGGTGCGCCTTGACCAGGGGTTTGGGTCCATGCCCCCACTACCCAAGTTCATGTGGGTCCCCCCATGTAGGTGGGGCCCACCCCGGAACCTTGTAGAACCTTCCCGTTACAATACCGAAAAAGCCCGAACATTTTCCGGTGGCCAAAATAGGACTTCCTATATATAAATCATTACCTCCGTACCATTACAGAATTCCTCGTGACGTCTGGGATCTCATCCGGGACTCAGAACTACATTCAGTAACCACATACAATTCCCATTACAACTCTAGCGTCACTGAACCTTAAGTGTGTAGACCCTACGGGTTCGGGAACCATGCAGACATGACCGAGATACCTCTCCGGCGAATAACCAATAGCGGGATATGGATACCCATATTGGCTCCCACATGTTCCACAATGATCTCATGGGATGAACAACGACATCGGGGATTCAATTAATCCCGTATACAATTCCCTTTGTCCATCGGTATGTTACTTGCCCGAGATTTGTTCGTCTGTATCCCTATACCTTGTTCAATATTGTTATCGGTAAGTCTCTTAACTCGTTCTGTAACACATGATCCCATTACTAACCCCTTAGTCAAATCAAGTTAATTATGACGATGTATTACCGAGTGGGCCCAGAGATGCCTCTCCGTCACACGGAGTGACAAATCCCAGTCTCGATTCGTGCCAACCCAACAGACACTTTCGGAGATACCTGTAGTGCATCTTTATAGTCACCCATTCACACTGTGACGTTTGATACACCCAAAGCATTCCTATGGTACCCGGGAGGTTCACAATCTCATGGTCTAAGGAAATGATAATTGACACAAGAAAAGCTCTAGCAGACGAACTACATGATCTTGTGTTATACTTAGGATTGGGTCTTGTCCATTACATCATTCTCCTAATGATGTGATCCCGTTAACAACGACATCCAATGTCCATGGTCAGTAAACCATGACCATCTATTGATCAACGAGCTAGTCATCTAGAGGCTCACTAGGGGCATGGTGTGGTCTATGTATTCACACATGTATTACGTTTCCGGTTAATACAAATATAGCATAAACAATAGACAATTATCATGAACAAGGAAATATAATAATAACCATTTTATTATTGCCTCTAGGGCATATTTCCAATAGTCTCCCACTTGCACTAGCGTCAATAATCTAGTTACATTGTGATGAATCAAACACACATATAGTTCTGGTGTTGATCATGTCTTGCTTGTGAGAGAGGTTTTTAGTCAATGGGCCTGGACCTTTCAGATCCGTGTGTGCTTTACAAATCTCTATGTCATCCTGTAGGTGCTTATACCACGCTTCATTTGGAACAATTCCAAACGATTGCTCCACTATACGAATCCAGTTTACTACTCAGAGTCATCCGAATTAGTGTCAATGCTTGCATCGACGTAACCCTTTACGACAAACTCTTTTACCACCTCCATAATCGAGAAAAAAAAATCCTTAGTCCACTAGTTACTAAGGATAACTTTGCCCGCTGTCCAGTGATCCATTCCTGGATCACTCTTCTACCCCTTGACTGACTCATGGCAAGGCACACTTCAGGTGCCGTACACAACATGGCATACTTTAGAGCCTACGGTTAATGCATAGGGGACGACCTTCGTCCTTTCTCGTTTTTCTGCCATGGTCGGACTTTGAGTCTTACTCAATGTTCAC
This sequence comes from Hordeum vulgare subsp. vulgare, assembly GCF_904849725.1. NCBI lineage: Eukaryota > Viridiplantae > Streptophyta > Magnoliopsida > Poales > Poaceae > Hordeum > Hordeum vulgare. The sequence continues at coordinate 138,374,226 of NC_058524.1, forward strand.
ACCTTACAACACAGCCAAGAACTCCTTCTTTGACTGATCTATTTTGAACTCCTTCAAAATCTTGTCACGGTATTTATTCACTTGAAAGTTCTATCAATCGTTTTGATCAATCTCTATAGATCTTGATGCTCAATGTTCAAGTAGCTCAATCAAGGTTTTCCTTTGAAAAACACTTTTCAAACAACCCTACATGCTTTCGAGAAATTCTACATCATTTCTGATCAACAATATGTCAACCACATATACTCATCAGAAATTCTATAGTGCTCCCACTCACTTACTTGGAAATACAAGTTTCTCATAAACTTTGTATAAACCCTAAAGCTTTAATCATCTCATCAAAGCAGGTATTCCAACTCCGAGATGCTTACTCCAGTCATTAGAAGGATTGCTGGAGCTTGCATAATTTTTAGCATCCTTAGGATTGACAAAACCTTCTGGTTGTATCACATAATACCTTTCCTCAAGGAAACCGTCGAGGAAACAATGTTTTGATATCCATCTGCAAGATTTCATAATTGAAAATGCAGCAACTTCTAACATAATTTCAACAGACATTTTAGCATTGCTATGAGTGAGAAAGCCTCATCACAGTCAACTCCTCGAACTTGTTGGAAACTTCTTTGCAACAAGTTGAGCTTTCTAAATGGTGACTTTCACCATCATCATATGTCTTCCTTATACAGATCCATCTGTACTTAACAATCTTATGATTATAAAGTAGTTCTTCCAAAGTCCACACTTTGTTTTCATACATTGATCCTCTCTCAGATTTCATGGCCTCTGGCCATTTGTCGGAATTCGGGCCCACCATCGCTTCTCCATAGCTCGTAGGTTCATTGTTGTCTAGCAACATGACCTCCAAGACAAGATTATCATACCACTCTGGAGTAGTGTGTGTCCTTGTCGACCTACGAGGTTTGGAAGTAAATTGATCTGAAGCTTCATGATAACCATAATTGGATTCCACTTCAACTGGTGTAGGCGCCACACGAACAATTTCCTGCGCCCTTCCACTCTCTGGTTGAAGTGTTGGTTCAATAACCCCATCAAGTTCCACCATCCTCCCACTTAATTCTTTCGAGAGAAACTATTTCTCGAGAAAGCACCCATTTCCTGAAACAAACTATTTGCTTTTGGATCTGAGATAGGAGGCATACCCATCTATTTTGGGTATAATATGAAGATGCATTTATCCGCTTTGGGTTCGAGCTTATCAGGCTTAAGCCTTTTGACATAAGCATCACAGCCCCAAAGTTGTAAAAAACGACAGCTTAGGTTTGTCCAAACCATAGTTCATATGGTGTCTTCTCAAAGTTATTACATGGTGCTCTATTTGAAGTGAATGATGTTGTTTCCAATGACTAAACCCAAAACGATAGTGGTAATTCGGTAAGAGACATCACAGTATGCACCATATCTAATAGGGCATGAATATGACATACGGACACATCAATCAGACTATGGAGTTCCAGATGGCATGAGTGGTAAAACAATTTTCACATTGTCTTAAATGTTTACCAAACTCGCAACTCAGATATATATGTTTATCTCCATGATCACATCATAGATATATTCTTGTGATGATGATGTTCAACTTCATTCTGAAATTGCTTGAACTTTTCAATATTTCAAACTTTTGATTCATCAAGCAAAGACACTTGTATCTCCTCAAATCATCAGTGAAGTAAGAACATAATGATATCCACTTCATGCCTCAGCACTCATTGGACTGCATACATCAAAATGCATTATTTCTAGCAAATCACTTGCTCATTCCATCTCACTGAAAACGAGGCCTTCAGTCATCTTGCCCATGATTTGCATGTCTCAAGTGATTCAAAATCAAGTGAGTCCAAACAATCCATCTGCATGGAGGTTCTTCATGCGTTTACACCAATAGGCATGGTTCACATCTCTCAAATGATTCAAAAATGAGTGAGTCCAAAGATCCATCAACATGGAGCTTCTTCATGCATTTTATCCCAATATGACTCATGCGGGCAGTGCCACAAGTAAGTGGTAGTATCATTACTACTTTTTATCTTTTGGCATCAATATCATGAATATGTGTGTATCACTACGATCGAGATTCAATAAACCATTGAAGGTATTTATTCAAGCAAACATAATAACCATTATTCTCTTTAAATGAATACTCGTATTGCAATAAACATGATCTAATCATGTTCATGTTCAATGCAAACACCAAATAACATTTATTTAGGTTCAACACTAATCCCGATGGTAGAGGGAGTGTGTGATGTTTGATCATATCAACCTAGAAATTTCTTCCAACACACATCATCACCTCACCCTTGCTAGTATTCCTTTATTCCGTAGCTTTTATTTCGAGTTACTAACACTTAGAAACCGAACCGGTATCTAATACCCCGATGCTACTAGGAGCACTAGTAAAGTACACATCAATATCACATATATCCAATATACTTTTGTTGACTTTGCCAGCCTTCTCATCTACCAAGTATCTAGGGTAGTTCCGCTTCAGTTACCGTTCCCCTCATAACAGAAGCACTTAGTCTCGGGTTTGGGTTCAACTTTCGGTTTCTTCACTAGTGCAGCAACTAGTTTCCCATTTCTTGAAGTATCCGTTCTTGCCCTTTCCCTTCTTGAAACTAGTGGTTTTACTAACCATCAACAACTGATGCTCCTACTTGATTTCTACTTTCGATGTGTCAAACATCGCGAATAGCTCAAAGATCATCATATCTATCCCTGGTATGTTATAGTTCATCACGAAGCTCTGTAGCTTGGTGGCAGTGACTTTGGAGAACTCACTACTAGAAAAAAGCCTATAGCTAATATGGACACTAATGGCACACAATGCATGTGGTGCGCCACTGCTATATAGCAGTGGCGCACCACATACTGGTGCGCCATTAGTGTCCATATTACTAATGGCGCCCCTTGTGGCTGGTGTGCCATTTCTATCTTTGTCCTGGCCGCACACCCTTTCCTAGACATATCAGTGGCGCACCAGGGGAAGTGCGCCATTACTAGTTTTAACTAGTAATGGCGCACCACGTCCACGGTGCGCCAGAACTAACATTTTTTCAGTTTTTTTTTAAACTACAAATGGCGCATTCTTACCAGGTGCGCCATTACTAACCCTGGTTACCAATGGCGCATTAGGTTGGTGCGCCATTGTTATCCAGAAGTGAAAAAAACTCCTGCTCCCCTCCCCTCGTGGCTCTCCCCCCGATCCAATCCACTGAAACTCCCTGCTCCCCCCTCGCCGTTGCACCTTTCGGCCGCCCCTCCCACCGTACCTGCCGCCGCCAGCAGGCCCTCCGGCCGCCTCCCCCACCGCACCTGCCGCCGCCGGCTGAACCCCCTGCTCCCCCCTCGCTGCTGCGCCACCGTCCTCCTCGCAACGCGCCCTCCCCGCTCCCTGCCTCCAGCCACGGCCGCCAGGAACCCCCGATGATGGGTGACGACAAGGGTGTCGCCGCCTCCCCCTCTGCCTCGCCGCGCTCCCCTCTTTAGGCCGCGAGGTTCGCCCCGAGGTTCCCCCTCCCTCCCCCGCATTTTTGAAATAATTACCTAAAAAATAGAGCAAGCGATGTCTAATTTCAAACAATAATGTCCAACATCGCTAAGTTTTGTCTCGTTTTTTCAAGTTTCAACACATTGTTGTTAAAATGCTAAGTTATTCTTTGTGAAGTTTAATCTAGATTCTTTCGTCAACATCTAGATTCATCACAAGTTCACTGACATGCCTAATCACACACAATAAACTTTGCATATGCCCCGAAACAAATGTCAAACAACAAGAGCGGTACAGAGGTTCAAAACATATGAGTTCCATGGTGGTGAAAGATGGTGTAGCCTTTCACCATAGAGGGGGCAGCCGGTCGGGGGTGTTGTTGAACTTGAGCAAGCAATCGTGCTACCCCAGAACCCTGCCTTCCTCACCTAGTGTAGATTATCAAGTGACGCTATTTAAAAGGCATCGATATTAAATTTTTTGGCACATTCGACGAGCAGTCCTTCCTGGGCGATCCGCTCATCTCATTTCTTCAGGGGGGGACGCTATTTATAAGCCTATGTATGCAAACTAGAATTTTAATTTGAAGGGTGAACCAGCTCTACAAACTAGCAAGGTGTAGCACAAAGCAAAGAAGTTGATGCAAAAGAAATAAAATAAAGTTTGTGAAGAAGGAACACAGTTATCTTCCTCCCTGGCTTGCATGTGAGCAAATTCATGGAGATTTTTTTTGGACAGAACTCCCCATGTAATAATCTGCTGCAGCTACTGTTCTGGCAGGAGCTGAGAGCTGTTAACAGTTTGATGTGGTGCTTTGCCTTGGCTTCTAAATAAAAGTTGGGGTGGGGGGCAACCCCTCCCTTTTCAACAAAGAAAGAAAGAAGGAACAGAGATGTATCCCAAGGTTCAAAACATTTGTGTGATCTTTAGGTATTTACTCGAGATGCTTAGATAAGAAGATTGGAAGTTAGTTAGACCTCACCTTGATCTCCTCAAGGTAGAGTTTATTAATAACTCATCTAGTCACTTGTGCTCTATGTTGATTTGATCTCCGATCTTTTGCAAACTTTCTTGAGACAAATCCACAGCTTGGATGCTCTCACCGATAGCCATCGGAAAGATACGGTGCGCCTACAGATAAGGAGGCTAGCCGCAAAATCAAATGAAATATGGGCAATCATAAATGTGAATAATTTCTAGAAACAATTTATGCATTGCAATGAACCATGGTACCGAGACAGGTATCATTCATCTTACTTTTACATTTTACATGCTAATAATACTATTGTGCCATGGTACCGAGAGAGGTATCATTCATCTTACTTTTACTTGCCATGAACCATGTTACCGAGAGAGGTATACCTATAATGTATTGCACCGAAAGAGTGCTCTTCATGTTTGGTAGCTTTGCTTGTTTTGCCGAAATGTTGATTCATTTCCGTTCCAGCAAATTTCAGGCGCTCCATATGTCCACTTTTTAGTAAATGTCATGCCCAAATTTTCTCTATTTTAGGAATTGTCGTCGGACAACGAATACGTTAGGTGCGAATACAGCCAAGACAAGCGCGGCCTTTGCGACACGCCTTTCCTAGTTGATGATAGGCGCTTCAGCATCATGCTGGATGGGGACTTCGAAGTGGATACAATAAGTCACAACGACAAGTCTTTTTTCGTAATTACGCATGACTTCTTTTGCTTCAACTTATAATTTTTATTTTTTACTATTCTACTAGCGTATCCCCTGCCATGCAAGACATTATGTGTTGGATAAGATTGCTTTCAGTACTGAAGAAACTATGGAGGTAAAGATAGTTCACTTGGGGACCGAGCATGGTTATACTTTTGCCGTAAAATTGTACAATGTAGACACCTAGTCCTTTTTTGAATGCAAAACTTGGGTAGCACTATGCAAGTCTTATGCATTTGAGCCTAATATGCTTATCACCTTTGATATTCATCCGGAAGATGAAATTGAATGTAATATCCACATCTGGGTCGATGTGCAGACGCCTCGAGTTCTACCATTATGTGATTTTCTCAACCACATTTATTAAGTAATTTATATTGTTTATTTAAAAATAGTTGATAACTTATTTCCATTGACAACTTATTTTCATTCTTCAAAAAATGTACGGAAAATGGTAGACAGAACCTATTACTACAATGATGAAGCAGAATTAACTTGTCAGGAGATATATCATCTTGTCGAATTTATCATTGATCTTGAGAAGTACAATACCAATCAGCAAACTTCCCAACATTATGGTCAATATGTGCCCCTAGTGCACGTCGTGAACTACGGTAACATGCATGGAGATTGCATGGTAAGATTTTCTACTATTACGACATCCATGCATCTTTTGTATAAATTCTTGTAAAACTAAACTACATTGCTAGCTACAAAGCTAATACAATGCTTTTCAACAGAAAATCCCAGAAGATTGTGTGCCTCATCTGATGTTACCAAGAGGTCGCGTTGATGTTATGATGATACGACCAGCACGGCCAGGTCAGCCTAGGTATCTGATGTACTCCTGTCCATACCGGATTTCTAAAACCGATGAAGTCATGACAATCAAAGATTAGAAAAAATGTATGGTCTATCCTAGAGAGCTACTTGGAAGCAACATTGTGCGTAGGCCAAGAATTGGAGACAAGATGATCTCCATTCTCCATAATGGAGAGTCAGGGCCTATCTTGTTTTTTGATATTCCACCTAAGCAGAGGAGTAGGTCCTAGGTTCAATGTGTTATTATGTGCTACAGTGTGATGATGTGCTACAATGTGTTAATGTGATGATGTGCTACAATGTATTAAATAGTATTGGTGGTAATGACTATGATGATTATTAGCTATTTCTGAGATGATGTGATAATGTGCTACAATGTGTTAGAGTTGACGCTGATGATGATGATGTGCTACAATGTATTTTGTAACCCGTGCACCATCTAAAAGTGCACAGGTTACAATGATGATGATGATCACGATGATGATGATGATGTGCTACAATGTGCTAAAAAAAATCCTAATATTCATAGTAGTGGCGCACCATCTAAAAGTGTGCCATTAGTAAACCCACATCAGTGGCGCACTTCTGGGCCTACTAATGGCGCACCTGGTGTTGCGACACTGTTATGTATATTAACATTGGCGCACCAGGGGTGAGCCATTACTATTTATTAGTAGTGGCGTGATAATATTGGCGCACCTATAGTGTGCCATTAAAAGGCAATAGGTGCGCCACTAATAGCCTTTTTTCTAGTAGTGACTATGTCAATCACTATCTTATTTGGAAGATGAACTCCCAGTCGAATAAAGGGATTGTAGTACTTAGACAATCTGAGCACATGCTCAACGATTGAGCTTTTCTCCCTAACATCGCAGGCCAAGAATCTTGTCGGAGGTGTCATACCTCTGAACGTGGGCACGAGCCTGAAATCCCAATTTCATCTTTTGGAACATCTCATATGTTCCGTGACGTTCAAAACGTCTTCGGCGCCTCAATTCTAAGTCGTTAAGCATTATGCACTGAACTATCACGTAGTCATCAAAAACGTGTATGTGAGATGTTCGTAACATCCACAAATAATGCTCAGGGTTCAGCACACCGAGCAGTGCATTAAGAACATAAGACTTCTCCGCAGTAATGAGGACAATCCTCGGTTTACGGACCCAATCCGCATAATTGCTACTATCATCTTTCAACTACGTTTTCTTTATGAACACGTTGAAGTTGAGGGCAACATTAGCGTGGGCCATTGGATCTATAAGATAGATTGTAAAGACAATTTTAGACTAAGTTCATGATAATTAAGTTCATCTAATCAAATTATTTAATGAACTCCCACTTAGATAGACATCCCTGTAGTCATCTAAGTGATACATGATCCACATCGACTAGGCCGGGTCCAATCATCACGTGAGACGGACTAGTCATCAATGGTGAACATCTCCATGTTGATCGCATCTAATATACGACTCATGTTCGACATTTTAGTCTCTCTTGTTTAGAGGCCATGTGTGTACATGCTAGGCTCGTTAAGTCAACCTAAGTGTTTCGCGTGTGTAAATCTGGCTTACACCCGTTGTATGCGAACGTTTGAATCTATCACACCCGATCATGACGTGATGCTTCGAAACAACAATCCTTCGCAATGGTACACACTTAGGGGGAACACATTTCTTGAATTTTTAGTGAGGGATCATCTTATATATGCTACCGTCGTTCTAAGCCAATAAGATGTAAAAACATGATAAACATCACATGCAAATAATAAAGTGACATGATATGGCCAATGTCATCTTGCACCTTTGATCTCCACCTTCGGGGCGCGGCATGATCACCATCGTCACCACCACGACACCATGATCTCCATCATCGTGTCTTCGTGAAGTTGTGTCGCCAACTATTACTTCTACTACTATGGCTAACAGTTAGCAATAAAGTAAAATAATAAATTATGACAACTCTTATGGCTCCTGCCGGTTGTCATACTCATCGACATGCAAGTCGTGATTCCTATTACAAGGTCATGATCAATATCATACATTACATATATTTAATCACATCCTTTTGGCCATATCACATCACATATCATACCCTGCAAAAACAAGTTAGACCTCCTCTAATTGTTGTTGGATGTTTTACATGGTTGCTATGGGTTTCTCGAAAGAACGTATCTAACCTACGTAAAATCAACAACGGTGATATGACAATTGCTATTCACCCTTCATAAGGACCATCTTCATCGAATCCGATCCGACTAAAGTGGGAGAGACAGACACCCGCTAGCCACCTTATGCAACAAGTGCATGTCAGGCGGTGGAACCAGTCTCACGTAAGCGTACGTGTAAAGTCGGTTCAGGCCGCTTCATCCCACAATGCCACCGAATAAATATAGGAGTAGTAACGGTAAGCGAATTGATCAAATCATCGCCCACAACTACTTGTGTTGTACTCGTACATAGAATCTACGCATAGACCTAGCTCATGATGCCACTGTTAGGGAACGTAGTAATAATTGAAAAAAATTCCTACGTGTCACCAAGATCAATCTAGGAGATGCTAGCAACGAGAGTGAGGTAGTGCATCTTGATACCCTTGAAGATCGCTAAGCAGAAGCGTTGCAAAGATCGCGGTTGATGGAGCCATACTTGCGGTGATTCAAATCGTGGAAGATCCGATCCAAGCACTGAACGGACGGCGCCTCCGCGTTCAACACACGTACAGCCCGGGGACGTCTCCTCCTTCTTGATCCAACAAGGGGATAGGAGAAGTTGAGGGAGAGCTCCGGCAGCACGTCGGCGTGGTGGCAGTGGAGCTTGTGGTTCTCCGGTAGAGCTTCGCTAAGCACTACGGAGGAGGAGGAGGTGTAGGAGGGGGGAGGGTTGCGCTAGGGGCAAGGGATGCAGCTCCCATGCGCCTCCCCACTATATACAGGGGTGGAGGGGGCTGGTTTGTTGGCCTCCATGTCCATTGGGGCATTGAGAAAGGTGGGAGGAAAGAAACCCCATCCTGTCCCTTCCCCACCGATTGTTATCCCCCTTTTCTAGGGATCTTGATCTTATCCCTTCGAAATATGATCTTATTCCTTCTAAGGAGGGATCTAGGTGCACCTTGACCAGGGGTTTGGGGCCTTGCCTCCACTACCCACATTCATGTGGGTCCCCCCATGCAGGTGGGCCCCAATCCAGAACCTTCTAGAACCTTCCCGGTACAATACCGAAAAACCCCAAACATTTTCGGATGGCCAAAATATGACTTCATATATATATATCTTTACCTCCGGACCATTCCAAAACTCCTCGTAATATCCGGGATCTCATCCGGGACTCCAAACAACTTTCGGTAATCTCATACAATTCCTACAACTCTAGTGTCACCGAACCTTAAGTGTGTAGACCCTACGGGTTCGGGAAATATGCAGACATTACCGAGACACCTCTCTGACCAATAACCAATAGCGGGATCTGGATACCCATATTGGTTCCCACCTATTCCACATTGATGTCATCGGATGAACCATGATGTCGGGGATTCAATTAATCCCGTATACGATTCCCTTTGTCCATAGGTATGTTACTTGCCCGAGATTCGATCGTCGGTATCCATATACCTTGTTCAATCTAATTACCGACTAGTCTCTTTACTCATTCTATAACACATGATCCCGTGACTAACCCCTTAGTCACATTGAGCTCATTTTTATGATGTATTATCAAGTGGGCTCAGAGATACCTCTCCGTCACACGAAGTGACAAATCCCAGTCTCGATTCATGCCAACCCAATAGACACTTTCGGAGATACCTACAGTGCACTTTTATAGTCACCCAATTACATTGTGACGTCTGATACACCCAAAGAATTCCTATGGTACCCGGGAGTTGCACAATCTCATGGTCTAAGAAAATGATACTTGACATTAGAAAAGCTCTAGCAGACGAACTACACGATCGTGTGCTATGCTTAGGATTGGGTCTTGTCCATCACATCATTCTCCTAATGATGTGATCCCGTCAACGACATCCAATGTCCATCATCAGGAAACCATGACCATCTATTGATGAACGAGCTAGTCAACTAGAGGCTAACTAGGGACATGGTGTGGTCTATGTATTAACAAATGTATTACGTTTTCGGTTAATACTAATCTAGCATGAATAATGGACAATTATCAGGAATAAGGAAATATAATAATAACTATTTTATTATTGCCTCTAGGGCATATTTCCAACAATTTCTTCATCCATAACATAAACTTCAGGTATTTCAGGCATTTCAGTTCTAGGATAGTCGTGGCTAAAAGGTATTTCATTATTTTCAATAGCAAAGAGTTCATCGGTTTCTATAATATCACCAGTTTCAGCATGCTCAAATTCTTGAGCTCTAGCAAGTTCTTCATCAAGAAATTCACCTAGTGGCACAATATCATCAAGCAAGGTACTAGTATCATCATAAGCATCATTCATAGCATAGGTTGCATCATCAATTGCTTGCAACATATCATGATTAATGGCATGTGGTGGTGGTGTTGCAAGTCTATTCAAAACAGATGGTGAATGAAGTGCAGAGCTAGATGTCAGTTCCTTACCTTCCCTCGTCTTAGAGGGAACGATCTTGGTTCTTGGATCTTTTAGATTCTTCATAGTGATCAATAAATATATATCCCAAGTGACTCAGCAAATATAGTTATGCTCCCACCAATGGCTCCAGAAAACGTACTTGATAACCCACAAGTATATGGGGTCGCGATAGTTTTTGAGGGTAGAGTATTCAACCCAAATTTATAGATTTGACACAAGGGGGGCCAAAGAATATTTGTACGTATTAGAAGCTGAGTTGTCAATTCAACCACACTTGGAAATTTAGTATCTGCAACACAGTGATCAGTGGCACAGTAATATGATAGTTTTGATAGCAGTGGTAATAGTAGCAGCAGTAATAGTAACAGTAGCAGCAGTAACAGTAATAGTGATAGAAATTTTGTACCAGTTGTAACTGCACTAGCAACAGTAGTAACTTAGAAAGAACAATATGTGGAAACCTCGTAGGCACTGGGTCGGTGATATTGCTAGATAATATTCATCTTATAACCGTCACAACATATGGTGACACAGAACTAGCTCCTGTTCATTCATATAATGTAGGAATATATTTCTTAAATAGTCATACGTGCTTATGGAAAAGAACATGCATGACATCTTTTGTCCTACCCTCCCGTGGTAGCGGGGTGCATAAGGAAACTAAGGGATAATAACACTACTAGAAAAAACCTTATAGGTAGGAGCCTATTAGTGGCGCTAGCAATTAGAAAGCGATGGTGCTATTAAGCAGTAGAGCTGGACATCACCCAACGCTACTGCTAATGTTCCTAGCAGTAGCGCAGACCTCATAATATGCTACTGATAAACAGGGAACCCCGCAGTAGCTATAGTAGCAGCGTCGTTCCCAAACCTGCGCTGCTGCTAAGTTCAATATTAGTAGCGCTGCGGGATTATCTAGCGCTACTGAGAAAAGGGGCCCAACGACGTAGCCGCAGTAGCTGTAGTACCAGCGCAGGTTTAGGAACCACCGCTACTGCTAAGTACAATAGCAGTAGTGCAGGTTTAGGAACCACCGCTAATCTATGTTCACTTAACAACCCCCCCCCCCCCCCCCCCGCGGCCTCGAAATTTCCTAACTCCCCCACTTCGTATCCCCCCTCTCCTTGATCTCAAGCCGCCGCCGCCTCCCTCGGTGTCGCCATCATCGTCGCTGCCTCCTCCCTCGTCGTCGCCACCGACCCCATCCCCTCATTGCCGCCATCGCCGCCTCCCTCGCCGTCACCACCGCCCCCTCCCGCTCCGGTAAGCCCCTACAGCGGCCTTGATCTTGTTCACGGCCTCGTACCCACGTAGATGGAGGCATCACAACCCTGCAAAAGGTCATTACAAAAGATACATTGTTAGATTTGTACGCATCTATGTATATTTCAGTAAAAGTTCATTGAAATATATAGTACTATTTCCACCTTAACAGTGTTAATCTACTCTTAAAGGTTGGTAATTATAACTAGAGAGTTCAATGCATGCTTTCTGGACAGTCTCATGTTTATTCCACAAGGGACACAGGGAGTAGTATATTTATTAGTTTATATAGAATGAAAATGATAAGACAACTTCTTCGTTGTTTGTGACCACATAAATGGATTTAGTTCATGCTATGCCATGTTGATCATTGGTCATCTAAACTTGGGGAAAATAACCCTTGTCAGATGATCCTTGATCATCTAAAATTGTTGGTGTTGTTCACCTAAAGGTTAATGATTTCAAGTACTTAGACTTAGTAAGAAACACCTCTTGCATAATTTAGGTTTAAAACATAAATCTTATTTTTGTAGACCCTAGAAGCTTAATAAGAGTTGAAGTTGGTGAGAAACCAAAAATTAAGCTCATGTTTTTTCTTACCTGGCATCTAGCAAATGTTGTATTTGAAATTTTGTATTTCAAAGCTTAATAGGAATGTCCGAGTGTCCTATGTTTTTTCGGAATGTTGATTCATTTCCGTTTCGGCAAATTTCAGGCACACCATATGTCAACTATTTAGCAAAGGTCATGCCGAAAATTTCCGTGAATTTCGTCATGACTAGTGCTAGAAACTAGGACATATGGAGTGCTTGGGAGTGTGAATTGTTTCAATATATTGTCATGGTTGTTGTTCACACATTTACCACATTAAAACAGGAAATGTCTGACGATGAATATTGGGAGTGTGAATATTGGAGCGACTGTCGGGGTATGTGCGACACGCCTCACCTCCGAGACGATAAGTTCTTCAGCATGAATATTGATGAGAATGGAGATATGTTCCTCCCTTCCCATGCAAGAAGATATGTGTTAGAGAGGCTTGGTTTCGAAGACCACGAGATAATTGAGACGAGGAGCGCTAACCTGAGGACTATACATGGTCACACATTTGTTATCAAAGTATTTAATTAAGTTTTTCAAACAGAATTTGGGTGCCCAAAGTGGGAAGATCTTTGCAAGGCATATGGATTTTAGGAGGGTATGGGAATAACCTTCGATCTTCGTCCTGAAGATAATATGCCAGGCAACATCGACATTTGGGTGGTTGTCGATGATATGCTTCCTGTTTTACCTCCATGTGAGTTTCTCAACCATATTTGTCAAGTAATTTGCATTTATATTTAGAAATACTTGGTGTTCATCCATATACTAAATTTGTTAAATTTTAATTTACAACTTATTTCGTTTCTTCGAGTGAATTACGGAAATTAATTGAAACGACACACTACACGTATGGATCACATCTAACTTGGGAAGAGAAGGATGTTCTTCTCCACTTTCTTCTTGCTGGTGTTCTGGTTTCTAGGGATACCTTCCCGTATAATTTTGGAATTTTCCAAAATTATACATTTTACATGCCACTAGTGCATAAGTTGAGGCCGGATGACATTCGCCGAAATATCTTGGTAAGAGTTTCCTAATTAAGTACGCTCTACTATTAAATGCATAAATGGTGTTGATTACATTGCTAACTAAGTTATTATTATGTTCTTCAACAACAACTGCCACATGATGTAGTGCCTCTGTTGATGCACGCAGAAGGTCAAATGAAAAGTAAAAGCCCGATGAGGGTTGAGTTCGATGCTCCATACTCGAGTAACCTCAAATCAAAATAAAAAAGGCTCCAAATTGAAGCATGGAGAGAAATAAAGAAGGAGCGCAAGCCACAAGTTGGAGACCGTTGGATCTGTGTGATTCATCATGGAGACATAGGTGTTATTCTGTTTTATGACATTATACCTAAGAGCGAGGACTAGGTCTTATGAGAGACAAGTTATTCTGGTTTAGATGAACTTGACATGATCGATTAGGATGCATGCATATGATGACTATTAAGATGTTTCTCTGTTTTACTTTATGTATATCATAGATAACTTGGTATATGATTAAGATGATGATGAGTTGTTAGATGAGTATGTAAGATGATGATGAGTTATATGACATGATACTCCCTCCGTCCCAAAATTCTTGTCTTAGCTTTGTCTAGATATGGATGTATCTAAATTCTAAATTTGACTAGATACATTCGTATCTAAACAAATATCAGACAATAATTTTGGGACGGAGGGAGTACTTTATGTGTATGATGTGATGAAAATTATGCATGTTTATTACGATATGATGAAACCGCTGTATAGAGCATGCACAAATACGTAGGGGGGCATAAATACGATGCGAATTAAATATTAAAAGCAGGAATATTAGCAGTAGCGCTGGAATATTAGCAGTAGCGTTGGCTTAGCAGTAGCGCTCTTCTTATTCCTGCGCTACTGCTAATGTAGATATCAGTAGAGCTTTCAATCCAGCGCTACTACTAAGAGTTAGTTGTAGCGCGTTAGCCATAGCGCTGGCAGCAGCGCTACTAATAAGACTAAACCCAGCGCTACTAGTAGGGTTTTCCCTAGTAGTGTAAGGACACCTATTAATTGAGAACCAGAACAAAGCATAAACACATAGTGAATACATGAACACCTCAAACTACGGTAATCACTGGAAAGAATCCCAATTATTGTCACTTTGGGGTATGCGTATCCTAACACGTAGTAGGTGCATATAACTTGGAAGATCGGGTCAGGAACATATATATAATGGTGAAAACATAAATAGTTCATATCTGAAATCATGGCACACGGTCCCTAGTGACAAGCATTAAGCATAGCAAAGTCATAGCAACATTTGTCTCCGAACATAGTGGATACTACAGATCAAGCCATAACAAAAATAATTCGACAACATGATGAATCTCATCCAGGTCTTCACCGAACAGGAAGCCTACAAAGGGATTACTCACTCCCGGTGGAGAGCATCATATAATTGGCGATGGAGGAGGGTTGGTGATGACGAAGACCGAATATTCCCCTCTCTGGAGCCCCAAACAGACTCCATATTAGGCCTCCGGTGAAGAACAGGAGGTGGTAGCTCCTCCGTATCATGAAATGCGATGAAACTTCCTCTCTGATTTTTTCTCTAAAAATAGTATGTTATAGCACTAGAATTAGGGTCAGCTCCACATGGGCCCCACTAGACATCAGGCCGCGCTAGGGGGGCGTGGCGCGCCCTAATATTTAGTGGGCTGTTGTGGCCTTCCCTTTGGTGGATCTTGGTTCATGTATTTTTTTATATATTCCAGAAAAAATCTCCAAAAAGTGTCGTTCCATCCAGAGAATTTTTATTTCTGGAAAAAAACAAAAACATGGTAGTTCTGCTGTAAAAAACATCAGTCCGGGTTAGTTTCGTTCAAATCATGCAAATTAGAGTGCAAAACAATAGCAAAAGCATTAGGAAAAGTAGATACGATCGAGACGTATCAGTGACCGGGCCGCTTGTAGGTGCTATTGGAAGTGGCACATGAATCTTCCTCGAAGTCCACCTAGGCATTGATGATGCTAGCCGGCAGGCTCTTAAGCCATGTCCGAGCCCAGTCGAGCTGCATGAGAGGGAAGTAGCCCATCTCTACGTGATTGTTGCCTTTGACAATGCTGACTGTAATGGTGTAGTCGATCAGCCTGTCCTCCTGTTTGGCGGAGCCATTGTCTTTGGGCGTGTAGCGGGGCGGCGTGAAGTTGATTTGGAATGGCTCATTGCGAGTGCGTGGGTCAAAGCATGCTGGTCTTATTGGACCTTCCTCCTTTAGAAGGAGGGATTCTGCCAACCGGTCATGGCTGCACCTGGCGTCATTTTCGTCTTGAGGCACGCGGGGTCCCAACCAACTAGCAAGCTCCGAGCGTACAACCAGCCCGACCAAGACCGCCTGGTCCCGCCATAGAGGCAGGGATCATGTGGCCGTTCGGAGGTGCTCGTGTTCCTAATAATGGTACCATCGGCTAATGACTACCGACATGTTGTCGCGTTGTGGAGGGTGACTATCACATCTCCGTAACGCCTAATGGCCAGAGCCAGGCAGAGAGGATGCATCCTACCTCTGCTGACACTCGCCAGCCGGCAGCTGGTCGTTGCCCAGAAGGTGGGGGGCTCTGAGGCGGCTAGGGTCGTCTCGAATTTGGTGAGCAACATGTTGGTGATAGTGACGAGTTCTTCGACGCGCTTCTCTTGCAGTGGGCGCTCCTTGCCCAACAGAGTCGTGAGGTGGCCAAAACTTGGGAGGACTTCATGTTGTCTGCGGGAGTGTCGTAGGTGGGAAGGTTGTCGCCAAGGAGGCGGGCGACCACACGACCATGACAGCGCACCTCATCGCGTCGATCGGGCTCGGTGCCGAACCGGGTGAGGCCGTACACGGTGTCGTACTCGCACTTCACGGGCTCCATCTGGCACCGCATGGTGGTGAGCACGAAGGCCTCTGTCAGCAGCTGTTTTAGGGACTTGTCGACCTTAGCCGTGGTTGTAGCTGGGTTAGTGGCAGACGAGATGGGGTGCGCTGATTCTGCATGGTGGCATGGAGGGGGCGGACTACAGGCGTGGGACACAGCCGTGGTCGTGTGTAGAAGTAGTGTTGGAACCGGTGGTCAACACATTGACGTCTATGCCGAGGTCGTCGGCATCGTCAAGAGCACCACTATCGGCTAATGCTTGTGTGTCGTAGAAGACGAGCACCTCGCTGGGCTACTCATCAGGAACAGGCTCGATGCTGATGCGCAGCTCGCCGAAGCGAGCGTAGAGGTCATCGATGTCGTCAGGAGCACCGCCGCCAGTAGAAGGTAGCGGTTTAGAGAGTGCGACGCTAACGCTCAACTCGTCGAATGGGACGATGGTGCCGCCCACGGGTTAAGGGGAGCCGGCACCGTGTGTCACGCCTTCTCCAGAGGAATCAGACACCGCAAACGTGTAGAGTAGCCCGTGCGCGATGCGCTCGCCGGAGTCGATGAAGGGTCTCATCCGGAAGATCACTCTGGCTGATGCCACGGACGGTCCCATGGTGGGCGCTAACTATCCTGATGTGTTCACGGTAGATAACATGGGGTGGCTTGCCAAGTGTGGTTGGGGCCGAAGTGTGTGTGTGGATTTCGGAGGCAAGATTGGGGACAAGCGGTGCGAGACACATGATGTACCCATGTTCGGGGCCCTCCATGGGAGGTACCACTACTAGGCATGCCGGATCAAGTATATGTCAGATAGGCAATACAATGGTGCTCATTGAGCTATTTCTCAGATTGAAGTACCCAGGATTGAGTAGTTAAGTCTCCTCAGCACGCTCACACTTCATAAGAAGAGTCCAAAAAGGTGATTATTGCTAATTACTAAACTAACTTACCTTTTTCTATAAATTTAAAGTTATTTACTTTTATTAAGAGATAAACTATTTTACTACAGCCTTTGGTCAATAAGATAAACTATTTAGTACATATTTAGCTGCTATATTTTCATTTGATAAGGTAAATAAATCTTTCATCATTTATCCGTCAATGAGATAAATGCAATTTGGGACAGAATATTTCCTGGATAAATTCAGTGATACATTTGTGTTTGTGACTTGTGAGGCAATGGTAGTGATATCATCGAGTCAATGTAGCCCATGTTCTTCAATCCCCTCTTCAGGATCAAATTTTCACACATCTTATTATTGACTATTGTTGAAGATGTCCAATATTTGTTTGTAATAAATTAGTGGTTGCATGGGTAAATGGCCACTTAATCCTATAATTACCTCCATTATTTGTCCGTTTTTTTGAATTTAATTAATATTAGTAGGAGCATCGGTGAGACTATTGTACGTAACAATAAACATAACCATTTAATCTTCTAATATGATTGTCCGAATGTTGTCCCAACTATGATTGATATGAAGTGGGGTCAATCTTTTTGAGGTTTGTAAAATTACAAGCCATGTATCATTCTAAAGTAATGTTATCAAAGCAGAATCATTCTTTCATAATTTTACCTAACCATTTTGGAGAGTCATTATACCAAGTGAAACAATAATTTCAGGCAATATTTCTCGTAGAAATGCACGGGAAATTATCTAGTTTACATGATGGCTGGGCGAACAAAAGGGCATCAGTTCTGACTGAAGCATGCAACAAAACAGAGAACCTTCAAAATAGTCCATCCTTCTCCGATAGCCTCTATTGTTGAGATGGTGTAGTTTTTACATTTACCTTAGCTAAGCAGATCCTGCCCGTCCATATTATGTTGTATCAAGAGAAATCCATTGCTGCAGGCGAGTCTGCTATATCTCGCGCGACCACCGCTACTGGACGGGGGAGAGGGACCTCACCGTCCTCAATGCAGGCCGATCCATCTGCGTTGCGCCACCGCCATTGCTCGACGGCAGAGAGGGACCTCGTCGTCCTTGACGCAGACCGATCCATCTGCGTTACGCCATTGTCGCGGATTGGGTCCACACATGAGGAATTGAATGGAGGATCATGTTGCGGCCGAGATGAAGAAGGATGGCTCTATTAACCGCACAGCTGGTCCTGCCGCCCCCCTTGTGCATGCAGGTCGCCACCGATTGTGCCCTCGATGATCGGTGGCTGCGACGGATGAGCGTGGCGCTGCCGGTGGAGTGGGGGCAGCCGGGCGCGACTGTGTCGGGGCACGGCCAGGCGCGCCTCTCCCGGAGGTCACCGCATCCCGCACGGCCGCGCCTCTGCCGAAGGTCGCTACATCCATCCCAGCACCAGAAGACGGGTCAGCGGCGGTAGTCCACAGTTGTGTCCGTGGGGAAGCAAAGGATTGTCGGTTGGGGCGGCCAAGCAGAAGATTTCACTAAAATAAATATGTCAACTAACGACCTTCTAGCAGTGACACTCGCAGAAATGGTCGTAAATCTACGACCATTTGAGACCAATTGGTCGTAAGCTGTCCGGAGGGGTCCTATCCCCAAAAACTAACGACTTTTTTCATCAGAAAGGTCGTAAATTCTTACTGGAAATGGTTGTAAAGCGAATAGCCCTGGTTCGCTGCGTAATTTGTTGGCAATTACGACTAATATAGATGGGCATGGCTATGACTAAGTGCCACATCATCAATTTTGACTACGTGTCATGTCCATGTGTTATTTTTTGCCTAGTTTGTGAAGCAACCTACTATTATGTCATTCCAAAAATTCTCGAAAAAATCTCATAAATACATTGGATCATATATTCCTCAAATATATGAAAACCCTTCCTTCCATAGTTCTAAAATAATTCAACAATATTCATTATCCTATTCTATTTAGAATAGCAATTTGTGGAGGAAGTTTTATTTCTATTTCTTTGATTACCCTCAAATTTTTTGGGCACTCTTTCCTATCCAAATCATTTCTTGATGAAAACTTTCGTAACGATTTTCCTAGTAAATCTTTCTCAGCAATTTTTCAATGTTTGTGTTCAGCTAACAGCTTTGTGAAGGAAGTACTAGACATGAATATCCTAATGAGTTGAATTTTTTCCACATCTTCTGTGTGCCCAAAACATAGCTCTCCACAAAATTTTAGACCCATCTAACAATCCATGTGAGCTCATCATCCAATCTTTGTTTCTGGTAATATTTTCAGCTTGTGAAGAAACTACATTTTATATTGCCTTATAGTTGATGAAAATTTACCACGGTATGAAACTGGCCATATAACCTCACTCCACCAAATTTTAGCTCATTTAATTCAGCCAGTTTCCCTCAATATTTTTCCCAATATTCTGTTGAGTAGAGAGCATTGTGAAGGAGGTATAGTTTTTGTTTATCCAAATTTTATGAAATTTTTACAGTGCATTAATGTGCCCAAATTGTCGTCATCCTCCAAATTTCAGCTCAATCCAATCATCTATGTGAGCCCAGTTTCAATTACCATTTTCTGTCCAGATTGGCACATTGTGAAGGAAATGTCACTTTGGCATGTCCAAATGGTATAATTTCTTTTACAGTGCCTTCATATGCCCAAAGTAACATCATACACCAAATTTTCAGCTCAATCCAATCAATGATTTGATCCAAGCTTCAACATCCATATTTATGCACATTGTGTTACTTTGCAAAACAAGTTCCACCTAGGTTTATCCATTTGAGCTAAAAATTTGCCAAGAGAGTCTCCTTAGTAGATGATCATCCTCAGCCAAAATTTAGGCTCATTGTCGATGTGCATTACCCACACCGTTAATCAAACACTTGGCTGCTAATTCATGTTTGAGCTTAGTTCAGTCTCCTCGTGAGATTCTTCTATTGTATTCTTCTTCCTAACACCTACTCAGGGATTGTCCAACCCACCACACATGCCTATTCCACCCAAAACGCATGGACGCAACGGTTAGGTGGTGACCATGCGGCTAGCATGCAAGTTCACGCGCTCTCGAGTTGGGGCCCTTGACCACCATCCAAACCTTGACGTCAAGCCACCACACCATGTATTTCTGATTAAATAGATACTTATGTACCTATAAATGATTTTTGGGAAAAATAAAGAGCAAACTATAATACAGCTGCAGTTCAAATTTAACCCGCTTCCAACTGAATCGACATAAATTTGTCTTTTTCACGAGAGGTGGATAAAAGCTTTTAACACCCAACCATTTTCTCAATTGTACATTAAATATGGCCTAGTATTTTATAAAAATGATTTGGTCCAATTTTGAAACAAATATATGGTAGGTCCTTCACAAAAAAAATTCATTTTGGGCACTTGAAAAATAAAAAATGAATTTTCCATACAAAGAAAATGAAAACTTCCTTAGGCAACATTGTTTGCCATTCCAATACGCGCCCTTGTAAACAATATGAGATCATTTCAACAAACTATGCCATGAATGTGGCCATAAGATTGATCATTTGGCTTGAAAGCCATGAATCTTCACACATGATAGCCCATTTCTAAGAACACTTTTTAAAAATAATTGTCGTATTACAAGTTTATTATTTTTCTTGGTAACTTTGTCACATATAATGACACAATGCAAAGGTTTTCCATTTTTTTGATTTTTTGAATTTTTCATGGCCATTTCAAAATGCGGTCAAAACAGTGGGTATGACCGTTCCTATCTAGTTGTTGAATCTTGGAAATATTTTGATGTTTCTCTAATTAAATAGATACTTATGTCTCTAGAAACGATTTTTGGGAAAAATAAAGAGCAAACTATAATGTAGATGCAGTTCAAATTTGACCCGCTTCGAGCTGATTCAACGAAAATGTGTCTTTTTCACGAGAGGTCGATAAAAGCCTTTAACACCCAACCATTTAGTCAATTGTACATTAAATATGTGCTGCTATGTTAGAAAAATTATTTGGTCCAATTTTGCAACAAATATATGGTTTTTCCTTCACAAAACAAATTCATTTTGGGCACTTGAAAAATGAAAAATAAATTTTTCATCCAAAGAAAATGAAAACTTCCTTAGGAAACATTGTTTGCCATTCCAATACGCACCCTTGTGCACAATATGAGATCATTACAACAAACTATGCCATGAATGTGGCCATACGATTGATCATTTGGCTTAAAAGCCATGAATCTTCACACATGATATCCCATTTTCTAAGAACACTTTTTAAAAATAATTGTCGTATTACAAGTTTATTATTTTTTCTGGTAAGTTTGTTGTTTTTGCGCAGGTATGATGGAGACTTGTCTTGATACTCCTACTCGATTGATACCTTGGTTCTCAAACTGAGGGAAATACTTACTGCTACTGTGCTACATCACCCTTTCCTCTTCAAGGTAAAAACCAAATCAAACTCAAGAGGTAGCAAGAAGAATTTCTGGCGCCGTTGCCGGGGAGGATCAAGTCAAGAATAGTCTCCCGTCAACGTGCCAATTTCTGGCGTCGTTGCCGGGGAGCATCAAGTGAAGCTTATCCAAGTAACCGTCGCAAACTCATCTCTTCCATTTACTTTTTTTTGCCTCTCAATTTCCTCTCCCCCACTTCTAAAAAACAAAAATTTACAAAAATATTTGCCTTTTTCGTTCGCCCTTTTCTTTCGCTTGCTTTCTTCCTGCTTATGTGGGATAGTCTACCTGTCCCCATGGCTAGACCTACCGCTTCGAACGATACTCCCGAGAGCGAAGTTCTCAACTTCAAACAAAATGAGGAAGAAAACTTAAAGGATGCTTGGTATAGGATTTGAAGTGCTCAGAGTAGATCTACTCGTAAGCAATCTACTACCGTCCTGCTTCGCAGCTTTTATGTGGATATTTCTCCTTGGAATAGGTATGTTCTTGACACCATCGTAGGCGGAAATTTCTTGGGTAGCCATACCATTGATTCTTATGGTGCTTTGATAAATTTGGTACGCTCACCCCCACTCATGGTTAACGGAACTACCTTAACTTTGGAACATGTGATGCGTAGGCTGGATATCATTGAAAATAAAGTTGCTACGATTGAACTCATTGAGAATTTGGATAAAAAGATCCACAATGAAATCACTCAGTGTGGATCCAAGGTGGGAATGACTTTGAAAAATTTAAAGGAGAGGGAACCCACAGTTAATGAAAAACAAGATCATGATTCCGCTAGGATTGACAAACTAGAGGATGTTATAATCAACTTGGGTTCCACTTTTGCTGGTGTGCAGAACACTCCAAATTTTGCCCACAATAAGGCCACCAAGTCTGTTTTTGTTCCTAAAAATAGTGTTGAACCATCTAGTAAGAGAGATGAAGACCTTAAGATGATGAGTGTTCACCCTACTTATGGTTTGAGGACCGAAGACGACGATACGTGATTCTATCGCCTAATGCCTAGCTAAGGGCGTTAAACAATAGCACTTGTTGGGAGGCAACCCAATGAATTTATCTTTGCTTTTTTCTTTCTGTTTTGTTGCATCCACACCATCATAATTCTGTTATGATTGTGTTTTTTGTGTTTCTTTTTTTGTTTGAGCCATTGAAAACCTTTATGACTAGTTTTGGTGATGGTTGTTTGATCATGGTGGAAAAAGACAGAAACTTTTCGCTCATGAAATTATTTTTCATTTTCTATCCAGAAAGAGCTTTTGATTTGATTTTTTTTTATGCTGGTTGATTTGCCAATTTTCCAAATTGTCGTAATTGTTCAGAATTGTTGACTTACCAGAAGTATACGAAGTATACAGATTGCTACAGACTGGTCTGTTTTTGACAGATTTTGTTTTTGTTGTGTTGATTGCTTATTTTGATGAAACTATGGATACTATCGGGGGGTACTATCCATGGAAAATTGAGAATACAGTAATCTAACACCAATATAAATAGAAATAAATTTGCTACAGTAACTAAAGAGGTGGTAGTTTGTTTTCTTGTGCTAATGATATCACGAGTTTCTGGTTAAGTTTTGTGTTGTGAAGTTTTCAAGTTTTGGGTGATGTTCTCATGGACAAAGGGATAAAGAGTGGAAAGAGCTCAAGCTTGGGGATGTCCAAGGCATCCCAAGCCAAATTGGAGGACACCAAAAAGCCTAAGCTTGGGGATGCCCCGGGAAGGCATCCCCTCTTTCGTCTTTAATCCATTGGTAACGTTACTTGGAGCTATATTTTTATTTACCACATGATACGTGTTTTGCTTGGAGCGTCGTGTATTATAGGAGTCTTTTTGTGTGTCACAATCATCCTTGCTGCACACCTTTTGAGAGAGACATGCACTAATTGTGAATTTGCTAGAACACTCATTGAGCTTCGCTTATATCTTTTGAGTTAGACAATTTAGCTCACAGATGCTTCACTTATATCTTTTGAGATAGATAACTTTGCTGTAAGTGCTTCACTTAGATCTTTAGAGCACGACGGTGTCATATTTTGGAGAAATAAGAACTCTCGATCTTAACTTATTTCTTTTTGAGAGTGCTCTCTTTGAGTAATTTGGTAGTTGGCTTGTGCTATGGAAGTAGTCCTAAAGATGATAGGCATCCAAAGAGGATACAATAAAACTTACATATTCATGTGCGTTGATTAGAAGGAGAAGTTTGATTCCTCTCAATTAGTTTTGAGACATGGATTTGGTAATATTAAGAGTCATGTTAGTAAGGTGTTGTGAATCTAGAAATACTTGTGTTGAAGTTAGTGATTCCCGTAACATGCACGTATGGTGAACCACTATGTTAGGAAGTCGGAGCATCATTGATTTATTGATTGTCATCCTTTGTGTTGCAGTCGGGATCGCGCGATGGTTAACACTTACCAACCCTTCCCCTAGGAGTATGCGTTTAGCACTTTGTTTTGATTACTAATAAAAACTTTCCCAATAAGTATGTGAGTTCTTCATGACTAATGTGAGTCCATGGTATAGATGCACTTTCACCTTCCACCATTGCTAGCCTCTCTAGTGCCGCGCAACTTTCGTCGGTACACAAATCTACCATAGACCCTCCACAAAACAGCCACCATACCAACCTATCATGGCCTTTTCATAGCCATTCCGAGATATATTGCCATGCAACTCCCACCGTTCCGTCTCATGACTTGTGTCGTCACTTTCATATTGCCATTGCATGCTCATAAGATAGCTAGCGAGATGTTTCAACGTCATACGCCAAGCTAGGTCGTTGCACATCCCGGTACACTGCCGCAGGCATTTCCTATAAAGTCATCATCGTTCTAAGCATTGAGCTGTGAGTAAATGAAAGTTTGATGATCATCATTATTAGAGCATTGTCCCATGTGAGGAAATAAAAAAAGAGGCTAAAGTTGCTCACAAAAAAATGGAAAGAGGTCAAAGAGCCCAATCAAAAAAAAGAGAGAAAAAGAGAGAAGGGACAATGCTACTATCTTTTTCCACACTTGTGTTTCATAATAGCACCATGTTATTCAGGATTGAGAGTCTCTTGTTTTGTCACCACCATATACTAGTGGAAATCTTCATTATGTAACTTGGCTTGTATATTCCAATGATGGGCTTCCTCAAAATTGCCCTAGGTTTTCGTGAGCAAACAAGTTGGATGCACACCCACTAGTTCTCCTTTCGAGCTTTCACATACATATAGCTCTAAGTGCATCCATTGCATGGTAATCCCTACTCTTTCACATTGATATCTATTGATGGGCATCACCATAGCCCTTTGATACGCCGAGTCAATGTGACCATCTCCTCCTTTTTGCCTTAGAACCTCCACCACACACTATTCCACCTATAGTGCTATATCCATGGCTCACGCTCATGTATTGCGTGAGAGTTGAAAAAGGTTTGAGAAAGTAAGAGTGCGAAAACAATTACTTGGCCAATACCGGGGTTGTGCATGATTTAAATTCGTTGTGTGGGGATGATGGAGCATAGCCAGACTATATGATTTTGTAGGGATAACTTTCTTTGGCCTTGTTATTTCGCAAGTTCAAGATTACCTTGCTAGTTTGCTTGAAGTATTATCGTTTTCATGTCAATAGCAAACTATTGTTTTGAATCTTACGAATCTGAATATTCATGTCACATGAGAGAAGTTACAAAGGACAATTATGCTAGGTAGCATTCCACATCAAAAATTCAGTCTTTATCACTTCCCTACTCGAGGACGAGCAGGAGTTAAGCTTGGGGATGCTTGATACGTCTCCAACGTATCTATAATTTTTGATGGTTCCATGCTATTATCTTGTCAAACTTTGGATGTTTCGTATGCCTTTTATATCTTTTTTGGGACTAACTTATTAACTCAGTGCCAAGTGCCAGTTCCTGTTTTTTTTTGTGTTTTTGCCCTTTTCAGAGGAGAATATTAAATGGAGTCCAAACGGAATAAAACCTCTGAAAAGATTTTTTCCGGAACAGAAGATACGCAGGGAGCTTGACAACCAAGGCAGAGGGCACCAGGGGAGGCCACAAGCCCCCTAGCCGCGACCTGGGGGGGCCCGCGCCTAGTAGGCTTGAGGGCCCCCTGTGGCTCCTCTGCCCTACTTCTTCCGCCTATAAATCCCCGAAAAATCTGAAACAACGGGAGAGAGCCACGAAAATACTTTTCCACCGCCGCAAGTTTCTGTCTCCGCAAGATCCCATCTGGGGCACGTTCTGGTGCCCTGCTGGAGGGGGGATTTGGACACGGAGGGCTTCTTCATCAACACCATTGCCTCTCCGATGATGCGTGAGTAGTTCACCATAGACCTTCGGGTCCATAGCTAGTAGCTAGATGGCTTCTTCTCTCTCTTGGATCTTCAATACAAAGTTCTCCATGATCTTCATGGAGATCTATCCAATGTAATCTTCTTTTGTAGTGTGTTTGTCGAGATCCGATGAATTGTGGATTTATGATCATATTATCTATGAATATTATTTGAGTTTCTTCTAATCTCTTATATGCATGATTTCATATCCTTGTAATTCTCTTCGAGTTGTGGGTTTTGTTTGGCCAACTTGATCTATAATTCTTGCAATGGGAGAAATGCTTGGCTTTGGGTTCATACCGTGCGGTGACCTCACCCAGTGACAGAAGGGGTAGCGAGGCACGCATCGTGTTGTTGCCATCAAGGGTAAAATGATGGGGTTTATATATATTGCATGAATTTATCCCTCTATATCATGTCATCTTGCTTAAGGCGTTAGTCTGTTTGTCATGAACTCAATACACTAGATGCATGTTGGATAGCGATGGATGTGTGGAGTAATAGTAGTAGATGCAGAAAGTATCGGTCTACTTGTCTTGGACGTGATGCCTATATGTATGAACATTGCCTTAGATATCGTCATGACTTTGCGCGGTTCTATCAATTGCTCGACAGTAATTCGTTCACCCACCGTAATATTTGCTATCATAAGAGAAGCCTCTAGTGAACATTATGGCCCTCGGGTCTACTTCACATCATATGTCCAGCCCTACACTTTTACTTTGTTGCACTTTCCGCCTTCAGATCTCACCTCGCAATCAATCGTGAAGGGATTCACAAGCCCTTTGTAACATTGGGTGCAAGTTTGTTGTTTTTGCGTAGGTACGATGGAGACTTGGCTTGATACTCCTACTGGATTGATACCTTGGTTCTCAAACTGAGGGAAATACTTACTGGTACTGTGCTGCATCACCCTTTCCTCTTCAAGGGAAAAACGATCGCAAGCTCAAGAGGTAGCAAGAAGAATTTCTGGCGCCGTTGCCGGGGATAGGATCAAGTCAAGAATAGTCTCCCGTCAACGTGCCAATTTCTGGCGCCGTTGCCGGGGAGCATCAAGTGAAGCTTATCCAAGTAACCATCGCAAACTCATCTCTTGCATTTACTTTTTTTTGCCTCTCGTTTTCCTCTCTCCCACTTCCGAAAAACAAAAATTTACAAAAATATTTGCCTTTTTTGTTCACCCTTTTCTTTCGCTTGCTTTCTGCCTGCTTATGTGGGATAGTCTACATGTCCCCATGGCTAGACCTACTGCTTCGAATGATACTCCCGAGAGCGAAGTTCTCAATTTCAAACAAAATGAGGAAGAAAACTTAAAGGATGCTTGGGATAGGATTTGCAGTGCTCAGAGTAGATCTACTCGTAAGCAATCTACTACCATCCTGCTTCGCAGCTTTTATGTGGGTATTTCCCCTTGGAATAGGTATGTTCTTGACGCCATCGTAGGCGGAAATTTGTTGGGTAGCCATACCGTTGATTCTTACGGTGCGTTGATAAATTTGGTAGGCTCACCCCCAATCATGGTTAATGGAACTACCTTAACTTTGGAACATGTGATGCGTAGGCTGGATATCATTAAAAATAAAGTTGCTACGATTGAACTCATTGAGAATTTGGATAAAAAGATCCACAATCAAATCACTCAGTACGGATCCAAGGTGGGAATGACTTTGAAAAATTTAAAGGAGAGGGAACCCACAGTTAACGAAAAACAATGTCATGATTCCGCTAGGATTGGCAAACTAGAGGATGATATAACCAACTTGGGTTCCGCTTTTGCCGCTGTGCAGAATACTCCAAATTTTGCCCAGAATAAGGCCACCAAGTCTGTTTTTGTTCCTAAGGATAGTGGTGAACCATCTAGTAAGAGATATGAAGACCTTAAGATCATTACTAACCCAAAATTTTCTGTCAAACAAAAACAATGAAAAAAAACATATCAGGGACAGTGAACTGTTCCAATATAATCAGGGGTCACATTGCAAACTGACACTGAATTGCCAACCAGCATGTATGTCTTCCATGAATATGAAATAAACTGATGTTCTTCATCAATCATAAAAGAAACTAAAAATAAGTCATGCGATCTACCTTCAATGAATTACTATGACATTCTTATTTTTTGTCTCCTATGCTTGTTTCACTACTAAATGAACTATACAAAATTATTTGTAAACCTAATAGTGAATGATTCTTTTATAAAGCTAGGGAATGCTAATATGAAAGGAATACTAATTTGTCAGCATAATCTATGTTTGTGAACAGTCTTATCAATCTCGTCACATAGGATGACCTCTCACCAAATGCTTGGCTGGTAGGATATTCACTGAAGGATGGTTTTCTTCACTCTCCGGTGCATATAGCTGAAAAAATAGAACAGTATAACAAATTGCATCAACTTGAACAAAGGAAATTAAATATGATCATGAGCTGCAACATAAGCCTACAACTCTTGCATTCTCCATACAAATACTTTCCTGAAAGCCAGCTTGGAAGGACAATCGTGGCACTTCTATTGGTACTTGCTATCTCCCCCAACTTAGACTGTCATGGCAGCCTCCCGTCGGGCTGACTTCTCCACTCCACCGCTGAAGTGGGCGGGGAAGGGGGCTTCCAAGCCATCGACGGTGGACTCAAGAGGAGCTGAGGAGCCCGACGCCCGTCAGACCTCAATCACTTCGACAATCGGCTCCTTATTCCGATCCCATCTGATCCAATCCCCTCATCAACACCCGGAGGGGCAGAATGCTGCGAGGAACAAATTCCACTCATGGAAGGTGGCCATGGGAGGAGAGAGGCGGGGGAGCGGAGGCGAGGCGGCCGGAAAGGCCGGAGGAGTGGGGGAGCGGCTGGACGTGTGTGGGAAGTGTCAGCGAGGAGAGTAGGTGGATGGAGAGGAGGCGTGGAGGGTCAGGGGGATTAGGCGGTGGCAGCGTGGGTAATTTTCTGAGGTCGTGTGCTCAACATCGTTAATGCAGGTTTCGTTAAGGGCGATGCTCTGCGCCGGCTCTCCGGCCGAAAGATTCGGCCGGCCGTGCGCGGGCCGCCCTATCTGCAAGCTGTAGACGGGCTGCGCCGTTAGATCTCCATGCAACATTTTTTCCTCGATGCAACAAATTTCGACGCTATGCAGCAATTTTCGTCAACGGTTGCCACAAAAAAAATTGTGGTGAAAAAATATCTATGTGATCGTAGGAAAAAAACAAAGAAGATAATGCGTGGTAGCAAAAGTCAAACGCCGGTTGTAGCAAATATCTACGTGACCTGTATTTAACTTTTTTAGTGAACGGTTGCAGCAAAAAATGATGCCGGTTGTAGCAAAAAATAACACGGTTGTACCAAAAGTCGAAACGTCGGTTGTAGCAAAAATCAATCAAACTCGAGTTGCAACCAAACGTATATGCAGCTTTTTTACTAGATAAATATAGTAAATAAAAAACGCTTGTAGCAAATATGAACGCTGGTTGCAACAAATTTAGACGAGAAAAAAGCTGCATGGAAAACGTTTGTATCAAAATAACACATGGTTGCAGCAAATTTGACGAAAAAAATGTTGCATGCACCTACGAGCGAGGCGCGTGGCCCGCGTGCGACTGGCCGAACAATTCGGCCGGCGCGTCGCGTGGAAGCATTTACCTTTCGTTAATGCAGCTTTCGGACCTTTAGATTTCGTAATTTTCTAATTAGACGGCTGAGATGAAGATTTAGATGTGTCCTCTGGTGCTTTTTATAGTAGAGATGGTAGTCAATAGGTAGATTTTTTCGTAACAGTTTCAATAATGAAATTCCGTTTTTCAGGTATGAGATACTTGTCACTGCAAAGAGAGTGCACAGTTGATTGATGAATATGGAGGGATAGGCATTTTAACTCCCTCCCCCCTCTAGGTGCTAAATATTATTAATATATGAAATAAAGATTGATAATATATCTGCTTTTTTGTTGGAGAAGAAAAGCGGTAAGGGAAATTCCAAAGGGCCGACCCAAACGGACGACGATTTTGTCCGCTTTTTGTTCGTTTGGTTCGGCAAAGCGGAGACGAACGTCCACTTCAACGTTTGGACCGACGCATGCGTCCAACGCTGGCTCGACCCATTTTTGTCGGTGTGCACCAAACATGCATAATTAAACATTAAAAAAGCCGATCACGAAGGCCAACGAGAGTCCACGCTTTATATTATTAATGAAAAATAAGAAGAAAAAAACTAGGCGTCCTCGGCGGCGGTGTCGAGGTCGGTCTGTGCCGGAGTACGGGCGGGCTGTGCTGACATGGGGGCGAGGTCGGGCTGTGCCGGAGTGGGGGCGGGCTCTGCCAGCGCGGGTAGTGCTGGTGTCGGCGGTGGCGCAGCACGGGCACGCGCATGTGCCTGGTGCATCGCCATCTGAGCTTCAAGGTAGGCGGCCTCCTCTGGAAGAAGCGAGCTCGCGTGGACGACGAGGGTGTTCACGAAGAAGCCAAGCGTAGCACGGGCGTGTTGGCGCGCCTGGTGCATCGCCCTCTTAGCTTGAAGGTAGGCGACCTTCTGTGGCAGCATCGCACGGGCGTGTTTGTGCGCCTGGTGCATCGCCCTCTTAGCTTGCAGGTAGGCGACCTTCTATGGCAGCATCGCACGGGCATAGACGACGAGGTTGTCGCCGTTGTCCATGGCTGCTGGGTCGTCAACGAGGAAACAAAGGGGTGGCGAGATGTGGATGGGCGGGCATCTGGAAGGAGATGGTGGAACCCACCGCACGCTCGGATTAAAAAAGGCTGGCCGCGGTCGCCGACGCGTGGGCCCGAGGATGGCGGTCATCATAAATTATATTGACCGCGGTGGTTGGGGGCGGACACCGAGGGGCCGCGAGCGCGTCCGCGCCGACGCATTTCAGTGCCAAATTTGGGCCGGAAATGGGTCAGCGCGGACGCAAACCGGACGCATTTTGCCAATGGATCGGCGCGTCGGGTCATCATTTTTGTCCGCGCCGACCCAAACGTACGACGGCGTAAGAAATGGGTCGCCCCATTGAAGTTGCTCTAACACTAATGATAAATTTAGTCTAGTGTTGAACTGGCTGGATGAACGCTTGTAAGGTAGTTTATGCATGCATGCAGTACTTGCTTCATAAAGAAATATAAAAGCGTTTAGATCACTACTTTTAGTGACCTAAACACTTTTGTATTTTTTACACAGGGAGTAGTGGGAGTAGTAAGGAGGCCAGGGTGCTGCTGTTACACTGGTTGTTGCCTAGACAATTGGTTCACGGCTGTTGGCCAAAGTTAAAATTTATAGCAACTTTGTTGTGGAGCTACCATTATAGGAACTCGTTGATGACGGTTTCAGGGACACGTGCTTATGTTGGATGAACTGATTTGCTGACATAAACAAATGATGAAGTTTTTTCTTGTACTATTAACGGCTGGAATAGTTTGTACAAGCATTTGTTGTCTTCTCTTAGTTATAATTATGATTTCATGTGCTGCCTAGAGCATCTCCAAAACAAGACCAAAAATGACGCAATACCTCAAAAAGCTAAACTGATTTTTTGTTTTTTTGGCACAAAATAGCTCCAACAACAGACTTACGTCGTCATTTTTCTTCTTCTATCTCTTCCTAATAATAAAGCGCGCAGCGCTTCTGCCGTCCGTCTTGGCGTTTCCTGAAATCAACCCGCAGTCCCTTTTTGCATTTTTCAGAAAACCCCCTGATGTTTCAAGTAATCAACCCGCAGTCCGGATTTAAGTAAGAAAACCAATCTTTTTTTTTGCATTTTTCCGAAAACCCCTGATGTTTCACGTAATCAACCCGCAGTCCGGATTTATAAAAAAAACCTAACTTTTCAGTTAATCAATCCACATTTTATCTAAAACAAAATTATCCATATCTTTTAAACCGTAACTCCGATTTTAACTTGTTATATATGAAATTTGATTAAAAAAATGTGTAGAATCTAAATAGGATGTTATTTTTAGCTGTTGAATACTTCTTAAATATTATTTTTGATGCAAACTTAATCTGTAGTGCACGGTCTTTTTTTTCTCTCTTTCCGGCGACGATACGAATTGCAATAAATATCCATTAAATTAAAACCAAATTGAGAGGTAAGAAAACATCTTAACAACACATGCACATCTTCGGAAAACCTCGTGGGGAGGAACAACATATTTCTTATCTTATTCCGAGTGATTGTACATTCAAATGCGTTTTCGTTGTGTGAGCACTAAAGCCATCGTCGGCACCACAAATGTGATGCCATGTGAAAATATATTGCGTTTAGAGCGTGTGTTATTTTCTCTTCCGTTGTAACGCACGGGCTCTTTTGCTAGTAGTAACCTAAGGGCATTGACGACCACGTGAACATGAGATCAACGCGCTTCTGCTTGGTGTCTAGTCTGGGCAAACCCCTCTCGGTTCTCTATAATTCCATGCGTGTGTCGTGGGGAGGGGGGAGGGGGGGCGCTGACCCCCATCTCCCCACCTGTCCTTTTTTATACCACCCAACGACGTCGGTCTTCTGTGATGAATTGGAGCTAGGGTTTCCCCGGGTACTCGAGGAGGGACATGACGAAAGGCCATGGTAGCACCTTCAAGCAAGAAGGGGACGACAACCGTAGTTGTTGCCCTTGCTTGCATCGGCAAGCCGAGCAGAGATTTCACCCTCACCTTTGTCCGAACAACCCTGAATGTCGTTGGATCAGGAATCGGAGGAAACCATATCGCTATCTAGAACCTTCACTGCGGGACGACTGTACCCATCACCACACATGAAGGTGACATGCATGTCATCGGACACGCCACCACCTACAACAACCACCACCAACGAAACCTGCCCGCAGGCATCCAACCGCTACATTCCAAATCATAGCACATGACCACTGATCCACCGCCACCGACATCACCACAACCAGCCGAGTGGAGAGGCATGGATGGACTGAGCCACTAGGAGGAGCAGATGGCATGCCTGTTACAATGGTGAGAGGTTGAGGAGGACGCATGTGTCGACTGACGGAGCCGCCACGAGGCTGGAGAAGGCCGCCAGGGTATGTGCGGTAGGACGTGACTAGAGAAGACACTGGGATGCCGCCACCGCAGATTTGCAACACTAGGAAAGGGACGCTGTCATGGGTATAAGTCTGACAGTAGATGTGTAGGATATGAAAGGATGGGCAGATCCTTAGCTACGGCGAGGTTGTATGAGTTCAGGCCCCTCTACGGTGGAGGTAAAAGCCCTACGTCTCAGTGCTCTTGGGAGCTTGATGTCGAGTGGAATATGGATTATAGTGAAATGCTAACCCCTGCACCAGTGGGGAAGGGCGACTTATATAGAGTGCGCTGCCCTTCACAACGGTTCGGTGCACAGGGCTGGAGTAGTGGCGATTAAATGTCTATGTTACAGGTAACGTATGCCTTAAATGTTAATAAAGGTACATGAAAACGTATGACCATTGCCCTCCAGGGGGGTTACGATGTACAGAGTGGAATCCAGTCGGTAAGTTTGATATGCTCCGAATGCTCATCTCCGACTGGATGATGGAAGAATCGTCACCGACTGGATGATGGGAAGTCCTTAATTCAATCGGAACTGACTAAGGGCCTTGTCCCTTATGAAGGGTAGTCCTTGGGTAGGACCTATAGGGCAGTCCTATTACCCTACCCTAGGACTATAACCCCATCATTAGTCCCCGAAAGGATCGGGGTTGGAACGACGAAGCGATGCTTGGAGTACGGATCCGACAGGTATGGATGCGACTTTGGCGTTGTTTGCCTCGATCCATTTTATCCTCTTGACCAGTGATCCGAGTGGATGAATCTGTGAAACGAACCGTCACAGACCGAGTGCTTTCGTGGAATCTTTTGACATGACCGGTCAACTGACAGCGGCGGATTTTCTGGGATCCTCAAATTTCGGTTGCCGCGCGCTCAGCAGGGATGACGACATCGTCATCGAGTAGTATATGTCGCCTCGATTTCCGCGCCTTCATCTTCTCCACTAATATCGCAGCAACCGGTCGGGGGATAAGATCTCGGGGCCACCTGCTAGTGACCAAGTCGGAACCTTATTTAAACCTTTCTAGCGAGGGTTTCTCATTGCACTCGCCTGATAGCTCGCACTCGCCCCGCTTCTCCCATGGCTTCTTGCGCACCCCAAGCTCTTTCCTTCTTCTCCTCCTCCATGGACCTGCAGCCTCCACCATGACGAAGGGGCAGACGAGCAAGCTCGAGGCGCGGAAGAAGAAGAAGATGGCGGCTCCCGCTCAACGGCGACAGCGGGCACTGCCGGCGGGATGGATCCAGGGGGATTTCCTCCCCTCCACGGTGACGAAGAGCGACATGTTGGAGCTGGTGGAGCAAGGCATGATCGAGAACAAGACGTGGAGGCTGCCGGCGGAGGGCGAGACGGAGCCGGCGCCCTAGGAGGGGGAGCGCGTCTTGCTGCTCAGTCACGTGTACCGAAGCTTCTCTCTGCCTCCTCATCCCTTCTTTAGAGGTATAATGAACCACTTCGGGGCGCAGCTCCACCATTTTCCTCCCAACGCAATAGCTCATCTCTGTGCCTTCGTCGTGCTTTGCGAGTGTTTTATCGGTTGTCCTCGTCATTGGGGGCTTTTTAAGCACATCTTCTCCACTAGATCCCAAACCATCAAAAGAGTTAGCCAGTCGGACGACAAAACTCATCTCCTCCAGCTCTGCGGAGGTTTAGGCTTCCAGAAGAAAAGCAAAAGTAGCTATCCCGCTCTTCAGTTGTCTGAATTCGTTAGGAATTGGAAGTTGACTTGGTTCTACTGCCAGGACGTCGCTTGCCCGAATGCCGCAACTGGACTGCCACCTTTTAGCCTAGACCGACCGGCTCCGCCTAGGCAGCTTGCGCTCACGAAGATGGAAAAGATCCAGATTCAGCCTCTACTCGACGCGCTGGTAGAAGTCATCCGCAAGGGAGTCACCGGCATAGATTTGCTGGAGATTATTCTGGGTCGGCGTATCCAGCCTTTGCAAGCTCGACACCACGCCAGGTGGCGCTACATGGGGCCTGAGGACTCTACTCGGACTCACCCTGAGTGCGTGACCAAGGAGGTTGTGATGGCGTGGGTCCGCGGCATCACAGGCGCCTGCGATAACCCCAGAAGAGTCCGGCGAGTGAAGCCCTTCCGCGCGGATAACCCTCCTCTGAATGAGGTGAGTATAACTTGTCGAGTGCTCACAATTGTCTTAGATTTATCGCTTTTTCTTGTATCACTGTCTGATGTCTGATGTTGTCGACTGTATCTCGTGCAGGCGTGGACCAACTGGTTTTGTCCCGTCTCGAACTGGAATCCCGCTGAGGAAGAGGAAGGCAGCCAGGAGGGCAGCATGGAGAGTGCCGAGCACGTCTCCGACAGTGGGGAGACGGAGGAGGAGTCCGAAGAGGAGGAGGGGGAAGATGAGGAGCAGAGTGCGCCACCGCCACCACCAGAGCTTCAAACTAAGCGCCGCCACGAACCGTTGACTCCGTCGGCTCCCCCAGCGGCTCCGAGTGCCAGGCCAGCTCCTGCTGTAGTTCCGGACGCCTTGCCAGCTACTCTCGTGGCTCCAAGCGCCTTGCCAGCTATTCCCGTGGCTCCGAGTGCTCGGAGCACAAAGAGGACCAGGGACGCTGCTGCTGAGCCCGCGGGCCAACCTCCCAAGGTGGCTAAACCGAGTGGATCCAAGCCTCGGATGAGGATCATCGTTCCCGTTGCCTCAGCGTAAGTGTCTTGTTCTCCTATCTTCTTTCAGTATTTGACTGAACTCATGTTTATTGGTCGAGTGGATTTTACTCGACAGAGCTGCTACCTCCGCCACTTCTCTGCCACGCCAGGAGGACGATCCCATGGATACGGATAACGTTGCCACATCCCAGCAAGGTACGTCGTGACGACTCCGAGAGCCCAAATTATTGTTTCGCGAATTCTGTCGTTGATCTTGCCCTTTTTTCTGTGGTCTCACGTTGTTCAGTCGGGCTTCCTTCAGAGGTGATTCATGTGGAGGAGGACGACCAGAAGAGGTCCGAGCAAGCTGCGGTGCGTGCCCTTGAGGCTGTTCCATCTGCTACAACTCCCGCCATGGACGCGCCGCCAACCGAGACGATGCCGTTGACTGAAACGGCGCTCATCGCTGCTGAACCGACTGGAGCGGGACTTGGGATGCCCAAGGAGTCTCTTGTGGTGCCAGGTTCGTCGACCGTCCAGTACGACGCCCAACCCCTCCCGGAAGATCACGTGGGAGCTGCCAAGGGGGCCATGGTGCAGGCGGAGTTGATGGCGAATGATGCCAAGAGTGCGCACGACTCCATCGCCTCTGTGTACAAGCAAAGCTTGGAACTCCGAGACGATATCCGAGTAAGTGGGCTAGTAAGTATTTACTTTCCTCCTGTAACCCACTGGGTGTTTAAGCAATATACTCGGATGCAGTATGAATATTTTGCAGTGGGTTCACTCTTAGTGAACCCAGTGGGTGTAGTTCCCGAGACTTCTGTCGAGTGCTTGCACCGGCAGTTGTCTTTATATACATTTTCTTTAACTTGATCAGATCAAAACTAATCTATTCGAATGTTACCGGTGGGGGCACTCCGAGTGCACCTACTGGAAGTAGTCCCCGAGAGTAATTTTACTCAGGTCGGGTAGTAGTAGCCTCATAGGCTTGTTTTTGTTATTTATCTCAATAGGGCGGACCTGTTTGAGCTTCATGGCAGTGGGGTCACTCTTAGTGAACCCACTGGGTGTAGTTCCCGAGGCCGCTATCGACTGCTTGCGTCGGCAGGGGTCTGAAGAACTTCGAGCTTTTATTGTTTTCATAGTTGAATTTGTCTGATCTTTTCTTCGCGCTGATTTGCAGAAGACTTGCGAGATGGGATCAGCGTACAACGCTTTGAAGGCTGAAAAGATTCAGCTTGCTGCGAAATTGAAGGCAGCTATTCATGACTTGGCTGGTGTGAAGGGCGCTCTGGCTGAACGAGAGAAGTCCTTGGAGGAGTCCCGTGAGGCAAACAAGGCATTGCTGGCCGAAATGGAGAAAATGGGGAAACAAAGAACCGAGCTGACGGGACAGATGAAGGTGATGAACAGGCGGTGCATATCACAAGAGAAGTACGTCAGTGACTGGGCAAAGAAGATGATTGCGCTTCTCGGTGGTAAGTTCTGTTTTTCCGAGTGCTTCTTGACTGTGTATTTCATTCTGCGCTTACTTTGTGCTCGTCTTGTCTTTGCAGATATTTGTATGGACGCTGAGGCTGAATCAGCTGACGTTGAGCGGTCGGTTATTCTGAACGTTCCACTCGGCGACGACGCCAATCGAGACATGCTCCGAGCGCACATTCGCCTAGGCAAAGTGGGACCTTTCATCGGTCGACTGAGAGAGGTCGTCGGCCGAATGGACAATGAGCTGTGGCCCGTAGACGAATCCCGGTGAGAGATGGAAGGGTTGATGACTCGGCTGGAGGACGTCCCGAACCGAGTGCAGGCGTGGAAGAAGTCTGCTGCTCGCTGTGGTGCGGACGTGGCGTTGTTTCTGGTCCGAGTGCACTGCAAGGAGGCTCGCGAAGGGAAGCTGAAGGCGTTGCAAGTTGCCAACACCAAGAAGCTTCAATTCGAAGATTTCATGGAGACCTTCCTTGAGAGAGCCACTCGCATCGCAGACGGGATCCACCTCGACACTTTCGTGGAGCCTGCCAGTCCCAGTGCCAGTCCTGACGACGCTTGAAAAAACTTTACCTCGGTATGCCGAGTGGTAGTTGTATCAAACTTTGGCCACTGCTGTTGGCCGTCACGTTCATGGTTCGGTGTGGATAAGCTTGATCTACACCGAACCGACTATCTTTAAACCAACTTTGAATTTGAATCTAATATTTGGCTCTTCCTCTGCCAAATAATTGTTGACGCGATTTTGGCTTGTGGTTTTTGTTTGGCGTTTCTTGGTGAAGCCAGTGGCGAACATGCGGAGCATGTAGTTGTCAGTTGTCTTGACATCTGCATGAGCCTCAATGGGGGTCTACTAAGTCTCCGAGTGGATCTCTAGGATACACTCGAAGGCAATTGTTTACTTAGGCGATTCATGATCGTAGCTAAGTCTTCGAGCGCGACTGTAAAGTCGTACTCGGAGC
Organism: Hordeum vulgare subsp. vulgare; assembly: GCF_904849725.1. NCBI lineage: Eukaryota > Viridiplantae > Streptophyta > Magnoliopsida > Poales > Poaceae > Hordeum > Hordeum vulgare. The sequence continues at coordinate 138,412,315 of NC_058524.1, forward strand.
GAGTTGCTACTCATGTAATTGTCAGTTGTCTTGACATCTACATGAGCCTCGATAAGGGTCTGCTACTCATGTAATTGTCAGTTGTCTTGACATCTACATGAGCCCCAATGAGGGTAGTTGCTAACCTCCTAGTGGATCTCTAAGATACACTCGAAGGAAGCTTTGTACTTAGGCGATTCTTGATCGCATATAAGTCCCCGAGTGCGACGGTTAGTGCGCACTCGGAGAAAGTTTGTACTTAGGCGTTTCTTGATCGCCTCTAAGTCCCAGAGTGCGACGTGTAGTGCACACTCGGAGAAAGTTGTTACTTAGGCGATTCTTGATCGCAGCTAAGTCCCCGAGTGCGACGGTTAGTGCACACTCGGAGAAAGTTTGTACTTAGGCGATTCTTGATCGCAGCTAAGTCCCCGAGTGCGACGTGTAGTGCACACTCGGAGAAAGTTGGTACTTAGGCGATTCTTGATCGCAGCTAAGTCTCCGAGTGCGACGTTTAGTGCACACTCGGAGAATGTTTGTACATAGGCGATTCTTGATCGCGGCTAAGTCCCTGAGTGCAACGTTTAGTGCACACTCGGAGAAAGTTTGTACTTAGGCGATTCCTGATCGCAGCTAAGTCCCCGAGTGCGACGTGTAGTGCACACTCGGAGAAATTTGGTACTTAGGCGATTCTTGATCGCAGCTAAGTCCCCGAGTGCGACGTTTAGTGCACACTCGGAGAAAGTTTGTACTTAGGCGATTTCTGATCGCAGCTAAGTCCCCGAGTGCGACGTGTAGTGCACACTCGGAGAAAGTTTGTACTTAGGAGATTCTTGATCGCGGCTAAGTCCCCGAGTGCGACGTGTAGTGCACACTCGGAGAAAGTTGGTACTTAGGCGATTCTTGATCGCAGCTAAGTCCCCGAGTGCGACGTTTAGTGCACACTTCTTTTTTTAGACCGGAGTCTGCGAACACGGAAGAATTTTGCATCTGCAAAAACTCAATCTGCTTTGTATTACTTCAACGATACTTGTTCTTTACATTACTTCAGTCGACGGTCACGTGTAGAAGCGCTTCTGGAGATCTCCGTTCCATGATCTCGGCTCGTCCGTTTCCCTCTCGAGGTTGTAGAGTCGATATGCTCCGTTTTTGAGCACCTTGGAGATGATGAAGGGTCCTTCCCAGGCGGGAGCCAACTTGTGAGGTCTCTGCTGATCCACTCGGAGCACTAGGTCGCCTGCTTGGAATGTACGACTCCTGACGTCTCGCGCGTGAAAGCGCCGCATATCTTATTGATAAATGGTTGAGCGAGCCACTGCCATCTCGCGCTCCTCCTCTAGAAGATCCACTCCGTCTTTCCTTGCTTGCTCTGCTTGAGCTTCGGAGAAGAGTTCAACTCGTGGAGCGTTGTGAAGCAAGTCACTCGGAAGGACTGCCTCTGCTCCGTAAACGAGGAAGAAAGGGGATCGCCCTGCAGATCTATTTGGGGTTGTGCGGAGACCCCACGGCACCGAAGGCAGCTCGGTGACCCATGCGCCGGCAGCATGTCCCACTTCTCGCAGGAGTCGAGGCTTCAAACCTTGCAGAATAAGTCCATTCGCCCGCTCTACTTGCCCGTTTGTTTGGGGATGCGCCACAGATGCAAAATCCACTCGGATACCTTGGCCTGTACAGAAACCTTTGAATCTGTCCGAGTCAAAGTTTGTGCCATTTTCAGTGATTATGCTGTGCGGTACCCTGAATCTGGAGATGATGTCCCTGACAAATTTGATGGATGTAAGGGCGTCGAGCTTCTTGATGGGCTTGGCTTCAATCCACTTTGTGAACTTGTCGACTGCCACCAACAGATGTGTGAATCCCTCTTGGCCTGTCCTGAATGGACCGACTGTATCTAATCCCCACACTGCAAACGGCCAAACAAGAGGGATTATCTTCAACGTAGATGTTGGCTTGTGGGACTTGTTAGAGTAAAACTGACAGCCTTCGCATCGGTCAACCATATCCTTTACCATTTCATTCGCCTGCAACCAGAAGAAACCAGCTCTGAATGCTTTGGCGATGATTGCCCTTGAGGAGGCATGATGACCGCAGGTTCCCGAGTGAATTTCTTCCAGGATTAACTGTCCCTCCTCAGGGGAGATGCATCGTTGAAGGACGCCTGAAACGCTTTCCCTGTACAACTGGCCATCAATGACAGTGAACGACTTTGACCTGCGGACGATATGTCTGGCTTGGACTTCGTCTTCTGGTAATTCTTGACTCAGGATGTATGCAATGAACGGCACAGTCCAATCGGGGATGATAGCAACAATCTCCATGATCAAATCAACCACAACAGGGACTTCGACTTCAGTCGGATCCGTCGAGCTCTTTGGTTGTACTGGTTCCTCTATGAAAGGATCTTCTTTAACTAAGGGAAGGTGAAGGTGCTCGAGGTAGACGTCACTCGGGGCTGGTCTCCGAATGGATCCAAGTTTCGCCAATTCATCAGCTGCATGGTTTTTCAGTCGCGAAACATGGTGGAGTTCTAGACCTTCAAACTTTTTCTCGAGCTTCCTCACTGCATTGTAGTATGTGGTCATGGTGGGGTTCCTTACGTCCCACTCCTTCATAACTTGATTAACTACCAAATCTGAATCGCCGTAGACCATCAGTCGACGGACGCCGAGTGCGATGGCCATGCGCAATCCATAAAGGAGAGCCTCATACTCTGCCTCATTATTGGAGGAATCGAAGTGTATCTGCAACACATACTTGAGTTTGTCACCCTTTGGCGATATGATCACAACGTCAACGCCGGAGCCATTCAACATCTTGGACCCATCGAAGAACATTGTCCAATGAGCCGAGTAGATGTGGGTCGGTTGCTGTTGTTCTAGCCATTCTGCTATGAAGTCGGCCAGAGCTTGAGACTTTATAGCTTTCTTGGCCTCGAACTTGATGTCGCAGTATAACATCTCCATCGCCCACTACGCCACTCGGCCCGATGCGTCCCGATTGTGGAGGATTTCCGACAACGGAGCATCAGAAACGACACACACCGAGTGGTCTTGGAAATAATGAGCCACCTTCTTCGCAGTCTTGTAAATCCCGTAGATAAGTTTTTGATAGTGGGGATACCTCTGCTTGGAAGGAGTCAGGACTTCGGAGACATAATACACTGGCCGCTGAACCTTGTATGCTTTGCCTTCTTCTTCGCGTTCGACTGTGAGAACAGTGCTGACGACTTGATTTGTAGCCGCGATGTACAGAAGAAGGGGTTCTTTACTGAGCGGAGCAGTAAGAACCGGCTGGGTGGAAAGTAGGACTTTGAGGTCGTCGAATGCAATTTGGGCTTCGTCTGTCCACTCAAAAGTATCTGATTTCTTCATGAGTCGGTACAGAGGAAGTGCCTTCTCGCCGAGTCGACTGATAAACCTGCTCAAAGCCGCTAGGCAACCTGTGAGCCTTTGAACATCGTGTATTCTGACCGGCTGCTCCATTCGGACGATGGTCCCGATCTTTTCGGGGTTGACATCGATCCCTCGTTCGGAAACGAAGAAACCGAGTAACTTTCCGCTGGGAACACCGAATGAACACTTGGTTGGATTGAGCTTGATATCGTACCTACGAAGGTTGGCGAATGTTTCTGCCAAGTCAGTTAGCAGGTCGGAACCTTTGCGTGACTTGACTACGATATCATCCATATACGCCTCCACATTTCGACCAATCTGGTCAAGGAGGCATTTTTGGATCATGCGCATAAAGGTTGCTCCTGCATTCTTCAAACCAAATGGCATAGTGATGTAGCAGAAGCACCCGAATGGGGTGATGAAGGCTGTTTTTAATTCATCGGGGCCATACAGACGGATCTGATGATAGCCCGAGTAGGCATCAAGGAATGACAAACGCTCGCAACCCGCAGTCGAATCGACAATTTGATCGATGCGGGGGAGCGGGAAATGGTCTTTTGGGCAGACCTTATTGAGATGCTTGAAGTCGATGCTCATTCGGAGAGACTTGTCCTTCTTGGGCACCATGACAACATTGGTGAGCCACTCGGAGTGGTGTACCTCGCGAATGAAGTTGGCTGCCAAAAGCTTAGCCACCTCTTCTCCGATTGCCTTTCTCTTGTGCGCGGCGGACCGACGCACGCGTTCTCGGACAAGCCGAGCGGCAGGATCCACATGCAGTCGGTGCTCAGCCAACTCCCTGGGTACACCTGGCATGTTAGCGGGCTTCCATGTGAAAATGTCCCACTTCTCACGGAGGAATTGAATGAGCTCGGCTTCCTATTTAGGATCGAGGGTGGTGGAGATGTTCGTCGTGGCAGCGGTGTCGTCTGTTGGGTGGATGCTGACCTTCTTCGTTTCTCCCGCAGACTGGAATGCGGATTCCCAAGCTGGCTTCTTCGAACGCATCAAGTCAGCGGGGTCGACTGGCTTCTTGTACTCGTCAAGCTCGAGGACAGCCATCTGCTGATCGGCGATCCTCGATCCCTGCTGCAGACACTCCTCGGCCCGCTGCCGATTGCCTGTGATAGTGACCACACCTTTTGGGCCTGGCATCTTCAGCTTCAGGTACACATAACATGGACGGGCCATGAAACGCGCATACGCTGGGTGACCCAGAATCGCGTGGTACGCACTCTGGAAGTCCACCACCTCGAACGTCGGTTTTTCCTTGCGGAAGTTCTTGTCGGAACCGAAGACGACGTCCAACGCGATCTGGCCGAGTGACTTGGCATTTCGTCCAAGGACGACTCCATGGAACTGCATGCTGCTCTCGCTAAGTTTGGACATCGGAATGCCCATCCCCTTGAGAGTGTCAGCGTACATGATGTTCAAGCCGTTGCCGCCGTCCATGAGGACTTTGCGCAGTCGGACTTCTTCCACCACCGGGTCAACGACCAGGGCCTGCCTCCCTAGGGTGGGTACATGTGCTGGATGATCCGACTGTCAAAGGTGATCGCAGTCTGAGACCATCTGAGGAATGTGGGATTGGTCGGGGTGGCCATGTTCACCTCCCTGTTCACCAACTTCAGTCGACTCTTGCTTTCAACGTCAGCAAAAATCATCAATGTGGCGTGGACTTGGGGGAACGGATCCTCCTTGTCCTCCTCATCCTGTTCATTTTCCTTTTCACTTGGCTGCCCGTCGCCGAACCCCTGGATCAAGAGGCGACGTTGCCGAGTGGTATGCTTCGGAAATATGGCGTTGCCCTCTTCATCCATCTTCGTGTGGATTGGACATGGCTGGTCCAGGATGTGATTTCCGAACTGCTTCTTCTTGGGGGTGGACTGAGCCTTCCCCTTGCCCTTGAACTTGGCATTGGTAACGACTGCGGCCTCTGCCTGCGGAGTGGACGGAGCTTTCTGCTTCTGCTACCGAGTGTTGTTCCCATCTCCATCGGCGACTGCTTTGTGCTTGCCGCTACGAATGCGGTCCTCTTCTTCGCCATTTGCATAGCGTGCCGCTATCTCCATCATCTTGCTCATGGAGATGTCGCCTATTCGACCGAACTTCAGGTACAGATCTCTGTACCGCATGCCTGCCTTGAAGGCGCAGACTGCTTGGTGCTCTGTGACGTTCTCCACCGTGTGGTAGAGGGTCGTCCAACGCTGGATGAAATCGCGCGGGGGCTCATTCTGCTTCTGGACGCAGTGCTGGAGCTCCACGAGACCAGCAGGGCGTTTGCACGTCCCCTCGAAGGTCCTGATGAAGACTCGGGGCCAGATCTGCCCAACTGTAGATGCTTGAAGGAGCCAACTGGTTCAGCCACGCTCGTGCCGAGCCGTCGAGCATCAGGGGGAGATGTTTCATGGTGACCTGGTCGTCTCCACCGCCGATCTGGACTGCCACTCGGTAGTCGTCCAGCCACGTTTCTGGCTTGGATTCTCCTGTAAACTTGTTGATTCCCGTCGCCAATCGGAAGTTAGGGGGGATGTCAGCCGAACGGATGGCTGGACTGAAACACTCGGGGCCAGAGACAATAGTCCTGCTTCCACTCGGACGGTCTATATCATGACCATCGCGGTGGGCCCAGCCCATGTCGACCCTCCTCTGGGTGATATATCCTCTTGCGTCGGGCCTTGGATCATAAGTGTCACCGACCGAACGCCGATCATCATGATGGCGGGGCCCGTAGGGCCCACCCCGCGGAGGGGTGCGTGAACGACGATGATCTTCAGGATTCATGGAACGGCTGCCTCCCCTGTGTCGCTGATGAGAACCGGGGCTGTGAACTGACCGATGCGTGTTCGCGCAAACAGAACTATTGTGGATCCTGTTGGGCGACTGGGAGACCGCCGAATTGGGCTGCTGCGCCGTGTGCAGCAGGGCACGGATCTGCTCGATCCCTCTGCGAGCCTCTGAATCAGTCGGCTGGAGGGAATCGGCTATCTTGGCAGCGGCAGCCAGGTTGAGGACGGGTGTGCGGAACACCTCCACGTTGCTCTGACGAGTGCGTCGACTGGCAGAATGGCGGGGCTGACGGTGAGCGCCGGATGTTTCGCCGACCTCGTGCTCGTTCCGGCCGGTTTGGCGGGGACTTTCATGGGAGTTGGCCATGTGCACTTCGGCTGCAGGCCCGCGACCCAAGTACTCGGAAGGAAACTCAGTCGGAACTGAGTCCGAGCGCTGGGACGGCGGCGCAACTACAACCGACTCGAGGACCGCCACTTGTGAAGACGCGCTCTGGCGCGCCTGGGCGTGTTGCACCCAACGCTGGAGCCGCGGACGGCGTGACCGCTTGTTGCGGCGCGTGACGGGGGCGAAGGTCGACACCGAAGCCGACTGCTGGAGAAGAAGGATGCCGCGGGCACCGACACGGAAGTGCGTAGCCCCGCGACTGGGGAGCGCCTCGATGTCGAGAGGAGCATCCCGAAGCCATGCTGAATCGTCGACGATGAAGGACAGAGTGCCGAAGAGGATCTCATGACCCATGCACAAATATCCGCCGGACATGATGAAAAGATGTAGTCGCAAACTCGCCGAAAGTCGCTTAGACGCCTGCCCCACGGTGGGCGCCAACTGTCGTGGGTATAATTCTGACAGTAGATGTGTAAGGTACGAAAGGATGGCAAAGACTTAGCTACGGCGAGGTTGTATGAGTTCAGGCCCCTCTACGATGGAGGTAAAAGCCCTACGTCTCAGTGCTCTTGGGAGCTTGATGTCGAGTGGAATATGGATTACAGTGAAATGCTAACCCCTGCACCAGTGGGGAAGGACAACTTATATAGAGTGCGCTGCCCTTCACAACGGTTCGGTGCACAAGGGTGGAGTAGTGGCGATTAAATGTCTACGTTACAGGTAACGTATGCCTTAAATGCTAATAAAGATACATGAAAACGTATGACTGTTGCCCTTAGGGGGGGTTACGATGTACAGAGTGGAATCCAGTCGGTAAGTTTGATATGCTCCGAATGCTCATCTCCGACTGGATGATGGAAGAATCGTCACCGACTGGATGATGGGAAGTCCTTAATTCAGTCGGAACTGACTAAGGGCCTTGTCCCTTATGAAGGGTAGTCCTTGGATAGGACCTATAGGGCAGGCCTATTACCCTACCCTAGGACTATAACCCCATCAGACGCGCCCCACGAAGCGAGGCCGCGCCCACCGGACCAGGGGAGGAATCGGAGGTGGGGACGCGAGAGGAGCGCAGAGTGGGACGTCGCCCGTATCGTCTAGGGTTAGGCGACGCGGGTGCTAGCGGAGTCTTTCTTAACCATTCAACCAGGGATTGATTTTATGTTGAAGTGGTTATTTTGGTAACAATTAAGGTGACAAAGATATTCATTGGCGCACAAAGAGCATAAATGATGATGGAATACCGAGACACCTGGCCGATGCAAAGGTAACAGTAACACCGTCCTATGTAAAAAGAAAACTACTCTTGTGACTAGCAATGAAGGCAAACCAATTAGTTGCAAGGTAACAGCACCTTATGTGCAGAAAAAAAAAACACCTTTTGCAACTGGCATTCATATATAGATATCTTTGGAAACTCATTGTGGCCGGCTAGGGCTAGACTTGCAATTTAAGCCTTACTGTTGGAATCACGGACGTTAATCCCGATCCAATTACGTATGCACACGCTGTTTATACGTGCGCGATGCTTTGGGCTGATCGTGGGACTATATAAACAAGAGAAACCGCACACACAAGGCCGAGAATAACCATTTTTTATCCCCCCATATATCTGATATCAGTCGCCATTGAACAACTTAGCTGCTAAACAAGAACAATGCTGGCGTACGTCCTCCACGTACGTACGTCATGTGCTCATGGCTATATATAGGCAGGTTTCCTCGAGGTACCATGCAACCACCACTCGGCTTCCGATCTCCAACTAGCTACACGTTACAACATAGCAATGGCTTCCTCCATTCACTGTCTACTCTTGTGCTTGCTCCTTCTTGCTCCTTATCTCGGCAGCTCCTACCGCACAGGCTCCATCAATGGCGGAATGCATGTCATCACACGTTCATCCCATAAGTCAGAGAAACCATCAAGCTGCTCCTCCAACCATTCTGGTGAGAATTCCATAGTAAATCTTCATCATGTGCTTTACAAATTAGTTTGCTCTTTATGTTAAGTTGTTAACTTATCTACAAGGGCTTGCAGGAGATAGTGGCAATGGACTGGCTGTGACGCATCGGCTGAGCCCGTGCTCTCCTTCTGCCTCCGGTCTGGGCCAGAGCATGCCCTCGGTCGGCGACGCCTTCAGCCGCGACGCCGTCCGCCTGCGGGGGCTCCTCGACGAGTCAGCGGACAGCCCTGGCCTAACGATCCCGTCGACCGGCACCCCCCTTGTGGATCTTCCGGACGCATCGGAATACCACGTGGTCGTGGGCTTGGGTACTCCGGCGCAGAACCTCACCGTGGGATTCGACACGGCCACCATCGGAGCCACGCTTCTGCAGTGCAAGCCATGCGCCGCCGGGGACCCGTGCGACAAGGTCTTCGACCCCTCGCAGTCATCATCCATTTACGATATTCCATGCGGCCGGCGATGGGAAGGCTGCCCCTTTAGCCGTTGCTCCACCCCCGGCTGCACGTTCAGCCTCACGCGGAACGGCGCTGTCGTGTTGAACGGTAGCATGGAGAAGGACACCCTCACGGTGGCGCCGTCGGTCCACGTGCCCGGCTTCAGGTACCTTTGCATGGAGATGATGAGCGAGGTGCCGACGGACGGCTCGTCGGGAGTCCTCGACCTCAGCAGGGACCGTTACTCGCTGGCCTCACAGGTCGTTCTGTCCCCGGATACGGTCGCCTTCTCCTACTGCCTGCCGAGGGGCGCTGAGTCGCAGGGCTTCCTCTCCTTCGGCACCACCCGGCCGGAGCTCGCAGGCCGCAGCGTGAGCTACGCCACCCTTCACCGCAGAGCCCCCCGCCGGAACCTTTACTTCCTGAGGCTCACCGGCGTGAGCATCGACGGGCTGGACCTCCCGATCCCCGCCGAGGCGCTCGCCAGCGACGCGCTGGTCGAGGTGCAGACAACGTTCACCTACCTGAAGCCCAAAGTGTACGAGTACCTGCGCGATCTGTTCAGGTATGCTATGAGCAATTACAAGGTGGCGCCGGCGTCGGGCGAGCTCGACACGTGCTACGACTTCACCGATATGGACGCTATCGGTGTGCCGACCATCACGCTGAGCTTCGAGGGCGGGGCGAGCCTGGAGCTCGGCTTGGAGCAGATGATGTACTTCAGCGACCCCCACAACATCTTCTCCGTGGCGTGCCTCGCGTTCGCGCCGGTGCCGGTGTACGAGCCAGACGTCGCCGTCATCGGGTCGCTGGCGCAGGCGTACACGGAGGTGGTCTACGATCTTCGTGGAGGCAAGGTCGGGTTCGTGAGCGAACGCTGCTGATCGATCAAGCCCAGTCAGAGCAGCACGTAGCATGCATGCATGGCAGTGTATTGAAGGTTGGTTCTTCAAAATAAGGCTCTCACAAGCCGTTTGGTAGTTGGTTTACGAAAAAATAAGACCCTCCGCGCTAGCTGATGGATAACAAGCAGCAGCTAGATATGCAAGTGTTATGCTGCCTCGGCATCTTGCTATTTTTCACGTGCTGTATCGACCGATAGACCAAAGTGCTTGGTATTAATTAAAATAAATAAAGGTCATTGCAAATTGTTGTTCGTTCCAAATGGAAATTAAGTTTATCAAAAGTTTAGGAAAAACTGAAAGGTCCCTGCAAAAAAATAAAAAAATAAAATAAAAATACTTCTTTGCTTGATGGTATCTTTTAAAAAAAATATTCATACTATAAAAATTCATCATAAGTACAAAGCACCATAAACATAATAAAAATTGCGTTGATCACTCTTGAAAGTAGTGCCAAAGTTTTCGAGAAGCCATGAAGACAGCATATCTATCTTCTCATAGTGTGGTTACCTTGATTTGTACGGGGTAAGCACTTTAGAAACATAATATAACGGGCTTTGTACCTTTAATTTGTGACCGACGACTAAGACTACACTTACGACTTGGTTGGTTGCCGGCATATACATCGTCGTTTACCAGGGTGAGGGTCGGCTAGGATTTGGTTAGTGGCCAAGAGCGCGTTGATTTCTTCAAGAGCTACATCTGCCTCTCCAATCCACTTGAAGTTTTTTGTTTGCCGAATTAGTCTGTATTGCGGGAGAGCCTTTTCCCCGAGGCCTGAGATGAATCGGGTTAGGGAGGCTACACATCTTGCTAATTTCTAAATGTGTTTTAGTTCTGTCGGCACCATGCAAAAGCTCTGATCTTGTTAGGGTCGCCTCGATTGCTCTATGGGAAACCATGAACTCGAGCAGTTTGTAGATGGAACGCCGAAGATGCATTTTTTTGATTGAGTTTGATGTTTTTTGCTCGAAGCACTACAAGAGAAAAAGTTATAGATAGATTCTTAGGAGTAGAGTTGGGTAGGGTGCCAGTAGTACTGTTTAGTACTAGCAGCGCGGGTATAAACCAAGTGCTACAGGGATATCTTAGTAGCAACGCGGTCTAGGAAACCCAACACTACCACTAAGTAGTCCTCACGCGACCCTCCGGGGAAGGCCACGGTACCAATGTTGGGTGCATTGCCCGTGCTGCAACTAATCTCATAGCAATAGCGTGGGCCCCGCACCAAGCGCTGCTACTATTTGTACTTATAGCCAGACTATGGGCCCCGTACCAGTAGCATGGGCCTGGTGCTGGGCGGTACAGGTAATTACGTAGCAGTAGAGCGATAACTTTTCCCCGCGCTACTCCTAAATGTTGGCCCTCACCATGCCTATCCACTATTTGTACTTAGACTCTGCCTCACGCATGTCAGCCCTCACTATCCCTCTCCACTATCTCTCGCCGCCAGCTCTCCCCCATGCACGTCGGGCCTCCCCCCGCCGCCGTCCCACCCCCGCGCGCGGTGGTTCGACCCTGCCCTGCAGTGCTCCGGCCTCGGCGACGCTTTCTTTTCATGTATGCTTCATCGTCATCGTCATCTTCCCTCATCGGGTTACCATATTGGTCATAGTCTTCCTCGTTGGCGACTACATCCATTCCGACGATGTTCCTTTTGCCTCTCCTCACGACAACACGACTGGGATTGGTTGGTTCGGTTATGAAGAAGCGTTGTATCACGTGCTTAGCATGCATCCATGGCTTAGTTTGGACGATGACGTTAACGTTGACGGTAGCGCTCTTCGCGTCGGGTATAGACATGTTAGGGAAATACTTGTTTTCCCTTACGACGGCCTTAGCCCACCTGACACGGAACATCGTTGCATCGTGCATTCCAGCGTAGTTAAGCTCCCAGATCTCTCCGACCCTTCCGTTCTTTCAGTTGTGCCGTTGGAGTCGGTCATGCATTCAGTCGTCACCCCTAAATTCTGGTAATCATTGTCCATGTCTTTGGCCTTCGTGTAGAACGTGTACCCGTTGATATCGTATGCTTTGAGGACGCGAGTTTGGGTGCGGGGCCATGTGCTAAGGCATGTATGAGAAACTGGTCTGAACTACCCTCTTCCGGGGGATTAGCAAGAACTTGCTCTTTCAACCAAAACAAGAAAGTGGCGTTGTGCTCTATAGTAACTTCGTCGTCCGTCTTGAGCATCCCCTGATCATGGTACTTCTTTGCGATGATTTCTTTGTGCAGTGTCACCTAATCATCTACCACATCTAGGTGTTGTAGAACTACTAAGTTAGCCCTGTCAAAGTAGACCCGTCGATCCGAGAAGTCAACGTGCAATTCCTTTCGGTCGTTGTTGTGACCTTCTCCTGTGAGCCTCGTGTGGTTCTTCTTGATGGGCAAACCAACAACAGGGCCTCCGTCGCTTATATATCTCGCAAAAGGAGATGTACTCTTGGGTTAGATACCCCTGGACGATGCTCCCCTCAGGACGGGACATGTTACGAATGAATCCTTTTGTTAGAACCCATTCATCCTCTCTAACGGCATCATGCTGTGAAGGAATGTTGGCCCGAGGTCGATGATGTCGTCCATGATGTGTACACACAGATGCACCATGATGTCAAAGAATGCGGGTGAGAAGTACATCTCACGCTCACATAGTATGACAACGATCTCTTCGTGTAGCCTTCGCAGCTGCTTCAAACTCATGAACTTTCGAGAGATAACGTCGAAGAAGTTGCAGAGACCAGTAAGCGCCTTCAAACTGCCACAAAAATTACTCCTTCTTTGCATCTTGTACGCGGACATCTAATCCCACTCCGATTATTTGTATACATGTCCATCATCGCGGATTGCAAGTATCGTTCCACCTTCGTTCCACTCACCTTCATGACTGCACGGTATAACAAGCAAAAGGGCTATAAGCAAAATACATGCATGCATTAAAGTCATATAAAAATTTGGCATGACCTTGCCTAAAAATAGGACATATCGAGTTTGCACGAAATTCGCCGAAACAGAAATAAATTGATATTTCAGCAAAACATAAGCAACTCACGGTGCATGTGACTCACACAAATCCCTTCATATCGGAGATACACATATTCTAATTCTTGAAATGCACAACTTTTTACTCACCTATATCCCGAGAGAGATTGTGCACGGTTAGATCATTAGGCCTTCAAGACCTATAGGGATCGAACGTGTATGGCTAAATAGCTTGCTAGATCTAGCTGCTGGGAGGAGAGATGACTCCATCTAACTAATGGAGAGAGAGAGAGAGATGATCTAGGTAGATCTATATGTATGGAAGGAAGGAGTAGAGCCAAATAAATGTGGAAGATAGATCTAGAAGAGGCCATTTATGCGGGAGAATTATGCTATGGGGGCATTAATGGAGAGAGAAGAGAGGTAGAAGGAAGAGAGAAGAAGGGCAAAAATGGTGGAGAAGTAACTTAGAGAGGGGGTAGGGAAAGGAGGAGAGAGGGGTGTGGGTGAGAGAGGGCAAAGGGGGAGGAAGGGGGAGAGTGGGAGGTGGGTGAAAAGCCACCAGCCACGAGTAGCAATAGCGCTGGTTTCCCCAAGGCATACTGCTATTGGTCTTAGTAGTAGCGTTGTTCTGGAGAAGCGCTACACTAACTTGGGCTCATTAGAGTAGTGATTTTTCCCCTCCGAGCGCTACTAATATTGGTATGAGCAATAGCGCTATTTTTAGGGGCATTCTGCTATTACAGCTACTGCTATTTTTAGGCTCATTGGGTCCCTCTTAGCAATAGCACTCACCATCATTCGAGCGCTATTGTTAGTGCTTCACTTGTAGCGTTGATCCAGTCAAGCACTACTGCTAAGTAGCAGTAGCGCGTTCTTATTTCCAGCACTACTACTAGTGTCCTACCTATATGCTTTTCCCTATTAGTATAGACGACCACGAGTGCTACTGATAAGATTTCTTATTTCACATATTTATTACCACTCTACGTATTTGTGTTGTATTTGTGCATGCTCTATACAGTAGTTTCATCATATCATAATAAACATACATTATTCTCATCATATCATACACATACATTAGTCTCGTCATATCATCATCATCCAACATAAATATCATCATCTCTAAAATAGTGATACACAAGTCATGTCTTGAATAAATGCAACTCCATGGTCACGGAACAAACACAAATTTCATCATCTCTATATAAACCATGATGTAGAAGAAAAAGAGCTATGAGTATGAGCAAGGGCGCAACTATGTAGTATTTCTTGAGGCGCCGTTTTTCTCCCTCTCTTGGCGGAGCGTCCACCTTAAGCAATTATTTTCCGCTTCGGCTCCGCTGCCGAACCCTCTCTGGCTAGTGTCTGGGTACCTTTCCACCTGGGCCTGAGCGTCTTTCCAGTGGTTGCTGCCTCTTGAGCTTGCGTTGGTTTTTCCCTTGAAGAGGAAAGGGTGATGCAGCACAGGAGCAGTAAGTATTTCCCTTAGTTTGAGAACCAAGGTATCAATCCAGTAGGAGAATCGCGTCAAGTCGAGAGTACCTTCCCAAACACAAAGAGCTTGCACCCAACACTATAAAGGGGTTGTCAATCTCTTCAAGATTGATTGCAAAGTGAGATCTAAAGGTGGAAAGTGCAACAAAGTAAAAGAGTAAGGCTGAAAATATGGTGTGAAGTAGACCCGGGGGCCATAGTGTTCACTAGAGGCTTCTCTCAAAATAGCAAATATTACGGTGGGTGAACAAACACTACACCACGACACTGCATTACCTACAGACGGGTGTTGGGAAAAGTCAGTATCGCCGACCGACTGTTGGTCAAGAAAACTTGTGACAAACAGTCGCTCGGGAAATCGTGCGAACAGTAACAAACAGTCGGTCGGCAATACCAGAATATTTCCTGTCAAACGATCGGTCGGAAAAGCTCTTGTGCCCATCGGTTCGTCGGTCGGTAAATAATGCCGACCAACAGTCTGTTACAAGGGCCTGCGCGCGCATAGGAAAACAAATGAGCGCCAACATTTGGCCCAAGCCCGCGAAAATTTTCCCCCTCTGCAGATAAGTCACCACACACGCGCGCGGGACAAATCCCTAGTTTCCCCTCCTCATTCCCCATGCCAGCCACCATGGGCTCCAGCCGCCGGCCTCTCCGTCGCGCCCCGGTCCCCCGCACCATCCTGCCGCTCCCATACCTACTGGCCTGCCGCCGCACACCATCTTCCCCCATGCGCTCGAACCTTCCTTGACTAGATACTATCTCTGCTCGAACCCTCGTCTTCATGGGGTGCGGCGGGCAGATCTCGGGGAAGACGAGGCTCAGCCTCGTGCAGATGAGCGCTCCCATAGAAGATCATGCTCGTTGTTGCTGACGAGCGCCAATGGGAGGTTCCCGCGGCTACTGATCCGGTCCACATTCCCATCGAGTCTGCAGGGATCAAACTGTGGTGATCGCCACCATGGATGAAAGAGGAGGAAGATTTGGTATTATATGTCGGCTTGAGGATGAGGATATGCTTCTCCAGCCAGATCCGTGTCCACCACATAGCCATCCATGTCCGCCATCCTCGAGCGACAAATCGAGCGACCGGATGTGGCAGAGGGTATCGACCACAGGTTGCCCCCTTACCCGAGCTCCATCGTTCACTCTTCTCATTGGCTGCTATATGGTGGTATATGCGGGTGCACTGCCTGAACTTTTAGGAGAGAAGGGTAAGGAATGGTTTCAGCACTGCATTATGGTGCTTATTTCACTCTTTTTCCTTAGTTCGGTTCAGAGATATGAACGTCATTTTTTTCCTTGCATGCAGAAGATGAGGTTCGTTGACACATAACTCAATCTATTTGTGCCAATCACAAGACCAAAAGGAGAGCATTTTACCCAAGTTTCAATGTGGATGTAGTGGCAAAGAAACGTGTTTGTGGAGGATATTTCAGCTGAACTAGATCTGAATCAAGCATTGTAAGTTGTAACACTATAGTATAGTACGGTAGTGTGTTTTCTTGCATGAACATTGTTGTCTCAAGCCAACCATACAGTTCATTAGGCTCAAAAAACTGATAATCTACGTGTTGTTGTACATCATCAAACTACCAGTAACAAGTTGGTTGCCCTCACTCCCCTGCAAAGAGAATATTCGTCATTACCGTCTAATAGCTCAACCACTTCATGTTTGTTAGTTGCAAGTCAAAGTCCAATCCTATATTCTTCTGAAGGGTGGTATCATAATCGGATTGAGCGGTGCAACTCTTATTTATGATTTGGGCTATTTTGGAAAGCAGTTTGAGATCTGTAACTCTTAATGTCTTATTAGTGATCCTGTTGCTTACGCATGCCATTAGTTGAGCTTCGTGAATTCATAGTTCATTTTGGTTATTTATTCAGTTTATCTATCTGTTAGAGTTCCTCATTTTCTCCTCAAGTTCCTCGGTTTCCTAGTACCATTTTTTTTCTTAAGTCTGTCAGTTCCTAGTACCTCAGTTCCCTTTTCGTAAGTCTCTCTGTTGCTAGTACCTCAATTTCTTATTAATGTTTTCAGTGTCCACACTCTCTTTCATCAGTATCAGTTTCTCTTTTTTCAATCTTCACTTCTTTCTTCATTATTTGGTTATTTTTCTCTTAAGTATCTCAGTCCTCAGTCCCTTTTTTTCTTTGCTCAGTCTTCATCCTCTCTTCAATTTCCTTTCTTCAGACATTAGAAATTTAGAATTTTCTTACTTTCTTAGTTATTTCGTCCCTTAGTTTTATTCTCTCTTTCTACTTTAGTTATTAGTCTTCTCATTTTCTTTTTTTCCTTCAGTTCCTTAGCTCCTTATTACTCCAGTGCATCAGTTTATTATTCATTTGTGTATATATTATTTCATCAGTTTATTTTTGACCAATTATTATTGAGATCTTTAGTTATCAGTACTCAATATTCAGTATTTCATCTCTTTTTTCACATTGCTTATCTCCCACCACAAACCAGATGAGGTTTGATTTATGTTCAGTTTTCAGTACATGTTTAAAATTTTCAGTTTGCGGCATTCGACAGGTTTCGATCCTTTCTCTTTTCTCCTTTTCCAGTGCTAGTTGTTAACTAAAATCAGTGTTGTTTTTGAAGGGTCATAGTCAGTGTTGCCCTATCTAGTTCTGTATACAACAGCTGAAAGTAATGTTTGTCAGGTTTACCTATCCCCTACTTTTCTTTCAGAAATGTTCAGCCATCATAGCAAAATATTTCATTTTTTGCTTTTTATTTTGTGGTCAGACAAACTTGAAGCCTTATTTTGCTATAAATTCATTCTTATAGTAACGGTATTTAGTATTATTCTCACAATACTAGAGGTAATCACATTTACTTCCCCAACTGTAACCATCCATCGGTTGTGAGCCTTTGTGTGAGTTCTGTTGCTTCTTTTTTATAGATAGGTATGGTGTCAAGTATACATGCCTATAAGAGAACGTCATGTTCAAGAAAGATGGCGTACTAGAGGAGCTCGTCATGTGAGATTTTATGGTATGTTGTCTATTTTCTGCACTTCATGTCGAAAAGACGAAATGCATATTCAGATATGTACGGTGCAGCATCTATTTATGTTCACACTTGATATTTCAATATTAGCAGTCATATCTAACTATATCATTTTTGGTATAGAACTATAGGTGCAGAACCATGCATTCAACCAGGTGGACATGTAAGGGAGGAATAATATGAAACCCAATGTATCTTGTATGCTCAATAATTATTGGAAATACAACTGATCCTTTCTATAAGGAAATTAGAGTTCTAGGATTAGTTATTAACTGCTTAGACTTGTTACCAAGTATTTATACTTAATACTTCTTATTATGTGTTGTAAATACGCCTAAAGACGCCATTGCATTTACTTTTTCTTATAACCATTGACTTGATATTAGAGCATGAGTTTAAATCTTCTAGATTACTGCATCAATCATGTAAGCAAATAAGTTATCCTTTGTTAGACCCCTGCAGCTATGTACTTTTGCTGCTACTAGCTAGTCATAAACTATATGCAACATGAAGCATTCTAATTATTCTCTATCTTGACAATTATTGTAGTGCAGGCTGAAGCGATGGCATGGATGATTGATGTAAGTGCATCTCAATAAGAACTATTTGGTGCATAGTATTCAGAGTGATGGTAAATTCTTAATGTTTTTCTATTTTTCTTTATTCACAGAATATAGCTAGATTCTTCTATTGTGCCTTGCTAAAACCCAATTGAGCTAGTTAACCTCTTAAACTTGTTGCTCCTAATTAATTACTTTTAAATATGCATGTGTGATCTCTTAAACTTTTTTGCTTCTAATTGCTGGATACCTTTTCTTTGTACTCCTTAATGATGCTTATGAATCTTCAGCCCTGTGTGTAACATGAGACTTCTATATATATATGTATATAGTACTATAACAAATACAGATTTTTGTTTCTACGTACTATATCCTACTAGCATATATATATGGACTACTCACATATGAAATGTTTGCAAAATAAAAAGAAGCAAAGAGAATGCAGTTTATGATATTGTATTATTATAATTGAGACTTGTTTAACTTTTGTAGGAACCAAAGAAAAGGACAACACTCAAATAAAAGGACAACACTCACAAGGAACCATGAAGCAAGCGATCCGTGTCACCTGGATATTTAGCCTTCATTTTGTACAACTCATGTCTCATACTAGCATATTTTAGCTATCCTTTTTGTGAACATGATGTATGATGTCCTGGTGGTTATGCTTGGAACAGACTTAAGCATGTATATGTGACAATTAATTAATGGAATAAAAAATGTTTGATGCACCTCATGGAGGATGTCTTTATGATTATTATTAGAACACATGAACTATATATATGTAACAATAAGTACCATTGGATAACTACAACTGCGGTTGGCTAAAAATGTTGATGATTTGTTGGTCGGCGAAAGAAAACAACATCACATTGTTGGTCGGCAATACAAATGCCGTCTGAACGTTGGTCGGGAAAGGCTGACGCAAAGCCCAACTGAATGTTGTTTGGGAAAGATACATGGCTACCCCAGCAGGTTGTTGGTCGGGAAAGGCCCATGGCACCCCCAACGGATTGTTGGTCGGGAAAATCCCATGACAGGCCCAACAGACTGTTAGTCGGGAAATATATTGCATAGCCGTCAAACAGTGAGTCGGGAAAATATGTCGGTCGGGAAAGGGCTTTCCCGTCTGTACTTTTCCCAACAGACACCATCGGTTGGCAATAATCTTTCCCGACCAATTGTTTGTCATTGAAAGCTGTATTTCCAACCAACCTGATTGTTGGAAATGCAGTGTCGTGGTGTAGTGAAATTACTGTCGAGCAATTGATAGAACCGCGCAAAGTCATGACGATATCTAAGGCAATGATCATACATATAGTCATCACGTCCGAGACAAGTAGACGGATACTTTCTGCATCTACTACTATTACTCCACACATCGACCGCTATCCATCATGCATCTAGTGTATTGAGTTCATGACGAACAGAGTAACGCCTTAAGCAAGATGACATGATGTAGAGGGATAAACTTAAACCAATGATGAAACCCCCATCTTTTTACCCTTGATGGCAACAACACAATGCGTGCCTCGCTACCCCTTCTGTCACTGGGTGAGGTCACCCCATGGTATGAACCCAAAACCAAGCACTTCTCCCATTACAAGAATCATAGATCATGTTAGCAAAACAAAACCCACAACTCGAAGAGAATTACAGAGATATGAAATCATGCATATAAGAGATCAGAAGAAACTCAAATAAGATTCATAGATAATCTGATCATAAGTCCACAATTCATCGGATCTTAACAAACACACCAAAAAAGAAGATTACATCGGATAGATCTCCATGAAGATCATGGAGAACATTGTATTGAAGATCCAAGAGAGAGAAGAAGCCATCAAGCTACTAGCTATGGACCCGAAGGTCTATGGTGAACTAATCGCGCATCATCGGATAGGTCATGGTGTTGATGAAGAAGCCCTCCATACCCGAATCCCCCCTCCGGCAGGGCACCAGAACGTGCCCCAGATGGGATCTTGCGGAGACAGAAGGTTGCGGCGGCGGAAAAGTATTTTCATGGATCTCTCGCACAGTTTTGGAAATTTTCTAAATATATAGGCGGAAGAGGTAAGGCAGACGTGCCATAGGGGCCCCACAAGCCTGCTAGGCGCGGGCCCCCCTGGCCGCGTCTAGGGGGCTTGTGGGGTCCCCTGCTGGCCCGTGCCTTGATTCTCAAGTTTGACCCGTATCTTCTGTTCCGGAAAAAATCTTGTCGGAAATTTTATTCCGTTTGGACACCGTTTAAAATCCTCCTCTGAAAAGGGTCAAAAACACAGAAAAAAGAGGAACTGTCACTTGGCACTGAGTTAATAAGTTAGTCCCGAAAAAGATATAAAAGGCATACAAAACATCCAAAGTTTGACAAGATAATAGCAAGGAACCATCAAAAATTAAAGATACGTTGGAGACGTATCAAGCATCCCCAAGCTTAACTCCTGCTCGTCCTCGAGTAGGGAAGTGATAAAGACTGAATTTTTGATGTGGAATGCTACCTAGCATAGTTGTCCTTTGTAACTTCTTTCATGTGACATGAATGTTCAGATCCGTAAGATTCAAAACAATAGTTTGCTATTGACATGAAGACAATAATACTTCAAGCAAACTAGCAAGGTAATCATGAACTTTCGAAATAACAAAGCCAAAGAAACTTATCCCTACAAAATCATATAGTCTGGCTATACTCCATCATCCTCACACAACTAATTTAAATCATACACAACCCCGGTATTCGCCAAGTAATTGTTTTCGCACTCTTACTTTCTCAACCCTTTTACAACTATCACGCAATACATGAGCGTGAGCTATGGATATAGCACTATAGGTGGAATAGAGTGTGGTGGTGGTTGTAAGACAAAAAGGAGGAGATGGTCACATTGACTCGGCATATCAAAGGGTTATGGAGATGCCCATTAATAGATATCAATGTGAATGAGTAGGGATTGCCATACAAAGGATGCACTAGAGCTATAAGTATGTGAAAGCTTAAAAGGAGAACTAGTGGGTGTGCATCCAACTTGCTTGCTCACGAAGACCTAGGGCAATTTGAGGAAGCCCATCATTGGAATATACAAACCAAGTTATATAGTAAAGATTCCCACTAGTATATGGTGGTGACAAAGCGAGAGGCTCTCAATCATGAAGAACATGGTGCTATTATGAAGCACAAGTGTGGAAAAAGATAGTAGCATTGTCCCTTCTCTCTTTTTCTCTTTTTTATCTCTCTTTTTTTTATTGTGGGAAACTTTCGACAATTTTTTTATTTCCTGACATGGGACAATGCTCTAATAATAACGATCATCACACTGTTATTTACTCACAGCTCAAAGCTCAGAACGATGATGACTCTATAGGAAATGCCTCCGGCAGTGTACCGGGATGTGCAACGATCTAGCTTGGCGTATGACGTTGAAACATCTCGCTAGCTATCTTACGATCATGAAATGGCAATATGAGAGTGACGGCACAAGTCATGAGATGGAACGGTGGGAGTTGCATGGAAATATATCTCGGAATGGCTATGAAAATGCCATAGTAGGTAGGTATGGTGGCTGTTTTGAGGAAGTCATATGGTGGGTTTGTGCACCGGCGAAAATTGCGCAGTACTAGAGAGGCTAGGAATGGTGGAAGGTGAAAGTGCATCTATACCATGGACTCACATTAGTCATGAAGAACTCACATACTTGTTGCGAAAGTTTTTATTAGTAATCGAAACAAAGTGCTAAATGCATGCTCCTAGGGGAAGGGTTGGTAGGTGTTAACTATCGCGCGATCCCGACCGCAACACAAAGGATGACAATAGATCAATTATGCTCCGACTTCCTAACATAGCGGTTCACCATACGTGCATGTTATGGGAATCACTAACCTCAACACAAGTATTTCAAGATTCACAACACGCTACTAACATAACTCTTAATATTACCAAATCCACGTCTCAAAACTAATCGAGAGGAATCAAACTTCTCTTTCTACTCAATGCACATGAAGATGCAAGTTTTCTTATCCTATTTGGGTACCTGTCACCTTTGGGACTACTTTCATAGCACAAGCTAACTACCAAGTTACGCACCGCCGTGCTCTAAAAGATCTAAGTGAAGCACATAGAGCAAAACTGTCTAGCTCAAAAGATATAAGTGAAGCACAATGAGCATTCTAGCAAATTCACAATGAGTGCATGTCTCTCTCAAAAGGTGCGCAGCAAGGATGATTGTGACACAACAAAAAGAAAAGACTCCTACGATACAATACGCTCCAAGCAAAACACATATCATGTGGTGAATAAAAATATAGCTCCAAGTAATAATGTTACCGATGGATTGAAGACGAAAGAGGGGATGCCTTCCCGGGGCATCCCCAAGCTTAGGCTCTTTGGTGTCCTTGAATTTGGCTTGGGATGCCTTGGGTATCCCCAAGCTTGAGCTCTTTCCACTCTTTATCCCTTTGTCCATGAGAACATCACCCAAAACTTGAAAACTTCACAACGCAAAACTTAAACAGAAACCCGTGATAACATTAGCACAAGAAAACAAACTACCACTTCTTTAGGTACTGTAGCAATCTTGATTTCTATTTATATTGGTGTTAGATTACTATATTCTCACTTTTCCATGGCTAGTACCCCCCGGATACTGTCCTTAGTTTCATCAAAACAAGCAACCAACTCAACAAAAACAGAAGCTGTCAAAAACAGACCAGTGTGTAGTAATCTGTATACTTCGTATACTTCTGGTACCTCAAAAATTATGAAAAATTATGAATGCCTGGGAGAAGGAATATAAACCATCAAAAAAGGAATCAATTCAAAAGCTCTTTCTGAATAAAAATGAAAAATCATTTCATGAGCGAAAAGTTTCTGTCTTTTACTAGCAAGATCAAACAACCATCACCAAACTAATCATAAAAGTTTTGCTTGGCTCAAACACAAAAAGAAACACAAAAAAAAACAATCATAACAGAATTATGATGGTGTGGACACCAGAAAACAGAAAGCAAAAAGAAAAGATACATTCATTGGGTTGCCTCCCAACAAGCGCTATTGTTTAACGCCCTTAGCTAGGCATTGATATTTCAATGATGCTCACACAAAAGACAAGAATTGAAGCACAACGAGAGCATCATAAAGTATGTGAAAATCACATCTAAGGCTAACATACTTCCTATGCATAGGCATTTTATAGGAAAACAAATTGGCAAGACAACCAATTGTTATCAATTGCAAGGAACAAGAAAGAGACAATAGCAATCTCAACATAACGAGAGGTAAATTGGTAACATGAAAGTTTTTACCACAATATTTTCCTCTCTCATAGCAATTACATGTGGGATCATATTGAAATTCAACAATATAGCTATCACAAAGGATATTCTTTTCATGATCCACATGCATGCAAAGTTGATGCTCTTCAAAAATGGTGGGATTATCATCAACTAAAGTCATGACGTATACAAACCCACTTTCAATATTATTACAAATATCATATTCATCAACTAAAGTCATGACGTCTCCAAAGAAATTTTCAAGATCATAAGAAAAATCATTACCCCAATCATGATCATTGCAACAAGTAGTGGACAAAGCAAAACTAGCATCCCCAAGCTTAGGGTTTTGCATATTTTTAGCATGATTGACACTAATAGGATTTATAGTGAAACCATTGCAATCATGCTTTTCATTCAAGGAGCCCTCGTGAATCACTTCATAAATTTCTTCATCACGATTTTCAGATTCACGCATGTCAAGCAAAACTCCATAAAGAAAGTCAAGTGCACTCAACTCACTAGCAATTGGATCAACATAATTGGATCTCTTAAAGAGATTAGCAAGTGGATGAGGATCCATATCAATAGATTTTCATCAAGCTAAGATGCAAGCATATTGAAGGCACATGGAAACACAAGCAAACAGAAAGCAAGCGAAAGAAAAGGGAAAACGAAAAAGGTAATTTTTTTTGTAATTTTTTGTTTTTGACTTGATCCTCCCCGGCAACGGCGCCATAAATCCTTCTGCTGCCTCTTGAGCTTGCGTTGGTTTTTCCCTTGAAGAGGAAAGGGTGATGCAGCACAGGAGCAGTAAGTATTTCCCTCAGTTTGAGAACCAAGGTATCAATCCACTAGGAGATTCACGTCAAGTCCGGAGTACCTGCGCAAACACAAAGAGCTTGCACCCAATTCTATAAAGAGGTTGTCAATCCCTTCAAGATTGATTGCAAAGTGATATCTGAAGGCGGAAAGTGCAACGAAGTAAAAGAGTAAGGCTGAAAATATGGTGTGAAGTAGTCCCGGGGGGCATAGTGTTCACTAGAGGTTTCTCTAAAAATAGCAAATATTACAGTGGGTGAACAAATTACTGTCGAGCAATTGATAGAACCGCGCAAAGTCATGACGATATCTAAGGCAATGATCATACATATAGGCATCACGTCTGAGACAAGTAGACCGATACTTTCTGCATCTACTACTACTACTCCAGACATCGACTGCTATCCAGCAGGCATCTAGTGTATTGAGTTCATGATGAATAGAGTAACGCCTTAAGCAAGATGACATGATGTAGAGGGATACACTACTAGGAAAAAGCTTGCTAATGGCGCACCTATTTTTGCTACTAATGGCTCACTATAGGTGCGCCACTAGCATCACGCCAGTAGATTTTTTTACTAATGGCGCACCACAAGTGTGCCATTAGTATCTGGTATACTAATGGCGCACTAGGTAGTGCGCCATTAGTATTGCTCACGGTGCGCCATTAGTATCTGGTATACTAATGGCGCACCAAGTAGTGCGCCATTAGTATAGATCCTGGTGCGCCATTAGTATAGATCCCGGTGCGCCATTAGCATAGATCCTGGTGCGCCATTATAATAGATCCTGGTGCGCCATTAGTATAGCTTATGGTGCGCCATTAGTATGCCTCCCAGGGCCATATTTACCCATATCCTCTGGCTTACTAATGGCGCACTAGTGTGCTGAGTGATGCGCCACTAGTATGAATATTAGGTATTTATTTTATTTTTTCTGATATTTGCACAGATTACAAAATATATTATTGCACAGAATATAGATAGCACAACATATAAACAACAGATTTATCGAATACAATAGAAGATTAGTCTCCGAATACAATTCATCATATTAGTCTCCGAATTTAAAATACCGAACAAAGTTAGAACATTACAAGTCTCGAGACCGCGAGTAGCGAGTTTGTCTTCACATTACAAGTCGATATCGACTATCTAAACTACCATCACATAGAAGAGAGCTGCGGTCATCACGATGAGCATAATCGCAATGAAACTGGTCTTCATCCGGTTCCTCCAACGCTCCCTCCTCTCTCCCGCTAGATAGCGCGCATATCTAACTTCCGCCTCCGCCCTTGTGGTGTACCCTTTGTAACTGTTACCGCTGAATCGGTGAACCTGTCTCCGACACTCCTCCCAGTCGTTGTAGACTCCGGGAACCTTACCCTTGTACACGACATATGACGACATCTCTATGCACTAGCCAAACAAAACGTTAGTAGCAATTCACAGAGACATACAAGTTCATTAAAGTTTAATATTACAACTATAACAACACGATTCATGGTCCTACTAATAAATAGCATCGATTATATATAAGTTGAATGACTATCCAAACCAAAGAGACATACCAGTTCATTAAAGTTTAATATTGCAACATGAATTAGTAGCGATTCACGGGAACGTGGATGAAGCCGCCGTCTTTCGTGATGGTCATGAAATTGCGGTCGTTGTCAGCCTGCATTTGTAGCATTGTATCTATCTCACTATTGGACAGCGGAGATCTGAGGTAGAACTTCCCCGAGGTACGAAGGATATCTTGATGGATGATTTCCGCGAACTCCGACTGGATGCGAAAGAATTCTTGTTTGATGTCCGCATCCTGGATTGCTGACAAGCGTGCGGCCCAATCTTTGAGATTATTTGGTAGCCGAAGGTGATTACTGTCCCATATGATCGCCCGCGTGTGATGGAGGGCGTAGTAGGCATCCTTCTGACTACCAGGCGGCTGCTTAACGCAGGCGAACGTCATATTGTGGGTGAACACGTGCTTGCCGTTCCTGAGACTTGTCCTGCTGAAGGTGCCTCCAGATATGGCGTAGCCGGGAATTGCTTCATCAAGAACTTTCTTGATATTTGTGTAGTCTTTTTTTGACTGACGGTCCGAGTCGAAATATGTGGCCGTGGAATATTTCAGGCTTAAGAGGATGAGTGTGCAACGTGTGTCACTGCACAAAACACGGAATGTTAGAAAAAAAAGGACGATCAAAATCTAAGGAATCATATGTTACATGGCGATGAGGGGATAACTTACTAGGGAAAGTAAGGCACGAGGAAGTTATACTTTTCTGAGTTTGCCAGAATGACGCCTTCGAGGTATGAACTCGCGACTTCCCGGTTCCCAGCGCTGCCGAAGATCTTGGCACACATATAGAAGGGGTCGACTATCAGTAGGTCCGGGGTCTTGTCTCTAATGATCCGCATCTCCATACTCAGCGAAAATAGCCGAACGAAGGTGTAGTGCAGCGGATGAAGGTTAAACATAGCGAAGATGTCAGCAAACCGCAGGACAATCATACCCCCGATGGCGCTATCGACAAAGCCCTTTCCCTCTCGCAACTTGGCCACGAAAACCAGGTATGCCACATTATTCTCGGAGAGACGCCGCTTCTCCAAACAAAGAACACTGTCATGTAGACTCCGCATAGCACCGGTTGCAGCATTGAGCAGATTAGTCGGTAGCATCGGCCTACCCGCCACATGCACCCTCCTCGAGATATCCTTAGGTGAAGGTGGCCCGTCCAGAGCACGGATCGTACTCAGTGCCGGCTGGCTCACACCCTTGTTATTGTTTCTTTTCCGTCCCTTCTTCTGCTGATGTAATGGGATCGAGTTCATCTGCTCAGAGACCACCTTCTTGAGTGTGTTGGGGCTGATAATGTTTCGCACCTCGGCTATGGGAGGCTCGTTGAAGGCGGCAGCTGAAGGCATCTCCTCAAAAATAAACGCCAGACAACGCCTGTTGCAATTGGGTTTCTCCGCAGTACCAGCTAGATCACGGTCGTGTTTTGCAGGGTTGGGTTCTTGAGAAGGAGGCCCCAAGAATTCCTCACCGTACCCATGTTCGGCAAAGTACTTATCGATCTTGGTAAATGTACCATCGTCGTCATCGTCGTTGTCCGGAACCTGTGCCATATGCATGTCCGGATCCTGTGCCATATGCATGTCCGGTAGCGTTGCGGCGGTCTTGCCATGGCTTGGCGCCGGCACAACTGGCGGTGTTGTCTGTGGGGTGGTGTCGCCCACCCCCAAACGAATCTGGCTCTTCGGGCAAAGCAAGGGCCAGCTTAAGCAGGCGCTGAGGGTCATCACATCATCTTTGTCGGCCCCAGCGGGGTGGAACGGAGGCAACAAGTCGTCGCAGCCTGGCAGCACCCAAACCAGTTGAACCCTATACGTGGTGGGTGACATCGGTTTACCGTGGAACATGGGGTTGCCCGGTTGAACGATTCTACCCTTGGTGACATCGATCAACTCGCCGCCCTTGAAGTGCAGGAGAGTGCATGGAACATCGGTGCCGGCGCCCTGCGAAAACATGTAGGGCGTGAGGGGATGCCCAGTCAAAGGCAAGGAGATGAAGTCATCAGCCGAGAGAGGCGTAGTTACCGTGATGGTGTCGAGCTCGGCAAATGTCGAGGCACCGCCAACGGCGGGCGTGCAAGTGACAGAGGGGCCGCTTGCTGCCGAGGTGCCGGCCGGTGCCGGAGACACCAATGGCACCGGCGCAAGAGACACCAATGGCGTCGCCTGCGCGTTGTACGAGTTGCTGGCCGTGAAACTGGGAATTGGGGGCGGCCCCTGTTGGCCGCCCGCAATCCACGCCTGCAGCCCCTCAATCAAGGTAGGCACAATGGCGGTGATCACCCCTCCCACTTGATGTTGCACTAGATCTTGGACCATCTCCGGAATCCGCGCCACTTTTGCCTTGAGTTCTTCAACCTCGCGCGACTGGCTTTCCAAGTTGGTATTTCTCTCCTTTCACCCACCAGCGTTATAGTATGACGACCATTTCGTGGACAAGCCTTTGCCGGCCACACGACCAGCTGACGACGGCTTACTGGACTTATCCTTGTTTTTCATTATGTTAAACGCCCTATTTAAATTGGTGTCCCAATGGGAGCTCTGAGACGACCCCGCGCTACTGCTTTCAGTGTCCTACGGTAGGAATGAAGCATTTAGAAATTTGGCTTCATTAATTAGAATGCAACCATATGGAGCTAACTACGTGGGGGTGTATTCCTTACCAGAACACGCTCAAGCGCCCTGGTCTTCGCATCCATGGTAAGCTCCTTTGTTGCTGGGTCCACCTTGTACCGGGCCCTGACATAGTTCCTGGTCTACTTGTCACCGTATTTCTCGAAGCGGGGTGGTAGGCCTTGCTCGGCACGCTCCACGTCCTCCTTGTCCCATATAGGTTCCGCCACTCTGTAAGCGCCGGGACCGAGTTGGTGGACCCCTAAGTTCAACTCCCGCATTTCTTTCCCCCACTGACTTGATTCCGCGGTTGCCTTGCTCTCGCACTTGATCTTGAACTCCTTGTAGTCATCTTCGCTGATCGAAGGATTTTTCGCCTTGATCTTCTCATAACTATCACCTTTGTCAATCATTCTCTTCACCACGCTTCTCCAAGTAGACAGGGCCTTGCTCATCTTCATGAGGGCGGCACTGTTCACTTTATTCCTTGAGAGGCGTGTGTTTGCGACGTCACCGGGGAACTTGTATCGTTCGTGCAGCTTCGTGAAGAGGAGGTTGCGCAAATTCCCTCGGTCCTTATGCCTTAGGTTCTCGGTGTTGATCGAGATAGTGCTCCGGAGAATGCAACCGAGCTGAACCGCCTACCCCTTGACTATTTATTTGGGCGCCGTTGGATACCCGTCGGAGTTCACTTCAGTAAATTCCTCCTTTACGGTGCTGAGCACGTTCGGGCGCCGGTCCTTTCGTTGCCTCTTCGATTGGCTGCCATCTGTGCGTGCGCTGCCATCATCAGTGGTGGCATCCTCGGCGGCACCATCAGTGGTGTCATCCCCGACGCCACTAGGGTTTGTGTACTCGGGATCGGTGTCTTCGGCGGCGTCCTCATAGCGGTGAGGTTCTTCCTCCATCTCCTGGGACAGCTCCCAGAATGGCTTGCCCGAACCGCCGGCCTCATCGTTGTGGGCCATGTTTCGCTCTAAATAGGAAAAAAGTTTGGTCAAAAAGTTGGTTATTGTCAAGGAACAAGATCATGGTCTCATCATTTAGGGTTTGTCGACACCGAGGCATCCTAAAAGCTAAGATTTTATCATTTAGGGTTTGTCGACGCCGATGCACCCTAAAAGTCTAAGCTTTCATCATTTAGGTTTTTATCGACACCGAGGCACCCTAAAAGCCAAGGTTTTATAATTTAGGGTTTGTCGATGCTGAGGCACCCTAAATGCTAAGTTAAGTTTCCATCATTTAGGGTTTATCCATGCCGAGGCACCCTAGGTTGACTGATATATGTGGGTATCTTCTAATAATATACCCTATCAAGAAAAGGAAAGGAGAATTCTAAGTTGGGCCTAATCACTTGGCTCTATTGCCACCTATGGTTTAATGCAGCAAGAATAAAGGGGAAGTTGATCCTACTTAATTAAGTACTAAGATACCCCGGCCCATGCATTAGTCGCAAGTACCCCATATGTCCTATTTTTAGCAAACTCATGCTAAAATTCACGGAGAATTTCAGCATGACCTTTGCTGAAAATAGGACATATGGAGTACCCGAATTTGCCGGAATGGAAGTTAATCGACATTCCGGAAAACTCAAGGGCCTCTCGGGGTACCTGCAAAACCATCACGACACGATGGTCAGAAACAAAACCTAGCAAACTAGCACCACAATGTGCCTCTACTTTCATATGGATGAAAAGGACATAGACCATATGGTCCTCTGCTTTCATATGGACAAAAATAGGTCACCCAACAAAAAATCATCAATAGTTTAGCAAGTTTGTACCCTCAAGAATGAACATATAGCGATATCTGTTGTCCCCCATAACATACGGAAATCAAAATCAGCTCAACCTAGATGACTAGCTAACTAATTTTTCAGATAGCAATATTTGTTGTCCCCCCATTGTACCTGAAGAACTAGCGGCTGATGCTCCTCTTTCGCTGATCCAAGTGACTGTGCTGTGCTGCTGCTGATTAGAACAATTTTGCTCCTCTGCACTCTGAAGAAGGTAACTCCGTCAGAGTACTGTACCTGAAAATTAATGAAGTTGATTTAGTGTTAAAATTAGCCATGCGTTAAGTATGACAACGCATGTAAAATTGATAAGTACTAGGACAGACTAAGTTAAGAGTTACAGAGTACACTGTAGACGTTGTTGCAAGCTTACGAAGTAAACTAAACATTACTTACGAAGTAAACTAAACTTTGAATGGAAGGGAGGATCCCACCTTGAAAGTATCTATCATAAGCATCTCTTAGATTTTTTTCATAAAGAATAAGCCACCATTATCAAGCCATTAGACATTAACAACAACAACAAAAATACAAAACTGGACATGAGTCTAGTGTCCACGACAAGCATTCAATATTTCAGCTTAACATTCAAGCATATGCTCACATAGACAACCATTAGAAAATCATGCCAGTCTTTCAGAGACTGCAAAATGAGCTATGGCCAGTCTGATACTTAACTGGCCAGTAGTTTAAAAGAGCGATATGAAGATAAAAGGGGATGATACTTTATGTAACACTTTGTAGAGTATTACTTATGTTTTGGTTACCATAAAAATCCAGTAGAGCTCACCCACGTCGAGAACATTAGCTAATCCTCGGGAAGAAAATAACAGCAACATTTTTTACAGACGGAGGAAGTAATTAACTATTGGTTGCAGGAGTGGTAGTAACTACTGATAGTAGAGATCAGTGTGGAAAAAAGGGTGGAGGGGGGAGAAAGCAATGCAAATAGGACGAGTCATCCCCCTGGAAGTGATCAATTCTAAGAAATCTGCTCAGGTGACAGCTAATATGTACAGTGGTGAAATCAACGGAATAACCAGCAGGAATGCCGCGATGTTCTGCAAGAAGCTTTGGCTTCAGTTCACGTAATATATCGGAAGGATATGAGATCATCTGTAAAATATAATGCAACAAGACATGACATAACTCTCATGTCTGCACATGTAATGAAAATATCATAGTACTAAATTTCCATACTATAAAATGACCCCAAGTTTGTCAAGCAGACAACAGAGTTCCCTTGGCCACCACAAGCAACTAGAAATAGCAGAGTGATGCCACTTTGTATAAACCTCCAATGGCACTCTTGTCAGTTGCTACAATGGTGTTATTCTTCCAATTATTTCCTCTCATTGCTAACTCCAAACACAAGATTTTCAACATTTTCTGCGGGAGCTTTGAAATCATATGGCATTTGATACCACTTGCACCAATAATTGCAGAAGCATACCAATTTGCAAGGGTGTCTCTTGTCAGCTGATAGAATGGAGTTATTGTTCCAAGTATTTCCCATCGCTGCTAACAACATTTTCAGTGCCCTCTGCTGAAAGCATGGCATTTGATACCCTCTTATTCCTCCATGCACAACCAGAATCTTACACTGCCTGGCATGCCCCTCGCAAATAACACACTGTCTGAAGCTATAACAAAATCCAACAAACACATAAAAACTTCCTCTGCTGGATCACTGATGCTTCTGCCTAAAAATATCGCCGAACGCCACCCTTTTGGACTAGCAGCCGGCCGCCCAGACTTATTCCGTATCGCAAGCAAGTACCTTCAACAGCGGCAATTTTGCCGTCCACTCTCACGCGGAAGAAATCATCGGTGCTTTCTGGACGCTGACGCAGTTGCTAAGCAGGCAAGAACCCCTAACCGAGCTCACATAGAAAAGCAGGAGGCGATGGGAGGGAGGGGGAGGGGGAGGGGGGATGCGTATGGCGTATACCATGTCCAGCGTGCGGCGGGAAGGTGGAGTAGGGAGGCGGCGTGCAGAGCTCGCCTTCGCCATGCGCGAAGCCGCAGGAGGGGCCGCGGGGGCAGGGGCCGCGGGGATTAGGGGCGGCCGCCTCCGGGGGGACGAAGGAAGGGAGCCTGGCAGGCGCAGAAGCCGAGGCCGACAGCGAGCAATCTCTCCGCCAAACCCTAGCGCCGCCAGAGCTCTCTGCGTGGACGAAGGTGGGGGAAGGGGTGGGCGGGGACGAGGGCGCGCGAGGGCAGATGGAGTAGAGGCGCGCGAGGACAACCGGCTTAGGAATGGCGCACCCCGATGGGTGATAGCGATCGAGATGGAGGGGATTGAGATCGAGTGTCCTCATGAATATTCAATATTTTTTCATATTTAATATGAAAAAATATCATCAAATTTGAAAATGTCGAAATACAATCGAGAAATGAAGGCTACAATTTAAATACAATCGATCTTAGCTAGCTATTTGTTCACAATCTTCTTGCCCTTATTTTTCGTAAATGAAGTTCTTCTCTTGAACGGACGTCCTTTAGGTAGGGTGGTCCTGCTTCTTCTTGTGGTGTATGCTGTTACAAGGCGAATATGAGTTGTTCTTCCGCGGAAGAATCCTCATGTAAAGGGTACGACAGAAGCTTCTGCTTGAACCAACGCGTGAAACATGAGTTGTGCTCTTTGATTATATCTCCGTCCGTCCTCTGTTGGCCTCGGTCATTGCACGTCTTTTCAATAAAGGTTTTGTGCTCTACGACCCAAGGATCGACCACGTCTATGTGTTGTAGCGCGACTAGGTTTGCTCTTTCAAAGTCGGCGAGTCGACCCTCGAAGTCGACATGCATTTCGCGGTGACCCTCACGGTGACCCCATCATGCGAGCCTGCCGAGGTGCCTGTTGACGGGCAGACCAACGGGGTTCTCGATGCCTAGATAATTCATGCAGTAGGAGATGCACTCTTCGGTCAGAAAGCCCCTGGCTATGCTTCCCTCTAGACGTGAGATGTTGCGAATGTATCCATTGATGACACCATTCATCCTTTCGAACGGAATCATGCAGTGCAGGAACGTCGGCCCAAGTTGGATGATATCCTCCACGATATGGACCAGCAGATGCACCATAACGTCGAAGAATGCGGGCGGTAAGTACATCTCAAGCTCGCATAGTATCACCACGATCTCTTCCTGTAGCCTTCTGAGTTGCCTCACGCCAACCAACTTTCGAGAGATGACGTCGAAAAAGTTGCATAGGCCAAATAGCATTTCACGGACGTGCGCGTCCATGATCCCACGGATTGCAACTGGAAGTATCTGCATCATCAGCACGTGACAGTCGTGAGACTTCATCCCGCTAAACTTCTGCTTCACTGAGTCTAGGTATCTGCTTATCTTCCCCGCGTAACCGTAAGGAAGTTTTACTCCTATGAGGCAGGTGAAAAACTGATCGATCTCCTCCTGACTTAGAGTGAAGCATGAGGGAGGGAAGTCATTTCCGGTCTTCCTGGACCTTTTGCCTTTGCGACGACTTTCCGTGTCCTGCTTCGCCTCATCATCATCATCATTATTAGCGTGAAGTGGTCGGAAAGTACCACACCACTTTTCGAGGAGCTTTCTTCCTCTTCTTATATCGACTGACGCCGCACACCGGACATATGGTAGACTCCGCGTGCTCGTCCCGATAAATGATGCAATTGTTCATGCACACATGGTATTTCACATGCGGTAAATCCAGAGGACACACGATTTTCTTCGCCTCCTCGAAACTGGTCGGGCACTTGTTCCCCTTGGGAATACGTTCGTGCCAGAATGACATGTTCTCGTCGAAGCATGCGTCGGTTATTTTGTGTTTTACCTTCATCTCCAGAGCCATGAGCGTTACTTTCAGGCGGGTATCCTCGGGCCTGGATCCTTCATACAATGGAGTAACCGCATCTATCTCCAGTTGATCCACCTTGGCTTTCTCTCGGGCGGCAGCTCTTGTGTTATCCGTCTGCTTGAGAAGCAGCTCTTGAATATGAGGGTCCTGCAACCAGGGCATCGATGGTCCATCGTCGTCTGCTCCGGCATCTTCATCTTCATGATCATGCCCTTCGTCTGCTCCGGCATCTTCCTCATCATCATGTTCGGCATCTTCTACATGATGACTGTGTCCTGGAGATTCTTTTTCTTCTCGCCCGCCCTCGCCGCGGTTGTCTTGCTCATGCCCTTCCTCATTTCTTTCCCGGCTCCCATGGACGACTTCATAATCATCTTCATCACCTTGCCACCGATAGCCATCCATGAAACTACGCAAGAGCAGGTGGTCCCGCACCTTCACGGAATCCGGGTCCATAAGGCTCTTCAGCTTGCATCTTTGACACGGACATCTTATCTCCGTGACGTTCTTTTGAAGCATCTCGGCCTTCGAGGAGCTCAAAAACCTATTCACGATGCCTTCGGTCATCGTGCGGACCATGGTCGCCTGCGGGGTAGAGCAAAATGATATTTTAGAACCAACAAAAAAATTGGCATGACTTTGCCTAAAAATAGGACAAAAAAGAATGCATAGTGCCAAATTCTCACCGAAACGGAAATGAATCAACATTCGAGGAAAATATTGGCAACTATCGCATTTCAAATACCGGTACCTGCAAACACAAACACATATGCAACACCACAAACATATGCAACACAACAAACATACGTAGATCTAGCTAGGCCATAAAAAGTGCATGTGCACGTTGTTGGAGGGAGAAAAAAGTAGATCTACAACATAAAAGCTTTCCCCTTACTTACCTATCAAAAAAAGGTAATTTAACCACTTAATTTGGGTGAATCTATGATGCAAATGAGGTGATGGAAGTGGGGAAAGTGAGTGTGGTAGGTGGCTGTCCAAAATATCTAGCTGGTCCCAGGTTACTAATGGCGCACCACCTACATATGCGCCATTAGTAACCCTGGTTACTAATGGCGCACCTCCTCTGGTGCACCATTAGTAGTTCTGCAAAAAAAATAGTAGTGGCGCACCACCAACTGATGCGCCATTAGTAACACTGGTAACTAATGGCGCACTAGCTGTGGCACGCCATTAGTAGTTAGCAAAAAAAACACAAAAAAATTATAGTAGTGGCGCACTACTAACAGATGCGCCATTAGTAACCCTGCTTACTAATGGCGCACCAGCTGTTGGTGCGCCATTAGTAGTTTTACAAAAAAAATAATAAAAAAAAATATAGTAGTGGCACACCGAGTGTGTGGTGCGCCATTAGTGTCCACCACACTAATGGCACACCTCACATGGTGCGCCACTACTATATAGTAGTGGCGCACTGCTTGTGTGGTGCGCCATTAGTATCTATATCATCTATAGCCCTTTTCCTAGTAGTGATAAACTCAAACCAATGACGAAAAACCCATCTTTTTACCCTTGATGGCAACAACACGATGCGTGCCTCGCTGCCCCTTCTGTTACTAGGTGTGGTCACCGCACGGTATGAACCCAAAACCAAGCACTTCCCGCATTGCAAGAATCATAGATCAAGTTGCCCAAACAAAACCCACAACTCGAAGAGAATTACAAGGATATGAAATCATGCATATAAGAGATCAGAAGAAAATCAAACAAGATTCATAGATAATCTGATCTTAAATCCACAATTCATCGGATCTTGACAAACACACAGCAAAAGAAGATTACATCGGATAGATCTCCATGCAGATCATGGAGAACTTTGTATAGAAGATCCAAGGGAGAGAAAAAGCCATCTAGCTACTAGCTATGGACCCGAAGGTCTATGGTGAACTACTCACGCATCATCAGAGAGGTCATGGTGTTGATGAAGAAGCCCTCCGTATCCGAATCCCCCTCCGTCAGGGCACCAGAACGTGCCCCAGATGGGATCTTGCGGAGACAGAAGCTTGCGGCGGCGGAAAAGTATTTTCGTGGATCTCTCGCGCAGTTTTGGAATTTTTCTGAATTTATAGGCGGAAGAGGTAGGGCAGACATGCCACAGGGGGCCCACAAGCCTGCTAGGCGCGTGCCCCCCTCGCCACGCCTAGGGGGCTTGTGGGGTCCCCTGCTGGCCCCTGCCTTGGTTCTCAAGTCTGACGCGTATCTTCTGTTCCGGAAAAAATCTTTTCGGAAGTTTTATTCCTTTTGGACACCGTTTAAAATCCTCCTCTGAAAAGGGTCAAAAACACGGAAAAAACAGGAACTGGCACTTGGCACTGAGTTAATAAGTTAGTCCCAAAAAAGATATAAAAGGCATACAAAACATCCAAAGTTTGATAAGATAATAGCATGGAACCATAAAAAATTATAGATATGTTGGAGACGTATCAGTGGTCATACATTCTTGGAACCCTCCAAATGAATACGGAGTAGCAGTCCTTCATCATGTCTGCTCAATGTACCTGCATCGTCAGTTGATGAATTCAACGATAATATGCAACATAATGTACTTGAGAAACACAAAGAGACAAAGTTAGAAAAATACAAGCAACCTATAGTAAACATAAATAACGAAGTTCCTCGTACCCAAACATTGTCATCGTCAATCAGTCCTCCATGTCGGTGCCCAATTGCTCATAGTCTTGTAGGAAGCACCCGAGCTTCGTGAAAGGCTTCAGGTCCAGACGTTGAGCGGCTAGCAGTGCTCGGACATCATCCCGCGTCATTGTCCCATGGTAGAACATCCATGTTTGTTCGAGAACCTCCTTCATGATCACTTGGGAAAGTTCACACTGTACATGATAAAACTCAACTTTGATTCGATGATCCGGTGTACTTCCGATGCTTGAGGCACAGTTCAAATCTCGACATCGCTGAAAGTAGGTGACATGTGAAGGTGTTGATTATCCCTTATGTATTCCAGCATGTAATGCATGAGGTAGAATCCATCAACTCAACCATCCTTCGGTTGCTGGATGCAGCAGAAGTCGGTCTTATGACTGAAACCTAGCCCAGTCTCCCTGTAATTTTTCACCTTGATATATCCCCAGAGACGCTGAAGGTTATCATGGCACTATCAAGAACACACTTTATGTGTGTGTAATCTTTTATCTTGATGTTCTTCTACGAGTCCAAGTACATAACATGGGAGTATTGTGGGTACACAAGATGAGCCCCCATCCCCGCTGTGCAAAATAAGTACACCTAAAATTAGCCTCCTTGCGTTCAAAGGCATGATTAAAACTTAGGAAAGGATATCCATAAATGACTTGCATGAGATGATAAGGCAGGAGAATCATTTCCTTGTCCTTATTTGCGACCATGAACTCGCCGATGTACTTGCTCGCATAGTCACGGTGCTCTTTGCACACTGCCAAGAAGCTCTTGTGCATATAGTGTGGGTCCATGATATATGTTATGTTCTTGTGCTTCATGGTGTAGTTCAGATACAACACATACATGCAGCTGAACTAAAAATCCAGCTTGGTCATGTGGAACATGTTGTAGATGAAGTCAAATCATAGGATGAACTTATCCGCAGGTCATTTCTCGATGTACAACTACCCACCTAGCACCCGAGCTGTGTAAAGCGGGTATCCTGGATATTTCGAGAGGAGAAGGCTTTTATCTCTTTCCAGCACATCTTCATGAAGTCTCCTTAGATCATTGTTCAGTATGTACTCTAGCGGTTTCCTAGGAAGTATCGGGTGGCCAGTGCCATGGAACATCTCCGCATCTTGGATAGGTATTCTATCTACCTCTCGGGGCTGTAGAGGTGGCTAATTGGTTGAAGAAGCTCTAGTGCCTTTAGGTCCTTTCTTATTCGGTCTCCTCCTTTTCGTCTTGGCAGGTGGCGATAGTGAGACCACCATACCTTCCCTAACCAACACCCCAGTGTCATCGGGCTAATCAGTGGATGACCCTTGCATTGTTGTTGCTCGGTGGAGGCGGAATCTGGAGGCGTCTCCTGCGAGGATCGCATGAAGAGAGCTTTTTGCAACCAGCCTTAGGACGTTCTGGCTCTCACAAATCAGGGAGCACCAAGTCATCTCCATGCTCATAGCCTGAGTCATAGTCTTGAGCCATCAACCCTCCATCGTCATAGATGGTATTGATATACTTGAGAGACTCATCATCCTCCTCCTCCATGATATCATCAGTATTTGCTTCTTCGATGGAGGCGATGTCATCGGGCACTAATGGAGGTCTCCCTCGCGTCATCCGCTATCACCCGCAACGATAGGTGCATGTTATTGGGTAGGTGGGCTGGTGTTCATACCTTGTTGAGGAATTGTCGTTGGTGTGCTACCGGGCGCCTCGATACGAAGAAGAGTCTTCGGTCAAAGCATGAACCAACTTTTGCATGCACCAATCCGTTTAGGCGTCTTGTCATCTCCCTCGATTGGTATCGGAGGAGGCAAATCCACGAAGGCCGCTTTGACACTGGCCACGCAGACCTTGAAGACGCCATGGGACATCTGTAATTGTGCAACATCCGGTCCTTCGGCTTCACGATCGTTTCCTTTCCCACGTCCACCTTCTGGCCAATGATGTCGTATAGTAAGGTGCACGAGGTTTCGTTGGCCTTCGAAGACATGTCTACGACGCTATACATCCTAAAGGCAACTGAAACAAAGACTATATATATGCTGGTGGAGAGTTGATGACCAACAAGTGTAGGGGATCTATCGTAGTCCTTTCGATAAGTAAGAGTGTCGAACCCAACGAGGAGCAGAAGGAACTGACAAGTGGTTTTCAACAAGGTATTCTCTACACGCACTGAAATTATCGGTAATAGATAGTTTTGTGAAAAGATAATTCGTAGCGAGTAGCAAGTAACAATAGTATCAAAGGTGCAGCAAGATGGCCCAATCCCTTTTGTAGCAAGGAACAAGCCTGGACAAACTCTTATATGAGGTAAAGCGCTCCCGAGAACACATGGGAATTTCTGTCAAGCTAGTTTTCATCATGTTCCTATGATTCGTGTTCGCTACTTTGATAGTTTGATATGTGGGTGGACCGGTGCTTGGGTGTTGTCCATACTTGGACAAACATCCCACTTATAATTAACCCCTCTCGCAAGCATCCGCAACTACGAAAGAAGAATTAAGACTAAGTCTAACCATAGCATTAAACTAGTGGATCCAAATCAGCCCCTTATGAAGCAACGCATAAACTAGGGTTTAAGCTTCTGTCACTCTAGCAACCCATCATCTACTTATTACTTCCCAATGCCTTCCTCTATGCCCAAATAATGGTGAAGTGTCATGTAGTCGACGTTATAACACCACTAGAGGAAAGACAACATACATCACATCAAAAGATCGAACGAATACCAAATTCACATGACTACTTATAGCAAGACTTATCCCATGTCCTCCAGAACAAAAGTGACTACTCACAAAGCATAATTATGTTCATGACCAGAGAGGTATTGAATAGCATTAAGGATCTGAACATATGATCTTCCACCGAGTAGTCCAACTAGCATCAACTACAAAGAGTAATTAACACTACTAGCAACCTTACAAGTACCAACCGGAGTCGCGAGACGGAGATTGGTTACAAGAGATGAACTAGGGTTCGGAGATGAGATGGTGCTGATGAAGATGTTGATGGAGATGAGTCCCCTCCGATGAGAGGAGTGTTGGTGATGACGATGGCGAAGATTTCCCCCTCCGGGAGGGAAGTTTCCCCGGCAGGACGGCCCTCCCGGAGCTCTAGATTGGTTCTGCTCAAGTTACGCCTCGTGGCGGCGGCGTCTCTTCCTGAAAGCCTTCTCCTGATTTTTTCTGGGACGAAACCCTCCTTATAGCAGAAGATGGGAGCCGGAGGGGTAACAGGGGGCCCACAAGTCACCCAGGCGCGGCCAGGGGGGTAGGCCGCGCCTGGCAGGCTTGTGGCCTCATGGTGGCTCCCCTCCAGTACTTCTTCCACCCAGTATTTTTTATAAAATCCAAAATAATTCCTCGTTGATTTTCACGGCTTTTGGAGTTGTGCAGAATAGGTATCTCAAACTTGCTCCTTTTCCAGCCCAGAATTCCAGCTGCCGGCATTCTCCCTCTTCATGTAAACCTTATAAAATAAGAGAGAAAAGGCATAAGTATTGTACCGCAAAGTGTAATAACAGCCCATAAAGCGATAAATATCAACATAAAAGCATGATGCAAAATGGACATATCAACTCCCCCAAGCTTAGACCTCGCTTGTCCTCAAACGGAAGCTGAGATCAATAAATATGCCCACATGTTTAGAGA
This sequence comes from Hordeum vulgare subsp. vulgare, assembly GCF_904849725.1. Classification (NCBI taxonomy): domain Eukaryota; kingdom Viridiplantae; phylum Streptophyta; class Magnoliopsida; order Poales; family Poaceae; genus Hordeum; species Hordeum vulgare. Next base: position 138,452,436 of record NC_058524.1, read on the forward strand.
TAGAGGTGTCGACAAAACAAAATACGGACATGCAGGCATCATGATCATATTTAGAACAACAATATCGTCATATAATCTCTTATGCTAAAGTGACAATTCCTTCACAAGTAAAGTATGGATCAAGAATCTTATTGAGAAATAACAACCAATAGTCTTTAGTCATTGAAGCAATTGCAATTTATCATAACATCGGAAAGAGTCAAATAAGAGCTTGTAAAGAAAATCCACATACTCAATCATCCTTTCGTCTTCTACAATTGCTAAAACTCACATCGTACTCCTGAGATCAAAGTTTCAGTTGGACACAGAGAAAGATAGGGGCTTATAGTTTTGCCTCCCAACTACTTACCTCAAGGGTAATGTCAACAATAATAATTCATGAATACTTACTTCCAAGCTGACATATCAATATAGATCTTTCCGTAGCATATGACGCTTGCCAAGATAATGGCAAAATAGGGAATTGGTGTCGATCACCACGACTCTTCTAAGGATAAAAAGTAAAGGTACAAGATAAGCCCTTCGCAGATGGAAGCTGAGGTTGTCATGCGCTTATGAGGTTTGGATGTATAACCTCTTAGTGTGAAGGAACGCCACTTTATATTGCCTCGTGTGATAAAGAACTTTATTATGCAGTCTGTCGCTTTTATGTCTTCCTGATCATAGGTTCGTACAAAGCTTATTTTCCACACACTAATAGATCTTACATATTTAGCGAGCAATTTTTATTGCTTGCACCGATGACAACTTACTTGAGGGATCTTATTCAATCCATACGTAAGTATGGTGGACTCTCATGACAAAACTGGGTTGAAGGTTCATGGATGCACAAGTCGTATCTCTACTTAGTGCAGAAGTTTTGGCTGATAAGAGGTGGAAGCAAGTGTCACATGCTAAGGGTTCTCTAGTCATATAACATTGTTCGGAACCAAGCAAACATAATTCATTATGTTGTCTTCCTTGTCCAACATCTACTTCTAAGCATGTAATAGTTTAATGAGTGTTCACAATCATAGACGGTGCCAAAGATGATATATTTATATGTGAACCTATCTTTCTTTATTACTTCCTATTAATTGCAACAACGACCAAAGTCTATGTTTGTCCACCCACAACAAGTTTCAATCAACATTCTTTTTATATGTGAATCCATCACTTCCCATAAGATCATTAAATGATCTTTCATGCTTTTGTTCTTTTATTATTCTTTTCTTTAGATCATGGCATGAAGCAAGGCCCTTAACTAAAACAATCTTTTTTATATGACTCACGAACTCGAATAAATTGGGGGTAACACAAAACAAAACTCAAGCCTAGATCATACTAAGAACTCTATTCTACTAGAAAAAGATAAAACCAAAAAGGATTGAACTAAGAAAAAGATAAAGGCAAAAGATGTGATGGTGATACGATACCGGGGCAACTCCCCCAAGCTTGGCACAAGCCAAGAGGAGTGCCCATACCCGTCCTTAATTGTCTTCCTTTGAAGGTGATGGTGCTGGAGTTGTTGCAATCCGGGGTTGATTCTCCATCTTCCAAGGCATAGGTGCTCCATCATGGAAAGATGATCGAGTCTCCGGAATCCTCAAATCTGCAGCCAACCGTATTGATTTAAATCTATACTCATACTCACAGTTTTGGTTCTACAGGTCGTAGATCCGGGCTTGGAGGTGATCAATTCTGTCATAGAGCCTGGAGAGGTGCTCCCGATATCATTGGCATCGATCTTGTGCTTGTTGGTGAACTCCGTGATCATCATGTGGTTGGCGTTGATTCCATGTTCCACCATCCCTTGGCACTTGAAGACTTGCTACTCCATTGCTTCGAGCCTCGCCTCTACGCTTCTGGTCTTCTTGGGCCCCTCAACATCATGGATGTGCAACACCCCCTCATGCATCTCGATAGATTGAGGGTGTTGCAGCACTCCCACGAGGTAGGGATTGACAACCTTCTCGAAGAACTTGTCCTTTGGAACTTTTGGGGATTTCATGGCAATCTAGATCTGTTTGCACATCAGCTCGAAATGAAGACAGAGGAGTATTCCACCAGAAAACGTAGTCCGGGAGACACACGAGGTGCTCACAAGCCACCCAGGCATGGCCAGGGGGGTAGGCCGCGCCTGGCAGGCTTGTCGCTTCCTCGTGTGCTTTCCGGACTACTTTAAGTTTTTCTATTTTTTCTAAAAATTCCAAAACAGAGAAAAATTTCTACTGGAAAAGTTTTGGAGTCGGTTTACTTACCGAATCACATGCCTCTTCGTTTTTGGAGTCTAAAACGGGCTGATAAATATCCCTTATGCACTCCTCCGGAGTTATGGTATTAATAATATTGCTTTCAACATTTGTGGGAGTACGTGAGATATAATGCTCGATTATTTGCCCATTTACAACTCTCGGAAAATTACCTTCCGTGTTGTTGATCTTTATGGCACCGGAACGATATACTTCCTCAACAATGTAAGGACCTTCCCATTTAGAGAGAAGCTTGCCTGCAAAAATCTTAAACGAGAATGGTATAGCAAGACATAATCACCTACATTGAATCACATTTTTGTATCCTTTTATCATGCCACCTCTTAACTTTTTCTTTAAACAACCTAGCATTTTCATATGCCTGAGTTCTCCATTCATCAAGTGATCTAATATCAAATAACCTCTTCTCAGCAGCAAGTTTAAAATCAAAGTTGAGCTCTTGGATTGCCCAATAAGCCTTATGCTCTAGCTCAAGAGGTAAATGACATGCTTTGCCGTAAACCATTGTACGGAGACATGCCCATGGGATTCTTATAGGCAGTTGTATAAGCCCACAGTGCATCATCAAGCTTCTTAGACCAATTCTTTTTAGATCTATTAACAGTCTTTTGCAGAATTAGTTTAATTTCTCTATTACATAGCTCTACTTGACCAGTGGACTGAGGATGATAGGGAGATGCAATTCTATGGTTGACGTCATACTTAGCAAGCGTTTTACGGAAAGCACCATGAATAAAATGTGAACCACCATCAGTCATTAGATATCTAGGGACTCCAAATCTAGGGAAAACAACTTCTTTAAGCATCCTAATAGAGGTGTTATGATCAGCACTACTAGTTGGGATAGCTTCTACCCACTTAGTAACGTAATCAACAACAACTAGAATATGAGTATACCCGTTAGACTTTGGAAAAGGTCCCATATAATCAAAACCCCAAACATCAAATGGTTCAATAACAAGTGAATAATTCATAGGCATTTCCTGACGTTTACTAATATTACCTATTCTTTGACATTCATCACAAGACAAGACAAACTTACGGGCATCCTTGAAGAGAGTTGGCCAATAAAATTCGGATTGCAATACCTTGTGTGCTGTTCTATCTCCCGCATGGTGTCCTCCGTAAGCCTCGGAGTGACACTTCTGTAGGATCTGTCCCTATTCATGCTCAGGTACAAAACGTCTAATAACACCATCTACTCCTTCTTTATAAAGGTGAGGATCATCCCAAAAGTAATGCCTCAAATCAAAGAAGAATTTCTTCTTTTCTTGGTATGTGAAACTAGGTGGTATATATTTAGTGACAATATAATTTGCATAATCAGCATACCAAGGTGTACTATGTGAAGCATTGATGACATTCAGTTGCTCTTCAGGAAAGCTATCATCAATAGGTTTTGGGTTATCAAGAACATTCTCCAACCTAGACAAGTTATCTGCTACGAGGTTCTCAGCACCCTTCCTATCAACAACATGCAAATCAAATTCTTGTAGCAAGAGAACCCATGTGATAAGTCAAGGTTTAGCATCTTTCTTTTCCATGAAATACTTAATAGCACCATGATGAGTGTGAATAGTAACCTTGGAATCAACAATATAAGATATGAACTTTTCACATGCAAACACGACTACTAAAAATTCCTTTTCAGTAGTAGCATAGTTTCTTTGGGCAGTGTCTAGAGTTTTACTAGCATAATAAATAACATTCAATTTCTTATCAACTCTTTGTCCTAGAACAGCACCAACAACATAATCACTAGCATCACACATAATTTCAAAAGGTAGGTTTCAATCAGGTGGTTGAACAATAGGTGCTGTTATCAAGGCCTTCTTAAGTATTTCCAATGCTTCCTTACAATCATCGTCAAAAACAAAAGCTATATCCTTTTGCAAGAGATTGGTAAGAGGCCTAGAAATCTTAGAGAAGTCCTTAATGAACCTTCTATAGAAACCAGCATGACCAAGGAAACTTCTTATACCTTGAATGTCTGTAAGGCATGGCATTTTCTCGATCGCATCAACTTTAGCCTTATCAACTTCAATACCTCTGTCAGAAATTTTATGTCCTAATACAATGCCTTCATTAACCATAAAGTGGCACTTCTCCCAATTCAAGAGAAGATTGGTACCTTTACATCTCTGCAAAACTCGATCAAGGTTGCTCAGGCAATCATCTAACCAAGACCCGTAAACGGAGAAATCATCCATAAAAACCTCAACAGTCTTTTCACAAAAGTCAGAGAATATAGCCATCATACATCTTTGAAAGGTAGCAGGTGCATTACATAAGACAAAAGACATACGTCTATAAGCAAAGGTACCGAAAGGGCAGGTAAAAGTGGTTTTCTCCTGATCAGATTGTGCAACATGTATTTGGGAGAAACCAGAATAACCATCTAGAAACCAAAAGTGTGTGTGTTTTGACAATCTTTCTAGCATTTGGTCAATAAAAGGCAATGGATAATGATCTTTCCTAGTGGCTTTATTCAATTTCCTAAAATCAATTACCATCCTATAGCCAGTAATAATTCTCTGTGGGATCAATTCATCTTTATCATTAGGGATAACGGTAATGCCTCCCTTCTTAGGGACGCAATGCACTGGACTTACCCAATCACTATGAGCAACATGATAGATAATACGTGCTTCTAGGAGCTTTAGTATTTCTTTTCTTACTACCTCTTTCATCTTAGGATTTAATCTCCGTTGATGACCGACAACTGGTTTGGATCAGGATCAGTTTTAATTTTATGATCGCATAGAGTGGGAGTAATGCCCTCGAGATCATCAAGAATATATCCAATAGCATCACAGTGCTTCCTTAGAGTTTTCAATAATTTCTTGTCTTCATGCTCTGAAAGGCTAGCACTAATAATAATAGGATATATCTATTTTTCATCATGATAAGCATACTTAAGAGTATCAGGTAACTGTTTAAGCTCAAACACAGGGTCACCCTTTGGTGGGGGTGGATCTCCAAGTAGTTGAACAGGCAAATTATTCTTAAGGATAGGATGTTGTTCAAAGATAACTCTATCTATCTCATTCCTTTCATCCATATGCATATCATTTTCATGCTCAAGCAAGTATTGCTCTAAAGGATCAGTAGGAGGCACATCAATAGAAGCTAGGGCAATAATTTCATCCTTACTAGACAATTATTTTTCATGAGGTTGTCTACCAAACTTGGAGAAATTGAATTCGTGTGACACACCTTCAAAGCCAACAGTGACAGTTTGCTTCTCATAGTCAATATGGTCATTGACAGTATTGAGGAAAGGTGTGCCAAATATGATGGGACGAAAGCTATCTTGTGTGGCAGCAAGAACCGGAAAATAAGTAGGATACTTAGTTTTACCCCACAAGACTTCAACATCTCTAACAATTCCCAGAGGGCGGATAGGATCTCTATTTGCAAGCTGAATAGTAAAATCAATAGATTCCATCTCGACAGGTGCAATCTTGTCTTTAATTTCATCATTTAAAGATCGAGTTATTGCACTAACACTAGCACCCACGTCACATAAACCATGATAACAATAATCTCCTATCTTAACAGAAACAACAGGCATGGAAACAACAGGCTTATGTTTGTCTCTAGCATGAGGTTTAGCAATTCTAGCAGCATCTTCACAGAAGTGAATAACAAGCCCATCAACATTGTCGGACAAGAGACCTTTGATAATAGCAAAGCTAGGTTCAACTTTAATTTGCTCAGGGGGTGTATGGGTTATAATGTAGCCCTTACGTATCACAGTTGAAGCTTTAGCATGATCCTTTATTCTAACAGGGAAAGGTGGTTTCTCAATGTAAGCACTAGGAATAATAGGATCATTATAAGCAATGACTTTCTCTTCAACTGGATTGGGTTTAACTACATTGACTTCTATGGGAGGATGATATTTAAACCACTTCTCTTTAGGGATATTAAGATGAGCAGCAAATGATTCACAGAAGGAAGCTACTATCTTATAATCAAGTCCATGTTTAGTGCTAAAATCACAAAAAGTATTCGTTTCAACGAAGGATATAACGCAATCGAACTTAAGATTCATACCTGACTCCTTACCTTCGTCAAACTCCCAATCTTCAGAGTTGCGTTTAATCCTCTCCAATAAATTCCATTTGAAGTCAATATCTCTCTTCATAAAAAACCGGTACAAGAAGTGTCAAGCATGGTGCGATTATCATGAGAAAGCCGAGCATAGAAGTTCTGAATAATAATTTCTCTCGAGAGCTCATGGTTGCGGCATGAATATAACATTGACTTAAGCCTCCCCAAGATTGAGCGATACTTTCTCTATCACGAGGCCAAAAATTATAGATATAATTCCGATCATGATGTACCAAATGCATAGGATAAAACTTTTGATGAAATTCCAATTTCAATCGGTTTTAGTTCCATGATCCAATATCATCACATAGCCTATACCATGTCAATGATTTATCCCTCAAAGATAAGGGAAAGACCTTCTTCTTGACCTCATCCTCGGGCAAACCTGCAAGCTTAAATAAACCACAAACTTCATCTACATAGATTAGATGCAAGTCGGGATGTGATGTTCCATCTCCTGTAAAAGGATTAGCCAACAGTTTCTCTAGCATACTCGAAGGGATTTCATAATAAATACTTTCACTAGGTGTACTAGGTTGAGGAGAAACTCCTTGTGCTTCCAGTCAAGGTGAACATACACCAAACAAGCTCCTCAAAGGATTAGTTTCCATAGTGACAAGTGACAATAAATTTCAGCACACTATATAAATGTTTCCTTACCAAATTGCACTTACCAAAGGCGCTTCACTCCCCGGCAACGGCGCCAGAAAAGAGTCTTGATGACCCACAAGTGTAGGGGATCTATCGTAGTCCTTTCTATAAGTAAGAGTGTCGAACCCAATGAGGAGCAGAAGGAACTAACAAGTGGTTTTCAGCAAGGTATTTTGTGCAGGCACTGAAATTATTGGTTACAGATAGTTGTGTGAAAAGATAATTCGTAGCAAGTAGCAAGTCACAATAGTATCAAAGGTGCAGCAAGATGGCCCAATCCCTTTTGTAGCAAGGGACAAGCTTGGACAAACTCTTATATGAGGTAAAGCGCTCCCGAGGACACATGGGAATTTCTGTCAAGCTAGTTTTAATCATGTTCATATGATTCGCGTTCGCTACTTTGATAGTTTGATATGTGGGTGGATCGGTGCTTGGGTGTTTTCCTTACTTGGACAAATATCCCACTTATGATTAACCTTTCTTGCAAGCATCCGCAACTACGAAAGAAGATTTAAGACTAAGTCTAACCATAGCATTAAACTAGTGGATCCAAATCAGCCCCTTATGAAGCAACGCATAAACTAGGGTTTGAGCTTCTGTCACTCTATCAACCAATCATCTACTTATTAATTCCCAATGCCTTCCTCTAGGCCCAAATAATGGTGAAGTTTCATGTAGTCGACGTTCACATAACACCACTAGAGGAAAGACAACATACATCGCATCAAAATATCGAACTATACCAAATTCACATGACTAGTTATAGCAAGACTTATCCCATGTCCTCCGGAACAAAAGTGACTACTCACAAAGCATAATTATGTTCATGACCAGAGAGGTATTGAATAGCATTAAATATCTGAACATATGATCTTCCACCGAGTAATCCAACTAGCATCAACTACAAAGAGTAATTAAAACTACTAGCAACCTTACAAGTACCATTTGGAGTCTTGAGACGGAGATTGGTTACAAGAGATGAACTAGGTTTTGGAGATGAGATGGTGCTGATGAAGATGTTGATGGAGATGAGTCCCCTCCGATGAGAGGAGTGTTGGTGATGACAATGGTGAAGATTTCCCCCTCTGGGAGGGAAGTTTCCCCGGCAGGACGACCCTGCCGGAGCTCTAAATTGGTTATGCTCAAGTTCCGCCTCGTAGAGGCGGTGTCTCTTCCCGAAAGCCTTCTCCTAATTTTTTCTGGGACGAAACCCTCCTTATTGCAGAAGATGGGAGCCGGAGGGGTAATAGGGGGCCCACAAGCAACCCAGGCGCGGCCAGGGGGTAGGCCGCGCCTGGCAGGCTTGTGGCCTCCTGGTGGCTCCCCTTCAGTACTTCTTCCACCCAGTATTTTTTATAAAATCCAAAATAATTCCTCGTTGATTTTCACGGCTTTTGGAGTTGTGCAGAATAGGTATCTCAAACTTGCTCCTTTTCCAGCCCAGAATTCCAGCTGCCGGCATTCTCCCTCTTCATGTAAACCTTATAAAATAAGAGAGAAAAGGCATAAGTATTGTACCGCAAAGTGTAATAACAGCCCATAAAGCGATAAATATCAACATAAAAGCATGATGCAAAATGGACGTATCAAGAGTGTATGACGCGTAATTACCGTGATGGCGTAGAGGTCAACCAAAGATGAAGCCGAGCCATGCATGCGAGAGAGGGAGGACAGGCTGCTATCAACAAGAGTGAGATCACGTACAAGAGCATATGTAGTTGCGTGAGTAGGAGCTTGTGGTGCGATGTTCACCGAATTGTTCCCGACAAAGCTGGAAAGGGGAAAGTCCTACGGCTCTTTATCTGGATTATTCTTCTTCCGATCCATAACTGCTGGAATCAAGCTGCTAATGGAAGCTGCCAGAGCTGCACTGACCACTTCATCGACTACCATGACCAACTCTTCTTTGGTCTCAGCTTTGCTCTTATCGACCGCAAGCGCGACCTTCTCATCGATGGTTTGTTGAGTAAGGATCCATCTCTGCCTTTTTTCCTCCGGCTTCTCGCGGTAGCAATTCTTCCGAGAGGCGCCATCTCTGACGCTGTTCACACGTCCATACAAACCATCTGGCTTTGTCCTTCGAGACCTTTTTCTGTTTGTTCAGGGTTCGATTGAACGGGGTGTCCCACTTGGGCCTTGCCATGACTAAGATGACTCATCGCTTTCGGCTGCCATCTAGTCTGCTCTTTCCACAAAAGGAACATGAATGGCATATAAATGTGACAAAACTTGTAGTCCAATTGATAAGGTGGTAATATAAAAATTACTAGCAGTCGCATGAACTCCCTCGTGTTCGGGTCCGTGTAATAGATCTTGTTGACGAGGTCCCACTTGTACGTGGCCCTGATCGAGTTATGGTTTTGTGGATCGGTGAACTCCGCCAAGAGGTCTTGGATTCCATGACTTTCACGTTCGGCGTCCTCCGTTGCCCATACGGTCCTCTTCCCCTCGTAAAAATGGATTTCGAGGTGGTGGGGAGGCGTGTTCCTGGCGTGGAGCGTCTTCATTCTCTCTGACTTTTTCTTGACTTCTTCTTTAGCGCAAGTTTCCTTGAATTTGTCGAAGCCCTCTTCCTTTAGTGACGCGTTGTCAGCATGTATCTTGGACCACTGTTCATTCTTTGCAATTTCTTTTTTCACCCTTACTTTCCAGGAGGACAAGTCATTGTTGAACGTCCCCATCGTCTTTTGTTTCTCTTATTCATGGATTCGTCCATCCATGGAAGTTTGCTTTCATTCCGGCCGAGGAACAGGAACCAATTGTGCAACTTCATTAGGAGCATGTGTTCCATATGTGGTATCTTCCTTAAGTTCTCATCATTGATGTTGGCGGTTTAATTGAGGATGCATCCTAGTTGATTGTCATAGCACACACGTGCTTCTCGTGGCGCCGTTGGCTCTAATTTAACGCGGTGCATCGCCGTGACCATAATTTTTCCGATGTCGAGCTTGTTTGGTTTCCGTACCCTCTTCGGCTTCGGTCCTTTACCGTCTTTTCTAGCATCGTTCCAGATCTCGATGGTGGTGTTGGGGCCTGGGCCGGTGTCGGGGTTGGTGCCACTGCCACCATGCACCCGCAACCGGTGTTCATCCAGGTCTTTGAAATAATGATTTGTTGCGTCGACGGGGTCTTCTTCGGGGTGACCAGAACCCCGGGCTTCCTCGTGGCTACAAATGTTACCTATGATTAATTAAGTATGCTAGTTTAATTTTCCTTTCAGCACATCCCGAGCACTCCATGTGTCCAAGTTACTAGCACAAGTCATGCCGGAAATTTCGGCATGACCTTCGCTACAAAGTGGACATATGGAGCGACTGAAATTAGCCAGAACGGAAATGAATCAACATTCTGGCAAAACATAGGCCACTCGGATATTGTTTGACGATTTCCCATTCAACCAACATTAATCATATCATATTCAACAATTGTAAATAAAAGAAATAATCAACAATAACGGAATATGCAAATGAACATCATTGACATATACAACATAACATCACTCTTGTTTTTCATTTATATAGAAAGAATTACTTTAACCAAGTTTTTTAAAAGAAAAACAATTATGTTTTTTGAAGAAAATAAGGTGTTAAAAAATGAAAGGAGGAGTTTTCAAAATGGTTATGATTATGTGTCCTTGCAGCTGTAATGCGAGTAAAAAGTATTTTATTCGCGCTTTTACTTCTATCTTTCATACATGGCCTAATATACACATGTTTGCAATCCTTCTTTTTTGTTTTGTTAATACCGTAGTTGTAGCGCCAGATTAGAACCAACGTTATAGCTAACTTAGCTATAGCATTGGTTCTAATCTCGCGCTACTGCTAACTCTTATATTTTCTTTCTCTTTTTTTTTATTTTTATTATTTTCCCTTCCTTTTCTGTTTACTTTTATTTTTTATTTTTTACCGATTCCTCCTCCCACACTACGCGAATATCACTCAAGCCATGCATGTGGTAGTAATTGAAGGGGGTATGATGTATACATCATTTGACCGATAACGGTTACTTAAGTGTGTACACAAAATAGGTACATATGTATATATATAAATGATGGTTTCTCAGGTGCGTCGACGATGTTTCACATTGAGATTGTTTCCTTTCTTGTTCGTTGTCTAATAACTGAGCCCCTCATTGTGACTTTTCTAGAACCATGGAGTATGATCTTTCTTATGTAATGTAGTCTTGATTCTTTTTTTGATGTATGGTTCATTGTGTCGTCATCTTCCCTCATGTTGCCATATTGGTCGTAGTCTTCTTCATTGGCGCCTCCTTCCATTCTGATGATACTCCTTTTGCCTCTATTCATGACAACTCGACTGGGATTGATTGAGTTGGTGATGAAGAAGCATTATGTCACGTGCTTGGCGTGTACCCGTGGCTCAATTTTGGTGCTGACATTCACGTTAACGCTTTTCGTGTCTTGTATAGACATGGTAGTGAAATACTTGTTTTCTCTTACAACGGCCTTAGCCCATTTGACACGGAACATCATGGCATTGTACAGTCCAGCGTAGTCAAGCTGCGAGATCTCTTCTACCCTTCCGTAGAATCTTTCAGTTATGCCATCGTTGGCGTCGGTCATGCATTCAATCATCACCCCTAAGTTTTGGTAATCAAAGTTCATGTCTTTGGCCTCTGTGTAGAACGTGTACCTACTGATATCGTCTGACTGGTAGGTCATGATGTTGGGTGCAGGACCATGTGCTAAGGCATATATGAGGAATCCGTCTGAACTGCCCTCTTCCCAGGGATTAGCAAGAACTTGCTCTTTGAACCAATGCAAGAAAGTGGAGTTGTGCTCTACTATAACGTCGGTGTTCGTCTTGCGCATCCCCTGATCACGGTACTTCTTTGTGATGGTTCCTTTGTGAAGTGTCACATAATCATCTACGCATCTAGGTGTTGTAGCACTACAACGTTAGCCCTGTCAAAGTCATTCCGTCGACCTGTAACCGAGAAAGTCATGCAATGTTGTTATTAGCATGGGCCTCATATAGAAATACTCGCCTTTGCTCGCATCCCATGTATTGATCGGTGATTTCCACCAGGCGTCTAGCTCCTCTTTGAGTAGCCCTAGATACAGGTTAATTTTATTTCCTGGTTGTTTCGGCCATTGAATGAGCATGCCCATGTGTATGTACTTTGTCTTTATGCACTTCCATGGGGGGAGGTTGTACATCCATACAAAGACGGGTTGTCGGTGTCAAAATCGGAAGATCTCGAGTAGGGGGTCCCGAAGTGTGGACCTTGGATCGATAGGTTGTAGGAAGAAGGGGGAGACAATGGTTTAGCAAGGTTCGGGCCCTCCTATCACTACATGAATCAGCTTCTTTGCCATCCTGCATAGCGGACGGCAAAGGGGCAGTTCACGAACGGCAAGGGCCTTTGCCATTAGCCTCCGGTCGGCAAAAACTTTTATGACTACTTTCATTGGTAAATGCCCTCCTTTGCCGTGTGCATGTCGAAAGCGTACGGCAAAGCTTGTCATGGCAAGCAGATGGCAACACGCTTAGACGGCAGCGGACAGGAAACTACTCCGTTAGGTGGCTAACAGATTATTTGTCGTCTCCCTTCAGTGATGCTCCTTTGTCGTCTGCATTTGGGGTGACTTTGATGTCTCGTGGCCGTCAACATGGGCAGCCACCAAGGTTAGGGCCCTCCTATATGGAGGTAATACCCTACGTCCTGCTTGATTGTATTGATGAATATGATTACAGAGTAGATCTACCTCGAGATCGTATATGCTAAACCTAGATGAATCAGCCTCCTCTACACGGATAGGGGTCTCTGGTTTATATGGACATGAGGGACCCTAGGGTTTACAAGTTATCGACTATAGTCGGGGATATAAGAGCCGACCTAGTCCTTCTAAGATTGAAGTACATGCCAATCTTTGTAACATTCCTTCGAGAGTAGAAGTCATCATATGGCCCGATCTTCAATAGTACGGCCCAATGGGCCAATCCGGAATTGACTAACCAACCGCCCTAGGACCCCAGAATCCCGGACTCCCTCAGTAGCCCTCGAACTAGCCTTCAACGACGGTGTGTTCAGTCTTCGGTTGCCCCACATATCGATAGTAATCGGCTGTCCGGACCCCGATCCTGAATCATAAGAACCCAGCCTGTAACACATCACATCACTTTGCGGCCTCATGCACGGTAAACTCCACGGCTGCCACCTTACCTTTGCCGGGACCGTTTGCGTCTTTTGGCTCACGTATATTAATGTGTCTCTAGCATTCAAACGACAAGAACCCGGGTCAACATGGCTAGTTATAAACCCAAGTGGTACATCCATACAGGGACAGGCATACATAACCCAGCAAGGCAGGTGTCGGTCATCAACGTGTGTAGACGAGTCGTAGCAAGCTACAAGGACTCCATGACACCGCGTGGCATTTCTTCGAAGGGACAGACATAGCAGCAAAGAAGGATACATGCCGGTCAATCAATGTGTCCGGAGCAATAGCAAGCTACCAAGGCTCGGTGGAAGCACAAAGAGGCATTTCCCCGTAAAGAGTACTACTAAAGGCACACAACTAGGTGTCAAATCCCACACATATAATGCATTTCGTAACATACACACATTATGCACTATATGCGTAGATACAACATGGCATCACAACATAACTCTATGACTCAATATTTTATTAAAGACTCATAGGAATCAACATAGTATGATATTACAAACATGGGTCTCGTGACCCGTCACTCAAGTCATACAAACATCAAGAGGAAGCACAACATGTCTGGGTACAGACATCTACTAAGAGTGGCTGGAAGAGCCTGAAAAGCTACTACGACCCTACCAAAGGAGCTAGACCTCTGTCTGGGATTCCCAAGCTATTCTGGTCAACATCGAACACATCGCGTAGAAACCTTTAATGAGACTAAATTCTTCTCTACAAAAACATAAATAAAGCAACCATGAGTACAAAGGTACTCAGCAAGACTTACATCAGAACTACCTACATATGCATCATGTTTCAATGAAAGGATTGTGGGGTTTGATTGCAGCAAGCCGGTTTTAACTCTTGGCTAACTTGTACTACGACTACAAGTTCTTTCTTTGAGGTGGGATAGGGCACACGAGTCCACATATTCAGCAATGCAATACACCACTATGGATCCACTCTTGTCTCCCTACGAGAAATCATTCCATAGCACTCACACTTTTCTTGCATGTTTTAGAGTATCCATTTAAATTGTCTATGTACTATGTAATTTTCCAAGTAGTCCATATCCAAGGACGCGGCTATTCGAACAGATTAAATCACCCTGCAGGGGTATACTTCTTCACACATGCTCTCACTACTTAGCACCATGTGCACGTCATGCATCTCGGCAACCTTCAAGCGAAAGCACTGGTGTGGGTGTCAGCCACGACCGTTCACCACACAAGACCCTAGTCCAAGTTTATCGCCTATTTGAGACTGAACCCGCAAGGAAGACGGCCGAGGTTTCCTCTACGACCCCAAAAGATGTGCGCAAGGTTCCCAAGCCCACCATCCGGGTGCCACTTGGTACACCGTGCCACTGTGTATCTACCGCAGAGAAGCCTACCCCATCGGGAAGAGCTAAACACGGCTACCAACACTTTTCCAACAAACACCATAAACTATTTGCAACTCCTGGACAAAGGTCTAGGAAATTAATAAGCCGAGCAGGGTCATATTTCAGGGCCCAATGCATGGTATTATCTTGTCTTGGATAACATACACAGAATTCAGTTCTTAAGTACGGTCCCAATGAGACAATCCACCATGTACTCCTAAATGGCCTCTCATCGCTACCTTTACCAAATCGGATTCACGCCTTTACTCTCACAAAGTAGAACATAAACACCACCATTACGATTCATCACCCAGATGGGTCAGACCAGACACAACTCTAAGCATAGCAGGCACACTAAACAAGCATGGATGAGTAAGCACAACAAGGCTTAGCAGTTGCTACTCATGCTAATTGGTTTCAACTATTTACTGTGGCAAAATCAGGCCATGCAGAGGAATGGGTTCAACTACCGAGAACATGTAACAGTTGAATCGTGTTTGTCCTAATGCAATAAAAGAGATCAGGAGCGAGAGAGTGGGTTCATATAAGTATGCTCAAGGGGGTTTTCTTCCCTAACACGTCTAAAGATAGCAATGAGTCTTCATCAATGTCAACGATCACATCGTCGAAACCATCGTCTACCGAGAGGGAACAGTACCTGCAAACAGGAATGAACAATAATTACTTCACAGAAATGCAACACTATGATGCATGATCATGAACTGAAGATGAGAAGTGGTAGGCCAATATAGCTACCATTTCTTAGGTTGAAGCTCTATTTGAATTAGAATTCAAATATCACTTGAAGCAAGGTATTTTCCGGATACCCTTTTAATTGATTCGACCTGTTGCTCAGGCATAACTTGTTTTATCATGCATGAATATGGCATATTGGGGTGCTGAGTTTCCTAGATCATTGTTTGGTCATACTAATTGAAGTGGAATTCAAATAGGAATCAAATTCCAACTCCAAACTATTTATTAAATTCACCCTAATCATCATTTTGCCTATTTTGTGATTTTAGCTTTCTCAAACCAGCATGAAAATACCATAATCAGATTCTTTGGATTTTTTTGATCATTTTTATATATAAATTATTTTCATTGGACTTACAGATTATTTTCTATGATTTTTAGAAGTTTTAGCAATTTTCTGGAATTATAATAAAACAGAATTAGTATTTACTGCGCCAGCACTGTGTCATCATTGCATCATCAGTCAACAAGCCCTGGGTCAGGTCAAACCTGACGTATGGGGGCCACATGTCAGTGACTCGGTTTAATAAGAGTGTTTTATTAGATAACTAATGAATTAATTAGAAGTGGGGCCCGTTTGTCAGTGGCTGAGGGGGGGGATTTAATTACGCGCTAATGGTCGGCCACATCGACGCCCACCGGAGGGTGGTCGCCGACGACCAAGCCCGCGGCGGAGGGCTCGCCGGAGTTGGCCGGAATTGCACTACGGGGCATTATTTGGCATGCGTTTTGTGGCTACGGGATGCTGGCGAAGCGACCGATCTGGCAGGGGCATCAGCAGAAGCTCAGGTGGGCGGAAAAGGTGCCAGCGACGAGCGTGCGCGGCGGCCGGAAGTCGGGCTCGTCGGGGAGGAGCTCAGGGGGGAGCTATCGCGTGGGGAAGAGAGGGGAAAGGAGCACGGGCTCACTGCAGCTCCATTTTTGGCATCGGGAAGACCGGAGAGGGTCGATGGCCGGCGAATCGAAGCTGGGAGCTCCGGCGACCGGAGGAGGAAGAAGGTGGCGACGGCGACGCTGCGGTGGCTCGGGTGCTCGGGGAGGTTGACGGTGAGGAGCTTCTCAGTGATGCGGAGTTAATAAGCCGGTCGGGGAGGCGAGAGGTGGCCGAAGACGAGCTGGAGGCGAGCTTGGCGATCTCGACAATGGCGGCAACGAGGGGAAAACAGAGAGAGAGAAGAGGGGACTCGAGAGAGGAGAGGTGGTAAGAAGAGGTGCTGCTCGACGTGCTGGCGCGGAGAGGCAGGAGAGAGCTCCACGCGAGCAGGGGGTGGCAAGGTGAGCCGCCCTGCTCATCTTCTCCCCTGCCCACTGGTAGGAGGAGGAAGACGACAAGGGTACCCCCTGGTGGGCTGGGCTGGGCCAGGAGCATCAGGCTTTCTCTCTCTTTTCCTATTTCTGTTTTATTTCTTTCTCGCATTTAGGTTTAGGTTTTGAATAAAATGTTTAAACATTTTATAAAACCCTCAAATAGTGTTATGTGACAGTGATAAGGATAATCAATGCCACATAATAGTTTCAAAAAACTTTGGAACTTTTATTTTACAAAAATCGAAATAACTCCATTCCGAAGAGTTATTTGATCAAATCAAAATCCTTTTCAAAATGTTCCTGTGACCTAAAATTTTGTGTTGACAAATTTATTTCATGTCACTGTTTTCTCAAATATTTGGAACATTTTCCTGGTTCATTTTAAGGTAATATTTTTATTGCCTTTTTGTCGAATTTCAATTCATTGGGGCTTGATCACTTCCCATTTTCAAATTCAATGCAATTTGAATGCATGCATGAATGCTTGGTAAGCAAGGTGAAACCAGGGCTGTGATAGCTCACCCGCACTAAACAAGAATCTCATCCCGAGATTCAAATGTAGTCGGGAAGAGGAAGAGGGGACACTAAACTATTGCAATCTTCACGATCCAATTGCCCTTCTCGGAGATATTGAATCATTGCATCATGTTGATCTTGGCATCTTTGTCTTTGAGGCCTTCATATAGCTTGATGACAAAAGAACAGGAGGACTCTACAAGATTCGATCTCCCCAAGATCGAGCAACTCAAGATCAACTCATAGAATGAGACATAGAGACGTCCCTTGAGCCGAAACACAACACTCATGACAGAAACGAGGAAGTGAAGCATATGACAAAGGTTCAATTGGTAGGCAACAAATCCATGCTTAAAATAGATGGAGACAAGGTTTCAAAGTAGCGAGGAGTTAAGTTGCCCTTCATACCATAACGGGGCACCTTAGGAGGGTGACTCATAGAGTTATTCCCTTTAGGTGGCAAAAAGAATTACTTTGATACAGAGATCATTGAAACTCTTCATACCAGCCTAAGGCAATCGTCACATGATCGTTTGAAGGAATTCGAAAGAATGACATACTCAGATTGAAAAGAAATTAGGGTTATAGGACAACCCGGAAAACGGGAGGCACATTCCAATTGGTACCGAGGTATAACCCAGTGTTTGAGCATGCTCTCAAGAACTTGAGCATTTCCATATTCATCAAAGTTTTACCAATATCTGTGCCAAGATCTTGGTGACACAACATACTACCATGATGAACAGGGATGGAGGATGCAGATGCAAAGGAAGACAACACTTCCTCAGATTTCACCTTAGCTATACCAAGGGAACGAAATCTGGTTGATCGACCGAGAGACATTTAGCACTCCGCTTCTAATGTTCTCCTTGATGTACTAGTACAATCCAATTATAGGTCATGCTTGATATCTAGCACATTAGTATAGGTCGGACTTCGGGGCTTAAATGGGGTCCATGAGGAACAACTTCCAAAATAAGTCACACAAAAACCTCACGTGGAGATGACTAAGTTGCTGATGCAAGATATTATAATATTGAGTCTTCCCTTTACGTGTGTTAGCCACGACATCACTTTTCCGGGTTACAGAGAGACCAATATTATAATTATTGGGAAAAGTCCCAACCATTATATCTGCCTGAGATTCAGCTCCGGTTGGTGACATGATGTTTCAGACTCAGCATGTCCGAAAAGAAAATTTGCAACACAAATTGACGAGATAACGTTGCGAGATTCTCAGGAAATGAACTATGGAAGACAACTCCAAAAAATGAGCTGGATTGCAAGACCCATGTGAACACACTGCCCAAGGCAATGATGAGCACATGAAAAGTCTTACAATCAAAACACTACCGAGTTCTGGGTGGGAACCATCATTGTGGATGACGAAGCCATGCGCAAGTCCGTCTGGTACCTTCGGGAATGGCACTTAACTTCTTTTCCTAGAACAAAACAATCAATGGCTTGCTGTGCTAGGAAATACATATGGAATGGAGGTAGCTAATCTCTGAGACCATAGAATACTTCGCACGTGCATAAGTGACTTGAGAGGATTCTGAAGGAAACAAATTAACTTTTCTCGAATTCACGGCGGCAACTTGCATCAGATGCACATGAATTAGAGGAAGCCACTTCTTACACCTAACATATACCTCGTGTTCGAGACACGAAGACAATGTCTACAAAGTTTCCAGCACTAGCTTAATGTCCAACATAAATCATGGAACAAATGAAAATGTTGCCGATGGGCTTAACAACAATTCGTCGAGATACCCATATAAATGGATTTCCACAACTATGTGAGCAAGATCATAGCATTGGTCAGATCAAAGAATATAACGGTGTATGCTCAGAGAAATCCATGAGTAAGACACCGTTACTAAAATCTTTGGTTCTAAGTTTTATTAGATAATAGCCCATAATCAAATCAAAATTGAACAAGATAATATATGCAACAATTGATCACACGAATCAACCAATGAAAATACCATCTTTCTTCAGACTCACACAACAGGAAAAATATCCTTTTTAAATGAGCTAAGTTTAGGCGAAGCTTTTATCTTCCAACTCTCCAAGTTGTTGTTTAGCTTAGCCAACTAGCTCGGGGTATCCAATACGGATTATTGGAGAAGATGGCTTATAGAGAAACCAACTTGATCACGAGCTCTATCATAACAGTCAGGAAACAACTTGGTAATACTTCCGAGAAGATATTCAGAAAATCATGAATCACCGATATGTTATTAAGCTCAGGAACAATCTCGCTTTTCAGGGAAAGATGATGTGATCAAAGAGCGAAGGATTGACAAAATCCTAACTCATTGATCGAAAAGTCCACATGAAACATGGACTAGGTAGCACGGTCATTCTTAGGATGACAACTCAATCACCATCACCATAAGAGTGAAATTATTGTAAATTAGCTACCAAGCAATAACATTGAAAGGAGTATTGATTTCTCACATCATGGTTCACTTGTCGATATTCCAGTTACAACCAACACGGAAACCGAGGGATTAACAATGATAGTGAGAAGTTTCACTACATAAAGAGTTCATAAGGGATGGTGCAATTCTCGGACATCGTGAACAACAAGAGGGTAATACTCCAAGATACAACAGAACAAAAGCTAGATTGGCATTTTGATCTGTAGAGTACAGCTGCTTTGACCCAATACAAGAAATGAATGAGGTACTGGAGTTTGCTTCTCTCAGTCATTCGAAAATAGAACAACTTGACACACTACAGGAATAACAGACATCGATGACACGGATGCACAACTACTCTTGACTATCCTCTCATAAATGAAGGTTAGAATACAACTAGATAGGGCCAACTCAAAAGCACATGGTTTCTTGAGTTGTGGATGCATGTATTAGCATGTTGAACGAGTTCAACCCATGTAGAAGGGCGAAGTTGGCAGAATCACAATATGGAGTAGAGAACTCATCACAAGCACTCTAGTTATGATTTTTAATTCATGAAGAACTTGTGCCAGAGATGGTCCATGGTGTTGGAAGAATGATATACCATGAACCTTGGGAACTACAACAAGGTTACTAATCATTCTAAAGGAATTAGCAACACTATCAACATAAGTGAGCAGAATGATCCTTGGATTCAAAAGTCTAGAAATAGAATACCTACTAACTAAATAACATCACGAGATGTTTTTGAAAATGATGGCCAGAATTATCACACTGGGAACCAAAACATATCTAGACTATTGGGTGGTTTTCGGAGGTAACATGATTTCCTAACACTTCAATAATAGGTTGAGGTAAAAGAATACCTCTTCACAATGATTAGTGTGCTTTTTTTGGCCAAAAAGACATTAACTCGGAATGAGAGGAAGGAATTTGCAATTGCATCAGATTATTTAGAAACCTTAGAAAACTCGGACAACATAACGGCTGTACGGGCATGAAATATGAGGCAACGTGCAAGAAACTGACAACATAACCATTGAATTCTTATGAAGACACTGATCCAGGAAGACAACAACTTTTCTATAAGTCTCCAGCATAGTAACTCGTCATCCTAATGAATAGATGAGAAAGCCTAATTCTTAAACCCCGTAGAATAAAGAAAAGGGTGACTCGGAATAAGAATGACACAAGGAAAGGAGTAAAAGAGCCTTACCTTCCCTTCCACAAACAATTCCCTTATATAACCAAAGTGTTGTTAGACTCAACATAGACCAGTTTGGCTTGGTTATCCTACAGGCAGTCAAGCTCTGATACCAAAGCTATCGGGACCCTGATCCTGAATCATAAGAACCCATCCTGTAACATATCACATCACTTTGCAACCTCACGCACGGTAGACTCCAGGGCTGCCACCTTACCTTGGCCGGGACCGTTTGCGTCTTTTGGCTCACGTATATGAATGTGTCGCTAGCATTCAAACGACAAGAACCCGGGTCGACATGACTAGTTATAAACCCAAGTGGTACATCCGTACAGGGACATGCATACATAACCCAGCAAGGCAGGTGTCGGTCATCAGCGTGTGTAGACGAGTCGTACCAAGCTACAAGGACTCCATTACACCGCGTGACATTTCCCCGAAGGGATAGACAAAGCAGCAAAGACGGATACATGCCGGTCAATCAATGTATCCGGAGCAGTATCAAGCTACCAAGGCTCGGTGGAAGCACAAAGAGGCATTTCCCCGTAAAGAGTACTACTAAAGGCACACAACTAGGTGTCGAATCGCACACATATAATGCATTTCATAACATACACATATTATGCACTATATGCGTAGATACAACATGGCATCACAACATAACTCTATTACTCAAGATTTTATTAAAGACTCATAGGAATCAAAATAGTATGATATTACAAACAGGGGTCTCGTGACCCGTCAGTCAAGTCATACAAACATCAAGCGGAAGCACAACATGTCTGGGTACAGACATCTACTGAAAGTGGCTGGAAGAGCCTGAAAAGCTACTACGACCCTACCAAAGGAGCCATACCTCTGTCTCGGATTCCCAAGATATTCCGGTCAACATCAAACACATCGCATAGAAACCTTTAATGAGACTAAATTCTTCTCTGTAAAAACATAAGTAAAGTAACCGTGAGTAGAAAGGTACTCAGCAAGACTTACATCAGAATAATCAACATATGCATCATGTTTCAATGAAAGGATTGTGGGGTTTGATTGCAGCAAGCCGGCTTTGACTCTTGGCTAACCTGTACTACGACTACAAGTTCTTTATTTGAGGTGGGATCCACTCTCGTCTCCCTACGAGAAAGCCTTCCATAGCACTCACACTTATCTTGCATGTTTTAGAGTATCCATTTAAATTTTCTATGTACCACGTAATGTTTCCAAGTAGTCCATATCCGAGGACGCAGCTATTCGAACAGATTAAATCACCCTGCAGGGGTATACTTCTTCACACATGCTCTCACCACTTAGCACCATATGCACGTCATGCATCTCGGCAACCTTAAAGCGGAAGCACTGGCGTGGGTGTCGGCCACGACCGTTAGCCACACAAGACCCTAGTCCAGGTTTCTCGCCTATTTGAGAGTGAACCCGCAAGGAAGTCTGGTCGAGGTTTCCTCTACGTCCCCAAACGATGTGTGCAGGGTTCCCAAGCCCACCATCCGGGTGCCACTTGGTACACCGTGCCACTGTGTATCTACCGTAGAGAAGCCTACCCCGTCACGCAGAGCTAAACACGGCCACCAACACTTTTCCTACAAACACTAGAAACTATTTGCAACTCCTGGACAGAGGTCTAGGTAATTAATAAGCCAAGCGGGGTCATATTTCAGGGCCCAATGCATGGTAGTATCTTGTCTTGGATAACATACACATAACTCAGTTCTTGAGGACGGTCCCAATGAGACAACCCACCATGTACTCCTACATGGCCTCTCATTGCTACCTTTACCAAATAGGATTCACGCCTTTACTCTCACACAGTAGAACATAAACACCACCATTACGATTCATCACCCAGATGGATCAGACCAGATACAACTCTAAGCATAGCAGGCCCAGTAAACAAGCATGGATGAGTAAGCACAACAAGGCTCAAGCAGTTGCTACTCATGCTAAGTGGTTTCAACTATTTACTACGGCAAAATCAGGTCATGAAGAGGAATGGGTTCAACTACCGAGAACATGTCAAAGTTGAATCGTGTTTTCCCTAATGCAATAAAAGATATCAGGAGCGAGAGAGTGGGTTTATATCAGTATGCTCAAGGGGGTTTGCTTGCCTGACACGTCTGAAGATAGCAATTAGTCTTCATCAATGTCAACGATCACATCATCTAGACCATCGTCTACCGAGAGGGAACAGTACCGGCAAACAGGAAAGAACAATAATTACTTCACATAAATGCAACACTATGATGCATGATCATGAAATGAAGATGAGAAGTGGCAGGCCAATATAGCTACCATTTCTTAGGTTGAAGCTGTATTTGAATTAGAATTCAAATATAACTTCAAGCAAGGTATTTTTCGGATAGCCTTTTAATTGATTCGACCTGATGCTAAGGCATAACTTGTTTTATCATGCATGAAGATGGCATATTGGGGTGCTGAGTTTCCTAGATGATTGTTTGGTCATAGTAATGGAAGTGGAATTCAAATAGGAATCAAATTCCTACTCCAAACTATTTACTAAATTTACCCTAGTCATCATTTTGCCTATTTGGTGATGTTAACTTTCTCAAACTAGCATGAAAATGCCATAATCAGATTCTTTGGATTTTTCTGATCATTTTTTATATAGAAATTATTTTCATTGGACTTACCGATTATTTTCTATGATTTTTAGAAGTTTTAGCAATTTTCTGGAATTATAATAAAACATAATTAGTATTTACTGCGTCAGCAGTGCGTCATCATTGCGTCATCAGTCAACAAGCCATGGGTCAGGTCAAACCTGATGTGTGGGGGGTACACGTCAGTGACTGAGTTTAATAACATGGTTTTATTAGCTAACTAATGAATTAATTAGAAGTGGGGCCCATCTATCATTGGCTGAGGGGGTTTAATTACGCGCTAATGGTAGGCCACGTCGACGCCCAATGGAGGGTGGTCGCCAGCGACCAAGCCCGCGGCGGAGGGCTCGCCGGAGTTGGCCAGAATTGCGCTACGGGGCATTAGGAGAAGCTCAGGTGGCCGGAAAAGGTGCCGGCGACGAGCGTGCGCGGCGGCCGGAAGTTAGGTTCGTCAGGGAGGAGCTCAGGGGGGAGCTATCACACGGGGAAGAGAGGGGAAAGGAGCACAGGCTCACTGCAGCTCAATTTTTGGCATCGGGAAGACCGAAGAGCGTCGCTGGCCGACGAATCGAAGCAGGGAGCTCCGGCGACCGGAGGAGGAAGAAGGTGGCGATGGCGATGTTGTGGTTGCTCGGGTGCTCGGGGAGGTTGACAGTGAGGAGCTTCTCGGTGAGGCGGAGCTAATAAGCCGGTCAGGGAGGCGAGGGATGGCCGGAGACGAGCTGGAGGCGAGCTTGGCGATCTCGGCAATGGCGGCAACGAGGGGAAAACAAAGAAAGAGAAGAGGGGACTGGAGAGAGGAGATGAGGTAAGAAGAGGTGGTGCTCGATGTGCTGGCGCGGAGAGGCAGGAGAGAGCTCCACGCGAGCAGGAGGTGGAAAGGTGAGCCGCCGTGCTCATCTTCTTCCCTGCCCACTAGGAGGAGGAGGAAGACGACAAGGGTACCCCCCTGGTGGGCTGGGCTGGGCCAGGAGCGTCAGGTAAGTTCTTTCTCTCCCTTTTACTATTTCTGTTTTATTTATTTTTGGCATTTAGGTTCAGGTTTTAAATAAAATGTTTAAACATTTTATAAAACCCTAAAATAGTGTTATGTGACAGTGATAAAGATAATCAATGCCACATAATAGTTTCAACATTCTTTGAAAATTCTATTTTATAAAAATCAAAATAACTCCATTCCAAAGAGTTATTTGATCAAATCAAAATCCTTTTCAAAATGTTCCTGTGACCTAAAATTTTGGTTTGACAAATTTATTTCATGTCACTATTTTCTCAAATATTTGGAACATTTTCCTCGTTCATTTGAAGGTAATATTTGTATTGCCTTTTTGTCGAATTTCAATTCATTGGGGGCTTGATCACTTCCCATTTTTAGATTCAATGCAATTTGAATGCATGCATGAATGCTTTGCAAGCAAGGTGAAACCAGGGTTGTGACATTGGCTTGCAAGGTGCGTTCCATTCATGCTCGACTGACTCTGATTTGATCCCTTCAATAACATGCATGTCTTTAAAACTGGTATCTTTTCCAGCAAAGGCATTTAAAAGCCCCTGTGTGAATAGTCCCTCAATTGGCAGGCTTTTCAGATGAAATGTCGTCTCGTACCGTGGCTTAATGCCATGTTTCAAGGGGCACGTTATGTCGAGGAGATGGTGCCTCCACATTTACTAGGATACTAATAACTACATAGGCTTACCTACACGCACAATGGCTCGACAATTTTGGGGGAGTGGCAGAGCAACCGGTGCAGTAAGAGGGAACCTTGGTGTTATGGTCCCTTATAAAAAGGAACAAAGATCAACAAATCTTTAGCACCTGCATCCTCGGCTTCTCTCTTGCCTCCTCTAAGATCGAACGCCTACATCTAATCCCCTTTTTGTTCTCCTTCCCCGTCTCCATCTTCGAGCTTGCACCATGGACGGTGATGACCCACAAGTATAGGGGATCAATCGTAGTCCTTTCGATAAGTAAGAGTGTCGAACCCAACGAGGAGCAGAAGGCTCTGATAAACGGTTTTGAGCAAGGTAATAACTGCAAGCACTGAAAGTAGAGGTAACAAGTGATGGTGTAGTGAGGTGAAACGTAGCAGGTGAAAAGTAACAAGTAACAAGTAATAGCAACAGTGCAGCAAAGTGGCCCAATCCCTTTTGTAGCAAGGGACAAGCCTGAACAAAGTCTTATAGGAGGAAAAATGCTCCCGAGGACACACGGGAATTTCTGTCATGCTAGTTTCATCATGTTCATATGATTCACGTTCGTTACTTCGATAGTTTGATATGTGGGTGGACCGAAGCTTGGGTACTTCCCTTACTTGGACAAGCATCCCACTTATGATTAACCCCTCTCGCAAGCATCCGCAACTACGAAAGAAGAATTAAGACAATGTCTAACCATAACATTAAACTAGTGGATCCAAATCAGCCCCTTACGAAGCAACGCATAGACTGGGGTTTAAGCTTCTGTCACTCTAGCAACCCATCATCGACTTACTACTCCCCAATGCCTTCCTCTAGGCCCAAATATGGTGAAGTGTTATGTAGTCGACGTTCACATAACACCACTTGAGGAAAAGAGAACATACAGCATATCAAAATACTGAACGAATACCAAATTCACATGACTACTATTAGCATGACTTATCCCATGTCCTCAGGAACAAAAGTAACTACTCACAAAGCATAATCATAATCATGATCAGAGGTGTAATGAGTAGCATCAAGGATCTGAACATAAACTCTTCCACCAAGTAATCCAACTAGTATCAACTACAAAGAGTAATCAACACTACTAGCAACCTTACAAGTACCAATCGGAGTCGCGAGACGGAGATTGGTTACAAGAGATGAACTAGGGTTTGGAGAGGAGATGGTGCTGATGAAGATGTTGATGGAGATGACTCCCCTCCGACGAGAGGAGTGTTGGTGATGACGATGGCGACGATTTCCCCCTCTGGGAGGGAAGTTTCCCCTGCAGGATCGTTCTACCGGAGCTCTAGATTGGTTCTGCTCAAGTTCCGTCTCGTGGCGGCAGAGAATCCACGAAGAAGCTCCAGAATGATTTTTTTCCAGATGAAACCCTTCATATAGCAAAAGAGGGGGGCAAGTGGGCCACCTGGGTGCCCACAAGCCCTGTTGTCGCGACAAGGGAGGTAGGTCGCGGCCACGAGGCTTGTGGGCCCCTGGCAGCTCCCCTCTAGCACTTCTTTTGCCCAATATTTTTTATATATTCCCAAAAAATTCCACGTTGATTTTCAGGGCATTTGGAGTTGCACAGAATAGGGGACTCAGACTTGCTCCTTTTCCAGTCGAGAATTCTAGCTGCCGGTATTCTCCCTCTTCAAATAAACCTTGCAAAATAAGAGAAAAGGCATAAGTATGGTACCACAAAGTATAATAACAGTCCATAAAGCGATAAATATCCACATGAAAGCATGATGCACAATGGACGTATCAACTCCCTCAAGCTTAGACCTCGCTTGTCCTCAAGCGAAAACCAGGATCCATAACATGTCAACATGTTTAGGGATGAAGGTGTCGATAAAACATAATACGGACATGAGGGCATCATGATCACACATAGAACAGCAATACATCATAAATATTCTTATGGGAAAGTAACAATTCCATCACAAAGCAAAGTATGAAACAAAAACCTTACCGAGAAGTAGCCAACAACAGTCCATAGTCATTGAAGCAATTGCAATTTATCATATCATCATAAATAGTCAAATAAGATCTTGTAAAGCAAATCCACATACTCAATCATCACTTTTGTTTTCCACAATTGTTACAACTCACGTGGCACTCATGGTATCAAAGTTTCAGTTGGACACAAAGAAAGATAGGGGCTTATAGTTTTGCCTCTCAACCATTTACCTCAAGGGTAAAGTCAACAATAATAATGCATAAGTACTCATCTCCAAGTTGATATATGAATATAGATCTTTCCCAAGCATATGACGGTAGCCAAGACAAAGGCAAAATAAGGAATTGGTGAAGATCACCATGACTCTTTCGGGGGCAAAAAGTAAAGGTACAAGATAGGCCATTTGCAGTGGGAAGCAGAGGTTGTCATGCGCTTTTGAGGTTTGGATGCGTGTCCTCTTAGTGCCGAGGAACGTCACTTTATATTGCCCCCTATGATAAAGAACTTTATTATGCAGTCTGTCGCTTTATGTCTTCCTCATCACAGGTTCGTATAAAGCTTATATTCCACACACTAACAGATCATACATATTAGAGAGCAATTTTTAGTGCTTGCACCGATGACAACTTACTTGAGGGATCTTATGCAATCCATAGATAGGTATGGTGGACTCTCATGGCAAAACTGGGTTGGAGGTTTATGGATGCACAAGTAGTATTTCTACTTAGTATCGAAGTTTTGGCTAATAAGAGGTGGAAGCAATTGTCACATGCTAAGGGATCTCTAATCATATAACATTGTTTGGAATCAAGCAAACACAATTCATTATGTTGTCTTCCTTGTCCAACATCTACTTCTAAGCATGTAATAGTTTGGCGAGTGCTCACAATTATAGAAAGTGTCTAAGATGGTATATTTATATGTGAACCTCTCTTTCATTATTACTTCTTATTAATTGCAACAATGACTGGGGTCTATGTTGGTCTATTCTCAACAAGTTTCAGTCATCATACTTGTTATATGTGAAGCTATCACTTTCCATAAGATCATCTCATGATCTTTCATGCTATCGTTCTTTTCATACTTTTGATCACGGCACAAAACAAAGCCCTTGACTAAGATACTCTTTATTATATAGCTCGCAAGCTCGAATATATCGGGGGAGAAACAAGGCAAAAGACTCAAACTAAACACTAAAGACTTATTCCACTAAGAGAAGAAATAAAAACTGAAAATGAAAGAACTAAAACAAAGGTAAAAGCAAAAGATATAAAGGTGATACGATACCAGGGCAACTCCCCCAAGCTTGGCATAAGCCAAGGGAGTTGCCCATACCAATGCTTAGTTGCCTTCCTTTGGTGGTGATGGTGGTGGAGTTGTTGAAGCAGTCTTGAGATTGTCTAATTTCCACTTGAGCATAAAGTTCTGCTCCCTTAGATCGTCATTTTCCTCGTCAAGCTTCAATACTCCATGGAAAAGTTCCTGCTTACTCTCCTGCAAGAAACGAGAAGGGATAAACAAGGTCTTAGGAATCTTTCTTTGGTCAGGGAGGCTTGACTTCCTGAACTCCACATGAGTGCGTCCAGGTTGAGGTAGAGGAGCCTCCTCTTCATCGGAACTCGTTTGCTCCTTCCCCTTGGGATCATAGTCCTCTTCCTCGTCAGTGATCCAGCCATATGGTTCCAAGTCCCCATAGACCTTGGGGTTAGCAAGGTAATCAGCCACATAGCTCTCCCCCTCTGAATCCTGAGAAGACATCTTGACCTAGATCTGCGGAAGAAAACAGGCTCGAAACAAAAACAGAGGAAAACTGCGCGATACGGAGATCAAAACCCTCGGGAGTATATATAATGATTTTTTCTGGACCAGAAGGAGTGCTCCGCAAGAAGACAGAGTCCCCGAGGCACACGAGGTGCCCACAAGCCCTGTTGCCGCGGCCAGGGGGAGGCCGCGGCAACCAAGCTTGTGGCCACCTCGTGCGCTCTCCGGGCTGCGTTTTATTTTTCTATTTTCCATAAATTCCAAAACGGGGAAAATTTCCTACTGGAAAAGTTCCGAAGTCCAATTACTTACCGAAACACATACCTCTTTGTTTTCAAGGTCTGAAACAGGCTGATAAACATCCCTTATGTACTCCTCTCGAGTTATGATATTGATGATATTGGTCTCAACATTTATGGGAGTACCAGAGATATAATGCTTGATTCTTTGCCCTTTTACCACTCTAGGAAAATTACCTTCCATGTTATTGATTTTGATGGGACCGGAACGATATACTTCCTCGAGAACGTAGGGACCTTCCCATTTAGAGAGAAGCTTGCCTGCGAAGAATCTTAAGCGAGAATTGTATAGCAGGACATAATCACCTACACTGAACTCTCGTTTTTGTATTCTTTTATCGTGCCATCTCTTAACCTTTTCCTTGAACAACTTGGCATTCTCATATGCCTGGGCCCTCCATTCATCTAATGAGCTGATATCAAACAACCGCTTCTCACCGACAAGTTTCAAGTCGAAGTTGAGCTCTTTGATTGCCCAATAAGCTTTGTGTTCCAGCTCAAGAGGTAAATGACAGGCCTTACCGTAAACCAGTTTATACGGCGACATGCCCATGGGATTCTTATAAGCAGTCCTATAAGCCCATAGTGCATCGTCAAGTTTGCTAGACCAATTCTTTCGAGATCTATTGACAGTCTTTTGTAAGATCAATTTGATCTCCCTATTACTCAACTCCACTTGACCACTAGACTGAGGATGATAAGGATATGCAACTCTATGGTTGACATCATACTTAGCGAGCATCTTGTGGAAAACACCATGAATGAAGTGTGAACCGCCATCAGTCATCAGATATCTAGGGACTCCAAATCTTGGGAAAATGACTTCTTTAAGCATCTTAATAGAGGTGTGGTGATCAGCATTTCTAGTGGGGATAGCTTCTACCCAGTTAGTGAGGTAATCCACAGCAACTAAGATATACCCATTGGAACTCGGGAAAGGTTCCATATAATCAAAGCCCAGACATCAAATGGTTCAATGACAAGTGAATAGTTCATAGGAATTTCCTGACGCTTACTGATGTTCCCTATTCTTTGGCATTCGTAACAAGACAAGACAAACTTACGGGCATCCTTGAAGAGAGTGGGCCAATAGAAACCTGATTGCAATACCTTATGAGCAGTTCGGTCTCCAGCATGGTGTCCTCCGTAGGCCTCGGAATGATACTTCTGCAGGATCTGTCCCTGTTCATGTTCAGGCACACAGCGTCTAATAACACCATCTACTCCTTCCTTATAAAGGTGAGGATCATCCCAAAAGTAGTGTCTCAAATCAAAGAAGAATTTCTTCTTTTGCTGGTAGGTGAAACTGGGTGGTATGTATTTGGCTACGCTATAGTTTGCGTAATCAGCATACCAAGGTGCACTATGTGAAGTACGGATGACATTCAATTGCTTATCAGGAAAGCTGTCATCAATAGGTCGTGGGTCATCAAGGACATTCTGTAGCCTAGACAAGTTATCTGCTACAGGGTTATCGGCACCCTTTCAGTCAACAACGTGCAAATCAAATTCCTGTAGCACGAGAACCCATCTAATTAGCCTAGGTTTAGCATCCTTCTTCTCCATAAGGTACTTAATAGCAATGTGATCAGAGTGAATAATGACTTTGGAGTCAACTATATAAGATCTGAACTTTTCACATGCAAACACGACTGCTAAAAATTCCTTCTCCGTAGTGGCATAGTTTCTTTGGGCACTGTCTAGAGTTTTACTAGCGTAGTGAATGCCATTCAACTTCTTGTCAACTCTTTGTCCTAGAACAGCACCAACAGCATAATCACTAGCATCGCACATGATTTCAAAGGGCAAGTTCCAATCAGGTGGTTGAACAATAGGTGCGGTTATCAAGGCCTTCTTAAGTATTTCGAAAGCTTCCTTACAATCCTCATTAAAAACAAAAGGAACATCCTTCTTCAAGAGGTTGGTAAGAGGCCTAGAAATCTTAGAGAAGTCTTTAATGAACCTTCTATAGAAACCAGCATGACCTAGGAAACTTTGTATACCTCTGATATCTGTGGGGCAAGGCATTTTCTCAATTGCATCAACCTTAGCCTTATCAACTTCAATGCCTTTCTCAGAAATTTTGTGTCCTAAGATGATGCCTTCATTAACCATGAAGTGACACTTCTCCCACTTCAAGACGAGGTTGGTATCTTTGCATCTCTGTAAGACTCGATCAAGGTTGCTGAGGCAATCGTCAAAGGAAGAACCGTAAACGGAGAAATCATCCGTGAAAACCTCAACAATCTTTTCACAAAAATCAGAGAATATTGCCATAATACATCTTTGAAAGGTGGCAGGTGCATTGCATAAGCCAAAAGGCATACGTCTATAAGCAAAGGTACCGAAGGGGCAGGTGAAAGTGGATTTCTCCTGATTAGATTGTGCAACAGGTATTTGCGAGAAACCTGAATATCCGTCTAGCATTTGGTCGATAAACGACAAAGGGTAATGGTCTTTCCTCGTTTCCTTGTTCAGTTTCCGGAAGTCTATTACCATCCTATAGCCAGTAATAATCCTCTGTGGGATTAGTTTATTCTTATCATTAGGAACGATGGTGATACCTCCCTTCTTAGGTACGCAATGTACTAGACTTAACCAATCACTATGAGCAACAGGATAAATGATTCCTGCTTCCAGAAGCTTTAATATTTATTTTCTCATGACCTCTTTCATCCTCAAATTTAATCTCCGTTGATGATCAGCAACTGGCTTAGAAGCATGATCGGTTTCAATCTTGTGCTGACATAGAGTGGGACTAATACCCTTAAGATAATCAAGAGTATATCCAATAGCAGCACGGTGCTTCCTCAAAGTTTTTAATAACTTCTTCTCTTCGTGATTCAAGAGGTGAGCACTAATAATAACAGGATATATCTCCTTCTCATCAAGATAGGCATACCTAAGAGTATCTGGTAACTATTTTAGCTCGAACACACGATCACCCTATGGTGGGGGAGGATCCCCAAGCAGTTCAACAAGCAGATTATTCTTGAGAATAGGGTATTGTTCTAAAACAACTTTATCTATCTCATCTCTTTCATCCATATGCATATCATTTTCATGCTCAAGAAGATATTGCTCTAAAGGATCCGTAGGAGGTACGACAATAGAGGCAAGAGCAATGATTTCATCCCTACCAAACGATTCTTTTTCATGAGGTTGTTTTCCAAACTTGCTGAAGTTAAATTCATGAGACACACCCTCAAAACTAACAGTGACGGTCTGTTTAACGCAATCAATATGAGCATTGACAGTGTTGAGAAAGGGTCTACCAAATATGATGGGACAAAAGCTATCTTGTGCAGTAGCAAGGATGATGAAATCAGTAGGATACTTCATCTTACCACACATGACTTCTACGTCTCTCACAATTCCCACAGGGCAGATAGTGTATCTATTAGCTAGCGTAATAGTGACATCAATGGGTTCTATCTCAGCAGGTGCAATCTCATCTTTGATTTCATCATATAGGGACCAGGGTATTGCACTAACACTAGCACCCATATCACATAAACCATGATAACAGTGATCTTCTATCTTGACAGAAACAACGGGTAGGCCAACTACAGGTCCGAATTTGTCTTTCGCGTGAGGTTTAGAGATCTTTGATAACTTGCTCGTCTATGTCTTTGGTTAAGATATCTTTGATTATAGAAACACTAGGTTCAACTCTAATTTCCTCGGGGGGTGCAAGTGGTCTAATGTAACCCCTACGTATCACAGCTGGAGCTTTAGAATAATCCTTTTCCTAGCAGGGTAAGGTGGTTTCTCAGCATAGGCACAACGAACAATAGGATCATTATAGGAAATGACTTTCTCTTCAACTAGATTGGGTTTTACTATGTTGACTTCTACAGGGGGATGATACTTAAACCACCTCTCTTTGGGAAGATCAACATGAGCAGCAAAATATTCACATAGAGAAGCTACTATATTAGAGTCAAGTCCATACTTAGCGCTAAAATCTCTAGAAGTGTTTGTTTCAACAAAAGATTTAACGCAATCAAACTGGAAATTCATACCTGACTCCTTACCTTCTTCAAGCTCCCAATCTTCGGAGTTACGTTTGATTCTTTCCAATAAATTCCACTTGTGGTCAATATCCTTCTTCATAAAAGAATGGGTACAATAAGTGTCAAGCATGGTACGATCTTCATGAGAAAGTCGAGCATAAAAGTTTTGAGTGATAATTTCTCTCGAGAGCTCATGATTGGGGCATGAATATAGCATTTATTTAAGCCTCCCCCAAGCTTGAGCTATGCTTTCCCTGTCACGAGGCCAAAAGTTATAAATATAATTCCGATCACGATGTACTAAATGAAGAGGATAAAACTTTTGATGAAATTCCAATTTCAACCGATTGTAGTCCCATGATCCAGTATCATCACATAGCCTATACCATGTCAACGCCTTATCCTTCAAAGATAAAGGAAATAATTTCTTCTTTACCTCATCCTCGGGCAAACCTGCAAGCTTAAATAAACCACAAACTTCATGTACATAGATTAGATGCAAGTCTGGATGTGAAGATCCATCTCCTGTAAAAGGATTAGCCAGCAGTTTCTCAAGCATACCCGAAGGAATTTCATAAAAGATACTTTCAGAAGGTACCTCAGGTTGAGGAGAAACCCCTCGCGCTTCCGTTCGTGGCGAAGATACCCCAAACAAATTCCTCAAACGAACAGTTTTCATAGTGACAAGTGACAATAAATTTCAGCACAGTATATAAATGTTTTCTTACCAAATTCAACTTACCAAAGGCGCTTGACTCCCCGGAAACGGTGCCAGAAAAGAGTCTTGATGACCCACAAGTATATGGGATCAATTGTAGTCCTTTGGATATGTAAGAGTGTCGAACCCAACGAGGAGCAGAAGGCTCTGATAAACAGTTTTCAGCAAGGTAATAACTGCAAGCACTGAAAGTAGCGGTAACAAGTGATGGTGTAGTGAGGTGAAACGTAGCAGGTGAAAAGTAACAAGTAACAAGTAGTAGCAACGGTGCAGCAAAGTGGCCCAATCCCTTTTGTAGAAAGGGACAAGCCTGAACAAAGTCTTATAGGAGGAAATACGCTCCCGAGGACACCCGGGAATTTCTGTCATGCTATTTTCATCATGTTCATAGGATTCACATTCGTTACTTTGATAGTTTGATATGTGGGTGGACCGGCGCTTGGGTACTGCCCTTACTTGGACAAGCATCCCACTTATGATTGACCCCTCTCGCAAGCATCTGCAACTACGAAAGAACAATTAAGACTACGTCTAACCATAGCATTAAACTAGTGGATCCAAATCATCCCCTTACGAAGCAACGCATAGACTGGGGTTTAAGCTTCTGTCACTCTAGCAACCCATCATCTACTTACTACTCCCCAATGCCTTCCTCTAGCCCCAAATATGGTGAAGTGTTATTTAGTCGACGTTCACATAACACCACTAGAGGAAAAGACAACATACAACATATCAAAATACCGAACGAATACCAAATTCACATGACTACTATTAGCATGACTTATTCCATGTCCTCAGGAACAAAAGTAACTACTCAAAAAGCATAATCATAATCATCATCAGAGGTGTAATGAGTAGCATCAAGGATCTGAACATAAACTCTTCCACCAAGTAATCCAACTAGCATCAACTACAAAGAGTAATCAACACTACTAGCAACCTTACAAGTACCAATTGGAGTCACGAGACGGAGATTGGTTACAAGAGATGAACTAGGGTTTGGAGAGGAGATGGTGCTGATGAAGATGTTGATGGAGATGACTCCCCTCCGACGAGAGGAGTGTTGGTGATGACGATGGCAATGATTTCCCCGTCCGGGAGGGAAGTTTCCCCGGCAGGATCGTCCTGTCGGAGCTCTAGATTGGTTCTGCTCAAGTTCCGCCTCGTGGTGGCGGAGAATCCACGAAAAAGCTCCACCCTGATTTTTTTTCCGGACGAAACCCTTCATATAGCAAAAGAGGGGGCCAAGTGGTCCACGAGGGTGCCCACAAGCCCTGTTGCCGCGGCCAGGGGGGTAGGCCGCGGCCACCAGGCTTGTGGGCTCCTGGCAGCTCCCCTCTAGCACTTCTTCCGCCTAATATTTTTTATATATTCCCAAAAAATTCCACATCGCTTTATGGGTAGAATAGGGGGCTCAGACTTGCTCCTTTTCCAGTCCAGAATTCCAGCTGCCTGTATTCTCCCTCTTCAAATAAACCTTGCAAAATAAGAGAGAAAAGGCATAAGTATGGTACCACAAAGTATAATAACAGTCCATAAAGCGATAAATATCAACATGAAAGCATGATGCAAAATGGACGTATCAGACGTCTCTCAAGGCAAGCGGGAGGTGTCGACCATGTGTGACACTCACATCCGGGAGCTAAAGTGTTCTGGGTACCTTTCACCGACATTATCCACTGGGTGGCGGAGGCAGGCCAGGTGATCCCTTCACCAAGGCCGGGTGAGCGGGTAGTATTCATTCCCTATTACCTGAGGGGACTTGGCTTTCCCTTCCATCCTTTCGTTAGGGGCCTCATGTTCAACTATGGATTGGATTTCCATGACCTTCCTCCCAACTCCATCATGCACATCACCTCCTTCGTCATCGTATTTGAAGCTTTCTTGCAGGTTCATCCGCATTTCGGGCTCTGGCTCTAGACGTTCAATGTCAAGCCAAAATTGGTGAGCAGCCAGCACACCGAATGCGGCTAGGCGGTGATAAGCAAGCTTTGCAAAGGTAGTCTGGTCGGAAGGCAGCTTGATAGATACTATCAAGGGCTGGTAGAAGGAGTGTTTCTACATCACCGAACCACGGGAAGCAAACTAGGAAGCACCCGCCGAATTCAAGTCCGACCCACCAGCGAGGCTAACCTCCTGGTTCAGAAAAGGTATAGATTGGGAGTCGCATGCAGATGTAAAGATAATGCAGAATCGCCTCAAGTAGATGGTGGCGACAAACATCCATCTGACCTCCGTGATCTAGGTCACGCTTACAGTGCATCCTACCCTGCCAACGCCGGGCCAACCAATGTGGGTTTACAAGCCTGACGACCCTCAGGTGATAAAAGAATTCTTCCGCACCACCCACGAGGATATATGGAGGACATTGTTCAAACCCCAGCAGGGTTGGCCGACCGAGGTGGAAGACATCGGTCTGGACAATAAGACACCCCCAGCCGAGGTATGATCGATTACCATAGATGCCAAAGGCTCCTGTTTTTTAATGGAAGTCTTTATTTTACCTCATATTTTTCCAACATGAATGGATGCCAAGGCCGTGAATATCCATTATTTGGCCCCTCTACCCAAAGGGTCCCGGTCAAAGTTGTTGGGCGTGATGCTGGTTCCGATGCTTTACACGACACCAGAGCCAAACAAAAAAGAGAAGGAGACTCGTGGGGGTCTCCGTTCCCACAGACCCCCAGACACAAAGTCCGGGAACACACATGTTACCTCCACCCGAGAGGTGGAGAACGCGAAATATGAGGAGGAGAAGGACTACTCCCAATCAGGGAAGAGAGCTCTTCCTGAGGGGGCCGAAGAGGTCGTGCCTTCTTAGGATCCGAAGAGGCCTTACAAAATCAAGGTTATGCTCCTTGATAACTGTCCGGACTCCGACGACGAGGTCGGGGAGTTCAAGATGGTTCCCCATCGAGCCCCCAGGGTCAAGCCCCTGACCTAAAGGTATGGAATCTGACAACTTTATTGAGTGAATTGCACACCAAGTTTTATGTTTTAACTAGTCGTTCATGTGTCTTATCGCAGCCCTGTTAGAGGTCTGCCAATAGATCAGGTATCGAGGGGAGATTCGCTGCCAGCTGAGCTGGCGGAGAGCGGAAACTTGTCCTGCACCTCCCTTCCCACGCCCTTGATGAGGCCGTGGAAGTTGCTTCCCGTCAAGCCCCGCCTCATGCGCAGGCCGAGGAGTTGATGGCCGAGGTGAAAACCTCGAACGCTGAGGACCATGAGGTCTCGGCTACCAAAGATATGTCGTCCACAGTGAACGAGGAGGCTCTGGCTGAGGCCAATTCCCCGACTGACGCAAGCCGGGATATCGGCCCTTTGGAAGGTGGAAGGGAGGGTCATTACTCACCAGAGCTCCCTCCATCGTCCTCGGTACCACCCTCGATGCCGCCCATGACAGAACGGGCTACGGTCAAGGTGTCGATAGTGATAGAGGAGGTCGTAGCTAACTCCTCCATTGCTGATGAGCACTAGACCTTAATGGTTGTGGTTTTGAGGAACATTTAGTCCGTTAAAAGTGGATTGAACAAAGCCTTTACTCGCTACTTGACATGTTTTAAGGTAGACCACTCATTTATCAATATGATTATATATATTTGAAATATACTTTTGCTGGTATGATAGCCGACGAGCTAGGGGGGAGTTTGAAAAGCGAACCCATGGCTCAAAAAGAAATGCACAAAAAAATTGTACGAAGACTTTGCTTAGAATACTTGTTTTAAGAAACTTAGTCAAGCAAGGTTAGCTTAATAGGCTGGAATCTTTGAACTGCAGCTCGAGACAAAGAGCTTGAAAAGCTCCGGGCCAAGGTGGAGAGGACCAAACGAGAGGCCGTTTCCCACAAGGCGGCGGTCGAACAGGCGGCTGCCGAGATGGACGCTCTTAAGACTGTTAACAAGCAATATGAGGTTAAGGTGACGGAGGTGTAGCAATAACTGGAGGAGGCGAGCTCGACGTGCGATGCCTTTGAGCAAAAAGCCAAAGATCACGCGGCCGAGCAGACCAAGCTATCCGCCGAGCTCCAATGAGAGCGGGTGGAGCGTTGGTTCTATGAAGAAGAGGTGCGCCAGGTCAAGCTTATGGCAACCGGTAAGCCATACTTATTGAAGTGTGCCTTTGATGGGAACCGAATTGCCTTTCTTACACGGATATGGCGTTCCGCACGCGTCTTCACCAAACTCCCACATAGTGCAACAGATGCAGCCAAGTACTTTCCATCTCATGACGGGGATGCCAAGCAGCAGATGTTCTCGGCTCAGTTTGAGACCCCTCAAGCTAACCCCAGTATCACCTACCAAATGAAGCAGCTCCTTGAACTACAAAGGATGGCCCAGTCGGCTACGAAGGACGTGTGTGTTCGGCTTTGGCCTACTGAGCCCTTGTCGAACAGCTACTTCGCCCTGGTGGAAAAGCTGGTTAATGCCAGACCTCGGATTGAAGCCCTAGAGCGCTCCCCATGTATAGAGGGGGCTCAGATCGCCTTTGCGCGGACGATGGTCCACTTCCTGGGGGTAAAGCCACTGAAGATGGCTACCGATTCACTCCATCCAGAAAGGAGCACAGGCACCCCGAGCTGTACTTCTCTTCCGCCATGGAGGGTGCTCGGGCGATCGAATCGCAATGCTCCACGGACCTAGTATTAGAATAAATATATGTTGATGTAACTGAGAACAATCTACTTTAAGCAATACATGCCCTAAGTTGAGTATGCTTTATATTATTTTGATTCTTGTTGTGGCCATTTTGATATGAAAGTTGCTAGTCGTCGGCTTAGTCGGTGCTCGAAGGTGATAGTGTAGGACGAAAACAAGGCACTCGGACTATGATGCTTTATCGCTTTCACTTAGCCTTAGGAATGTTATAGTGCGGGGGCTAATGACAAGCCCCCAGCCCTTATTGTAGTAATCGGAAAAACCGAAGATCAGAATGATTACCACGGGGTTTCTTTAATTGCAAACCCGTCCATGTGAAACGGAATAGCCTTTATCGATTATGTAAATAATCTTGGATTGGAGACCAGTTCTCGCTCATTATGACGGTCAGTTTTTGGCTTTCTCCACTGAGGTATTTCAAAACCAGGCAAGTAGGGAATACAATCGTAGTGGTTCTCCCTTTACCCCTTTAGCCGAACTAGCGGAACGTAAGGGGTAAGCACAGGAGCAGGGCAATCCAACTGTAGACCCAAGACATAATTCGGAACCGATGCATATAATGCAGAATCCTGACATACCGAACACATGTGTAAAAAAAGAGTGACCGTGTGGTGCTCGGGGCGGTGAATTTATCCCAGCCCCAGGTTTAGTAGTCGGTTGCACTTTTTTATTAGTTATGAAATAAATTTGTCCTGACAGCGCCACGCAGTAGGGAAACATGCATAAAAATAAGTAAATTAAAAGGGAAAGAAGAGCCGCTGGGACAGATATGAGCGAGGAAATTTTATAATTCTCAGCTGCAAGGCCGTCGTGTATAGGAAACTATCAAAATTAAGCAACACCTACCCTGCAACATTTTTGCGAGTGACTTGACATACACCTGGCTCCTGGCTGCATTAACTCTCCAAAACATTGAAGGGTGGGGGTGGGTAGGTCCTTAAAATGGTTTTGAAGATGGTAGACGAGCTTTCAATCGAGTAGCCATGAGAAGTTGCCGATGACATAGATCTTGACGCTTGGGAGTTTATTTAAGGTATCCCTGATGTGTCCGGGAAAACGTTGGTTCCATAGGTTGGTCTAGCCGAGCATATGGTACTTGTTCGAAGGCTCCCACAATATCCCATGTTATTTGGAGAATGGAATTGTGTACGCGAGGGACATACCTTGATGGTGCTCTAGGCATGCTGTGGGAGGGCTACCCCTATGTATTTGGAGCCGAGGAGCACTCTGGGGGACCTCGGGAGTTCGGAATCGCTTACCCGCCTGTCGCGGCTTGATCAACTTGTGACTTGTCGTTTCACCTTGTGTTCTCCTTCGGCCGCTATGGCTGCGGTGTGTTCTTCGGTCCGGAGAGATCGCTTTGGATTGCCATTGACGGTGATGACTCCTCCGGGTCCGGGCATCTTGAGCTTGAGATAGGCATAGTGAGGCACCGCATTGAATCGAGCGAAGGCGGTGCGGCCGAGCAGTGCGTGGTGCCCTCTACGGAAGGGGACAATGTCGAAGATCAAGTCTTCAATTTGGAAGTTATCGGGTGATGCGAACACGACTTCCAGCGTTATGGTACTAGAGCAGCGGGATTCAACGCCTAGAATCACTCCTCTAAAGGTAGTGTTGCTTGGTTTTATTCTAGATGGGTCAGTGCCCATCTTTTCACCGTATCTACATAAATAAAATTAAGGCTACTACCTTCGTCCAAGAGGACTGTGGTGAGGTGGTAACCATCTATGATGGGATCGAGAACGAGGGCGGCCGACCTTCCATGACAGATACTGGTCGAATGATCCCAGCGGTCGAATGTGATCGGGCAAGCCGACCATCAATTATACTTTGGAGCTACAAGTTCTATGGTGCAGACTTCTCGGAGGGCTCGCTTCTGCTCCTTCTTGGGTATGTGAGTCACGCAAATGAAGTTTATGGTTTTTACCTCGGGAGGGAACTGTTTTTGGCCCCCGTTGTTTGGGCCACCGGGCTCCTGGTTGTCTTCGCTTCGAGGGCTCTTGCCTTGTTCTTCGGCCGTAGCTTGGCCGACCTGCTTGAATACCCAACAATTACGTGGATTTGACAGGGTCATTCCATAATTTTCTTCCCATTGGTTTGGCCCATCTTTGTTCCCTTTGAAGGGTTTCTTCCGCTGTCCTGGCTTGGAGCTGCGGAACCCACCATTTACTGCTCTGTCTTCAGCGCCGCGAGCGCACACACGACGCTTGTTCTTGTTTTTCCTCGTCTTTCCCTTTCCTCCCCGAACCTCAGAGGTTACAAGGCCGTCCGACGTCGAGCTAGCTAGTTGTCCTCGCCCGCGCAAAAGCGGGTCGTGAGGGAAGTGAGGGGGGACATTGTCCTCGGCCTCTCCTGTCTGACCTGGTGTCCGGGCAATCCACAATTTGGTTTTTCTTCGTTAAGAACCGGTTCCAAAACTCTCTAGCCGAGTCGCCCGCCTTTTGGACGACATTGCTTAGGTCGGAGGAATCCAGAACTCGGACGTAGGTCCCGTGGAAATTGTCAGGAAGGCTTCCTCGAGCTCTTCCCAGCTTCCGTTCAAGTTACCGGGCAGGTTATTTAACCAGTGTCGTGATTGCCCTTTCAAGTTGAGGGGTAAGTATTTGATGGCGTGGAGATTGCTACCTCTTGAGATTGCGTTGGTTTTCCCTTGAAGAGAAAAGGGTGATGCAGCGAAGTAGATAAGTATTTCCCTCAGTTTGTTGAGAAGCAAGGTATCAAACCAGTAGGAGGAACAAGCAAGGCCCCAAAGTTAGTACCTGCACAAATATAAAAATCTTGCACCCAACGCTACAAAGGGGTTGATAATTTTGGTTTATAGATCTGAAAATACAATATGGAAAATAGACCCAGGGGCTATAGGTTGCACGAGAGGCTGCTCTCATAAATGAAAATAATGCTGTGGGTGAACAAATTCCTACTGAGCAAATGATAGAAAAGTGAATAATCATGAAGATATCTAAGGCAATGATTATGCATATAGGAATCACATACGTATCAAGTAGACCGAAAAGATTCTGCATCCACTACTATTACTCCACACATCGACCGGCTCCTACCTGAACTTGAGTATTAAGTTCATGAAGAACAGAGTAACGCTTTAAGTAAGATGACATCACGTAGAGGGATAAACTAAAGCAATATGATGAAAACCCCATCTTTTTATCCTCGATGGAAACAATACAATACGTGCCTCACTAACCCTATTGTTACTAGGTGTGGACATCGCAAGATTGAACCCAAAACTAAGCACTTCTCGCATTGCAAGAATTACCAATCTAGTTGGCCAAACCAAACCAATAGTTCGAAGAGACTTGCAAAGATATGAAATCATGCATATAAGGATTCAGAAGAGACTCAAATAATATTCATACATAATCTGAACATAAACTCACAATTCATCGGATCTCGACAAACACACTACAAAAGAGTATTACATCAGATAGATATCCATGAAAATCATGAAGAACATGGTATTGAAGATCAAAGAGAAGAAGCCATCTAGCTACTAGCCATGGACCCGTAGGTCTCTGGTAAACTACTCACACTTCATCGGAGGGGCAATGGAATTGATGTAGACGCCCTCCATGATCAATTCCCTTTCCAGAAGAATTACCAGTAAAGGCTCCCAGATTGGATCTCTCGGAAACAGAGGCTCCCGGCTCCACAGTACCAATGTTGGGTGCATTGCCCGTGCTCCAAGTAATCTCATAGAAATAGTGTGGGCCCCGCACTAAAAGTTGCTAGTATTTGTACTTATAGCTAGCCTATGGGCCCCCGTACCAGTAGCACAGGCCTGGTGCTGGGTAGTACATGTAATTATGTAGAAGTAGAGCGGTAACTTTCCCAGCGCTACTACTTAACGTCGGCCCTCACTGTGCCTCTCTACTATTTGTACTTAGACTCTGCCTCACACATGTCGGTCCTGACTGTCCCTCACCACTATCTCTCGCCGCCAACTCTCCCCCATGCACATCGTGCCTCCCCCCGCCACCGTCCCAACCTAGCGCGCGGTGGTTTGATCCTGCCGTGCAGTGCTTCGGCCTCGACGACGCTTTCTTTTCACGTATGCTTCATCGTCACCGTCATCTTCCCTCATCGGGTTACCGTATTGGTCGTAGTCTTCCTCGTTGCCGACTACAACCATTCCTACGACGTTCCTTTTGCCTCTCCTCAAGACAAGACCACTGGGATTGGTTGGTTCGGGTATGAAGAAGTATTGTATCACGTGCTTAGAGTGCATCCATGGCTTAGTTTGGGTGATGACGTTAACGTTCACGGTAGCGTTCTTCACGTCGGGTATAGACATGGTAGTGAAATACTTGTTTTCTCTTACGACGGCCTTAGCCCACCTGACACGAAACATCATTGCATCGTGCATTTTAGCGTAGTTAAGCTCCCAGATATCTTCGACCCTTCCGTTCTTTCAGTTGTGCCGTTGGATTCGGTCACGCATTCAGTCGTCACCCCTGAATTTTGGTAATGATTATCCATGTTTTGGCCTTCGTGTAGAACGTGTACCCGTTGATATCGTATGCCTTAGAAGATGCGAGTTTGGGCGCGGGGCCATGTGATAATGTGTGTATGAGAAACTCGTCTGAACTGCCCTCTTCCGGGGGATTAGCAAGAACTTGCTCTTTCAACCAACGCAAGAAAGTAGCGTTGTGCTCTATAGTAACTTCATCGTCCGTCTTGCGCATCCCCTGATCATGGTACTTCTTTGCGATGATTTCTTTATATAGTGTTACATAATCATCTACCACATCCAGGTGTTGTAGCACTACTAAGTTAGCCCTGTCAAAGTCGACCCGTCGATCCGTGAAGTCTGCGTGCAATTCCTTTCGGTCGTTGTTGTGACCTTCTCCTCTGAGCCTCGCGTGGTGCTTATTGACGGGCAAACCAACAACAGGGTCTCCATCGCTTATGTAATTCTCGTAAAAGGAGATGCACTCTTGGGTCAGATACCCCTGGGTGATGCTCCCCTTGGGACGGGACATGTTACGAATGAATCCTTTTGTTAGAACCCATTCATCCTCTCTAACGACATCATGTTGTGAAGTAATGTTGGCCCGAGGTCGATGATGTCGTCCATGATGTGGACACACAGATGCACCATGACATCAAAGAACGGGTGAGAGAAGTACATCTCAAGCTCACATAGTATGACAACACTCATGGAC
Source organism: Hordeum vulgare subsp. vulgare (assembly GCF_904849725.1). Lineage (NCBI taxonomy): Eukaryota > Viridiplantae > Streptophyta > Magnoliopsida > Poales > Poaceae > Hordeum > Hordeum vulgare. Next base: position 138,496,126 of record NC_058524.1, read on the forward strand.
TTTCGAGATATAAAGTCAAAGAAGTTGTAGAGACCCGTAAGCGCCTTCAAACTGCCACAAAAATTACTACTACTTTGCATCTTTTACACGGACATCTAATCCCACTCCGATTATTTGCATACATGTCCATCACCGCGGATTGCAAGTATCGTGCCACCTTCCTTCCACTCACCTTCATGACTGCACGGTATAAGAAGCAAAAGGGTTATAAGCAAAATGCATGCATGCATTAAAGTCATATAAAAATTTGGCATGACCTTGCCTAAAAATAGGACATATCGAGTTTGCATGAAATTCACCGAAACGGAAATAAATCGACATTTCGGCCAAACATAAGCAACTCACGGTGCATGTCACTCACACAAATCCCTTCATATTGGAGACACACATATTCTCATTCTTGAAATGCACAACTTTTTACTCCCCTATTTCCCAAGAGAGATCGAGCACGGTTAGATGAGGCCTTTGCTACCTTAATTAGGGATCAAAATTGGATGGCCAAAGCTTGCTAGATCTAGTTGTTGGGAGGAGAGATGAATCTAGATAACTAATGGAGAGGGAGAGAGATGAGCTAGCTACCTATCAGACAAATCTAGGAGTGCGAAAGGGACATATATGTATGGAAGAAGGGAGAGCCAAATAAATGAGGAAGATAGAGGAGAGAGGCCATTTATGGAGAAGAATTATAGTGGAGGGGGCATTAATGGGGAGAGAAGAGAGGTTGATGGAAGAGAAAAGAAGGGCAATAATGGTGGAGAAGTAGCTTAGTGAGGGGAGAGGCTAAAGGAGGGGGAGGGTAAACGGGGGAGGAAGGGGGAGGGGGGAGTCGGTAGGTGAAAAGGTGGCACCAACCACGTCTAGTAGCACCGTTGTATTCCAGTCGGCGCTAGTCCTAACATGCTTAGTAGTAGCATTGCATTTTGGGCAATGCTACTACTACAGCTAGTGTAAGTGGACTGATTGGGTCCCACTTAGCAGCAACACTTTATTCCAGCCGGCGCTCTAAGTGCTTAGCAGTAGCGCTATATTCTGGGCAGAACTACTACTACAGCTAGCGTCGGTGGACTCGTTGGATCCCACTTCGCAGTGATACGTCTCCAACGTATCTACAATTTTTTATTCTTACATGTGTTGGAAATATGCCATACAGGCAATAATAAATTAGTTATTATTATATTTCTTTGCTCATGATAATCGTTTAATATCCATGCTATAATTGTATTGTTTGGAATACCAAATACACGTGTGGATACAGAGACAAAACAATGTTCCTAGTGAGCCTCTAATTGACTAGCTCATTGATCAAACATGGTCAAAGTTTCCTGGCCATAAACAAGTGTTGTCACTTGATAACGGGATCACATCATTAGCAAAATGATGTGATGGACAAGACCCAAACTATGAACGTAGCATATGATCGTGTCAGTTTATTGCTACTGTTTTCTGCATGTCAATGTATCTATGCCTATGACCATGAGATCATGCAACTCCCGGACACCGGAGGAATACCTTGTGGGTTATCAAAGGTCGCAACATAACTGGGTGACTATAAAGGTGCTCTACAGGTATCTCCAAAGGTGTCTGTTGGGTTGGCATGGATCAAGACTAGGATTTGTCACTTCGTGTGATGGAGAGGTATCTCGAAACCCACTCGGTAATACAACATCACAATAATACTTGCAAGCAATGTGACTAAGAAGTTAGTCATGGAATCTTGTATTACGGAACGAGTAAAGAGACTTGCCGGTAACGAGATTGAACTAGGTATAGAGATACCGACGATCGAATCTCGGGCAAGTATCATACCGAAGGACAAAGGGATCTTCATATGGGATTATCTGAATCCTTGACATACAGGTTCAACCAATAGAGATCTTCATAGAATATGTAGAAGCCAATATGGGCATCCAAGTCCCACTATTGGTTATTGACCGGGGAGTGTCTCAGGTCATGTCTACATAGTTCTCGAACCCGCAGGGTGTGCACACTTAAGGTTCGATGACGTTTTGGTATAGTTGAGTTATAGGTGTTGGTGACCGAAAGTTCTTCGGAGTCCCAGATGAGATCACGTACATCCCGAGGAGCTCTAGAATGGTCCGGAGGTAAAGATTGATATATAGGAAATCCTGTTTTGGTCACCGAAAAAGTTTCCGGCTCATCGGTAGTGTACTGGGAGTGTCGGGATGGTACCGGGGGACATCGCGAGGGGTGTATCGACCCAAAAGGCCTCCTGGCCTATGGGAGGAGTCAAACCAGCCCCTAGTGGGCTGGCTGAACCAATCACTAAGGCCCATGCGGCTAGAGGTTGGAAAAACCCAAAGGAAAGGAAGGGAAGGAGTCCAAGTAGGAAAGGAATCCTACTTGGAGTAGGATTGGAGGTGGACTCTTCCACCTCCTCCTAGTTTGACCGAACCCCTAGAAGGTTTTTCTGGCTGCCTCCTCCCCTCCCTCCCTCTATATATATACTAGAGGATTTAGATGGAAAAGCTAACTCTAATTGCCACGTCTTCCCTCTACTTCATCTAGATCGGTTTCTCCTCTAGTCTAGTTCGGCGGTGCTTAGGCAAAGCCCTCCTGGATTAGTTCACCACCAAGATCACGCTGCTGTTCTAGAGAACTCATCTGTCTCTCCTCCCCTCTTGCTGGATCAAGAAGAAGGAGATCGTTGATATGTCCAAAATGCATCACTATTTTGTATCATAATTTGTCTCTATTCATTGATATATTTCACCTTACGATGATGTACTTATAATGTTTTGGCTTATTTTACACAGTTTACAACTTTCCGGTGACGAAACAGAAGACACAGGATTCAGCAGAGAAAATAGCACGAAGAGTTACCATATGAGAACATCTCCAACTGCGTGAAAATTTCGGGGAAGGAGTTTCCGACCAGATCACGAAGATAGGCCGAAGAAGGGCCGGAGGGGGGCCACAGGGCACCCACGCATCCTGCTGGCACGGGCCACCCCTAGGCCGCGCCAAGAGGCCGCCTGGGTGGTGGGTCCCACCTCCGACGCTCTCCTTTGGCCTATATGATCCCCTTGACCTAAAAGATATGGGGACATAAGTTTTTCCGGAATTCTGCCGCCGCTCCGGGGCGGAAACCTACAGAGAAGAAAAGACCTTTCCGGCGGGCAGATTCCGCTGCAGAGAACTCCTCTGGAAGGGAAGATCGCCTTCATCATCATCACCATAGTCACGGGCATCATCGAGATCATCATCACTATCACCCTCAACACCAGCACAATCTCCATATTCACCTCATCTTACTTTACCATTGCAATCGGAGTTATACCTTGCACTATTCACCCCCTCTACTCTACCGGTGTTGATTACTCTTTTGTGGTGAATGCTATTGAGTTTTGTTGGAGAATTATTGTTATGACCATATTGCTCATCATATTTTCATCACCTCTGATCATGATCTCTTTTATGTCTTGTGAGTAGTTGCTTTAGTTCTTGAGGACATGGGAGAATTCTAGTTGCTAGTAGTCATATGATGTTGAAGTAATATGGGTTGATTGATATTTAAGTTATGGTGTTATTCTTCGAGTGGTGTTATGTGAACGTCGACTACATAACACTTCGCCTTTTAAAGGACCTAGTGGAATGCATCGTGTATAAAGAATGCTTATGGTGGGTTGCCGGAGTGACAAAAACCTGAACCCCAGTTCGCATACTTTTGCACGAGGGAGTATTGGATCCTAAAGCTTATTGATATGGTTAGGCTTTGCCTTAATTTCTGTCTTGTATTTGCGGATGCTTGCAAGAGGGATTAATCATAAGAGTGTACTTTTCTTAGCCTAGACGGTGCACTAGTTAAGATCCACCCACATAACAGTTATCAATACAAAACATAGTACTAGACAGAATATGGCGAAAGCACTTGACTATCTCTCCCGTGTGTCCTCAGGAATGCCTCAGTCTTTATAAGTTTAGTCGCTCGGCTTATCCTTTGTGTTCAAAAGGATTGGGCCACTTGTTGTACCTTGGCACCATTTAATTTCCCTGCATTTATTTCCCTGTTGCTTATACCAGAAAACCCATAAAAAAGTTACCTTTCAGGACTTGCAGTTATTCCTTGCTCAAGATCGGTTGTCAGTACCTTCTCCTCCTCATTGGGTTCGACACTCCTACTTATTAAAAAGGCTACGACAGATCCCCTACACTTTTGGGTCATCAAGACCATTTTTTGGCGACATTGCCGGGGAGTGTAGCGCTATTGGTAAGCGAAATTGGTAAGGAAACCTGTTCGCTGTACGTGGTGTTTTTATTTTACTGTTTCCACTTTTTGTCCCTATGGACAACTCTACTCTTGGTTTGTTGCTTTTGGGGAACCACCCCAATGCTATTGTGGTGGAGAAGCCTACCCCACCTACTGAAATTGTGCCTTTCAAAATAGCAACTTGTATTATTGCTTGTCTCTTGGCTAATCGATATGCAGGAGATAGACATCTAGGTGAACTCTTGTTATATCTTTCACAACTATTCTCCGTATTTAAGCTTGCAGGTATATCGATGGAGTTTGTGATGAGAAAGCTATTCTCTCTATCATTAAAATATAAGGCTTTGGATTGGTATAGGCTTCTTTATAATTCTCATTTACTAAATTGGAAAAACTTATGCCTCTCTTTTATGCAAAGTTTTATCCTCTTCATGAAATACATCGAGACAGGGACTATATTTATAACTTTTGGTCTCGTGACGGAGAAAGGATCTCTCAAGCTTGGGGGAGATTGAAGGCCCTAATGCTCGAATGTCCCAATCATGAGATCTCCAAGGAAATTATTCTTACAAATTTGTATGCAAGGCTTTCTCGTCAAGATAAAGAGATTCTTGATGCCTCCTCTAGTGGGGCATTCTCCAACAAAAGCACTGAAGCTAAGTGGGATCTTATTGAAAGGATCCAGAAGAACACTGAAGGTTGGGAGATTGATAAAGTTCATATTGAATCCGTTATAAATTATGAGCATGATTACATTCAGAGCTATGTGGAAACTGATTACTTCAATACCTTTGGTGCTAAGATTGGTCTTGATTCCTAGCTTCTAATTGATTTTTGCAAAGACATTGCCTCTCGTATTGACTCTTTTAAGAAGAGGGAGGATCAACACCATAAACATTTTAAGAATTTACTTGTTGATATCAATGTTGTTGACCCTATCTTACCTGCAGTTTTATATGAAAAGCCCCCTTTTCCCACCAGGATGAGGGAGCATTCTTTTGTCACATGCATACTGAATAAAAGTGAAAGAACGACTGTTGAGCATGAGGACCTGATCAAGGTTGATCGTCAAGTTGCATTAGTCAAGGATATTATTATTAGTAATATTGATGATTCCAATATAAATTTTTGTGTTGTTTCTACTAACCTTGTTACAGCCAAGAATAAAGGCCCAATTTCAGGTACTCCAGTTGTATTTGTTAAAATAGGAGATCATAATTATTACGGGCTATGTGATTTGGGATCCAGTGCTAGTGCTATTCCTTTTTCACTTTATCAAGAGATAATGAATGAGATTCTACCATGTGAAATGGAAGACGTTGATGTTACTATTTATCTTGCAAACAAAGAAACTATCTCTCCTATTGGAATTGTGCGAGATGTTGAAGTTCTATGTGGAAAGGTAAAATATCCTACCAACTTTCTAGTACTTGGTTCAGTGCAAGATAGTTTTTGCCCTATTATCTTTGGTAGGACTTTTCTCAAAACTTGTGGAGCTATTATAGATTGCAGGAAAGAAAAAGTATGTGTTGAATTTAACGGTGAGCCATATGAATTTAACTTTTCTAAATTCTCGAAGAAAACTCGTGGTACTGATTTGCCTAGTAATGATTAAATTATTGAAGAGATTGCTTCTATTGCTATTCCTCCTAACGATCCTTGCAGCAATTTATGGATGACCACGAGAATGATATGCATATGCAGGAAAGGAATGAGCTAGATGACGTATTCTTGAGACAACCTGCTATCCTGAAGCACAACCTTCTGGTTGAGTGATGACGAGATGATGTATATACTTCTCGCTCCCCGTTGGTTACCCCAAGTGGAAGGTTGAGCTGTAGTCAGCAGCAAGTTTTCCCTCACACAGAACTGTAAGGTATATCGAACCAAGAGGACTCCTAGGCTCAACAAGTTGGTGTCTCCCACCCTGGCGCTAGAAGAAGACGTGGACCTGCACACATAACAAATAACTTTGCTCCCAACGAGTACAGAGAGGTTGTCAATCTCTCCGGCCTTGTAGTTTGCAAAGGGTCAAAACACAAGCGGGAAGATAATAGTGATTGCAACGGAAAAGTAAATGAAAGCGGTAAATGATGGAGGTGTAAACAATGATGGTGATATGGACCAGAGTCACATGATGTTCACTAGTGATGTCTCTCTCCCAAAAGACGATAAACAACTATGCTTGGGTAAACAAATCACAGTTGGGCAATTGACAGCATTATGAACGCACCATAATGCTAATTATGCTACTTGATAATTCAATAGTAATGGGTAGTACGCCAAGACAAGTAGATCGTTTATTCATCAGCTTCTACTTACTAATCATCCACCTTGAGATATCTATGTAGAACATCTCGCCGGTATTAAGTTGCGAGCTGCACCCAAAGTGTAAACTCAAAACAACGGACAACTGCATTAACGAACTATGCATAAGGTAAACAATCCTTGCAACCGTGGTCACAAGCACCGTTCTTTTCCCCCTGGTGGCAACAGCACATCCCCTAGTCTCATGTTTCTGTCACTCAAGCTAGACATCGAGGGGCATGAACCCACAATCATGCATAACGTTCCCTCTTGGAGTTACAATCTACTACTCGGCCAAAGTATAAATAGCAATGGAGAACATGCATGAATCACCAAGGAACATAATATAAAAGGATAATCAAATATATAACTCATAACAATCTGACCATAATCTCATAATCCATCGGATCCCAACAAACCGAGCATAGAAATAGCAAGAGAATTACATAGATGCCTTGATCATGTAGGGCAGCTCACAAGGACTAACCATTGAAGCACAAGATTGGAGAGAAGACGTCACATAGCTACTGGTCATGGACTCATGGTCCAAGGAGGACTACTCACGGCACGTCCGATAGGCGTCCATGGCGGTGGAGATGCTCCCGGTGGTCAATCCTCCCTCTGGCAGGGTGCCGGGCAGAGGTCTCCTGACGCTCCAGATCTCGGAAGCATTGCGGCAGCGAAACGATGGAGAAATTCGTGATTCTGGAAGTTGTGGAAGGGTTTCCTCTTGGGACTCTAAATATAGGCCAAAGGAGGGCACTGGAGTAGGTGGGGCCCACCCAGGCAGTCTCCTGGCACGGCCTAGGGCCTGGCCGCGCTAGCAGGTCGCCTGGGCATCCCCTGGCCCCCCTCTGGCCCATCTTCGGTGATCCGGAACCTTCTGTTTCGCAGATTTTTTCTATATTTTTCCTGGAATTTTTCGGGCTTCGGAAAATTGGGTAAAAGCCCGTGCAAAATAAACATCAGCAGACAGAAACTGGCACTGGGTGCACTGAGTTAGTAGGTTAGTCCAAATATGTGTAAAATGATATAAAAGTGTGGCAAAACATATAACAATGTCACCCAAAAGATCATGGAACAAGCAGAACTTATAGATACGTTTGGGACGTATCAACATCCCCAAGCTTAATTTCTGCTCGTCCTCGAGTAGATAAATGACAAGAAAATAATTTATGTGGTGACATGCTAACACACATATAAGAACTTCAAAGTAAAGCAAGTGAGATATGCAATGAAAATCAAGACAATAGCAAGCAAGAGTCCATATCTAGTATTGAATTTAGCAAAGTAAGAACATAAAGGTGCAACAGCTCTCGCTGTCCGTGAGTCGAATGTCTCCAAATGGTGTTTGCGTGCAAGAAGTGGGAGATGGGTCGAGATCATAAAATGTATTTTAAATTGAGAACTCAATCTACTAAAATTTCACACTTGGTCTCCTTCGGAATCTTATTATGACGCATCCCCAGACCACTAGTCAGGCACAAGTCAAAATGATCCTCGCCCTATCGACTTTGAGCACTCATGCAATGGATGAGCGTAAGCACGATATGTTGGCACTTAGGATGGCATATAGAATAATGATACAGAAGGAAGAAAAAAAGGTGTGATAGGCTCACATCAATGAGGACAACCATAGGCAAGAGAAAGACAAATGATAGATATGATGTGAGGAGTGGGGATTGCCATGTAACAGATGCACATATCAGCTAAGGTAAGCTCTCCAAAGGAACTAGTGGGTGTGCATCCAACTTGTTTGTTCATGAAGACCTAGAGCTCATTTGTGGAGGCTCGTCATTGGAATATGCAAACCAAGTTCTATAGTGTAAGGGTCCCCACATAGTTATGCATGAATGATAATCTCGATGTAGTACAATATAGCAACGGAGTACAAGTGTGGATCTTCAAAAGGAATAGTAGTGTTGCCCCCTTCTCTCTTTTTATTTCTTTTCCTTTTTTCCTTTTTTTATTTTTTTGTGGCCTCTCTGGCTCTTTCTTTTTATCTCTCATTTGTCCTCTTTGGGATCATTTGTTTGTCCTCTATGGGGTCTTTTCCTCACTTAAGGGCAAATCTCTATGTTTTACATGAATAAGAAGAAGTTCATCACACTTTATAAGAGGACTCAACATAACGACAACTGAAAACTATCATGATGTATGCAAATGTATGCCTCTGCCAGTGTAGGAGGATATGCAATGATACTATCGCGTCATGTAGCAATAATTTTGGTAAGGCCCAACTATCATGCGGCTCTACGATCAAGCAAAAGCATGTATGTCATCAAGATCAAGTCATGAGATGGTGGATGTTGCATGGCAATGTATCTCGGAAAGGCTATGGAAATGCCTTAATAGGTAGGTATGGTGGATGGTTTGAGGATAGATATACTGAGGCTTATGTATGATAGAGTGTATCATGTCATGGGTTTGGATGCACCGGCGGAGTTTGCACCAACTCTCAATGTGAGAAAGGGCAATGCACGGTACCAAAGAGGCTAGCAAAATACGGATGGTGGAAGTGCCAACAATCGAATCCCCACATTAGTCTGAAGAACTCATACACTTATTATCGGTAACTCTCTATCTAGTTAGCAAATTCACAAAGAGACAAGTACCCCGAGGAGGAGTGTTTGGGCGTTTGGTTATCCTTGTGCATCCTCGACTAATGGTAACGTGAGGGTACTCTATATATTCCAACCCCTCCATAGGTTAGCGATGAATTTAGTAGCTAGAGTTCTCAACTAATTTTTAGTTTTTGAAAAACACACGGATTTCCCAAAATACGACACCTATCACTAATAGGCTCAAGCTCGTGGCACCAATAGTCCAAACATTACTCAAATCAATACCTCAAAACTATTGCGAGTTACTACTATACTTAAGTAGCAACCTCAATTACCTACTCCTGCAAGACACACAACTCAATGCAACGAGCCAACTCTCTAAATAAGGTAAGCATAAAAGATAAGCTTGTCTCTCTCCCAAACAAGGTAGGCTAGGTTCCGACTTGTTATGAACATCAAGCAAAACTAAAAAAAGCTAAAAAGCAAATAGCGTGACGCTCCAAGCATAGCACATAACATATGAAGTGATAAAAATATAGCATGGAGATGGACGAACTGATGATCGTTGATAGAGAAGGGGATGCACGGGGGCATCCCCAAGCTTAGACGCTTGAGTCTCCTTGAATATTTGTTGGGGTGCATGGAGGCAACCCCAAGCTTGAGCGCTTGACACACATGTATCTTCTTTCATTATCTCCCATCTCATACTTGAAAACTCCCTTCATACGAAACTCATCATAAGCTGATTAGAGTGGTTAGTACCCTTAATAAAATAATTCATTACCTGCGGGAAATAAATATTTTCGTGAAAAGCTACTGCTTCTCATGATTGCGAAAAGGTTTTTGCAATAAAAAGTAAGATTAGGATTTGCAAAACAATGGAAACACAAAACAAGGCAGAATCTGTGAAAAACAGAACAACATGTAGTAAATAATTTATTCGGAGCAATTCTGCAACTTAAATAAAAAACTCAGAAAAAAATGCGAGAAAAGAAATTATATAGAGCATGCTATCAAACGAATTCAGATAAAAAAGACGATCTGGTGATTTTTGGCGAATTTTTCCGTCACGCAGACATAATCTGTTTCTGGACAGCATGTCACAACTTTTGAACTTTCTTGCAATCAGAGGCTAAAACTTGGCACAAAGCTTAAAAATAAATATACAATGATGTTGCTACAGTAGTAACAAGCATCAAGATCACTAAAACGGAATGTAAAAACTCAAAGTAAAGATAACAAGGGTTGTCTCCCTAGAGCTCTTGTCAAATAATTTCCTTTTAGGGACAAGCCAAATAATTTCCTCATGACTCCATCTCTTGTTAAACCTGAAATCTTAAACAACTCACAAAGTTATGTAAGTTTCAACAAATGAATACTAGGATTGACTGTTCCATCTCCGGCATAACAATCATTCCTAATTATTTCAATTATCCCAAGTGGTATTTTGAATGGTATACATTAAGTAGGTGGAGGAGACTTCCCTACCACGAGTGTGGTAAAGCGGCCTTCCCCAAGCAGCGAACTAAGAGTGAAGTTTTCCATAAACCTAACTAGTGGAGTCACACAACTTAGTGTTCTGAGTGGAACCCATAGCAGCAGCAACAAGCAAGAACAAAGCAACTAATTTTTTTGTGGTTTTTGGTATAAGATTCTAAAGCAAAAAACTAAAAAGCAAACTAACAAGACTAGAAAGCAAAAGTAAAAGATAGCGTGCAACTCCCCTATCTTGAAGTCTGGAGTCCCGTAATTTTTTTTTGGTTTTTGGTACAAGTAGACCGTTTATTCATCAGCATCTACTTACTAATCATCCACCTTGAGATATCTATCCAGAACATCTCGCCGGTATTAAGTTGCGAGCCCCACCCAAAGTGTAAACTCAAAGCAACGGGCAACTGCATTAATGAACTATGCATAAGGTAAACAAGCCTTGCAACCGTGGTCACAAGCACCGTTGTTTCCCCCTGGTGGCAACAGCACATCCCCTAGTCTCATGTTTGTGTCACTCAAGCTAGACATCGAGGGGCATGAACCCACAATCATGCATAACGCTCCCTCTTGGAGTTACAATCTACTACTCGGCTAAAGCAATAAATAGCAACGGAAAACATGCATGAATCACTACGGAACATAATATAAAAGGATATTCAAATATATAACTCATCACAATCTGAACATAATCTCATAATCCATCAGATCCCAACAAACCGAGCGTAGCAATAGCAAGAGAATTACATAGATGCCTTGATCATGTAGGGCAGCTCACAAGGACTAACCATTGAAGCACAAGATTGGAGAGAAGACATCACATACCTACTGGTCATGGACACGTGGTCCATGGAGGACTAATCACGACACGTCCGGGAGGCGTCCATGGCGGTGGAGAGGCTCCTGGAGGTCAATCCTCCCTCCGGCAGGGTGCCGGGAAGAGGTCTCCTGATGCTCCCGATATCAGAAGCGCTGCGCGTTTTTTCATATGCTTTGTTCCGGATCCTATGCATTATTTCGTCAGTGCCTCCCTGTTGTTCTCCGGGTACACATCTTCTCTGTTTATTGCGGAGACGTGTATCCGGTGAACAGTGGGGAGGTGCTGCTAAAATTTTGCATTGGATCCGGAGCAGAGCATGGGATAACCAACCCAATCTACACATACTCGGGTGGGATTAGGACATATCTTTACCTATTAGCGTGTAGGTTGCATGGACATAATAAAACTGGCGAACTTGATTAACTGATAAATATATATGCTGAATTATATATAAATATATTTATTGTGTGTTTAGTAGCTAGGCACGATTAGTGGTCGTGCGTGGATGTACACCGATCACCCTAGTCAGAAATAGATGACGAAAGAATAGTTTCTAAAAACTAAAGAGTTTGTGAAAGCCACATTTGAAAATGGCCAGTAAACAAACTGGTGTCCTTGTCCTGGATGCGACAACGATAAAAAGAGGACAGAGGCTATAATGATTAAACACCTGCAGAGGAGGGGTTTTAAGCCTAATTATACGGTGTGGACATTTCATGGTGAGTCTATACAACGCACCAGGGATGAGGTGGTTCGTCGTTGCAGCGACGAGCATGGTACCGGGATCGAAGACATGTTGCAAGACTTTGATGATGCTAGGGATTCGGAAGATGAGATGGAGGAATCTGCAAAGGCCTTCTATGAAATGTTGGAGTCTTCAAAACATCCTCTCCACGAGCACACTGAGATTTGTCAGCTGGATGCCATTGTACAAGTAATGGCTTTGAAGTCTCAATTCAACTTGGGAAGAGAATGCTACGATGCGATGATGACACTATTTGGACGCTTTCTACCCAAAGGTCATGTCATGCCTATAAACATGTGCCAGTCGGACAAAATACTTTGTGTACTTAAGATACCCTATGAGAAAATAGATGCCTGTCAGAATGGATGTGCCTTATTTAGGAAGGAGTGTGCACACTTGGACTATTGTCCCATTTGCAAGTCTTGCAGGTATCTTGTGGTAGACAACAGTATGGGTGAGAAGAGGCAGACCAAAATTGCAGTTAATGTTCTTCGATATATGCCAATCATATCAA